>NC_134145.1:17430000-18072500 GCF_033958435.1 Carettochelys insculpta
CATCTTATTTACTTTAGTAGATACGGAGAACAAGATGAAAGTGGTAGGAAACTGATGTTTTTTTGTGTGGCTGAAAATCATGCAGGCTATAAAAACTACATTTATAATGCCACTAACCTCAGAATCCCCGAGAGAACGGTTTGCAAACTGTTTTCCTAATTATAATTTTGCAGATTTATTTTTAACACAGTTTGCCAGTTGTGAAATTGGCAGTGGTGATAATACAATTTGATGGGTATTTCATATTCAAAAATATGCATTTTTATAACATACTTTCCCACAGTATAATCAAAAAACAGATCTGAAAGGAAAGTTGAATTTACTACCCTACAACATACAAATAGCCACCTACATGTATGCATTACTCATATGCTTTAGTAATAATTCATATAGGAAACCAGTCTCCATTAAAAATTGATGTGATACTGTATATATTGTATTACAGCCACTCTAGTGAACTATGAGATACCAGCTCCCTGCTGAGTGCATACTTCTGTCAATATTTCTGTTAATTATTGCATTACAAATTGTTACAGATCACAGAGGTGGGAGTTCACATTTATCCCTGCGGTAGAGTTGCCGGCACCTACACACAATCCTATGAGGTTTCAATCTCCTGTCGGATTTGCCTTTTGAAAACGTTATTACGGTTTAGCAGCCCAATGTCATTATACTTGGCGCAAGTAGAATAGAATCCAGAATTATGCAAGGATGCAAGGGATTCCCCCAGATTCCTCGAGCATTGTGTAAACACTGTGTGGTTAGACTATCAGCATGAAATGGCAAAACCAAAGAAGTGAAGGAAGTTTGGGGCAGTTCTACTGTGTGGCACTGTAGACTACTGATCACATCAACAGCACCCTGTTTATGCCATATATACAACTGAAAATGGTAGCAGGCAGACCAGTTATGAAGATGGCCATAAGGGTCAGATACATGAAAGGAGATATTTTGTTTGAGTTTCAAGAGTTTATTGAATAAAACCCAAAAGACTCATTGACTTCAATGGGAGCAGGATAGGCCCCTTCATGGAGAGCATTGTAAAATGTCTTCATATGCGTGCCTGCATATGAATGAGAGGGTTGAGAAATTATCAAGGGAAAAGTGGTATGGTGAATTTCTCTAGGCAGTGCAAGGCTGTTCACTAAAGTTTCCTTTCTAGTGCTTTGCAGCAAATGACTGTATACTGTAGTACATGGAGGTTAGCATGCTTCCATATTTAGACGTAGGGTAATTATTACTACAGCAATATTGAGAGCAACTATTTTAAAATGTAAATTGAAATGAGCATTGCTTGTTTGAGCTAATTAGAGCAATGAAAATAGTTCCATGTCATGACAATGACAAATCTGGCTCAGTTGCTGTCCCCAACATGTGCTGACAATGAATTCTCAAACAGGAGTGAGATGGGAAAAGAGTTTTTACCTCCCATTAAAGAAAGCCGGGGGCGGGGAGGGAAGCTACAAGCAGGACACTGACTTTGCTGTGACTTCACTGACCATCATGGGGAGGTTCGCCCCCACCCCACACCTCCCAACCTCTGTGCACCTCTGAGATCAGTTTAGGTCTTAAGGGATCTGGAGCCACAAGGCTGTCAGAGGCAAAGCCCAGTTCTGTCACTTTGCCATCAAGGCCTCTCACCTTCTCTCCAGCTCCCTTACCCTGTGGCTTTGTGCGGTGGGGGGGTTCATTGCCCCTGAAAACCGTCATAAATTGAGAGATTCCACAGCAACAAGGGGATTGTGCAAAGGGCTAATTACAGCCTGGGGCTGCATTAACCTTTTGTGTAGATTTCCCACTGAGATGGGTGTGTAAAACTCCCATCCCCCCATCTTTGGTTTATGCTTTCTCTCCTGTCCCCACACCATAGGCAGATTTCAGAACCGTAGAGGGCTTTCTGCAGAGTCCCAGAGTGGATGGGTGTGAAATGGTGTAACAGAGACATCTAAATGCCCCACGATTGCTCAGGAACAGTTGTGAACTGTACAGTCCAGGGGTCTGTTCCACAGTCAGAATCTGCCAGGCAAATCCCTCCAAATGATTGAGCTGGGTTGCTTATTGCAATGTGCTTCTTGCAGAGGGCAAATGCCTGAAGAGAGGATCTGGAGCAGAAATGAGTTAAATGCATCGTTAGAAGCCTGAGAAAGACCAGGAGGAATAGTAGGAAGGAAGGAAGGAAGGCCACACTGGGCAGACCGAAGATCCATCTAGCTCAGTATCCTACCTTCAGACAATCAATGAGAAGTCCTATGGCACCTTATAGACTAACAGATTCTTTGGAGCATAAGCTTTCATGGGCAAAGACCTGCTTCATCACAACCCACTTTGCCCACGAAAGCTTACGCTCCAAAAAATCAGTTAGTCTCTAAGGTGCAGATACAGACTAACATGGCTACCCCTCCAATACTTGTCTTCGGACAGTGGCCAATGCCAGGTGCTCCAGAGGGAATACACAGAACAGAGAATCCTCAAATGACCCTTCGCCTGTGTACTCACATGGCATTTTTCATCTGGTCATTTAAAAGTGCCATTAAAAAGCAGGTGGGTATCCTTAGCCATATAGCAAAAATGGAGCACTGGGAAGTAAAGTGACCCACTCAAAGTCATAAAATGAGTCACTGGCAGAGTGGGAACAGAAGCATCCTTGGAGTAGTATTTGCTGGTCCACAGTCGAAAAGATGTGCTTAGTAAACAGGACTGTCACAGTGCAGGCTGTTACTTCAGCTACTCAGGCCTAAGCCCACAGAAACAAATAGTGATTTTTGCCTGAGTTTGACCTGAACCCTTAGGTCCAATGTCCCTTCTAATTTTTTTCATCCATGTGCAGAGTAAATTTTGTTACATGCACCGAGACATGTGCAGATGTGCACCACCAATACAAACATGTGTGTGCTATGGGTGCTCTACTGCTCAATGGGGCAGCATTTGAATCAGCATTCAGCTTACAGGGCACATTGCATAGGTCCTACAGGATTTAATTAACCTAGCTCCAACTTCCATCCATTCACAGGGAGTCAGGCCCTGGTGGATTTAATTCAGGAAATCACGTTTCTGGCTCTCCCCTTGGAATTTTGCACTGTGTTAGGCAGTCAGGCTACCCTGAGCAGCATCCCTTGCCTCCTGTTACACACAGAGTAACAGAGCTGCCACACCCACGCCAGCTTAGGCAACATTACATCTCACATCTGAAAAGTGGGTGGTGTTCTAGCGGTAACTGGCATGTCTCCAAAGTGGCCTCTTCTATTGAAACACCTTCTGAAGTGAAACCCAGATCTTTGCTAACTGTCTCCAGGGGAAGGTTTTTCAGGAACTTTTTTCCAGGATAGCTTTTCATAGAATCCTAGGGCTGGAAGGGACCTAAGGAAGTCATCTAGTCCAATCCCCTTTTCTTGGTCTGATCCTTTAAATTTGGCAGAGCTGAGTCGCTAAAGCCCTAAAGTGGCCATTTTGTTATTGGCAGCAGCTTGGCTTTACCTTTTCTTCTCTCAGCTGAGCAACTGTCTTTTTACTGTGGGAAAAGAGAGACTGGGGAACAAAATATTTGCTGTAGGTAAGTAGCCAGAGACTTGGAGTTGGGAGTTGTATCTTTTCTTCCCAGCTCTGTCCCACATGCAGCTTCACCTTACCCAGTCTCTTAACTTTTCAGCACCAAGTTTCCCTGTCTGTAATATGGGGATGATAATATTTACTCACTGATGGAAAAAGCTCTGAGATGTTTGGAGGAAAGGTGTTGTATGCTATTCTTTTGCTTTTTAATTACACGTGTATTCATATTAGCCACAGTAGACCACTGGTATAGAACAATGTATGCCTTGTCTTTTAAAGGACAGTATCAGAGAACCATAAGATCATTGGAGAGTAATGGGATGCACTTTGGAAAAAAAGCAGATGGCGTGGAAGTAATGTGAAGGAAATGCATAAGTATTATGAAATAAGGCCATTTACTATTAGGAAGTGTGGAAGGTTTTAAGATTAAAATATGGGCCTGGTGATCAGGACCAGCATTCCCTGCAAACTGAGTGCTTGGGTGGCCACACAGGAGAGATTCAGGTGCTGTCCCGCTGACTAGCACAGTGCCCATAGCAACCCACAGCCAGCAGCATGTGTTTCTATTGGTGGTACACATCCCTATGCCTTGGTGCGCATAACAAACGTTTTCTGCCCATGGATGGAAAAATAATTAGCTGGAACTCTGATCAGGAGCACCCCCCACACCCCAGGTTCTATTTCTGCTGTACTGCAGATATACTGTGACTCTTTGGGCAGGCTATGCTTCAGTTTTTAATCTCTGTGAAATGGACACAATAGTTATCACCTATTGTGATATGGTGATATGATATGTAGGCTATGTCTACACTATAGAGTTTTGTTCTACACTAGAGAATTTAATTCACAGGGGACTGATCCCATAAGACTTGAATTCAGTGAGGGCTGAGGCATTCAGAATTACTCCAGAACAGGCCTAGGCTGTAACAGGCTTTGAGATCCGCCGAGGGAAGCTGCTGGAGAAATATGATGTATTATTAACAGAAGCTGATTCTTTCCAGTCAGTTTAGAGGCCTGCTGAAGGGAAAACACAGTGTGTGCTCCCACTGTGTGGTTCTTTTCTGGAAATGAAGAAAACACGTGAAACAAATTCCTCAGCTTACTATACTTTGAGAAATAGTAGTGTAAAGAATGAGACCTTTTCTATTAAAGTTTTAAAAACACCGCTTTAAGTCATATATTACACAGAACACTTTCATATCTCATCTGATTCAGTAGGTTTTAAACCCCACCGAGGTCACATTTTGAAACACTACTCACTTTTTACAGCATCTCCAAACATTAAATAAAAATAAAAATTATTAGGAGGAATAGAATCATCCACAGAGGCTAATAATACATCATTTCAGTATTATTATTAACAGTACTCTTATTTCTGGTTCACATTAAGCAGGTCATGATTGCTCTACACTAGAAAAAGTAGCCTTTAATTTTGATCCATTTATGTTACAAATATATTGGAGTCAGGGGAACCTCTTACAACCCAGTTGTCTCTAGTCGCAATTACAACACTTGTAACATTAACAATGTCCAAGCACTAGACTAAGTTCTGGAACTGTCATGCTCAGTTAAGTGACCTGATTAGAGTACGGTTAAGATGCGTCCACATTCTGGACTGTAAGTATCTTGTAACCAGTTCAAGATCAACCCTGATTGGATAATTTAGATGCAGTGTGAATTGGGTGTATTTTTATGATTGGTGATGGGCAGGAAATAACACCTTGCACTTATCTTTACAAATGGCTGAAATAACAACCTGGAACCGAACATCACACACCCTTGGGAATGCTTCAGGTCAGAATGTCCATGTTTATGCTTCTGACTGGAGTCTAACTCTCATTATATTTCTTTAAAATTTTCTTTTTTACTAAATATGAAGATGATTCTTGTTGAATTACAAATGCACTGGGATCTCCTGTCAAATACAAATTCAGGCAACTAAGATGCAGCTGGCTCATATTTAAGGGTTAAAATGTATATATTTATATAATTAAGACAGCAAACTGTTGAACTAGCTGGGTTTTCTAATCTCTCATGCTGAGGAAAGGTAGGAAGACCTGCCTTTTTCTCTATGGTAGTTGCAGGTCATATTTAGTGCTGATGATTTGTAATTTATCCAACAGGCATGGGCACAAGTCCCTCAGGTAACAGTTGTAAACAGAAATACAGTTGCTGGTTTATTGTTTGCCTCAGAAACTCTGTGTCATGGAGTAGGCAGTGCTGTATAACTGTGACCAGTCATAAAGAGAAACAAGTGATATTTTTTTAATACTCTAAAACAATACTATGCGGATTTCCATGGTATTGTGGCTGAGCCTGAAATGGCTTCCCTCGCCCCTCCCGTCTCCTCCCCCCAAGAAAGAACTCATTATCTGATTCTCTTTTGTTTCCCTTTCTCCATTGTTCAGTTGCATTTTAATGCTATAAGCATTCACTGAAACTTATGGAGCCTGTCATTTTAATAATTCCCTCTTAGCATGATTCATCTCAATTTACTTTCCTCAAAAATGTAGTCTAGAAGAATACGAACTATCTCTTTGGCCTCAGCAGAAGGCTGCATTAAAGGAAGACAACGTAGCCAACTTGTATGAAATGGCTACTTATCATGGGGCTGACCCTACACAATAATTAGTGCTTCCTGGAAGTCTCTGACCGGCCTCAACTCTGGCAGAGGTATATGGGACCTTCATTGGACCCTGGTTCCTCTGCATTGTGCTGGTAGTTAGGTAATAAACACGAGCAAAAAACCCCCAAGTAACAAGGTAGTCAGTGGTTCAATAGCGTGAAGATGAAAACTAACTCAGGTACCTATGGTGGGTTTGTGAGAGCTAGCAAGATCCTTAGCCCAGGATCACACTTGATTCTGTTCAGAAAATAGATGGCTATGGCATAGTGACCCCCAACTCACAAGCATGAGGGCAGATCCCCCACGGGTGTAAACTGCCAGAGCTTCATTGACTTTGACTTCAGTTTATTACTCGTTCTCTGACTTTATGAGAGCTGTGACAATTCATGCAGCTGAAGTTCTTCCCCTCTGTGCTCAGCTCCCACTGGACCTGTGCTCTGCCCAGCCCCTCGGACCTTTTTTGATGTGCTAAAGCAGCGATGAGCAACCAAGGCTAGTGAGTGGGCCGCACAAGTGGCCTTACATCATCTCAGTGGGCTGCAAGGTTGTTGTAATCAAGATGGCCTCCCAGGAAAGGGCAGATTTGCTAACTGCGCTTGTGTACGTAGAATAAGCAGGGTGTGCTGACTGAACCAGAACAGTTCTTTGATTGGACACAGAGGGCACGCACGGCTCTCACTGTCAAGGTCATGTGAAATCGGCACACACCTCACTTCATGTGCCCTTGCATTACAGGCCTGTCACTTTAATGACACCAGTAGAAAAAAAACTACGTGGATGGAAACCAGCAGAATCTGGCAATGCTGCTGTGGGCAACAGTCAACAAAATGTCTCAGGGACTACACACAGAACCCCGATGGGCTGCATGCAACCCGCAGGCTGCCAACCACTGTGTTATAGTCACAACGCAATATGCTCTAGCTGTATCCGTTGGAACTAAGGCACAGTAAATTGTTACAGGAGCACATTTTATGGAGTTGACTTGATTTCAAAGGAATTCAGATTGACCTGAACTTTAACAGCTGGGTCATGAACACAGAGTTTAAATATAATTCACTGGGGGTCCATCTGCCTGTTAGCACAGCAGAGACAAAACACAGCAACTATCGTTAAAGCATTGCCTTGTGTGAATGGGAAGCTATTAATGTGTTCCGAAGACATAGAACTTTCTCCTCCAAGAGTTCAGTGACACTTAGTCTGTCCTGCTCTCCCTCTGCACTTGCAGTCACTGATACAGTGAAACAATAATATATCACTAGACCTGACCCTTTGGCCTTTATGAATTATCTGTTTTAGAAAGATGTGAAAACTACCTTTTATATCCAATTTAATAGATATTTAGACATCGTGGATCAATAGTGAACAAGTTTGCTGGTTATGGTTAATGGGTGCCAAAGGGGCATTCTGACGTTGACCTCTGACACCTTTCTTGACAAAAAATCTATTGAGGGGAAAAAAATAGGAAGGACTGCCAGGTTTTAAAGTTATGAATATAGATCTGCTGTGAATAATGGTAATTTACACTGAGCAGATTTTTTACACTTTCTGTTTCAGATGAATTTCTCTAACATCCTTAATTCTGACCAATGTAAAATTAATAACTGGCCCTTGGTGAACAACGGAAAACAACTGCTTTGCTGTATGACACATTTTTCCATTTGTCACCCGTATGATATTGTTCTGCTGTCAAAAATGACTTTTCCTTTTATGCAATGAATTGCCATTTATAATTCCATACAGGCACAGTTTTTTAAACAGCCACATCATAATGGATCTGTATAAGAAGACATTCAGGCTCTGAGTCCTTGAAAGAAACTAATCTAAAGAGATTTTTAAAAGAAATTAAGCTTCTAAATATCGAATGTTTAGGTTATTCTACAAAACTTACTGCTAAGACTATATATTGCCAGCAGAGCTTTCAACTAAATACTTTATTATCCAGCCTATTGAATGCACTAGTTAGCTTCCCATGTGTTTAATTGATGTAATGAAAAACAATTAATAAATATGGCAATGGCTACTGATATAAAAGCATATTGTTTATCATATACTTCATGATACATGGAAAAGAAAGGTAGATTCACCAATCACTGTTTAATTGAATCTAATAAATAGCGCTAATGTCTAACAATCTGTCCTAGATGGTAGCACAATTCAGTATTCATCCCAGTAATGAAATTAGCTTTGTCACGTCAAGCCAAAATGAAATCTCTGAAAGGGTGGGTGAAATTTCTTTCAAAGAATATACCCAACAATGTACATACTGTATTATTATGTCACACTTCAGTAGCACTGAACTGAAGTCTCAGTGGTCTTCCTGCTGCTAAGCACCATTGAAAACACATTTGTCCTGACTGTTCTTTTCTTTTCTTTTCGCCCCCCTCTCATCTTGTGCAAGATGAATCACTGCTGGATCCAGCCTGACTCTGAGGGCAACGCCAGGTCTTGAGGAGGTAACCTGCCTCCTATGGCTTAAACATTTTAATTAATTTTAACACGGATGCACAAATGAGAGTTAATCACTTTGCTGCAGTGCTTTCTAATTTACCAAGTTTATTCATTAAAACTTTCCTCACTGAACTTTGATTGAGTGTCATGCTTTTTTAAAAAGGCCTCTGAAACAGCCCTAAGGCTTTTTAAACTGATATCTCAGGCAACTGCTGAACATCCCTTTAGTATTTGCTTTGCAGGCAAGAATGTGAAAGTTTGATAGGTGAGGAAAAACAAACTAGAAAGCAATAAGGCCAGAAAGGCCCTTAAAAACACTACAGTAAAAGTAAAAGTTACTAATCTTTCTGACAAACAAAATTACTTAACTTTTTATAAATTCTTGATGAAAACAAATTCAGAAGCAGTATGTTATTTACACACACACACAAACATTCACATAATCATTTTTTTTAGTTAGTACCTTGGTTTTTTAGTTAGCACAATATAAAACACAATAAATACTACTACTAAGTTTACTAGGTTATTTTAATACCATAAATGCCATAGTGTTATATTATATCACTATACTATCTGATAAAACAACAAGATGATAATATTATTTGCATTGTGTTTGCTAATATAATTATTTTAGTATCAATATGATAAAACCTTAGGTACACAGTTTGGTCTATTAATTGCCATAACAAAAATCTGAAATGTATTGTTTAAATAGGCTTCTTTTTATTTCAAATTAACTCAACCAAAATGTAATCTTTACCTTTTAATTAACTGTATTCAATATGAGGTAACAAAATACCTCATATTTCAGTTTCTTAATGAAGGCTGCAGTCAGAAAGGCTGACATTCTATCATACATTTAATTGGTTTTTTTTAAACTCATTTACATTACTTTGATCTGCCAGTATATTCAAGCTAAAAAAAGGAAAGGTCACATGCACACAAATTGATTAAACTATTACCTCGAGACTGGTGGTTCCCAACCTTTTCACTAGTGCAGTCTCCCAATCACGCCCCACAAATTGTTCATGGACCCCCATCAAAGCCAATTCTAGCCACTATGTATACGTCATTAAATGAAAAAGGAAACCAAAATGTAGATTTCCACACAGCAATTAATAAAGTTAGTGGAAGATATTTAATTTTAAAATAATAGTCGATTATAACTTTGCTATTTATTTAAAACTTATTTTCTATGATAACTTTTATTTATCTTTTTTTTTTTCACAGACCTCCTACAATATGCTTGCAGACCCACTGGTCTAGATTATAGGTGGTCAAGTACTTCCAACAGCTTTATAAAACTTTATACCTGGCACTTCTCTATGGCTAAATATTTTACAAATTTCTCTCCCCACCCACTTCCCCATACACACACATCAGGCTCTAATTCCTGTGGGGGCTTCACTGGATGCTTCTCAACGATTCAATAGAATTTGTGCTATCCACATTAGGAGTGTGCTCCCCCATAACTGTGCCAATGCCCAACCATGCCTTCAGCTGCTCAAGTGGCTGCAGACTTCACAGAGGCAATATTGGAGAACTAGTCAATAGGTCCCCCAAATTATGCTCCTGTGTTTTATCCCAGATTAAACCCAATTGAAAAATATTATAAAAATCTTGGTCTTTTAAAACAGATTAGGTCGAAAGTATCTCAGGAATATTGTCATACAGAAAATGCCTCAGTCCCAATGTATTGTTAGAACCTAGCATTTCAGCTTTAGTTTTGAGTCTTCCAGATCTGCTCTATGCCCACACGCCTTGAGACGTGTGGCTGAATTTCTGTGTAGCACACATTTATATTTAGTTGAGTCCCACAGCCTCATTTCCTTTCAGCACTTGTTTTAGCTGGACAGTATGTTCTCTCTCTGACCTCCCATAAATTAGAATGTCATCCATAAATATTGCCAGTCCTGCCAGGAACTGCACAATTTTCTTCATATTCCTTAGACAAAATTTTTGGGATGCTTGTAGTACCAAATGGAGGGCAATATCTTCCAATTAGCATTGGAAACATTGTGAGCTTGGCACTGTTGGGGTGGACTGGGAACTGGCCAGCAAGCACTAGCTGCATCTATTGAAAAAGATATTGTTGCATCAAATATCAGAGGGGTAGCTATGTTAGTCTATATCCACAAAAACCAGAAGAAAGTGCCACAGAACTTCTTGTTATCATTGCATCAATTGACTTGGAAATTATATCTTCCATACAGAAATGGCTATACCCTTTTCTTCTTACTGCTTCACTGCACTTCTTTCAATCAACACATATATGCTCTTTTTCTCCTGTAACAGGAACTCTGGGGTGTTACATGCTCTCCAAGTTCTGCTACACTTTTGCTTTCCAGATTTCCTTTATTTTGGAAAACATCTGGGCTGGGCTATATTGAGTGTGTAGGATACTCTGAGTTATTTCTCATTTAAGCAGGGTGTGTTCATTGAACGCTGCCCCAAATTCCTGCCCCCCAACCCCCCACCCTGCAATCAATAAGCCCCATGTTAATGGCTGTGGGTAAGTCAAGGAAGTTACTTAGGATGGCTTCATTAATGACAAAGATGACACTCTGAGCCTTTTGTAGTTAGTATGGGCTCTGGAATAGCCCAAATTATGAAAGTGACCAAATTCAGGGTACCTCTTCGCTACACGGTAGTTCCACTGGTCAGGATCAGTCTTCTGGGGTTTGATTTTATGCACCTAGGGTGACGTGTGAAATCGAACTATCAGAGATCAACAGTCGACCCCTGAACTCGTCAATCTCATGAGGCATAATGGAGGTTGAAGGGAGAGTTTCTCCCATAGGCCTCCCTCAGTGAGGACAGCCGGATAAGTTGATTGTAGATCAGTCGATTCCAGCTATGCAATTGCTGTAGCTGGAATTGTGTATCTACGATTGACTTTACACTCCAGTGTAGACTTGGCCTAAGGCTATGGCTAAAGCCCTTTAAATTATCATTACAAATCAGCCACCCTGTCCCTGAATCAGTTTTAAATTTATCAACATTGCAGATCTTCAGCTTGACAGTCCAACCTTCTTCATGAATTCTGGCTTGAAGACACAAATCCCAGGAAACAGGCATTACTCATACTTGACCAATGTTGTCTGATTGTTTCCCAGTACTGTCGTCCGTCATCTCTCTGCAGCCATCTCTTGTCTTAGATTTAGGCTGATAGCTCTTTTTTGTTCTGTGTTTCTACAGTCCCTAGTACACTGGAATCCTGGTCCATGGCTAGGGCTCACAGGCGCAATGGTAACAACAATAATAAAATCTCCCAGTTTCTTTACTTCAGCAGATATGCTTTCAAATGCCATATGTCTCTACCTTCCTTTTGGAATGAAATGTGCACTGACTGAGCACACTGTCTGTTCTGTATTCTGTTCTGCCACACCCACTACATTTCTGCCCCAGCAATTCAGTGCTTTAAAGAGTCACTTTTAATGGAGTTTCTCTTGTACATGGGAATTTTTCATTGAGATTTCTTGCATCCTACTTCTTCTACTTTTAATGGGTGATGAACACTCACTAGCCCAGACTACCTTGCCAATTGTATTGCCTGTAACAGAATTACCTTAGATATTAATTATTATTTTACTGCAAATTCCTTATTTAAAATTCAAACTGTGAAATGCTCTCCTGCGTCCTTACTTGAGGACACCAAAGTCATACCGTTCTGCTCAGGGCTGCCAATGGGAGAAGGGTGAAAAGTACAATTGCCCTGGGGTCCTGCAATTCAAATAGGCCTGGGGCTCCCAGAAGCTCCTGCTGCTACTGGAGCCATGGGTGGTATGCTCTGGACAGCACTGTAGGGAGAGAAGCTAGCCCCCAGCCACACCCCTTCTTCCTGAGGCCACACCCCGCTCTGGGAACACAGAGCTGCCCACCACCTACCACCCGCCTTGCCCAAGGGCTCAGCATTTCCATTGGCCCCGCTGGTTCTGCTTAGTCATATGGAACCCTTTTAAACTGGGCCCCTGCTCCCTTTTTGTCTTTACATTTCTTATGGAATGAAATGTCCATCAAACATTTTAAGAATGAGCACATAGTGATGCTAATCTCTATTGCGGGCAAGTTATTTGTCACTTTTTTCCAGCTTTGCTCCCCATGGTGTAAATTAATAGGTTGACCTGTACAAAGCTGTGTTGTTTTCTTGACAAAATAGGCACCCGGAAGCACAGCAGACAGGGATGCCCATTATTCTGGATGCCTGTCTGTTGAGAGAAGCCTGCCAGAGCATCTACACAGCTTTAGAACCTGTTGACAAAAGTCGCTCTTCCTCCTCTGGAGAGGCAAAAAGATGTCAGCAAAAGTGCAGACATTTGTTGACATACTGTTGGCAAAATGCAAGTTGTGTGTGGACATTCCACCAGTTTTGTTGAAAAAATTGGGTTTTGTCAGCAAAACTTGCTAGTGCAGCCATAGCCAAACTCTTGCACAGGGTTGAATTTTTACTCTTTCTTTTCCACTTAGTTTGGTGTGTCCAGATGAGACAAATTCTGGCTTTCTGTCACAGGACAATGGCAAGAAGCACATGAAGAGTTGCTTTCCTTCATCACTAAACAATGTAATCCGTCAAGCTACTCCATCTCTCTCCCAGCTTCTCTGGTAGCTTTTACCGAAAACTTTTTCCAGACTTTCTCCCGCCATCATCCTGTTACAGATTTTAAAAAGTCCATATAGTCCCTCACCCCCCACCCCAGTAACAAATTAATTGGAGATACCCATCTCTTAGAACTGGAAGGTCATCTAGTCCAGTACCCTGCACTCTTGGCAGGACCAAGCACCATCCCTGATATCTATTTGCCCCAATCCCTAAATGGCCTCTCAAGGATTGAGCTCACAACCTTGGGTTTAGCAGGCTGATGCTCAAACCACAGGTATAGTCAAAGGCTACAGATACACTACTGCCATCTATCAACAGAGTTACTGTAGGAAGAGATCTTCGGACAAAGCATCCGTTGACAGATCACGGCCACACATGAAAGCGGGTGGCACTGCCGATCCTCTCTGTTGATAGAGCACAGCCGGACTGCCTGGCCATTCTCTTGATAGAATGGTCAACAGGAAGCACAGAGCAGACAGAGCTGCACAGTCATCTAGAAACCCTGTCTGTCGACAGAGGGCCCCCCCAGAACATCCACATAGCTTTTTTGTAGACAGAGTCTGTCAAGAAAGGTGTTCTGCCTCATGGAGGAGAAGTAGAAGGCTGTCAACAAAAGTGGTGAGTTCTGTCAACAGAATGCATTTTTAGTGTGGATGCTCTGTGAGCTTTGTAAACAAAACCCTGCCTTTGGTGACAAAACTCTCTAGTGCCGATGTACACAAGGTGTGTGTGGTGAATTACTTTTGGGCTCAAATATGCCTGCACAAAGTGTCCCTGAATGAATTTTAAATGTCAAAGGTTTGTTTAAAAAAATCAGAAAACAAAAACAGTCTGTTGTCAGAGAATTCCTGCCTCCCCCACAGAAATAAAATAAAATAAAAAGGATTCCATCCTTCAGATATATTATTAGTTATAAATAGTTCACTCAGCTCTAGTCATTCCCTGGCAATGAAAAATTGACACTAGATATTAGGATAACACTCTTAATTTCATTAATAAAAATATTAAGATTCACCATTAACCTGCATTTGCTTAGCATGCCAGAGAGGTAATTAGTTAGAATGGCACAGAAGGTTTTACAATAGTTGCTCCTCCTATTAAGACCTTTAACCAGTTAGGATTTCCCAGAATATCAGGAATTAAGTGTTTAATGTATAATATGTGGGTCTTAAACTGTGGTCCATTGAGCACTTCCTGTTGGTCACAAAGGTGAAAAATTTGTCACTCTTCAAGCAGAGATGATTCTGGCTCCTTGTTGCTCTGGGCAGATCTTTTTTAAGGAGAATTTGGAGACAATTTTGACCATCTCTCTCTGCTTCACATCTTTCTTTGTCAGGAGTTGCTTTTTTTGGAAATTCAACTGTGATCAAATGTGCAAATGGTAACAAAATCGGAGATGTAGCAAATACCCAGGAGGACAAAAACAAATGGCGAAGTGCCCTGTGGGGGATAGAGCAGTGAGAGGATATTCATTATTAATCTATGCGCTATCTTGCACCCGGGGGAAGGAAATAAACATCTCCGACCCCCAAATCTGTGGTGTATGGAACAGTCATCCCCACTGAATTAAAGTGAAGAGTTTTTTTTTTCAGTTCTGTTGCTGTAATATTGTCCTGTTCCACATAATCCAGAACTCCAGTTGCCACAGTGGAATTGGAATTGGTAAGTTTGGATAGGAGATCTTACAGAGTGGTCCACCATCATGAGAACTACCGTAGTGAGAAACCTGAAAGGAGCTTTTAGATTTGGAAATGAATCAACAATTCATTTTGGTTGCAGAAAATGTTTTGGCATTTCCATATTACTGTTTTTTCACAATTTTCCATCACACTAAAAGGTTTGAGGTAGGTTATCTCCCCTCACCCCCATCCCCACAGTTTGGGAAATAAATATCAAACTATCTGAATTTCCCTTAGGATGAAAATTCCCTTTTTGATCAGTTCTACCTAAGAGTCATGGTCTAAGCTCTGAGTACAGACCAGGATCTTAGGAACTTCTGAATTCTGTCCCTCGCTGTGACACCAATTCAGCAGCATTGGACAAGACAGCACCGACATCTCTGACCTCCTGTTGTTATAGCTGCTGTGAAAACAAATGAATATGCTTAAAGCATTCTGCGAGGGCTAAATGTTGTTAAATAGATGCTAACATGGAATAAAACAGATCACTTGGGGCCACATTCAACAATGATATATCTGACTATATCCCAAAAAAATCTTATTTCCTATTGCTTTGTTTTTGCAAAAGTTGCCTGTATGTTTTCCTCCAGAGGCAAACCATGAGGTATCAGAACCAAAGTGATAATATACCATCAGTACCTGAAAAGGCTTAGAATTGTTTCTCTGTCTGATTTTTGCTAACATTTAATTAGAAAGAGCTAGATCTGAATCAAAATTCTAGTTTCTCACTTGTAAGCTCCTCCTTTCAAAATCCAACTCCAGATCTCGTTCTAAAATTTTACAGCTTGAGCCCATGTCTAGTAACTAGTGCTAAAAGAGTGAGGAAATGAAAGCCTGTTTGATCCACGTCTCACTCTCACCCATCCCATATAACACCACATACAGTCACACACACTTTCCTGAGGCAATGAGAATTTAACAAGAAAGCAACCTGAGAACATGATTTTTTTCCATAAGGATAAACTGCAGACAGAAGCCTATCCTGCAGTACGGTGCTGATTTTTTTCCTATAGAGTAATGTATCGCTTCTCTGCTGTTTTTTGGATTGCCAACTCTTTCCAACAAGAGTCATATATACCTGAGGGAAAAGCGATTAATGGGCACACACATACACTCTCTCTCTCTCGCTCTCTCTCTGGGAGAAGTGTAGTTTTTCTGCACATATGTACCAGCAGAGGCTGCTATCTACCTCATTAAAAATACATACCGACTAATAATTTAATTGACTGGGAAAAGTCAAAGGGGAACTAAATTCTGGGCATTCCCAAGAGGCGAGAAATCTGCCAGTTTACATGTGCTAAAGTGTGTTTTTTAACTCCCTGCTGCCACAAGCCCTTTCCAGAGCACACAGGAACCTCAAAGAGTTGGAAGAGCTGGACAGTGCAGCAATCCCTGCCACAGTTCAATCACATCTTGTCTGCAAGGTGGAGCAGTTTTTTACTACAGTGGGAAGCTATTCGTTTTGTAGCTCTATGGATAATTTTGTGGGATAGATCTGGGTCCATGCAAAGTTTCATCCAACAGTTTGTAAATCTTTTCAAGAAAACTTGGGCCCAATTCCAGGCCTACTTTTAAGTGTCCTGTGATGGGGCATCATCTTGCTCCATCCCGTGTCTTTCTAGCTGTAAACGATAAAGGAGGTAGATGAGGTATTTTCCTGCTGAGAGCTCTCTTTTGACTCTCAAAAGCTCATCAGTTTCTCCCTCTCCCCTACTGCAACAGCAGTTCCTCCCTGAGACTTTTTACTTTCTGTGCTAATAGGTTAATTAGTCTCTCAGCACTCTCCAGCCCATCCCCAATCTATCACTTAGAAATAGCTTTGTACTTCAGGATTACTGGGGGGGGGCAGTTTAATTGGTGATCCAGTGATCACAGTGTTGGTGCAGCTGCTGTTGGCCACACGGTGTCACATGTCCCTGGGTGAGTTAGCAGGTTGAGACTCAGTGGTTTAGACAGCGTCACCCTGAGTTATTGTGTTTTCATTGCAAAAACAAAATTCAAAGTGTTCAAATCCATCCAAGTGGAAACACAACCAGAACTACCAAATTTCACAGAACTATTGGCTTTCAAGGCATTTCCCTCTATCTCCGCAAATTTTAAATATATTTCTTCCGCCCGCAGCTCTGTTCCTAACTACACTTGGTGAGAAAGCTGACGGTGCAGAAGACTTGCTCACATCTGCTATCAGTGTACAGGACGGAGTAATAAAGTAGGGCTGGTAAGTTGGTAACTAATAGCCAGGAACCTGGGGTGTGTCTTCATTGCAGACAACCTGGGTGATTGGCACCTGTGTCTGAACAACTTGGGTAGCCTAGCCCAGGTGCAAGCATTCCATAGCACAGCATTACAGTGTCCTGATTTCTTCACTAACCTGAGTATATCAGGGGCTATGCCATGGTTCCTTTTCATGCTGAGACACTAGAGGATTCTTTCCCAGTTAAGTGTGTCAATTGCAGGAGAGCTTGTCTTCCGTTCACAGGGAATTCTGGACAGGGCATTGGAGGACTGTCAGCACCTGAGAGATTTTGCTGCATTCTCACTGAGGCCAAGTTAGAGTCTGATTTTAAGACTCTCAGGTCCTAACTTCGCCTTCCCTCTGGCTCACTAAGCTAGCTGGGGCTTAACACAGTTCCAAACCTGAATCAGAGATTTTTTCCTGTGTGGAACGTAAAAAAGTGTCTGAGTGAAAGCCTGAAGCCAGGTATGCCAACAAAACTCCGTTGCGTATAGCTTTCTTGATCCAGGGTGTGAAAAAAAACACACTCCCTATTTAACACAGCTAATCTGGCAAAAACCCCCTGTGTAAATGCAACTATGTCAAAAGATGAGTACTTCTGTTGGCATAGCTAATATCATTCAGGCTACCTCTATGCTGGCAACCTCTGTCAACAAAACTGGGCTGTTGTTGACAAAACTCTCCAAGGCTGCATCTGTACTTGCATTCATCTTTCAAAAGAGTCATGCAAATGAGGGAAAAAATGCAAACGAGGTGCAGATTTACATATCAGGAGCCTCATTTGCATATTCTTCTTTTGAAAGACGTAAAGCTGTGTGGATGCAGCTCTTTCAAAAGTAAGCTCCTATCTTCGAAAGAACCCTTCTTCTCATAAAAAAGGGAAGAAGAGTTCTTTCAAAGATGGGGTTTACTTTTGAACGCGCTGTGTCTGCTTTCCTTCTTTCGAAAGAATCTCTTTCAAAAGAAGAATACACAAATGCGGCACCCGCTATGTAAATCTGCACCTCATTTGCATTTTCAGTTCCCCTCATTTGCATGCCTCTTTCAGAAGAGGAATGCAAGTGTAGACGCAGCCCAAGTGTTCTGTTGAGTGTTTGTCGACAACACTCAGCTGTCCAGCTGGCAGTGTTATACCTCTCCCCAGTGAGGTATAACGCTTCTGTTGATAGTATTTTGTCGACAGAGTCCCCATATAAACAGTTCTGTCAACAGAGAGGGCTTCTGGTTCCCCGGGAGCCCTGTTTGCAGGGCTTATGCTGCTGTTCTGTCGAGAGAGGGCAGGGTAGTCAGGCCATTCTCTGTCAACAGAGCAGCTTGATCTTTTGATCTACTGTTATGTGTAGATGCAGTCTGTTGACAGAGGTGCTGCCGAGTTTGTCCATCAACAGTGACCTCTGTCAACAGAGGCTGCACATGTAGACATGGCCTCAGGGATGAAATTATAAAAATTTTCTGTCAGCAGAGAGCTGTATCCCCGTTGCACAGAAAGTCCTCTATATCCTCGGGAGAGATCTCTAAGAAACATCCCTGGAGGCCTCTCCTGAAGGTTTTTAGGAGGTGGTGGTCTTATTTCTTCTTTCATGGTAGGACGTTTTACCATGCCACTCCATGACGATTTCATCAGACACTGCTCTCAAGATGACCTGTGTTTGATGTCTTCAAGGGAGCAAGAGGCAGGTTGGTTACACATCCCCCGACCCCTGCAATCACTATTGGCATTTCAGTATCACCAATGGTAATCTGTTAGTTGTAGAAAATGTGTCCCTGCTTGCAGCTTTCTCAAAGGTCCTTTGTTCTTAAAGATGCAAGCCCCCTCCCTGACCAGCCCACACTGATACCAGTGAAGTGTCTCTGGTGATCAACCAACATCTGCAAAACCACAGGAAAGAAGATGTACTCTCTGGCAAGCTGGGCTGGGCTAAAATAGGGATGTGCTTGCCATCTATTGATCTGTCACAGTTCTGGAATCCCACAGCATCAAAGCCCTGTGACCTGCACACTGCTTAAAGTCACAGGCCTGTGTAGCTGAATAGGATTAATGGTCCTACAGTAGACCTGAATTAATGGGCTGGGGTTATGGCTCTCCACTGGGTGAACAGAAGATATTTAGGTTCTTGTGACAATTCAGATTAGAAGGGGAGAGAGACAGAGCGAGAGCGCTACCTCAGAAAGGAAGTTTCAAGGCATGCAGGAAGGGCACCTAAACTGAGGACAATACCAATTCATTAAAAGCTTTATTAAAATACATGAAAGAGTCACACACTTCAGAACACATAAGGTTATCAGAACATAACGCAATTCTAGCACTCCTTCTGGTAACATTACTAAGATAAAGAATTCCTTAACATCATGTCCTCAGGAAGGGGCATGAATATGCTAGGCTAAGAGATGCAGGACCAGCCTCACCCCCGGCATACCTGGTGATGTTGATGGTCTCAGCAAGTAAAGTGTTGAGTGGCTAAATATACTGTGAAGCTAAGCTAAGAGTTGATACAAGGTAGAGAGGCTCACAGCACGCACTCACCTGCAGACACCTAACAGTAACAAAAATCCTAAAAACTATAACTACAACAAGAACAAAAAACCTGAACCACCTGGAAAGCCTGGGTATTTTATAGGGTCTTGGCATCACTTATAGACACCCAGCCTATCTTGCCTATATTTTATTCCTCAGATGATAATCTATAGGTAGTAGATTACGATGCTTATCACTTCCTATTAATGAAGATTTTCTCATCCCCGAAAACATTACCTTTGGCTCTTCTAGAAGTCTGGTTTGTGGTTACCAACAAGGTCAAGCGTGGCATGAACTGGCACAGCTTAGGTTCAGTTCTCCTATCTCGTCTCCCAAAACTGAGAAGCAGTAAGCATTTTATTTAAGACAAAGATTGCGTATGCTAATATGCTTTAGCTGTTCACACAGAATACAGGCCTGCAGCTATCTCACATTATGACTTAATACTATGGATAATCATTAATGCCTATAATGAATACCTCATAATGAATACATACTCTGATTATATACTGGATAGAATCATGAATTAGTAGGAACCACCCTAGAAAAGCATGTTATGTGGCATGGCAGGCAAGCAGCTTAATTTTTTGGGCAGCACAACAAACTGTGTGACAGCAGCCTCTCTGTGGATCTTCCAGCTCCAGACTAATTCCCCATTAACTGGTACCAGTCTATGACTGCACAGTTCCCCACTGTGATGGCTACTGGCTTCCCCACACCAGGACAGCTCTCCTTCTGGGGTCCACGCACTGGAAGGCTTGTGTGAGCATGGCTCACCAATCCAGGACTGTTCTTTTCTGTACGTGAAAGTTCAGCAGCCAACCCTCATTGTCCCAAACCTGCCTTATGATGCAATTCTCCTGGTCCCTTTCTCATTTCCTGGAGCCAGAAGCAGCACTGCATGGACACCAGAATGCCAACTACCTTGAATGAGATTTTGCTGTGTCCTTCAGCAATCTGCCCTCAAAGGAATTCCTGTTGGGGTACTTCCTGAGGCTCTGCAAATAGCTGAGAATCATTTGTTTTGAGTTTACATTGTTCATGACAGTGGTGTAGAGCAGTCCAAGTGCCATGCTTTTGTCAGGGTGGCGGCAGACAGCAAAAAAGAGCTGTATGGTTTGTGAGATTTTTAAGAGAGGATATGGTGAAAAAAATGACATGATGGGAACTTGACCCTTTCTCTCGGCTCCCCAGTGTAACTCACTCATGCCCCCACATGCATGCCCCAAACCCACAAAGGAGGCGTGAGGCACATCCAGATACCTACTGATAGTGTGCTGTGCTCTTCATCCACACAAGCACTCCTGGAGACTACAAGCAGCAGCCAAGTATGCATGTGCACGAGCGGTGTACCAACTGCAGTGACTTTGCACCAGAGTAGCTTCATCAAAGTTTGTTCTATAGCCATGACTGGGTAAGAGACAGGGTTAACTGTGCAGTAAAGACACACTCTCAGGGGAAAGTCAGTGAATGCCACTTTGTTAGTGCTCAGTGGATCAAAGGGGAGAAAAGTCTTTGAAGAGACATAGCCCTATGGTGAGCTGGGGTGTATTCTGTACTGCTGCTTACATTTCTATTGCTATAACACCCCTTTGTCTTATTTCTTGTCCGCTGTGCACCTTAGCCCTCCAGAGGAAAGCCTCCTCTGGAAAAGTTTGCTGCCTGGAAGCCTTTTTTGCTCCAGCAGCTTACAAGGAGAGGAAGGACTGACTCCTCTTCTTTGTTGTATTGGCTAATGCAAAACTTCAGTTGGTCTCTGAAAGGCATTTTCTTTTCTTGCTGGGGGGGGGGGCGATTATTTCAGTCCGCCAACGTAGTAGTTAATAAAGTCTCAACAGTCTTTGCAGCCTTTCCCTCAGCAGCTGTTAGAAATCCTGAAATTCTGCTATTCCTGTCACTCTCCAGTCTCTCCAATCTTCTCTTCCAAATGATGTTTTCCTTAGCAAGTGCTTCCACTGTAGCCCCCAACTATCTCCGTTGTACTGAGGGATTCCTCCTCAGTGGCTTTTTCTATATCATTTTAACCACACCAGCAGCCACGTTCTTTTCAAGCAAAATTATCTACAGCTTCCCAAGATTTAATGGCAGTAAAGTTTTTTAATGCTACCTCACCGGAGTCCCTGGAGTCTGCATGAGGTGCCTTCTCTTAAAATCCCATTAAGTCTGACATGCTCTTGCCAGCCATGGAGAGAGATTGCATGTTGCACTCATAGCTTCCAGACAATCACACATCCCCCATCCCACCTTCTCAAATATATCCTCTTCTTTTCCTCGAGGGCATTTTACACATACACCCTCACGCACAACTTGCTCTCTCTCTCCCTCTCTCTCTCTCTCTCTCTCTCTCTCTCTCTCACACACACACACACACACACACACACACACACACACACACACACACACACACCACTATTCAGAAAAGATGTCTCTGAGAAATTTTCATTCTTTGTCAAAGACAAATGTGACTATAAATATGTTTTAAAGTGAAGTTTTATTATTTTCCATTCTTAACATTCATAAAAATGATAGCCACATGAGGTAGTTTTTGGCAGTGTGTAGTGATGTTCTCTTTTATGTATGACTGAATGCAGAGTGCATTTCGATTGTGCACTAATTTGTCAGAAGAACTAATGGATACTCAGCATATTCTACTGTCATTGTAATGGCACTTTGCACTCTTCTGTCTCCTTTCATCCAATGATTGTATCAAGATTTGTAAACTTAGTTTCTGATTCTGCAAATCCATCTGCATGAGCAGATTCATGGACCTGCACTGAGGTTCATTAAAGTCCACAGACGTCACCATAGCTTCCAGGGCCACCAGTTTGTGTATATGGTGGTAGCATCAGGGTTTAACCGAATAAGGCACTCTGCAGTTAAAACATGTGACTAGAACCAATGTTCCCTGTAATTTTTTCCATCCACGTATGGAATAAATTTTGTCATGTGCAGTGAGGCATGTGTGCATGTACGTCACCCGTAGTAACATATGCTGAAACACAAGTAAGCACTCTGCTAATCAGCTGGGCAGTACCCGAATCTCTCCTGGGAGTTTGCCCATGCACTCAACTTACTGGGAACGCTTACTAGGACTCCACTGATTTGAGTTCAAATCCTAGCTGTGCCCCAAGCAAACACAGGTTAAGCATCATAACATTCCTGTTCTCTGGATTTAGTGGGAGGAAGCAAACGAGTGTTTGCACCAGTGTAAATCCACTTATCTTCACTGCTGTACAGGAGTCATGGTCATAACATGGTGGATTTAGCATTCAACATAGATAGGCACAGTCAAGTTTAACATTGTGTCGGCTGGTTGCGGTCAACCCCATGGATAAATATCACAGGAACAGCATGAAAATTAATTAATACATATGAACCCCTTTGAGGTCCTCAGCCAGAAAGTGGTGTGGAAGGGTAAGTGCTAAATTGGTATTGTAAATAACAAGCAGTCATGTAGCACTTTAGAGACTAACAAATTTATTCGGTCATGAGCTTTCCTGGCTAAAACCCATTTGAGCTACGGATTAAGGGTATGTCTACACTTACCAAAAGCTTAACTCGGTTGCAGTCAGCCTTCAGGGTTTGATTTAATGTGCCTATTGGGGACGTGGTAAAATGAACTATCAACCCTGGTACTCTTCACTATCTCAAGGCATAAGGAAGATTGATGGAAAGTTTCTTCTGTTTACCTCCTGCTGTGGGGCCAGCCAGAAAAATCGATTTACTATATGTCGACTCCAACTACACAATTGTCATAGCTGGAGTTGTGTATCTTAAATCGACTTTTCAACATAGCGTAGACCTGGTCTAACATGGTTACCCTTCTGAAATTGGTCTTCCGTCATATTCATTAGCCTGTAAATAAATATGCTGTTTTTCTTAAAATGTTGCAAAGAATCAGTGATACAAAGTTGTAACCTGCATATCTAGCACATCTGCTCCACGATCCTGGCATTTTGTCAGCTTTGAGATTTGATATTTTTCAAACCACAGATTCTGGTAGGTATTGCTGCTCTGTAAGAAAATCTCACCTGCGAGGGTTCCATTAGCCCCAATTAAGGATTCTGAAGGCTGAAAATCAAATGCTCCATCTCACAGCTGGGCTTGTTGATTAGAGTCTCTTCACCTGTATCGTTAATAATTGTTGTCTTTGGAAACTTAGCACTTACACTATTTGAACAGTAACAAAAGGTATAAATCACCCCCAGGGCTCTTAATTACTCCCATTAACTGTTGTTTTTGTTATCCTGTGTGGGAAGCAGGAATGCCACATTGTGAACCCATTGGCACAGTTTTGGCTTTAAGCCAGCTGCTGTGTTAGTTATGCGAGATGGCTGGGAGAATTGCACAGAATTTGGGAATAAAGGGCTAAAACTAGCACCCCTAACACTTGCCTATTATTTCTTTGTTTTTCACCTCCTGCTTGTATCATTTTATCTTCAATCTTCTATTTGATATTTCTTCTTTTCCTAGTGCCCCTGTCTTTAGTCCAGTACATGCTTAAAAATTAGATAGATCTCACTGTATTGCTTAGAGGTGTGGACCATGTTGTGCCCTGTTTGACTTAGATCAGGGGTGAGCAAACTTTTTATGGTGGGCCCCACTTTTCATCCCTGTAATTAGTAGCCCCACTCCCATGTCCAACCTGTGTAATATAATCCAAACCAACAGAAATTTTGGTAACACTCATATGAAAAAAAAAGAAAAACCTTTTCGGTATGTGTATTTTCATAATGTGACATTTCATGCTCCCCACTTTCCCCACTTTGCACACCCGGCCTTGGGTCAATCAGGGTTCCACATGGACCAGGCTAGATTTGAATTCTTCTATCAACCTAACTACTGTCTTTCACAGAGGTGGGTTAACTACACTGATGGAAGAAAAAACCCTTTTGTTGAGATAGGAAGAGTCTACACTACAGAGCTGCAGCTGTGCTTCTGTAACCAGTGAGGTGTGTGTAGCCATATCCTAAATTTCTCTGGGTATGTCTACACAGTAAAGTTATTTCAAAGTAACAGCTGTTACATATGTTATAAAATAGCGGTTGGCTTATTTCAAAATAGGCAAACCTCATTGCATGAGGAATAATAAGCTATTTCAAAAAAAATATTTCAAAATAGGTGTTGTTAAAACAGAGAATAGAGCCTATTACAAAATAAGCCATAGTGCGTCCAATGGCTCTTTTTGAAATAGGCTCTATGGCTGTGTCTATGCTTGTATTCCTCTTTCGAAAGAGGAATGCAAATGAGGGAAATCAAAAATGCAAATGGCACACTGATTTGCATATCTCATGCTTCATTGCATGATCTCTTTTCAGAAGAGATTCTTTCAAAAGTAAAAAGGCAGTGTAGACGGGGCTCTTTCGAAAATAAACCCCATCTTTGAAAGAACCCTTCTTCCTGAGACAAAATATTTATATTGAAATAAAGCTGATGAGCCTTGAATTTGTTGAATACAAACATGCAAGCTAATTTTTAAGCATTAATTTATTCTGAAAAAGTCACCACTTAATTCTCCTTTAAACACACTTCTTTAAAACTTAACTCTGCTGTCTATGAGTCACCACTATCTTTTCACAAGTTTACCAAGTAGAATGTTGAGGTGTCCACTTTCATGGAATCATAGAATCACAGAACTGAAAGGAACCTCAATAAGTCATCAAGTCCAGTGCCCTGAACTCATGGCAAGACCAAGCACCATCTAGATTACCCCTGACAGGTGTTTATCTAACTTGCTCTTAAAAATCACCACAGAGATTCCACAACCTCCCTAGGCAATTTATTCCTGTGCTTAACTACCCTGACTGTTAGCAGGTTCTTCCTAATGTCCAGCTCAAACATCTCTTGCTGCAGTTTGCTTCTTGTCCTATCATTAGAGGTTAAGGAGAATAATCTTTCTCCCCAATCCTTGTAAGAACATTTTAGGTGCTTGAAAGCTGTTATCATGTTGCCTCTTCTGCTAAGACCTAACCAGTGTACAGCAGAGTGGAACAATTACTTCTCATGTCTTGCTTACAGCACTTCTGGTAATACATGACAGAATGATGTTTACTTTTTTTGCGACAAACAACAAGAAGTCCTGTGGTAAATTATAGACGAACAGATATTTTGGAACATAAGCTTTCGTGGGCAAAGACCCACTTCATCAGATGCAACAGTGTCACACTGTTGACTCCTATTTAGCTTGTGGTCCTCTATGACCCCTAGATCCCTTTCTGCAGTACTTCTTCCTAGACAGTCACTTCCTGATAATCTCTTTCAATCTTACTATCAAATTTTCTCACCCACCCTGTCTGTCTTTTACACCCGGTGCATCCAGTCTGGCTGGTAGAATATAAGTTCTCTGGGGCATAGGTAATGTTTGTCTGTCTCTGCAGAGCCTAGAACAAGGGCCTCTTGATTGAAAGTCGTAAGTTAATAATTATAATTTCCAACCCCGGCCACCAAAATTTAAGGTTTGGTTCACAGATTCCTTAAAGAACCAGACCCTATGGGTTTGTGGCCAACCTACCACAGCACACCTGTGAAGTCATAATCAGCTGCAAACACAAAATGTGCCCAAGACACAATGCAAGCCAGGCCTGCAGATACAACCCTAAAATTTTGAGTGCTTCAGTGCTATGGAAAAGTCAGTGCAGCACCAAAGGAAAAACCTAAAGATCAAGGATGCTGAGTGGATAGGGGTTTTTAAAGTTTATTGATAGAATAAATGTTAGTTCTCCATATAAATCCCGAAGATGGCCAGTTTCTCTAAACATTGACTCTTCTGTTTCACCCAGCTCCTTCAAAACAGAAAAAAGAGCATTAAGCATTTACAGTAACATAACTTACTAGTCATAGTTACATTTTACAAAGATTAATCTGATAGCATCTTTTCTGCCATTGTCACAGCCATCATTTTTATAAGTGGGGTCTTACCTGTGACAGCTCATTACCTAATAAATAAAATTATTAGTCTTTAAGGTGCCACATGGCTGCTTGTTTTGATGAAGCTCCAGACTAACACAGCTACCCCGTGAGACTATTTACCATCATTTTTATATTAGTTCACATTACAGTTTATACAATATACATGTTAGAGTGGATTGGGTAAAAGGCTCAGGGCTTACAAATGTTCAGGAAATTTTCTTGGCAAATGCATGAGATTAGCGAAAGGGTGGTTATGCCAAGTTTGATCTGAGATAAAAGTGTTGGCAGTACATGTTTGTTTTGGAAATGCATGTGAAGTAGCACAGTGCCACATTGAATGTCATAGCAATGATTGAACACAGATTCTAAAGGAGAGAGGTGTAAAATACGCTGAAATAGGGATTTGTTTGTTATGCACAATGTAACAAAAGTGTTATGGTGCCTTTGCTGAAGAACCAGGAGGTGATGGTGATGATGACCTTGACCAGAAAAAGTGGTGACAAAATAAAAGATTATGCTACATAAACCATATGAAAGGAAATTATATGGTAAACTTTTCAGGACAGAGATTGTTATTTTCAATAAGTTTGTACAGAACCTGGCTCAATCAGTCCCCAGCTTGATTGGCCTTTAGATGCTATTGGACTGTAAATATTAAATAATAATGATAATGATAATAACATGATGGGAAAACACTATGGGGGAGATTGTCTGAGAGAGAGGATTAGATATTCTGGGAGGTGGAGGCAGAAGACAAGTGTATGTATGAGAGATGGTTACAAGACAATAGTACTGCAAAAGGTACCAGAGGAAAAAGTCTAAGGATGGAATATGCATGGAATATGCAAAAGTCCTAAGCGAGACATCATCCTTGTATATTCCTTGCATAACTGACCATTGAATATCAAGCTTCTTACATGCATGGTCCTTGCATTTTTGCTAGAATGGGTCTGCAGCTTTCCAGACATGCTCAATAGGTAATGTCTGTGGCTTATGCCTCTCATCAAATCAAAGGAAAAAATAGCACAGTTGAATTCAAAGTAATTACACAAGAGATGACTTTGGCCATAGATGTTGTGGGGCTATAAAGTCCTTTAACGTTTTGTCTCAACTCCTTTATTTTTTTGTGTAATCCATAGAAATGATAAGTAAAGCTATTTATAAAATGAATGGCTCCAGAGGAACCAACTGATTGCTTTAATTTATTTTGGTTTAAAGAAGAAAAAGTTTTATTTGGTACCCAAATTTTCAGTGATCTTCCTTAGCAAGCAAATATTTTTCCAGACAAAGAATAGTTAAGATTTGCTCCATGCTTCAGGGATTTGTTTAACCTTTCAGAACTTAGAAACTACTCCAGAGCTATAGCAAAAGCTGTTGGTTTTCTTCTCACATGCGCTCTTTTGCTGTTGCTTCAAGGCCAGTAAAACATTTTTATTTAATTATTTATACAGCATCTTAGGTTTTAAAATTGCTCCAGGACTGGGAAAAATATAATATTAGCTCTAGTAGAACTATCCAGGGAAGAATGTTGGTCTTGCAGTGAAGACATAGAACTGGGAGATAGGAGAACTAAATCCACACTTAGGAATCTAACTTTAGTCATTGAAGTTTCAAATTTTCTGTGGTTCAGATTATTCCTCCCTAAAATGAGGTTTAAAATGTAACTGTGTACGAAGTGTTTAATTATTTAATGTTTGGGAAGTGATTTGGTAGCTTCAGCTGGAAGGTGTTATTTAATTACAAAGTATCATTATATGTGGTAAAATACTCTTAAGGGACATTTTCAAAGTTAACCTACCTTTTTCCTTGGCATGCATATTCTTCTCTTAAAGCTAATCAGTGAACTCTGATCTCTCTCAGAACTGAGCAACTCCCACTTTCCCAGGACTGGCGCTGAGGAACCCGTGGTGAATTTTACCTAAAGAATAAAATTCAGAGCTGTCATCCTGCATATGAACCATGTTATTTACAAAAGGCATTATTCGAGAATTTCTTACTCTTGCAGTTTCTTCATTGATGTATCCCATTCAAAACATGTTTACAACTCCAGTTTGTTCAGATTTAGCTGCATCACTGCATTTTAGTAAGAGGAGTTCCTTGCAATTCAAGTCTCAGAAACTAAAGGGAAATCAATATGCCTTTACCTATGCTATCAAAAGTGCTGAAGATATTTAGGTCATTAAATAGCAGTGGGCACAAATAAAAACCAGTGTCTCACATCATTAGTGGTAAAGCTGCTGTTTAGTTTTATTCGCTAAGTCACATGATGCAAATTAACTGCATGGCAGATTACTTGTCCAAGATGTGGAAAACTCTGATTCAGCAAAAATGTAGTGAGGAGAGAAAGTCAAAGAACAATCAGCTTTTCACTGACATCACTACTCACTGCAGACTTAGTTTATTGAATTTAACTTTTATATGCCATATTAACATTTCATTTGCATACAAATTGCAGTAGGTAGTTACTCTAAATCCATACAGTCAGCACTCCTCCTTAGCAGACACAGGTGTGGTACTATGACTATTTAAAACACTTAAACTTTTATAGAGAGATGCATAACTTTTTGGTGAATCTGTGAATCCATTATCTTATTGTTTTCTCACAAAACTTTGGGTCAGGACTTTTACAGACAATGTAAGTGTTCCAAGAAAAGATGTGAGAGCTTAGAAGCTGCAGTGGCTTTATTTAAACCAATCCTTTCAATATCAGTTTTCCCCCCATTGCTGGTACTGATGTATTTCCAGTGATGGAGAGAACAGATTTAGTCAAATGATTGGCCAAGAGGGTTTTTGTGGTCATAGAAATGGGGCATCTGCCCAGCACTGGCTTAATAAGGATTAAAATCAATCCTGACGCCATGACTACACTATACCCCACCTTGCAAAAGGGGTATGCTAATGAGCAACTTTGGCAGATGCTAATGGGGCATTGCTGTAAATATGAAGCACCTCATCAGCATAATGGCGGCCATGCACATTTCAAAAGTGCCGCTTTCAAAATGCATGCTGCCCATGTAGATGGGCGTTTCGAAAGGACCCCCAGGACTTCAAAAGCCCTTTCTTCCTGAAATGCACGTGGCCGCCATTAAGCTACTGAGGTGCTTCATATTCATGGCAGCACCTCTTTAGCATCTGCCAAAGTGGCTCATTAGCATACCGCTTTCGAAAGGCAGGGGCTAGTGTAGCCACGGCCTGAGAGAGGTCTGAGATTGCGAAGCCTGTATAAGACAATCATGGCCCCTGGAGGGGAGGAGAGAGACACTATTACTCCCGCTATGGAGCAGGAGAGACCTGACTGCCAAGGAAGCTGTAGAGGCTTCCTGACATGGAGCAGGGCTAGGGAAAGACAGGCAGGGCTTGGGAGCTCTGGCCAGGCAAACTCTCAGGCTGAGGCCTTCTTCAGGCCCTGAGACAGTGCTGGAGCTGTGAAGAGGCAACCAAGGAAGCAGATCCACTCAGTCATTTCCCTGCCATTTTCTCAGACATTAATGTAACTTGGCCACTCCTATTTTCTGCCTGGGTCACAGAATAGTTTAGGCTCCTGTGGGTGTAATATCTTGGTATGATTTTGGTTGTTGGGTTTAGTATGAGGGTGCTGGGAGGTGTTCATGGCCTGTGAGGTGCAGGAAGGAAGAGTAGGTGACCCAATGGACTTTCCTGACCTTAAATTCTATATGTTTAGATACAGAAATTATTCTGCTAAGAAGGGCTCCAGAGAGTCTGGCCCTGGGAGCAAAACAGCAGGCGACAAAAATCACTCCAAAAACTATCAGAGAGGTAGCTGTGTTAGTCTGTATCTTCGAGAACAACAAGAAGTCCAAAACCCGTGCATCATGTCGTTGATATTTATTGTTTCGGAGTAGGATTAACATGTGAACTTTCAAAAAAAGAGGGCGCCCCTGCGAGCGAGTGTGTCTGCAGTAAAATCTTTCATATCTGGCGGCTCTGGAACCGGGAGGTTGCCAGATATGAAAATATTATGGACGCTAAAGAGGTCTCCCATGTCTCCAACAGTGGGGCCACACTACAGCTGTGCTCCTCTCCCCAAAATGCTCGGCAGCCCGGTCCCTGGAGCGCTGTCTCTGCCCGTCCAGCCCGCTCTGCTCTCCCCAGTGGGTTCAGCAGCTCAGGCCCAGGCCTGTGCTGCCACCTGGGGGGGGCTGGCTCCACATGCTCTGGCCACCCATCCCGCCACCTTCTCAGAGGGTTTCAGCGGCCCCCCAGTGGCTCAGGCCCTGTCCTATGTGACCATGCAGGGGGACCTGCATGCGGCATAGGGATGCTCACCCCTTCTCCCAACTACTGGCAGCAGTTGCAGAGCAGTGCTGGACCCTCTGCAGCCCAGGCCCAGGAGTAACAGGGAGTGGCAGATGCAGCAACCTCCTCTTGGCTCCCCACCCGCGTGCCAGTAACCGTCCCTCCCGAAGAAGGAGAAGAGGCATCAATGGCTTGGGGCAGGACAGGATCCATTCAACACCTGCGAGCAGCACAGCCACCCAGAAGAAGAAACCTAGTCTTCAGGCTAGCACCTGGTGGCAGTGCCGGTCAGTTGAGAGTACCAGTTGATTGAATACTGGTTACAACAGAGTATGCTGTATGTCCTGTATGCTCAGGACACCCCTGAGAGGGACTGTATCTATATCAGTATGTACCAACTCACGTTGTATTAATGTGTCAGACTATATACAGAACATTAATTCAATGTGAGTTGGTAGATACTGATATAGATACAGTCCCTCTCAGGGGTGTCCTCTTTTTTGAAAGTTCAGATATGGTGACCTCAGTTTCTTATGCACCATGTGTGCATCCTGCACCTAATCCAAGGGAATTTTATAAAGAGAACCAAAATAAATACGTTTTTTGTTTCTATCAGGCTCTCATTTGGGGGATGGCAGAATTGTTCACCTGAGCCTGAATCCTTTTGATCGTACTCACAATATCCTCCTGAGAGCATTAACAGGAGCAAATGTAACATCAGGTGCCTGTACACATGGATGTCAGTGGGAGTTTTGCTTGAGGAATGCCTTATCTAAACACAAAAATTGCACCAATTGAACTAAACAGCTTTACACCTTGTTGACCCAGAATATTTTACCAATTACGTGGGTGTTGTTTTAGCAGTATAACAGGTGCAGCCCCACTCTTATAAGGACATTCTTATATTAGAGTATCGGAGGGGTAGCCGTGTTAGTCTGGATCTGTAACAGCAACGAAGGGTCCTGTGGCACCTTATAGACTAACAGAAAAGTTTTGAGCATGAGCTTTCATGAGTACAAACTCACTTCATTAGATGCTGGTCTTGGAAATCTGCAGGGCCAGGTATAAATAAGCCAGAGCAAGGCTGGGGATAACAAGGTTAGCTCAGTCAGGAAGGATGAGGCTTACTACCGGCAGTTGATCTGGAGGTGTGAACACCAAGGGAGAGGAAGCTGCTTTTGTATTTAGCCAGCCATTCACAGTCTTTGTTTAATCCTGAGCTGAGGGTGTCGAATTTGCAGATGAATTGTAGCTCATCATGAATTGTAGCAAAGCCTTGCTCTGGCTTATTTATACCTGGCCCTGCAGATCTCCATGACCAGCATCTGATGAAGTGAGTCTTTGCTCACAAAAGCTCATGCTCAAAACTTTTCTGTTAGTCTATAAGGTGCCACAGGACCCTTTGTTGCTCTTATATTAGAATAATTCTTATATTACTCTTATATTATATAACTCATATTAGAATAACAGTAGTTTATTTTTTAAGTTTTGCTTAAAGCCCTTTGCAAACAACATAAGCTAAACTGAGAAAAGACACTCATATCTGGCATAGATTCCAAAGCCAGAAGGGACCACAGTAATCATCTAGTCTGCCTTCCTACTTAACAGGCCACAGAACTACAAAATAGTTCCTGGAACAGATCTTTTAGAAAAAATAATCCAATCTTGATTTTAAAATGGTCAGTGATCCACCATGACCCTTGGTAAATTGTTCTAGTTGCTAATTATTCTCACTGTTAAAAATGTTCAACTTATTTCCGGCCTGAGAATAGGCATCCACACATGGGCTATACTAATATAACAGTTATATATTCAGTTCAAATTCAGACTTACAGTTATGCCAGAAAAACCACATCCTTATATAAATAAGGTCCTAGAAAACAGACCGGGTCAGAAAGCATTAATACACTATTCAGGCTCAATTTACAAACCCAGAATAACAGGATAGATTTGCTAAAACAATCTTAATAGCTGGTAACAAATACACTGTCCTCATTAGGCTTCAGAATCCTGGGGCTTGTGGCCAACTCATGCCTATCTTAGAAATATTTATTTTGTTATTTCATTTCTAGTCTGGCAGGTTCAACAGCAAAGCACTGAGAGGGGGCTCATTCAGAAAAGTTATACTCACGACTGCGTAGGCTAGATTAATTAATTTTTTTTAACTGAGAGCTTAAGTTGTGCAGAAACTGAAGGAGAGGTACTACTGGAGAAATGCCAGTATTACATACTACTCCACAGGCCTCTAAACATGTGTCACACCAACAGACCCAGGTCATCAGCAGGAGAACTTGAGCCTGTAACCACAGGGGCTAACACCTGTGCTCTACCAGATGACCTAGAGACGAGCTAGCTTGCAGCCACAGCTTGTAAAGCAGAGACTTCACTCTTCCTAGTTTGTGGGCTCAGTGCCTCTGGGGTTACACATACAAAAATAAGAGAATACAGGGATGTCTTAGGCTATGTCTACTCTACAGAGCTTTTAGTGACAAGGCTGTGTTGGCAGAACCCCGTTGCTAAAAGTCTGCATGTGTTAATGCTGTTTGTCAGCACTTTTGCTGACAAAATACTTCTAGCCCCCCAGGAGCAGCTTTTGCTTGGTCAGTGGGAGAGCACTTCCCCTTGTATTTTCCACAGCAGAACTTTTGTCATTCCAGGGGGGAGGAGGGTTGAGGCACTTGGGAATGACAAAAGTTTTGTTGCACAATTGCAAGTGTAGACAAGGCCTGAGGAACAACTGCTCTACTTCTAATGACCTATTGCATTTTGCAATTGCTTGACATCTATTCTAAGGTATAATAATAACAATAGCGGTTGCCCTATCTGCATAAATATGTATAGCTACCTTTTTAGTACTAATAACAGTGCCATTTTCAGAATAATCCAAGAAATTTGCTGGCATTTCTGGCATTGTAGGTATTTCTAGATAGGAAGAATTTTGTTACGTGCTGAGAGAAATAAATTGCGGCTATTTTTATTTCAACGTATCTGTGCTTCAAATATTTTATTGCCTTTAATCGTCTCTTAAGGCAAAAGAGCTCCTCCCGCCCTCTATTTGTACTAGTGGGTGTTGTTTTGTTTCACTTCTGTTACTAATGACAAGGACAAAGGTGGTTCATTCCTTTTGGCTGAAGGGAAGAATTACATGGCTTCTTTACACAAATTCTTTCTATTATTTAGCACCCAAAATGTGCTAGATGCTTTTTAGACATTGAGGAAGACGTGATCCCTGAGCTTTTGTACTACCTTGCCACATTGGCTGACTGTAATGGGCAAGTGCTCCATTAATGCAAGGAAAAGATTGAGGCAGGCTGGAGGGAGCACGGGTGGCTCCACCAGCCAATGAGTGAAGGGCTCCTGGGGGGCAGCCAATCAGAGGACAGCTTACAGAAGCAGCCTGGCATATAAGCAGTTGCCCCAGCACAGCTGGGTCAGTTGGGTCCTGGCCGGGAAAGGTGCTTGACCAGCTCCCAGAGAGAACTAGCACCTTAGATAGGCCAGAGCTGGACAGGATAAGGGGGCTTGTGGAAGGTTCCAGCCTGACTTCTGCTGGACTGTGGGCCCCATGGTAGAAGCCCAGAAGGTGCATGGAGTCACAGGGGAAGTGGGCCAGGGAATAAGACAATGAAGGGGATTGACTAGGCCACTGACTGTGACTAGGCCTGACTGTGAGAGACTAGGCCACTGAGGCCTGAATGACTGGACTGCTGAGCCCGACCTGAGGGGACTAAGCCATATAGGGCTACTAGTAGTGGAGAGCTGCTAGGGGGTGGGACCCCTTCGAAGAGGGGCGAGGCAGGAGGCCTCATCACATTGACGCACCAGAGAAGGGCCACTGCTAGGGGGCCAAAGGGGGCACTTGCCCTGAGGCCCCGTGAGTTAAAAGGGCCCAGTGCTCCCTGGGCCCTTTAAATTACCACCAGACCCTCATGTGGTGTGTGGTCTGGGCATTGCTGAGGCCTGGGTGGGAGTGGCATGGCATGGTCTGGGCAGCATGGAGTGCTAGGTGCCCCTGGCCTGCCCCTTCTCCCAGGCCTCCCTGATAGCCTGGCAAAGTCTGTTGCCAGCCCTGCACCAGGGGTTGAACTGCAGCCCTCAGGCACTAAAAGCATGAGCTGCTTGAGCTGAAGTATTGCACACAGCTGCTAGTGCTTTAAACAAAGGATGGGCTAAAGTGAAGGAACATGAAAGCTATGTAATCAAAGCGATGCCTTGTATAGGGCCTTTTAATTTCACTTTTTATTTAATTATTTAAAATGCTTCTCATTCTTCTCCTCAATTCCACAACCTTACAAAGGGGGAGAGAGGATATATACACATTTTTTAAAGAAAATTCCACTTGTCCAAGATTGGACAGCTGCGAATCTCCATCCACCCAACCTTTTAGCTATCTTATTTTTGAGATGCTACTCTCTGTGAATTATCACAGTCCTGTCGGAACAGCGCTGCTGCCGTACTCTGGCCTCTCAGAAAGCAAGTATGTCATCTATGTGAAACAGCTTGCATCTACCTAGGGAATTAGAGCCTTGAGGTCACTTTTAAGACTGAGACTCACACATGGGAGTCGGATGTGATGTCTGACCCACCCAGCTGGCCTGGGTCCACGAATGAATACAAGGATGGTGATTCAGTCTTCGGGCACCTAAGCTATGTGGGTTGGTTTCTCACACTTTATGATGTAAGTTGAACCCTGGGATTGTATTATAGCTGCTCATTAAGTCAGGGATCATTCATTATTCCCCATGTTATTAATCATTGTAATTCCAGGGCTCAGAAGCAAGAGCCACAATGAGATACATAATGCTCAAAAACCTGGGATGCTTAAAACCTAGAGGTAACAGTACATAGAATTTTCCTCTGAAGGGATAAAAGAAGTTATGACAGTCTTCCCAGTGAATATCAGAGATCTAAACATTGTTTTCAACCTATTGCACAGAACGGTCAGTCACACTTTAAATACTGTGTCATGAGTATTTCATTTAGATTTGGCAATCATTGTGTATTAATACCAAATGATAGTTAAACATTGTTTCATAGTAAAAATGTCACTAATCCAGGTATATTCAGTTACCACACAATGGCCGTGTCTACACTAGCCCCAAACTTCGAAATGGCCATGTAAATGGCCATTTCGAAGTTTACTAATAAAGCGCTGAAATACATATTCAGCGCCTCATTAGCATGCAGGCAGCCGCGGGACTTCGAAATTGACACAGCTCACCATCGCACGGCTCATCCCGTCAGGGCTCCTTTTTGAAAGAACCCCAGCTACTTCGAAGTCCCCTTATTCCCATCTGCTCACAGGAATAAGGGGACTTTGAAGCGGGTGGGGTCCTTTGGAAAAGGAGCCCTGTCGGGACAAGCCGTGCGGCGGCAAGCCACGTCAATTTCGAAGCGCCGCGGCCACCCGCATGCTAATGAGGCACTGAATATGTATTTCAGCGCTTGATTAGTAAACTTCGAAATGGCCATTTACATGGCCATTTCGAAGTTTGGGGCTAGTGTAGACGTAGCCAATAAGCATTAGTTCTTAGGTGTGTCCATATCTATACTACACATTTAATGCAATAGTTAGGATCGTACACATACTTAAAAGCATTGTTTTGGATTTTATGTCTCATCATTAGATATATATTAGTAAACATTTTTGATCAGTTTGAAATATCTCAGCTATAATCTTAATAATTCATAAGTAATTCATATGAACTCTTCCTAATAATAAAGCTTAACATGTCAGATTTTGCACTGGGGTGCGACTCTCTTGCTGCATACTGCTGGTTCAAAGCAGCCCTGAAACCCACATATCTGCCTCGTGGGCCTTTTTCCTGTATAGGGAGATTTGCTGGGGGCCCACAGCTGACCTAGCGGCTCCTGTGCCAACCTTATTCCTGTCAGCCTGTAGGGGGCCAAAGAAACTATAAGGATTGGCAAAAGCTTCCCTGCACCTTGGCAAGCTTCATTTGTTACTGGAGTCATTGCTAGCATTAATTAGAGTAACCTTGAGGCTTATTCATCTGATGCCTTTGGACAGGCACAGTCCACAACTACTTTGCTGAATTGCACCAGGTACTCCTTGGCTCCCACTATACATCTGGGCCAGTAACTTTTAGCCCTTCTCTCCTCAAAGCAGGGTGGAAACTCAGATATGGCCCTGCCAGCCTCTGCAGGGCAGTGAGGTAAAGGTAGTGCTCCTTGTGTTCCAGGAAGGATGGAGGGAAGAGTGCATCAGGGACAACAAGAGCACTAGCCAGCTTTCACTTCTTGCAATCTTGAGAGCTGGGTGAGTGTGCTGGAGAGAAGGGACCTTCTCCTCTTGAGCATCTGAGTCATGAATTGGCTTGAGCTGATAAGTCTGACTATGTCTTGGTGAAGCAGGTAAATACTTACATGTATATGAACTGGGGCTCTCAGCATTTTAGGATACTTAACCCCAATCCTGCAGAATGCCCGTTGAAGTAAATACTATGGGATAGGGGTCTTAAGGCATGACCCACTGACCTCCTGGGGCTTTGGATCTGGGCCTTAAAATACTAAGGAAAATTCAATTCAAATGTTAGGTTTGTAATATGTCGTCATACATACAAATTAGCACAATTGGTGTGAGGAATTAAGTGCAAGTTTAGGGATCAGGAGACCTGGATCTAGTTTAGACTCACCCAATGACTTGCACTATGAATCTGGACAAGTCCCCTAACCTTCTATTCTTTACTCCATCTTTAAGAGCAAAAAATGACACTTGCCTACCATTATACAGTGCTTTGAGATCTTTGAATACAAATATAGGTTTGGCCTCCCTGGTCCAGCACCCTCAGGACCTGAGTGGTCCAAGTCCAGAGATTTTGCCAGACCAGGGAGGTCAATGCTTCCCTACTGGCTTTCCACCGCCAGCTGCTATCTCTCAGCTTGCTCCACCTCTCCCAGACACCCTGTCTGTCTCCTCCTGCTGGACCATGGATATTGCTGGACCAGAGAGTTCCAGATTTCAGAGATTAAACCTGTACTATGTTTATCTACCCATAGAAATCTTTAAATAAAAGTAGTATAAACATTTTCCTTAGTGTATATGCCAGTCTAATTCTATATTGTGGTGTACAATATAATAATTATCTTGTATTATTACAGTTTTAAAAATCTGCTGTCAGGACTGTATAATTACTGTTGTTTCCCTTGAGAACTGTTAGCAATTAATCTCAGAAATTTGGACAAATTGAGAGCTTACCTCTGCTCATCTATCTCAGCATTTTTAAATTAAATGATTACAGAATATTAATTTTTCCAGAGTCTTTTCTAAATATTTTACAAGGACAAGATTATACTTACAAAATCGAATCAGAAAAAAAACCTTTATATGTTTAATGTGCCTGAATCTCAGAATTAGTGAAAAAGAAACTTTCACTAGACCCAGGGAATATCCCTAGATATGAACAGTTTCTTCCTTTCTCTTATTGTCTCACTAAAGCCTCATTGTGAATTTCTTCAGCAAACAGATCAATTGGATGGGCAAATATTTGCCCAGCTTCCCAAGTATGTTTGGTATGAATTTTTTTACCTGGTGCTTGCTCAGTCATTTCCCTTTTTAAAAAGTAAATACAATTCTTTCTGTATTTTTCACTCACGTCACTAAAACTCAGTTCATTTTTATAAGGGGCAACAAAGATATAATGGGCCAAATTAATTGCTGATAATTATTTCAATCATGTTATATCTGGGAGAAATTTGGCCCATTGTTTAGGGAGATGATGTTTTTGGCAATTTCGCTGATTTACTGTTAAAAGTTATATTTCTCTCTGTGTGTGTGTGTGTGTGTGTGTGTGTGTGTGTATTGCTAGTTCTATAGCTTGTACATATTTGTTTAAGGCTCCTTCCCTCCCACTCAGCTCACTAAGGGCCAACCCTAATTAGCCCTGGTTAACTATCTTCTAACTCACATACCCTGGGAACCTGATACTTGCCCTCTGGGTGCTTACCCCAACTCAGGGGCAGTGGGTAATATAGGTGAGGGTAGGCATTGCCTTTCCAAAATGATTGGTGTGGCCCTTCCCACCATGCTCCGGCCAGCTGGGAAGGCTGGGGCTGCAGCTGCTCTGAAGCTGCCCAGCCAACAAGTAATCTGTCCATCTGGCAAGGCTGGCGCTGTGGAGGTACCCAACAACTGTTGGGCTGAGGCCGGGCAACTACTCCCAGGGCCAGAGCCAGGGCTGTGCAGATGCTCTTGAGGCTTGGGGTGGAGGGAAGCTAGGGCTCCTTAGCTCTATGGGAGCCGGAAAGTGGGGAGAACTGGGTCTTCATGGCTGTCTTGAGCTTTGAGGGGTGGATGGAGAGCAGATGTGATGGGCACGGGGGTTGCCAGCACCATACTGGGGAGAACTGGGGGTGCAGGACTGGGGTCATCAGCCACACTGGGGGCTGGACTGGGCTAGGCATAGAAAGGGCAGGGCTGGGGCTTGTTCCTCAAGCCTGGCCTTCACACACTGCCCATGCCCTAACCCTCTCTTCTCCTGATTCCCACTCATGCAGCAAGCACCCTTCAAACTGGTGACTAGTGTGGGACCTCCTGTGAGGCCGAGCTCACAACGCTGAGTGCTGAGAGGCTCTTATACAGTCAGTGTCCACTGCCCTCTTTCCTGCACTTGAATCAGGTCACTCCCATGAGCTACACCAGCCTAGGTAGCACAACACCCAAAGCTACGTCTGAGCCCCACCCCTGCAGTACCCGCTGCAGCCACCGTTCCTCCAGCCACTTATTAATTTAATGTCAGTGCCGTGTTAGCAAAATATTCATAATGTACTGAGCCATGGAAGTAATTAAAATTCACTTCTGCTAGGGTCAGGCACCCGAACTGTAAATTCTTATTCATATTTCTTTCTTGTTTTGTGATTCTCGATTGGAGTTTTCTAATAACAGATCATTTCTTTTTGTCTAACTTTAATCTGGTCCTGCTTGACAAGCACCATCCTTTTCATTGAAGGGTAAGACCACTTAAAGAAAGGCCAATAAGCCCTTGCACTGCTCAGCTGACTTGGGTGATTTGTCACCCTGTGCACTGGTGGTCACACCAATGGATTTATCTCAAGGTAAATGGAGATGCTGAGACTTGGGACCCGGAGCTTTGATTAAGGCCCCCTTTTTGTTGTGTTGATAGATGTTGCTTGTGTTTATCTATTTGAAATGCCACTAAATCTGTGAATACAATGGAAAAAGAGAGTAGTTTGCAGCTGAAAACATATTAGTGATTTATGTTTCACTAAGAAGCACAATAAAGAGACAGAGGCTATTAAGAGGAGCTATTTTCATGAGAAATAGTTCTGCTTTAAAACATTATCAACCACACCTTGATAAAGACCTACATGCATCCCTAATCATGTTTACTTATCCCTTTAGTTTAGCAAAATATACATTTGCAATGCATAGCTGCAAATTATTAATAAGTTCGTAAGCAAAATCTTTAACACACAAGCACATGGGAACAGCATACTTAGCATGTTAATTGTCTTCTCAAGTTGAAGGGATACATAATACACTGACACGGGGCTTTAGATGGACTCTGCATCCTCTAAACCAGTCGCAAATCCTGCTGACCATTATTGCCAGCATTTATTCACAACATTTTAGTAGAAATAACCGGTGGGGTGACACAAGAAGATTATAATGCATTGATATAACTTATAACATGAATCAATGTCAACAAGACGCACCCATTTAAATGAATAGGGTCAGATGAGAGTGCTGTATCACCCTGACTTGTGTGACAGTTACAAATGCATAACCTAGTCTGCATAATAGGAGTGTACAAACCAGTAGAGATTTGTAAACTTGGTTTATTTCAAGCAGAACTGACCCACAGGAATGGAATAGGCAACCGAGCTGTCTAAAAATAAGTGATTCTGTAGTTTGTGTTTAACAAAAAGCTTAATGAGGTTTCGTTTTCTCAAGCCTGAACAGAGAACAGCAGACCCAAAAATGCTATTAGCTGAGCTGCTGCTTCTCCTTAAAGTTCAATTAAAAGAGAAAGCTAACACATTCCGTTCCAAAGGCATTCCTGCATACAAAGGCAAAATAATGCTTCAACAGTCGTCCCGGTGCATGCAGAGACTGCAATTACATGTTTGGAATGAACGGCGCAGTGTTATGATTTATTTAAGTGTTCGGAGGGTTTCTCTTCAGCACTAATGAACAATGGTGTGGGGTGGGGGAGGGGAGAAAGGCTGTCTAATGTGTGTGCACCTGGAGCATGAAAACTACTCCAGTAAGTTATGTATCAGAAGGGTGATCCTCTGCCTATGGCTTGGCACTGCAGTGTACTGACAATCTAGCAAAGCTCTTAAATCTGGACAACACCTGCACCTCATTTGCTTTACAGAAGCGCCATGACCCGACTGCTGATGGTGAGCTGTCCCTTTCATCCTTAGGATTATGACAAGTTATTAATTGCCACCATTAGCTGCAGCAGCCTGCCTGAGATCTCTGCTGCTCTCTGGAGGTGAGAAGCTCTGGGCCTGTGAAGCACTGGGGCAAACCAGGCAACAATCTGCCCAAAAGGGATTGTGAGATGGTGAATAATTTATTAGAAAACATTTTTCTTTGTCCTTCCCACAGACCCACAAATCCTCCCCAAGCGCTCTTTACCAGCCTTGCAGATAATGTACTTACACATCTCAGAGCTTGCTAAATAGACTGAGCAGGCCACAGAGTTCACCCTTCACACGGCTGTTTCCGAATGCCTTGCACAGACAAAACACTGTCATTCATTCCTGCAAGCCGTTCCTGTGGAATTTAGTGTAATTAGGTAAGACACTGAATGCCAAATGACAGCTGAGTGCAAGGGTGGTAGTTTTTTTTTTTTTTGGTGCAGCTATGTATTTTGTTGGTCTATTCCAAGATATATTGGCTCAGATCCTTAGCACTGATTTACATCTCATTCCAGGACATACACTTGGCTGTCTCATTTCCTTTCTCAGACATGAAAAATGATGTTTCATAAGCTAATAAACCTGCTACCAGTAGCAAGTTAGTATGAAAAAAAACAAATAAATTGCCAGCCATGCCGCATAAACTCTTTAGAGAGCATGGTCTATGTATTCCTATGTGGAGCAGCACCTAGCACCTGATGGGCACCAGTGATTCCTCTAAGCTGAGCACTTGGACAGCCACCCCGGAGAGAGTCAGGTGCTGCCCAGCTGATTAGCAGAGTGCCACAGCTGCCTGCATCTGGCAGCATATGTTTCTATTGGTGGTGCATATCCATACATGCGTTGGTGTGCATAACAAAATTTATTCTGCCCATGGCTGGAAAAATAAGAGGGAACACTGGTGGGCACTAGTGTAGTAATCATCACAGGGAGAACTGAGAAAGGATGAAAATCTCCCGGGGGTTAAAAAGAGATGGGCCAGATGCTGGGGTGGTGTAAATCAGCATAGTTTGAATGACTTTGATGGCACTATGCTGATTTGCGTCGTCTGAGGTCTCATGTGTGATATTATTAGCTGATTCCATGACCTAAGCTCATGAGTGGACTTGAGATATTTGGTATACAGGCCAGGGAAATTATTGTACAGTTAGTCTTGAAGGGAAGGAAAGTCATATCGAAGGGAAAAGAGATCCTGGAAGTCTTATGCATAGACTGGCTTTCTGGAAGGCTCCCTGAAGCTTAGGAGGGCATAAAATAATATGGTCTGTGTCCAAAACAATGGCAGGACCAGATTCGGCTATATCATACACCGGTATCAACCTGGAATACTTTATTTGTATTCACCTTATTTACATTGGTGAGCGCTTTCTATTCTATTCTATTCTATTCTATTCTTGTACCAGACAAGTAACCCATGTGGTGAAGACATGGTTGTTTCTGAAACCTGAACTAAAGGCCATCTCCCCATGTCTAAACTGCTTTAAATTATTCCCAATAGATCAAGTGTGGGCAATAACTTTGATGTGGGGGGCAGTCAAAGATTTTGGTAGCACTTTTCTCTGGAGGGGTTGCGAGGTCTGCGGTGTAGGTTGGATGCAGTAGGGAACACGGGGTAGAGAACTGGGGTGTAGGATCTGAGAGGGAGGGGGTTCTGACCTGGAGCAGGGTGTTGGAGTGCAGGGTCTGGGTGGGGGTATGGGTGCAGGAGAGCTGGGCCTGGGGGAGGGCTGCAGGAGTGGGTACAGAGTCTGTGAAGGAGTTGGGGTACAGTGCCAGAGGCAGGCTCTGTCTAGGAAGGCACTTACCTAAGCAGCTCCTGGCCAGCAGCACTCTGAGGCAGGCTTCCCTACCTGTCAGCAGCCCCAGCTCAATGGCTTTTCCATGTGGCTCTTTGCACTAGGGGGACTTCTTGCGTTGTCCCTGCTCCCAAGCAAAATCTCTCAGTTCCTATTGGCTGGAAACTGGCCAATGAGAGCTGAGAGGTTTTGCTGAGGGGCAGGGGCAGCATCTGAAGCTCTTCCTGGTCTCCAGCCATAGGAGCAGGCCATGGGCTGAATTAAAAGGTTTGGCAGGCCTGATCTGGCCCTCCAGCCATATCTTGCCCGCCCGGCAATAGATCACCATGATTTTATTTGACCTACTGTAGAGTTACAAGTTTAAACCCTACTTCTTATAACCTTGAAAGGCCTTCGGTTGGGCACCTAATACCAAAGGTCTTTGGTTTTATAACCTTCAGGGTCTTTGGTTGAGCACCTAATACAAGATTTTTCCAGTTACTGGAAAAAGGAACTTATGAACTTTTAACAAACTTTGTTTGGGGCAGGCTTCAAAAATATGCTTGTTTCCTTCATAGGAAGGGTGTAGATAGAATCAATCAACACAAGGATTCAAAGATGATAACTTCCAAGGAGTCTGACAGACTGTTCCCAGATAGTGCGTAATGCTTCTCCATGTATATATTTTTGAGTAAATTCCATGTACAGATAGAAGTGTATAGTCATATTGTTTTTGAAGTGTAACACAAGTTTATGAACAACAGAAGAATGGGCAGGATAAGTAGAACTTGCGTAGGTTTTTAATAATAGTGTAAGTAAAAATGTATTTCAAGCCTTGGTTTGCAGCAAGGTCTATTTATACTTCTATAGCTATGTCTACACGTGAAGCCTACATTGAAGTAGCCTATTTCGATGAATAACGTCTACACGTCCTCCAGGGCTGGCAACGTCGATGTTCAACATCGACGTTGCGCAGCACCACATCGAAATAGGCGCAGCGAGGGAACGTCTACATGTCAAAGTAGCACACATCGAAATAAGGGTGCCAGGCACAGCTGTAGACGAGGTCACAGGGTGGGCTAGCGCTTCCGGGGCAACAGCTAGCCGCTCCCTTAAAGGGCCCCTCCCAGACACACTCAGCCTGCACAGCATGCGGTCTGCAGAGCCATAGGCACGCAGACCTCGGGCGATGCAGTCATGGACCCCCAGCAGCAGCAGCAGCAGCCAGAGGTCCACCCAGCCGCCCCTGCAGGAGCACGGCTCGCCCTGCTCCATGCCATGCGGGAGGCAGCTGAGCACCTCCTTGCCACACAGGAGGAGGAGAGGCCCACAGGGGAGGACTCAACCCCCAACCCTGCAGCACCCTGAACCCCGCCCCCACCTCACACGCCGGTGGCTGTGGAGCTACCCCACCAGCACCGACTGGTGGGAGCGGCTGGTGCTTGGGGAGTGGGACGACGACCGCTGGCTCAGGAACTTTAGAATGAGCCGGCAGACATTTATGGAGCTATGCCAGTGGCTCACCCCTGTACTCAGGCACCAGGACACTGCCATGCGGCGTGCCCTCCCAGTGGAGAAACGGGTCGGCATCGCTGTCTGGAAGCTGGCCACTCCAGAGAGCTACCGATCCCTGGGACAGCAGTTTGGCGTCGGCAAGGCCACCGTCGGGGCTGTCCTCATGGAGGTAAGAGGACCCACGGGGGGAGGTGGGGGGAGGCAGCCCTGGCATGGGAGGGGAGGGCAGGGGGGCCCGGGCAGGGCAGGGCAGGGGAGGGCGGGGGGGCCTGGCAGGGGAGGGCCACGCATACCCTGCTCACCCCTCATTGGTGCTCTCCCATGTGCTTCCCCTGCAGGTCGTGCACACCATCAACGCCATGCTCCTCCACAGGCTCCTGAGGCTGGGGGACCCAGATGCCACCATCGCAGGCTTTGCCACCCTGGGCTTCCCCAATTGCTTCGGGGCTCTGGATGGGACTCACATCCCCATCCGCGCCCCGGTGCGCAGTGGAGGATGCTACATAAACCGGAAGGGCTACCACTCAGTGGTCCTCCAGGCCTTGGTGGACAGCTGGGGCCGTTTCCAGGACATTTATGTGGGCTGGCCTGGCAGCAACCACGACACCCGGGTTTTCCGGAACTCTGGCCTGTGCCGCTGGCTGGAGGCGGGGACCTACATCCCCCAGCGGGAGATCCCTGTGGGGGACACCACCATGCCCCTCTGCGTCATCGCAGATGCGGCATACCCCCTCCGGCCCTGGCTCATGCACCCGTACACGGGCCATCTCTCTGCCAGCCAGGAGCGCTTCAACCAGCGCCTGAACCATGCGTGCCAGGTGGTGGAGCGCTCATTTGGCTGCCTCAAAGGGTGCTGGAGATGTCTCCTCACCCGCCTGGATGCAGGCCCCACCAACATCCCCCAGACTGTGGGTGCGTGTAGCGCCCTACACAATCTGGTGGAGAGCAAGGGGGGGGCCTTCTTTCAGGGCTGGACTGTGGAGGCCAGCATGGCCGATGTGCAGCCACCCGCTGCCCCCAGTCACCAGGTGGACCCCAAAGGGACCCAGGTCCGGGAGGCCCTGCGCGCCCACTTCGATGAGGCCGCGGGGTGAACGCTGGCAGGCCCCCCACTGACCTCCCCATCCTCCACAACACTCCCTGCCCCTACGCCCACACCACGGAGCACCCAACAGCACACCCCCCCCCACACTTTTCCTGGACAAATAAAAGCAGACACTTGTGTGTGAAATCAAACTTGTTTACTTTGAATGCTGTTCTAACTAATACTAACTATATACAGGAACTTCTAACTAACTTAAATATGAAAAGTGTATGTATATATTAACAAAAAAAGCCAGGGATAACAAGGAAGGGGAGAACGATTTACATGAGGGGGAAGGATCAGACTGGGCAAATGGGGGGCACAAATAAATAAATATAAACTATATACAACGCAAAGAACAAAACAGTGGGGGGAATATAGGCAAGGGGGGGGCACGTCCTGGGCCCCACGCCCCTATAGTCCAGCACTGGGGATGGGCGGCCGGGAGCCCTGCCTCGGCCGCAGCCCTGTCCGGGGCTGGCTGGGGGCCGGGCGGACTGGCAGATACAGCCGGCAAGTGTCAGCTGGCTCCAGGTCTCCCCCGGCGGAACGGCCCTCGGTGGTGGGTGGCGGGGCGATGGCGGACGGTGTGGCGATGACAGGAGCAGTGGGTGGCGCGGTGGGTGGATCAGTCAGGGCGGGCGCAGCGGCAGCCGGCGCGGCATGGGGTCTAGGTAGTCCGCTATGCGGTTAAAGGTGTCCATGTAGGCCCCCCATGCCTCTTGGCTCCAGGCCAGTGCCCGCTCCTGGAGGTGGAGGCGGCGTTGCTCCACCCGCAGCCGCTGCTCCGCGACCTCCGCCTGCCGGCGGTGGAGGGCCAGCAGCTGGGGGTCTGTCGCCATCAGGTGGTGGTGCTGGGTCCGCCGTCTTGACCGCCGTGGGGCCGGTTGGTCCTCCGCCAAGGGGCTGGCCTGGAGCGATGGCCCCGGAGGGGATTCCGGGACCACTGATGCCTCACCGGTGCTCTCCGGTCCTTCCAATGGTGCAGCTGCAGAACACAGGAGTGGGGGAAGAAGAGTGGAGACAGGCGTTAGTGTGGGCCCCGAGCCGTGGCCCTTGTCCCCCCACCCCTGTGCTGCAGGTTCCCCATCCCCGTCAGATGCTGCTGTGATGGGGTTCAAGGGTCCCCCTGCATTGCACCCCGTCCCCCGGCGGCAGCGACTCTCACTTCACTCAGCAGGGTCTGACAGGAGAGGTTTCTTAGGCAACAGATGCCCAGTTTCTCCCAGAAGTGACAGTACAGCAGTCAGAGACAGTCCTTCCAACCCGTCGTGGGGAGAAGACCCCGAGGGGTGCCCCTCTGGGGTGTAGCTTTCCCCCTCCTCAGGCTGGCTGCCTTCCAGCTCTCCCTTCCCCTAGCCTCTAACTGTGGCCCCCGATTCAAACCCAGCTTGGCTCCTCCCTCCTCTTTGTTCAGGGCAGAGGTGTAACCTGCCAGTTGTAGCCCCAGGATCATCCTTAGCCACTGGGAGCTATTCAGCTTGTTGCTCATATCTAGCCTGAGTCTCGCATTTGCACTCCCCCCACTCCATCACATGCTGCTGCTGTGTGTCCCACCCCCTCCCCCGGGGGACCCTAGAGGTTCTGCTCCCCCCTGCCCCGGGGATGGGGCATGGCACTGTCATGCTTGGGGGGGCAGGGGCTGATGCACTCCTGTGAGGGACATGCCACTGCTGTCCTTGGGGCCATGGTCATCTGGGCATGTGGAGGGCCCTGGCCATATCTATTACCCCCGCCCCTCAACCCCGGGGGGGTGTGCACCGGGGGGGGTTACATACCTGATGGTCCACTCCCACGGTCAGGGGACACCCGGGGGGCAGACGCCCGGCTGCTGCTCCAGGATGGCAGGAGGAGGATCTGGAGGCCGGTGTCGGTGGAGGAGGAGTCCCCCTCCTCCTCCTCCTCCTGCTCCGGTGCCCCGGGGGTGGGCTCTTGGGGGGGGGCCCCCAGGGTGCGGGGCTTGCCTCCGGGGCGGACTCCGCCTCCGGGGCCTGCTGGGGCTCCTCAGCTGAGGTGTCAAGCTTGGCCGGAGGGGAGGAGGTGTGCCGGGGGCCCAGGATGTCCCTGAGCTCCCTGTAAAAGGGGCAAGTGACGGGGGCGGCCCCAGATCGGCTGGCCGCATCCCGGGCCCGGGCGTAACCCTGCCACAGCTCCTGCACTTTACTCCAGACATGGTCCGGAGTGCAGGCAGGGTGACCCCGGGCGGCCAGGCCCTCGGCCAGCTGAGCGAATGCATCTGCATTCCGCCTCTTGCTCCCCATTACCTGGAGCACCACCTCCTCACTCCAGAGCCCCAGCAGGTCCCAAAGCTCGGCCTCCGTCCAGGAGGGGCCCCGCTGCCGCTTCCCGGCCTGGCTCCTGCCCTGGGAACCCTGGCTCCCCTTCAGGGGGGTTCCCTGAGGGCGCTGGGGGCGCTGCCGGGCGGCCATCAGGTCGGTTGGGGGTGTGGGTGGCTGCGGAGGAGCGTGCAGGCGAGCCACGTGTTATTGCTGCTGCCTGCACGCGCTCTCAGGTTCCTGCACAGAAAGGGAGGGGGTGGGGACCTTTAAGGGGCCGCTCCACACGGCCACCATTGAGCTGAGGGGCTGGAGAGAGCGTTTCTCAACCCCTCAGCTGATGGCCGCCATGGAGGACCCAGCAATTTTGAAGTTAGGGGACGCGCAACGACTACACGTTCCCTACTTCGACGTTGAACGTCGAAGTTGGGCGCTATTCCCATCCCCTCATGGGGTTAGCGGCTTCGATGTCTCGCTGCCTAACGTCGATGTTAACATCGAAATAGCGCCCAACACGTGTAGCCGTGACGGGCGCTATTTCGAAGTTAGTGCCGCTACTTCGAAGTAGTGTGCACGTGTAGACACGGCTTATAACTCTCAAATGTTTAGTTGCAATGGATGTGGCATGTGACTGTACTATGAAATTCTGATCTCCACTGAAGGAAATCTGCAACGAGTCTTCAAGCAGCCATAACTAACTTCACTGTGGACCAGACACAAGAAGCATTACACATCCAGATTGTAAGTCAAATTTCTCCTTTGCTGGACAAGACATCATCCACCTAATGCCTGCAAATTGACTGTAGTGAGTGGGAAAGAACAACTCAGCCCTATAACAATGTTGAATACACTTTGGTCTGGGCTATGCTTGCAGTTAACTCATTTTCAGGACCAGTTCAGTGGCATCCATTACACACGTGTTGACACCTGCTGGTATAGATGTTTATGTAAATAAGGCTCTCAAAGACACTAGTGACTGGCAGATGGGATCTTGATTTGAGGTCTCATTACAGTGGAACGGATGTGCTATTCAGTTTAAATCGGGTTGGAGGAGAGATTAAGATAGAAATCTCATTGGAATTTTATAGTTTTGCCATCTAATTAGAGTAGACCATAAAGAACTTGGATCTAAGGGCTTCAGTTACATATTGGTGTGCAGTAAAGACAAAGACATCAGCAGATGTGAGAATTGCTATGGCCAGTATGGTTTGAACAAAGACATAAATTGAGCCAGGTGGACAGAATATGATCTGTAACCATGTAGTACAATATTGAGGCTTCTCCCTTTGCTTGGCTGTTAAGTAAAAGAATTTATAGAATTACTGCCTTTCCATCTTACCACTGGCTAATAGAGGAGAAAGACAAAACATTTGGTTCTTCTCCCATTGGTGTATAATGTTATTGAATTTAATTTGCATTGGTATAAATGAGAGGTCAATCAGGCCCCTTAGGTAAAGCACAGATTCTCTATATTAGCCATGGTGGGAAGTGGTGAGTTTAAAGACTGAGCTGATAAAAAATTGTTTGAGTGGGTGTTTGTGCCATTCATACACACAGAGAGTTAGTTGTTTATGTGAGATATGTTGGGAACCTGTTCTGATCTTTGTGCTTAAGTAAACATGCAAGCAAAATCTATCCCTGAACTTCTGATTCAGTTTCCATTGAAATGAATTGAAAGACTCTCATTGGCTTTAATGGGAGTTGAACTGGGCCCTTAGTTCTCACAGGGCTATTCTATGTGACTCAACTGGTGCAGTGGTCTGCCCTTTTGATTTGTGGACTGCAAGGTATGCAGTGGACTGGCCTCTCAGCGGCTTTTTCTGGCCATTTATTTCAGAAGCCATCATTGGGGAGCACCTAAGATGATCCAAGAATAAACCAGCTCCATACATCTGTTATTACTGTGACGGCCCCGTGCATATACAGAGGAAATAAAGCCCTTTCAGGGTGCTGTACTCAGGGAAGGGAGGCAAGCTTAGGAGGCTGCTGCCAAGAACGATGTGCCTAATGTGCCTACATTCACTTCTCTTTCACAGGCCCTAATCTATTGCATAACACCATTTAGTTCTATTTTGCTATGTGCATGAAATGCAAATGCTGGATGTTTTTCATATTTTTTAAATTAAAAGGTGGGCACTTTTTCCTACTATGATATGGCTTTCTTTGGCTTTGGCTGCATCTGTACTTACCTGAAAGGTCGAAAGCTGCTATGCAATTTTTGGTAGGCCAATTGCATAACAAAAATCAACTTTGCAGCCATCGACTTGCATGCTTGCCTTGATGGCAGAAGGTCAACGGGAGCACTCCTCCTGATGACCTTCCTTTAAACCATGAGGCTTGAAAGAAGTTGCGGGGTCAACAATGAGCCTGGAATGCGCCATTTTGCGCATCCTTAAAATGGCACTTGGAGCGGTCAATCTCCTATGGTAAGTATAGATGTAGCCTGTAAATATGTTTTATGGATATTCAGGAGCTGCTTTCATAATGAAAAATAATCCTAGTTTTTCCTGGCCTGTGGTTATATGATTATTTTTAAAAATTCATTTCATCTGGAAGATTTCTATAAATGTTTTGTAATCTGTTAATGAAGTAAAATTCAGAAAAATTAAAGTAATGGTTAGATATTAAAACTGTAAATCCCTTACAGAAGAGACTTTCCTTCCTGAGTATTTGGAAAGCACCAAGCGCACAATGGATGCGACCACAAATAAATGAAATGTAATAATGAGACAGAGAGGATTGTAACCCATGCAGCACTATCATAATCGAGACAAAACCCCTTTTATTTAATTAGGATATTGACACATGAAGTTATCTGCGGATTGTATATACTTAGGGTCAGATTTTCAAAAGTCCCTAAGGAATTTGGGCATCCACCTTCTTCTAGGCCCTGTTGAAAATCTCAGGATATATTTAATTAATAGATTAATAGCAATAAACAACTAAAAAAAATCCAGGAAATCCAGCCGGAATGACTATGAAGCGGGGCAGCGAAACCCGAGAGGAGGTTGCATCGCAGATGACCCCTTCTCTCACCCAGAACTACAACTCAGATTGGAACATGGAATGTTAGAACAATGTATGAGGCTGGCAAGACAGCACAAATAGCAGCAGAAATGTGACAATGCAAGCTGGCGGTTTTGGGGCTGTGCGAAACACGATGGATACAATCAGGACAACTGCGTCTAGCAACAGGTGAAACCCTTATTTATTCAGGGCATGAGGAGGATGATGCACCACACACGGAAGGAGTAGGTATGCTGTTGTCCAAGGATGCAATTGGATCCCTAACTGAGTGGACAGCAGTGTCAGCACGGATCATTACAGCCAGGTTTTACACCCAGATAAACAAGATTCTGCTTATACAGTGCTATGCCCCCACAAATGATGCTGATGAAAATATTAAAACAGGGTTCTATGAGACTCTCCAAAGTATTATTAACAAGAAAGGTAAGAAAGATATATTGATTTTGCTGGGTGACTTCAATGCCAAAATCGGAAGTGACAACACAGGAAAGGAGCAGTACATGGGTACAGAAGGGTTAGGAAAAGCCAATGAGACCGGCAACCTCTTCAGTGACTTCTGTGTGTTTAATGGATTGGTGATTGGTGGGAGTGTCTTTCCACACAAAAGAATCCATAAAGCAATATGGGTTTCACCAGACCACCGGATGGAAAATCAAATTGACCATATCTGTATCAGCAGCACCTTCAGGCGTTCTATGCAAGATGTACGCGTAAGAAGAGGGGCGGATGTGGGATCCGACCACCACCTTGTCTTAGCAAAGTTCAGGCTGAAACTGAAAAAGCACCACATGCAAGTAAACAGGCCAGGGCCAAGATATAACACAGAACTCCTGAGAGATCATATAACAAAATCACAATTCCAGTTAGAACTGTTAAACAGATATACAGTCCTTAGAGATCTAAGATCAGAAGATGTAGCAGTAGAGCAAATATGGGAAAGCTCTAAATCAGCATGGAAAGAAGCTTGTGAGAAAATCCTGGGCAAAAGAACAAGACAACACAAAGAATGGATATCACCAGAAACTCTAAGGAAGATAAAGGATAGAAAAGACAAGAAGGCAGTTGTCAACAGCAGCAAGACCAGAGCTATCAAGGCAGAAGCTCTGTGATTGTATGCAGAAGCTAACAAGGAAGTGAAGAAAAGTATAAAGAGGGGTAAAAAGAACTTCATGGAAGCACTAGCACAACAAGCCGAGCAAGCCGTAGGCCAGAAGATTCTAAAAGAACTGTATGATATCACAAGGAAGTTAGCAGGTGCAAGACGGACAGTAGATCGTCCCGTGAAAGACAAGGATGGGAGAGTCTTGTCAAATTTAGCCGAACAACTTACTCAATGGAAGGAACATTTCAAGGATCTCTTAAACCGTCCAGCACCAATAGATCCACCAGACTTACCCTTACCCTCAGCTCCAATACCACTACCAATAAATACAGACAGACCAACTAAGGAGGAGATAAGGAAGGCCATTTCTCTGTTGAAAAGTGGAAAAGCTCCAGGGCCAGACTGCATTCCCTCAGAAGCAGTGAAGGTGGACCTTGAAACCTCCACAGACATGCTGTACGAACCCTTTGGCAGAATATGGGACACTGAGGAAATGCCACAAGACTGGAAACATGGACATATAATTAAAATACCCAAGAAAGGAAGTTGGAATGAATGCAGAAACTGGAGAGGTATCACTCTGCTGTCTATTCCTGGGAAAGTCTTCAACAGGATCCTGTTGGAGAGAATGAAAGCAGAGATTGACAGGCTGTTGAGGGATGAACAAGCTGGTTTTCGGAGCGAGAGATCATGTGTAGAGCAGGTAACGACCTTGAGGATCATCATAGAACAGTCATTGGAATGGAACTCCCCACTGTATATAACTTTCATAGACCTTGAACAGGCCTTTGATAGTATAGACAGAAATACACTGTGGAGATTGTTGCAGTATCATGGCATTCCCCAGAAGATCATTAATCTCATTCGAGCCAATTATAAACCCTCCGCTTGCCAGGTTGTACATAATGGCACTCTGATGGAAGCTTTCACTGTCCGAACAGATGTGAGACAGGGATGTCTACTCTCACCATTCCTTTTCCTTATAGTTATGGATTGGATTATGCTAAAAACAACAAGCGGACACCAGAAAGGTATTCAGTGGACCTTCTCTCGTCAATTAGAGGATATGGATTTTGCTGATGACATGGCTCTCCTGGCACATCGGCATGAGCATATGGACAGCAAAGTTGCAGCACTGGATAGCGCTGCCTCAAAGGCAGGCCTGAAAATCAGTAGATGTAAAACTAGAACTATCAGAGTCAACCACACTAAACAGGACAACATCCCTTTAGGGGGAGAGACCCTTGAAGACGTCGAACAATTTACTTATCTTGGTAGTATTGTGAATAAAGATGTTGGTACTGACCTAGACATCAAATCCAGGATTGTCAAAGCCACAGCAGCATTTCAAACTCTGTGGCCAGTATGGAGATCACACAACATCTCTGTTGAAACAAAGCTGAGAATCTTCAATTCAAATGTAAAGTCCGTCCTGCTGTATGCCTGTGAATCATGGCGCACCACAAGGTCCTCAGCACACAAACTGCAGAAGTTTTTGAATAGATGCCTGAGGTACATATTACAAATAAGATGGCAAGACAAAGTCACGAATGAACATCTGTGGACACAAACAGGCCAAGAGCCAGTGGGGATCCAAATAAAAAGGAGAAAATGGGGATGGCTGGGACATACTTTCAGTAAATCCCCATCCAGCATTGTTTGACATGCCCTAAAATGGAATCCTCAGGGGAAATGCAGCCAAAGAAGACCCCGAATAACATGGAGGAGATCTACAGTCACGGAAGCACAAGAACTGGATTATTCATGGGGCCAGATTGAAGCCATTGCCCAAGATAGAACCAGATGGAGGAGCCTTGTGGATGACCTATGCCCCCCGTGGGGTTCACAGGTTTAACTTAACTAATAAACAACTAAAAGAGCATTCATCCAACTAGGAAAACTCCAGGCTTTGAAATCTGTCCAAAGAATAGCAGATCTTCATGCAACTATACATCCTATTGGTGTGATCTTGATACATTCTCATGAGCTGTGCATAACCAGGGTGACCACATTGCCCTATGGCAAATATGGGACATCAGCCTCCAGGTACTGGGTGAGGATTGGAGGGGTGCCTGCTGTCCATGACAGGGCTCATTGGTAATGGGGGCTGCTAACCCATGGTTGAACACCAAGGATTGGGGATCCGCAAACTCCTGGGGGGGAAGTGTGTGCTGAGAATAGGGTTTTGCAGCCTCCCGGCAGGGGTAGAAATGGGCAGGGAACGGGGCAGCTGCCCCATGGAGGAGCTTCCCCACAGCAAAGAGCATCTCACATAGCAGAGTGCACCAGATCGAGAAGATGGAAGTCTACATCCTCCTAAAACAGGTTAGAGGTGTGGAATGATGAAATGAGTGCATTGGTGAATTTGGAGAGTATCTCACACTGCCTGAGAGACAGTGATGATTTTTCATGGAATGTAACCTTTCTCTGGGGTTTTTGAGATCAGCGTAAGAAATGTGCTGTTATCTAGATTATTACAGTTATTGGTGATCTCTCCAAATAAGTTCACATTGAGCCCAATCCAAATTCATTCAGCATCAGTGGAAAGACTCCCACTGACAACCCAACCCTATTGGCATTAATCCTAGCTTTTGAGCACTTGTCTTTGCAACCTAAATACTTTTCTTCATTGTAGTTTTAAAAATGTAATTATGCACAGTTTTCCTCTTCCGTGTCTTTTCTCCTTTCTTAAGAGAAACCAACATAGTTTACATAAAAAATATAGAATCACATCACCTTTTACAGGAGAGGGGACCAGCAGAGTCAATTACACTTTGCCTACTGAAAATCTGCTAATATAAATTGAAGGAAGAGTTCCTTTTCTTCTCCATTCCCTGTTCAGTTTGTCCTGCTGGTGTTCAGCCTGTTTCTAGGCATTGTGGCAGGTTTATGCTGAAATGATAAGGCTGGTTCACTGCATCCTCTTCTGTGTCATTTCACAGGGCTGAGCCTGAGTTTGCTCAGTTTGAATTTTGCTGCTGCTAATTGTTGTAGAGTAGCAGGGTGAGAGAAGGGGGAAAGGCCAGTCAAAGAGTCATAGGCCAGGTCTACACTAGACCTTAAAGTCAATTGTAGATATGCAATTCCAGCTACGGCAATTGCGTAGCTGGAATCAACTTATCTACAATCAACTTACTTGGCTGTCCTCAGTGATGGAGGTCAACAGGACAAACTCTCTTTTTTGACCTCCTTTACTCCTCACAAGATTGACGTCAAGGGGTTGACTGTTGACCCCTGATCGTTCAATTTCATATGCCCTCACTATGTGCACAAAATTGAACCTGGGAAAATCGATCTTGATCAGGTCAATCTTCTAGGTAGTGAAGACATACTCATAGGGAAGGAGGGTGAACTTGGAAAGTGGAAAATCCTCCATCTTCTTCTAAGATCTGAACCCAGCTCCCAAATCTAGACCAGGACTGTGCTTTCATAATGGCTGTTTTGAAAAACCAAAGATAGGCCATGATGGCTGACCAAAAGCCACCAACAAAGTGGTTAAAACTGTGGGCCAAGCTGTGTACACATGTAAGGTATGTTTGTTTCTATAAGAATGAAAATTGTCATTGGGAGGAGCAGAGTGTTATTTTAACACCTATTCTCTCTTTGCCTCTGTAGTCAGTTCACATGCAACCGAGTGATTCTGTGGAGGAGCCAATCCATCTGTGTTTTCTCACCTGCAGGTGTTAGGGTTTTAATTAAAAACTCTAGCTAATATGTTGCTATTTTGTGAAGGGATGTGAATTATTGCAATGACAAATTACGAATGATAATGAGAGGCAACATGATCATCCAGTTTAGAATCATTCTCTCTTTTCGTGGCAACAAAGAAAAATGTAATTTAATGAAATAACCAAGGATGAGCATTAATTTACTCATATACCCTCTTTGTATATGCAAACAAGACAAGTGTATTTTAATCTTACAGAGAGGGCAGCATCCATTTCATGCCAGTGCTTAACTGTCAATGACTATTTAGTTCTACCAACACAAAACCCAATGTGTCAAGTGGAGAGGATGTGCTTAGCAAAGGGTGCAACCAACCACACCTTCCAAAATACAGGTGAAAATTGCAGCATATGGTCACTGGTAAATAAAGCTGTTGCATTGGTTCATGCACGTGTAAGCCCAATGGCCCTGGGTTAGCAGCAGGAGGAACTAAACCTGCAACTTTAGGGGCTAAAGACGTGTGTCTCTACAGCATGAGCTGAAAGCCAGTTGGCGCTGAGCTAAAGCTGTAGAGCCAACTTCAGTCTCCCTTGTCAGTGGTTTCAATGCCTCTGGGGTTACATCTGGATGTTCTATAAGATACTGGAGCCAGTCCTGCTCTTCATACTCTGGTACAGCTTTGGCCCATTCTGGTGAGCCCGGCTGAACACCCTTTTTCCAGTTTTATACAGCTATTAGGGGTTCTTATATTTGCTTTAGATTTGGGGGCTTTCTGAATGACTATGACATGAATATCCTCTGCCCATCAGGTCTTTATCCCTCTCACCATGCTAATGATGTACCTGGCACATGAAGGGACCCACCTACCTACCTCAAAACTGCCATGGTATATACAGTACAAAAGCTTTCAGAAGTTTCCAGTAGGACCAGGGACTAACTATGCAGAGACCTCATAATATACTGCCCTGGGTCCCTGCTTTGTATTACATCTGTTTCTTCTGTCTTGGGCATCTTTTAGGGACTAATAACTAAGATGCGCAGGCACCCAGAGTGAGAGGCTTAAAACTCAACACTGTCTATGGAAACCAGTGTAAGTTGTAGACAGTTAAATTCACTCCATGTAGTTCCTGGGACCTGAGCCAGTGAACTGAGCAAGACTAGATAGAATAGAGAAAGAGAGCTCCAACAGAATTTCAGGAAGGAGTCTCTTTTACACATACAGTGGGCCGACAGCCACTGTGGGAAAGATGGGAGGTGGACTTGGGTCCCTGCCCCAGAAGGGGGATGGCCCAAAATGTAAGGGGCAGGGCTTACTCCAGTCAACCCTGGGGGCCCCCTGTTACCTCAGAACCACAGGCAGAGTATCAGCACAGCACTGCCATGGCATTTCAAAGAGGCCTGCAGCTCAAGCCACCATCACTGCTACTTAGGCAGGGGCAGTAGCTGGAGCCATGGGCCCCTTTGAAAGGTCAGGACCCCAGGCAACTGCCTTCTTTGCCCCACCGGTCAGCAGGCCTGAACACACACACAATCAGAGCTGATGCTAGGCATAAACAGACTAAGCAATTTCTTAGGGTCCAAGCAACTCAAGAGCGCTGTATGTGCACTTTTTTTTTTTTTTTTACTATGTATTGTGGGAGGAGGCCCAAAAATATTTCTGCTTATGGCCCACAGTGGGCTAGCACTTCTAAAAGAACAGCAGATGCAAGAGAGAGATGGAGAAAGTCTACCCTGCCAAAAAGGTGTCTGATACCAATCACAGAGAAGAGATGCTGCTGTAAACAGATTTCTGTTCTGTTCTATATAGGTTCGTATATTTCACTCATCACTGTAGTATCCAAGCATCTTCCAGGAGTACATTAAGGAATGCAACTAACATCTGTCATGTACTGTTTGTTCTCTCATCTTCTCCCAGAAATGTGTGCCGTGGAATGATTTTTTTCATGGAGTGTTTCTTCTTAATATTCATGCATTTACGTGAGAGAAGGCAGAGTTAAAATGTACTTGCACAAATGCACCTTTCCAGCAGCCAGGAATGCAGAAGTGAGAGAGAGGAGTCAAACAGAATATGGTGGAGGGAAGGATTTCAGTACTTCGGACATTAAAATGCTTTTGGTTGCATCCACTTCTTAAGTCATTCCTGTTGGGAGCTCCTGGATCACCCTACAATCACACCAGTGCATTCCTAGATCACCTCATGATTCAGGATTAAGCTTAGAACACTTGGCATCGCTTACATTTCATCCTGAATGGACAGCTCCCTTCTATGCGTATCCAGAGCTCTGCTTCTGAGCCCCACAGGGGTTCTATGTGTAGAGTCCAGAACCCCACTACTTGACTCTCATTACAATAGGCAGCTTTGACCCTTGTATTTCCTTTACAGACTGAAGTCCTGTGCTCTACCACATGAGCTAAAAGCCAGCTGCCCCTAAGCTAAGGCTGTAAAGCAAAGACTTCACTTTCTTCCTTGTCAGTGGTCTCAGTTCCTGTGGGGTTACACTAACATTATTGACTAACTACCCCTGGAGTGCTCAACACTGTGAAAGCCCCAGAAGAGGACAGATCCCTATGACAAAGAGTTTAAACTCTAAATAAATCTAATTTAACTAAACCCTAGATCTGTGCATGCAGCCAGCAATGGGATCCACTATGTGGACCATGTTTGTCCCAGGTATTCTCAATGGGACTTCAGTGGAATGCCATAGGACAGCCTTAGCATTCTATTGTAGGATGCGTCCTACATTCCTAAAATATATGGGGTCTGATCCTATCTATTGTTAATCGAAGATTTGACATGGGCTTATATAGATGCCAGTTGACGGGCATCTTCTGTTGACAAAACTGGGCTTTTGTCTACAAAACCTACAGCATGTCTACATGGTTAAAGTGCTCTGCTGAGAGTTTGTCAACAATATTCAGCTGTTCAGCCAACAGTGTTATACTTCTCCCCGATCAGATATAATGCCTCTGTCAACAGTGTTTTGTCGACAGAATGCCTGTACGGACAGTTCTGTTGACAGAGAGGGCTTCTGGTTCCCCAGGCAGCCCTGTTTGCAGAGGTTCTGGTCAGCCATTCTGCCAAGAGAGGGCAGGGCAGTCTGGCTGCTCTGTCAGCAGACTGGATTGCTCTTTTGAGACTCTTGTATGTGTAGATGTAGTGTGTTGACAGAGATACTGCTGAGGTTCCTCTGTCAACAGAGGTCACTGTTGTTGGAGGCTGCCCATGTAGACGTAGCCTGAGTTCTTTTCTTCCTGTCTGTCACAATTTATATTCACATGGAACGTACGTAAGCTTTGCCACTTGCAAGCTGAGCGGCTGTGCTACCAAACATAGAAGCCTGCTTCTGCTTCAGTATACCAAGTGATCAGAACACTCTAAAAATACAGTGGTAAACTCCAGTACCAGAAGCAATATGGATGTACTAGGCACAGTGGCCATTTAGGGAGTAGGAGAGCGTAGTGACAAGGCATCATTTTCAACATGTATTTCTCTTTTTAAGTAACATATATCACTGATAATAATGAATGGATAGTGATTGTAAGGCTAAATTTCCATCAAGGGGTTGATGAGTCATTAAACCCCTCAAGCTTTGTTCTCACAGTTTATTACCTCATTATCATCACCACCCCTTCATGGAATTATAGCCTTTTAATTAGCACTAGCCCGTTCATTACTGTCCATATTATTACAGAGAGGAAAATGAGGGAACAGCTAAAATAAAAGTTTTTTGGTTACCTCTGCCTTGGAAAAAAGATGTTTGCAGTGAGTAATTTAAATCTTTACGACAAAACTAACTGGAAGTGCTCCTAAATGCAATGAGATGGATCTTCAGTCTTGGGTAAGTCACCTCTACATGGCTCCAGCTTTACAAATCAGACTTACAGCCAACCTCAAAAGCCAACTAGAGATTTCCTGACTCAAGAAAACCTCCAGTGGCTTAAATCACACACCCTGAGCTTGCCCATCCACACCCAAGCGGTGTTTGGTGATGCCAGACAAAGGGAGAAGGAGCATGTAACATTTTGGTGAGGCTGGGTAGGCAGAACAATCTCTAGGAGACTTTTTGAGCTGGTGTGGTCACAGCAGTCTGATGACAGCTCTGACTTATACAGTGAACTAGTGGGGCACCTGGCCAGCACCAGGATGAGGTGAGGAGGAAAGGTGGCTTAAAACCATCAGTGCTTCCTTCTCAGCCCCACACCCAGATCTGGTCCAATGTTTCTATCTGTAAATCTCAGACGTTCTACAGCTTCTGAATAAGTTAGTAAATAGGGCTGGGGTGGGCACCAACATACAGAATATCTAGAAGTGGAAACATGGAAAAACTACAGATAAGACTGTCTTTCAGTGGATTTAATGCTCTTGTGTCCTCATGGGTCTTTGGCTCTGTTAATGATAACCAGAAGGTTGCTTGCATGTGCATTTAATGATATGAACCCAATAATCACAGCAGACCCCACAAGGTTCCCAAAGACCACAGACCAGATAAGGATTGAAGGCACCCAGCCAGGGTTTATTGCCAAGCAAGGTACGAATAACAGTTGTCAAGTATAGTATACTACACATATGTACCTGCTGTGATGGACTGACAGCCAGTGGGAATTCAACTACCCCCCAGGTCATACAAAGATGGTCCCTCCAGGACATCACATTATATACAGGTAAAAAACAAAGAACACCTCACTGTTGACCTGTCAGGTTACCACCCATCACCCTGTACCTCATGGTTTGCTTAGATCATCTCTTATCCAGCATGCTGTCATTTTAGACTCCTTCCTGAACCAAGGTCTGTATCTGTGCAGATTAGGTACCAAGGTCTGTTTTAAATGAGCTGGTGGTACCTTGTGATTTCAACTTTATGACCTGTACCAATTACTGTTCTGCACCTGGGCTAATTACCAATTAGTGTTTTGTACTTTCAACCCTCTCTGAGCCAAGTTCTGTTAGCGGAGGCCTGCCTCTTGCTCACAGGTTAGCTTTGCTTTTAGCCATGTTTTGTCTATCCTTGCTAAGCCTTAGGCCTCAAACCAGACCTCTGCTGTGTGGGCTTAGGCCTTCCATCTTACTACAAAGATTATATTCATCCCTGGAGTATCCTCATTGGTCAAGAGTCTTCAGCTGGACCACTTAAAGCCTAATGGTGATATAATCAGTATTCAAACAGTCTGAAACTTGCATGCTTCTCTTTTCATTTAGGAGACCTAGTCAAATTCAAATCCCTACAATTTTAGGAAAAAAAATTCAAAAGTAGTTTGAGATGTTATAACTTCCTTACATTTTCTTGCCCTTTCTGTGTGTGTGATTTTTACCAACTAAGGTTTTGGTATTTTTTGAAAATAATTCTCTCTCCTCTCATATGAAAGCTCCTCTTCATCAGAGAAAACTGACTGTTGTGAAAAAAGGTTGGCAAGTACACAAAGTCAACAAGTTGAAAAAAAGGGTTTTCTCAACAATTGCTTTCAATTATAGTGATCTCATTTGTTTCATGTAACAAGGACAGTTCAAAAGTTTTGAGACAGAAGTGTGATTTGTAAGTTTAGAGCAGCCCTTTCACTGACATTCAGAATGAGCCTGTTTATTTATTTGCTATGATTCTTTGTCTCTGGAAGAGGTTGATTGGAATATGTAAAATAGTGCCACTTCCAATTGTCTTCTAGGTTTGCAACATGATTGTATATGCTTCATAACACTGACATTTGTGGTTCCACTATGTATGTGAATAGAATAAGAGAGAGTGCAAGCACATGTATTATTTGAGAGCTGCATTATTGATTCCATATTATACAGTGCACAGGAAAATTAGTTAAGCATACAGTTCACTGATTTAAAGATGGCTGTAAAGTTTAAAGGTATTCTGTTGTGAAGTTAAATATAACAGCCATGAAACAAATAGAACAATCACTTCACAGGGATTTCCCCGGCAGCTAAGGAATTCATGAGCCAGATTCTATCCAGCATGACACTAGTGTAAATCCAGAGGCACTCCACTGAAGTCAATGGAATTACTCCAGATTTACCCCAGTGTAGCTAAAAGATGAATTTGCTCCCATGTGTTTTAAGGCTTATGTAATAAAAGGGGAATTTATAATGGTCCCCAGTAGAATTGGAAGGCAGTGTAAAGAGCACTGTGCTTGCATCAGTGATGTGCTTAAATGATCCGCCTCCTTCAGTTTATATGAAGGGCTTGTATTTGAAAAAAGAACATGGAGCAGCATAAAGAAAACACCTGATGAAAGCAGATATTCCTGTGATGCTTTAGCACACAGTCCAATTCTTTATTTTCAGTCAATTCAAGTTACATTTCAATTTTTAGATTGGCTCCATCTACTAACTGTGGAGTCTGGCTGTTTTGTGAGCAGGGGTGGAATGCCAGGAGCTTAGTCGCCTGTTGTGGTTGTATGCAGATGATGTGAGAAGGCACTGCATAGGGAGGTGAGTTTAATTTAATGGCTGTGTACCAAGAGTGAAATCCAGAAGTCTTTGGTTCTGTTCTCGCTATGTAGCTGTCTCCCCAAGTGACTTTGAGCATATTTCTTCTTCTCCTCTTTGTGATCTGTAAAATAGGGACAATAACTACCTGATACAAGACAATTATCTGATAGATGTAGAGTGCTTTGACTTCCTGATAGAAGATGTTACAAAAGTGCAAAATATTATCATTACAAATAGTGGCTGCAACTCATCAGTTCTTTGGGTGTCATCTCAGCTCCGGCCCACCATACAGACTAGACATGGGTTGATGGGCATAGTGGTAATAAGCAGAAAAAACAGGGGCATGAAAAAGTATGAGGGGGTGATATCGGAAACTGGAAATTTTGCATATAATTCTCTTCCCCCTCCCCCTCCCACATTTCACACAAATGTGATCTGCTTCAGTTTCAAGGAAATCTCTGTCCTGAAAGCTTTGAAAAGGTTAAAATGCAATTTTCTGACACTACGTAATTAGATGGAGGAATATTAACCTTTGAGCCCCATAGACTTTCACTCTTTTTTAGCTTCTTTTCATTTTTGTTTGTGGGTCTATTCATTTTTTTGTGATCTCCATCATGTTGCTAGGTAACAGGCACTTAGTGCACAGGCATGTTAGTTTATCTGTCTCTTGGCTTAGTCTGTCTGGCCCAGGCTACCTACTTCCCTAGCGCTTGCTGCCGGCAATGCAGTCTCTTACAAAAAGCATTTATCACGGCATAGCACAGTAATGGCCACTCAGTGGAGGGGAAATTGAGCTGACCTAAAGGCCAAAGCTGTTAGGGAGACTGGTGGGAAGGGTAAAAGGGTCACAGTACCCTTTTCCCACCCACTTAGTGGGCAGTAAGCTATAGAACAGCAGTGCCACTATTTTCACTAACATATCCTGAGGCTTTGCACCTGAAATAAATGTTTGTTTGACATTAACAGTAAAAAAATAAAAATCTGGCTTCACTGTGGAAACTGGTCACGTTATTTAAACTTTAGAAAGCCAGGAGGGTAGTTGGGTGTGGGAAGGGAAATGTTTAAGATTTGATTTGTTTTTCTCTTCAGACAATATAATTATTTCCTTTCTAGAGCAGTAACTCCTGTACTCCCCGTCTGTTTTGATTGAGAGAAGGCAGGACTAGAGAAACACAAAAAAATAAGTCTTTTTCTTTCTTTTGGGTCAAATCACTCCTCACAATGAGAACCCAAAAGAACCCAGAATTCTTCTGACAAATTAAAAAGAAAAAGAAAGGAGAAGTTATCTGAGTACGAGCTCAGTCATATTTATCTTCTGTGATTTATGCTCTTGAACGGTTATTATCCTTGAGCTTTTTTACCCCACTGATCAAGCTCATCCTTTTGGACAGAGTTAAAAGAGTTTTAAAAATGCAAAACAATGCCAGTATTTTTTAAAAATACTATTTTGACTTGTCTCTTGTTTACTGTTTGTAACCCAAGTTCTGAATGATTTCCGTGACAGATTTGGGTGTGCATGAAAGGCAGAATTGAAATTTTAAACATAAACGCTTTGAGGCAGAGAACTTCCCTTTCTGAACATTCATTTTTGAAAGAGCTATGTATATTTATCATGTCAAGTGAAATATATGGAGGGGTCCAATTCCAAATGGAGCTAGTCACATGAGCAAGGACTTCTGTTGCAACCGTTCTCAAAACTAGGCCTGTATTTAGATGTCTTAGTTACTAACGGTAATGAACAATGCTTGATATCTATCTATAAATTAATAAAACACCATCAATTCATGTTGCTTTTTTATGTAGACACACAGCTATGTTAGAACTGATATAAGAGATCGATTTCTTCTGTTGTATCCAGTGGTTTTAAACAACAATATTTAACCAACAAAAGAAGAGAGTAAGTCAAGCTCAATTTTAGTGATTCCCTGGCAAGTCATCAAATAAAAATGTGAACTTTAAAATTGATCAGGATTAATTTCACTGGCACTGTATCATAACATATATCTCAGTAGAGACTCATTTGTTGGGCTGCAGATGCAAAGAAAGTAAGGAAAGAAATAAATCAGAATATAGTAAGGCAATTAAATTTTTGCCATTGATAGAATACTAAAAATGTCTGATTTAGCAAAACATGAATAAACAGAAGTAAATATATTTTACATAACACCTGGTAAGGATAAATAACCAGGACTACATTTATCAATCAATTTAATTTCCCAGTATTGTACCTCTCACCCTAGATGCTATATCATCAGCTAATTTCAAGAGCCCAGTAGCATAAAATTAAAAAATCTATATAAAATTCCCCTGCATAGAGTGGAGAACTCTGTAGATTATACACCATATTAAAAGAGAAAGATTTATATATACCCCAATGTAACCCCACAAGCACTGCATTGAATTTCAGAGATTAGGATGATTATAAACAAGATACTTTTAAAATTCAATTTTTAGACGCTCTGGGGAAAAAGAAGCCTCTTCCAAGATTTAGTAGAAGTCTACAGTTGTATTGTTCTTTATCATGTTTCTAAATGCATGAAGCTCACATATTTCCTAGTTTTCCTGTTATAATACTGCAAGAAATACAGTCACGGTGCCTGTTACAGTGTCTGGTTATAGTGAGGTAAAATCTAAATGATCTGCTGTACAACTGGCACAGGCTTGTTAGTTTGTTGAACACTTACAAAGATGTCAAAAACACTGCTCTTGAGCACCTACAAAGATGTCAAAAATGTGTAGATCAGTCTATGCTTTTGTAGCATCTGGATCTTAATTTGGAGACTAAATTGGGTACTAGCTTTTGTGAATGTTGGAAGTATCTAATCTTAGTGGGAGCATTTTCGTCTCTGAAATGCAGAAGTTGATATATTCATCACAGGAGATCCCTACCAGAGAATTTTCATAGAGCTATCTATCAATAAACATGGTATCCATGTACCTCCATAATATCAGTGATTCTTCATCACTGGAGAATGTATTAAAATGCCTGAAGATCCTTCTCAAATGCATTCGTCTCTAGGATCGAGCCGTTAAGGTGGAAGCCTTTCAGAAGTAGAAGCAAACAAATGAAAAGAATTATTTTAGAAAGACAATGAAAGAATATAGATTGAGATGAAAGCTGGTAAAAAAGGGATGCTCAACATTCAAAATTTAAAAATATGCCCATATTGAAGATGGTTTCAAAATGTAGTCTGCAATTTATAACTATACTGAATGACTCATATTCTGCCACTATGTCACAGGTGTGCCACTGCATTAATTTTTAATAGTTATCTGGGATATAACAACTTGATCTATGTCATGTTAACTCCAATGGAATAACTACTTTTGACATCCGTATAGTTGGATCAGGCCCCAAACCCACACAGCATTTAGCCTAATGCATCTTCCTATGAAAATGTAAAGAATGCCAAACACAAAGATTTAACTATGTTTTTCTGCCATTAAGCATTCCTCAATCATAACTGTTCAGGAAACCTGGTTGGTTATCTTGGAACAACCCCGGTTTGTTGTTGCACTGAGACTACATCTAGAAAGAATGACAAATTATTCAGTATGCTATGCTAGTTTAGTACATCCTAGAAGTTATATTTTAAAACAAATAGTAACAGAGAGGAGCCATGCTAGTCTATACACTATCAAAACAAAAAGCAGTCAAGTAGCACTTTAAAGACTGGCAAAATAGTTTATGAGGTGAGCTTTCGTGGGACAGACCCACTTCTTCAGACCATAGCCAGACCAGAACCGACTCAATATTTAAGGCACAGAGAACCAAAAACAGTAAGCAATGAGGACAAATCAGAAAAAGATAATCAAGGTGAGCAAATCAGAGAGTGGAGGGGTGTGGGGGAAGGTCAAGAATTAGACTGAGCCAAGTATGCAGACGAGCCCCTAAAACAAAGAATTGCAAACACTGAATTTTAAATAGTTTTACGCTTTTTGTTATTTATCTCTTATATTTCTACAGTTAGAAAGATAAAGTACAATGTGTCACATGGGTTCAACCTCAGCTAACTACATTCAGGGGAAAAACATCTTTTCTTTTCAGCAGTAAAGCTAAAACCTAAATGGCCACATTTTCCCCTATTTTTAAGCAGAATTGTGCTAGGAATCTGTGCTTTCTACAAAGTTCTGGGAAAAATCCAATCTGTGTAGTGGAGTCTATCTGAGTCTGAAGAAATCCTGGTATGAATTGCTCCTGTTCATTTCAATAGATGTTCACTCTGAAACCTAGTAATTGCTATATTAACATAAATATTATTAAATATTTCACTATTTCAGTAGAAATCAAAATGATTATCCATTGTTTTCAGATATTCAGGCCAGATATAGTGAGAGCATCTAGTCATTGTTAATTGTTCTTATGATAAGAAAATGAGAATTCAAAGCCTATCTCCCATATTTTTGCTTCTGCCCAAATTCCAAATGCTTCAATTGCCTTTTGTGCACCGGGTATCCCCATTATCTCCTAGTCAGCTGAAAACAACTCCAGCTTTTTATCTGCCAACGTATGAATTATGCCAACCACAACACCCACTGCATCAGACTGAAAATTTGGAAAAAGAATAAAGTTAATTGCATTTAATATCATATCTAAAAACTGGATTGGATGGGGGGCAGTAGGAGGGCTTTATCATATTATTTCAGTATCACTGCTGCATATTTCAGACTTAACACCTAACTGCCTTTGACAAACTCCCCACAATGTGTTGAACACCTCTGAAAATCAGGGCACTTTTATTTAAGTGCCTACAGATAGATTATGGATGATGTTTTTAGAGCAGCCTAAGGAAATTAGCCATTCAACCTTTTTTAACCTTTAAAAGAAATTGGGTGCTGAAGTCCCTGGGGCCTCTGAAAATCATAGCTGTTGGTACCTAATTTTAGGCATCTAAATTTCAAAATTGGGATGATTATCTCTTTACTTGAGGTTCAATTCCTTATGTTCTTCTGTGCAATTGATGCAACTACCTATTGCAGCTCTTAGAGCCACCAGCCTAAAAACTCTAAATATTATTAAAAACTACAGAGCCCTATTCTGCACAACTTTTATACATGGAACTACCATTGGAGTCAGATTTACATTCTCTCTCTCTCTCTCTCTCTCTCTCTCTCTCATATGCAGGGCTTTGCAGGATGAGGCCAGCTTGTGTCTGCTGTTATTTGGGATGAGGTCACATTGCGTGGGATTGACTCATCACACGACACAACCAAACAGTGGAAGTAAGAGTGGGGAATGTATGTAGTGGACTCAGCATCTGCCTCTTATTATCGTGTGTGGGGTACAGTTTGTTGTATCAATAAATCTGTTGTTACTTAAAGCACAGAGAATATTTAAAACAAACTCGCGTAGAAAACCTTGGCATTTTTTTCCTCAGCATTAGTTAATACTAGGAAAATACAGCTGTCCGTTCTCACATAACAGCTGAGATTTGGTAGTTCTTAATGAAATACAAGCTGTGTTAACACGAGGCATATTAAAGTTCTTGGTTCAAATATGTGTTACTAAAACAGTCCGTCATAAGCTTCATGTGTTCAATGGGCTGTTTACAGACCTACATACCACAAGTCCAAGTTAATGTGAATAAAAACTGAAACTAAAGTATGAGTGATATCCTTTTGATGTGGGTTATGCGTGCACTTTCCTTTTATAGCAGATGGATATTTTTCTTGCCAGAGATTAAACGATAAATTGGAGAATGTTTTCCTTGATGTTCACCACTATGGACTCATGATCCTGACAGAAGTGCATGTGAAAAATTATTGTGAAAGTTTTTAATTAATTTTTTTATCTTTATGCTCCTTGAAGTTTGGAAACTGCTGAGTGACGCAGCGTTATGCCTAACATTCTCTTCATAGGTTCTATACTGGGTAAATTAATTACAAGACAAGCCTTTGGAATTAAATGTATTTTAAGTTCAGAGGCATCTGTTTAGAGTCTTCTAATGCCTCTAGTCCCTTTGGAAATGTACTTGTTAGTACAAGTGGTATAATTTTCATTTCCGTTGGCATGGTCAGAGAAGGACTTCTTCAGTTTCAGCCACACTCTGGTTGACCTATCAAGGGCATAAACTCTAACAATGGTCTCACACCGTTTTATTTTCCCAGTAGGTAGAAGTCAAAAGACTAATTTAAATATAGCCCAATGTGTTGTTTTAAAAAACGCAGAGGTGACATTAAAAGATATTTTAAAAAGGGATGAAAAATGGTAAGCTACGAGAGAACTGTGTCTGCCTCCCCTGCAATCTGTGTCAGAGTGAAATACGCGGTTGAAATACCAATACATGATTTCACTAAGTAGTGTGGTGGTTACTTTATTATGTGGAGTGATTGAAAATGGAAATAAATTAGATATAAAAACGAGACTTCAGAACAGTTGGATTTAAAACTTGAAATCAGTTTTGTCTTCTAAAAACATCAGACTTTAGTATTGTGTGATTGCCCAGACTTCTCCATCTCAATACTTGATTAAAAGAATAAGTGCTGACAACCTAAACAAGCTACTTTCAGAGAAAGAAGTAAATAAAGCCTTCTCTACCTGGCAAACCTGGGGCCCATGTTTCCCTTCTGGTGCTCTCTGGTACAGCTCCATTAGCAGTAGCAATGGTGGAAACATCTATATAGACAGAGAGTGGATATTTTTACTACTGAATACAGTATGGCACCTACTGCTGGCGGACCATTACTACTGGCATGAGTGGTGAATTACAGTAAACCCTCAACTTAATGGAGTAATGGGGGAGGGGGTGTCTGTTAAATCTGGACGTCCTTTAAATCAGAGAGTTTACTGTGACCCACCATGACAGGCTCCCCCAAGTGCCCCTCCCCAAAATGCCCCCTACTCACCACCACAGGAGGAGCCCACCGGAGCCCACCACTGCTGCTGGGGACCCCACCGTGGTAGGGGGACTCCACTGCTGTTGGGGTCTCCGCCATGGTTGGGGACCCAGCTGCAGCAGTAAGGGTCCCACTGTGCATGGCAGCAAAAGCCGCTGCCACCTAGAAGAGCCGCAACCACTGGAGTTGCCGCATGCTCCTCCCACTGAGGTGGGGCACATACATGACTGCCATCTGCCCACACACGCACCCCACACCTGGTGGGAGGAGGGTGTGCCAGCTCCAGAGAAAGAGGTGGTGGCGCTGCCAGGCCTCGGCAGCTCTGCAGTGGTATGTCCATTGGTGGGGGGATATTTAGAATTGTATAGGCCCTGATTAAGCAGACTTTGGGAACATTGGGGTCCACTGTTCCCAAAGTCCACTAAATCGGGTCCATAAAATTGAGGATTTACTGTATTGGTCCCCTCTAAAGCGCAGAGTTGTTAACCCACTGTGATGTCCAAGCACTGTTTTGTTTTTTATTCTCAGACTTCTGGGCAAGGCTGGAGATGTTTGTTGGATATTTATTTATGCATGAGAAGGTCTTTGGTATTGTGTGTACTAATTTATGGATGAGTGCCCACAGCACAGGATTCGTAGCCATAAAGATTTGGTATAAATCTAAAGAAATAGTAACAAATTTCCTTCAGGGCAAACACTGAAAATCTTCCTGCCATTTTATACTCCTTGCAGTGATCAGACTTGTATCTGCAGACATTTTAAACCCTTCATGCTCATATGATTACTCTGCTGTGTAAATGGGACAACATAGTTTTAAATATCAGCAGAGTATAAAAGGTCTTCAGCCATCAGGGTTTGGTTTCTGGCTAACCTGGACATATCCTGGATTTAACATACCAGCTAGCTGACTTAGCTAGCTGACTTATTGTCGAGACCCTATCTCCTTCATAGGGTAGGTCTACATAGCACAGTTATTTCGAAATAATTGTTGTTATTGCAAAATAACTATGCTAGTGTATACATGATGCAACTGCTATTTCATAATAAATTTGAAATAGTTGCTCTCCTATTTTGAAATTGGCAGACCTCATTTTGGCCGTGTCTACACTTGGGAAAAACTTTGAAATGGCCATGTTAATGACCAAATCGGAGAATACTAATAAGGCATTGAAATGAATATTCAGTGCCTCATTAGCATGCTGCCAGCTGCGGCACTTTGAAAGTGCCACATTTCACTCGCGCACGGCTCATCTACATGAGGGTGCTTTTCAAAAGGACCCTGCAGACATTGAAATCCCCTTATTCCTTATTCACCTGATAGGAAAAAGGGGATTTCAGTGTTTGCAGGGTCCTTTCAGAAAGGAACCCTGTGTGGATGAGCCACACGTGAGCAAAAAGACACTTTCGAAGTGCTGCAGCCAGCAGTGTGCTAATGAGGTGAATATTCATTTCAGCACCTCATTAGTATTCTCTGATTTGGCCATTAGCATGACATTTTCAAAGTTTTTCCCAAGTGTAGACATTATGAGGAATAGCAACTATTTCGAAATAACCATTGCAAAATAGGTGCTATTAGCACAGGGAATAGCATCTATTTCAAAATGAGCCATAGTGGCTACGTCTACACTAGCCAACAACTTTGAAATTTCCATGCAAATGGCCATTTTGAAGTTTACTAATGAAGCGCTGAAATACATATTCAGCGCCTCATTAGCATGTGGGCGGCTGTGGCACTTTGAAATTGATGCAGCTCGCCGCCACGCGGCTCATCCAGGCATGGCTCCTTTTTGAAAGGACCCTGGCTACTTCAAAGTCCACTTATTCCCATCTGCTCATAGGAATAAGGGGACTTCGAAGTAGCCGGGGTCCTTTCGAAACGGAGCCCCCTCTGGACGAGCCGCACAGCGGCGAGCCGTGTCAATTTCGAAGTGCCACAGCTGCCCGCATGCTAATGAGGCACTGAATATGTATTTCAGTGCTTCATTAGTAAACTTCGAAATGGCCGTTTGCATGGCCAGTTCAAAGTTTTTGGCTAGTGTAGACACGGCCAGTGTGTCCAGTGGCTCTAAGGCTATGTCTACACTACAAAGATCCTTTGAAAGAAGTTCTTCCAGAAGATCTCTTCTCAAAAAACTTCTTTTGAAAGAGCGCGACCACACACACAAAAGCAGATTAAAAAAATTGATCCTCTCTTACTATAGGGAGTGTACACACAGACCCTGCTCTTTCTAAAGAAGGGGCCAGGAACTGAAAAATCTGGCACTGTAAGGACTGCTTTTTTTAAAAAAAAAGGCCCCCCCCCAGGGCATCTGCACATGTTTTTTTCCAAAAGAATCTGTCAGAAGAAGGTGTTCTTCCTCATCTGGAAGAGGAAGAGGGCTGCCAGAAAAAGTGCTGCATTCTTCCCATTTAATATAGTGTGACAAAGTCCCTCGTCAGCCTCTGTGGGTCCCTGCACTTCCTGGCGGATCTGAGCTGCCTCAGAGACTCATGGAGGCCCCCCTTTTGCCCAGGCCCTTCCAAAGGCAGGGGTCTCCGCTTAGCGAGCCATCCTCATCATATGCAGGACCAGTACAGGGAGAATAATACCAGTCCCCTTGCAGGCCCGCGCCTGCTCCAGTAAAGTGATCCCTCAGGGGAAGGGTGGGGGGAGTCCAGACCCACCCTCTACCCTGGACTCTAGCCCAGGGTCCCTATGAGAACAAGAGGCAACCGGCAGGACCTTTACCCCTGCCCCAAAGTAGTAGCCTCACCCTGGGCCACTTCGCCCATCACTTTCCCGTGGTACCTTTTCGCTGTGCTCGTGCTCGTGCTCGTGCTCCTCTGGTGCACCTCCCAAAACCTTCCCTGCTGCTACCAGATGGGGAGCCTTTTATAGGGAGCACAGGGCCCATCTGACCAATGAAGGTCTGGGCCTAGAGAGGGAACAGAAACACTCTGTCATCCAGGCTGCAGGGATCCCACCTGGGGAGCCCCGCAGTTGGGAGGTGAGTACTGGGGGACAGGCAGCCTTTGGCTGCTTCAACCCCCTCTGGGACTGTCTTTTGGCCCCTTCATGGGCCAGTTTCCCTTTCCCTGCCTTGGGCAGGTTGCTTCTTTCCTCCCCACACTCCACCCTTCCTGGCTAGTTTCCCTCTGGAGCTGCTGGGTGTGTGGGGAGACTCTTGCTGCCCTGCCTCTTGGCAGGGAAGGGGGTACTCTTCCCCCCATTTTTTCCATCTTCTGGAGGGGAATTTTCTGGCCCTCCATTTGGGCCCACTCTTTCCATCTACTGGCTGCTGCATCCTCGCTGCTTCAGAGGAGGTAAGGGGCTTTCTTGGGCGGTGGCTGGGTTTTTCCCTCCACAGCTTGCTGTGGAGTGGCTGAGGGGGGTGAGTTTAGGTGGGGTCCCTCTCCACCGGGGCTCCACAGGGGTGGCTGCTTAGTTGGGGGTGGGGTGTTAGGGTGTGGTCCCCGCCCCACCCCTGCAGCCACTGCCTTCTTCACCGCCTCCCCACACCCAGCTGCCACTGGGGCCCTCTCCATCTGGGCCCCACCCTAACCATCTGCCCCTTCCTCTGTTTCTGTGAGGCTCTGCAGCAGCTGCTGTGGGCCCACCCCTCAGGCACCCGTGGGCACATCCCTCCCTTTATACCCCCTGCCCCCGCTTTCTGGTTGGCTCTGCCACCCCCTTTCTTCCCCCTCTTCCCCCTTCCCCGCCTTCACCAGGAGGCATGGAGTCCGCTGCCTGATGGTGTCGGCCTCGCCCCACATGGACACCTACATGCAGGCATTGGCGTGGGTGGTGGGGCCGCGGCCGTGGTGGTGGCCTCTCGAATGTTCGGGAAAATCATCTTCTTCCTGGCATTGGAGGCCGCCGCGCAGGAGGTGGTGGAGAGGGGCTTGGCGATCGGGGGCATCTATGTGCCCCTGGAGCCACTTGAGGACCTGGGCGTGCAGGTGGTTTTCTCCTCTGTCCCTCACTTCCTTCCCAATTCCACCCTTCTGCCTTTCCTCACCTCCCTGGGCTGACCCTTGTCGGTCCTGAGTCTCCTCCCTCTTGGCTGCAAAGACCCCGCCCTACGGCACATGCTCTCCTTCCGCCGGCACGCATGAATCCAACTGCTGCTGGCAGCAGCACAGGGTGGGGTGGCCCAGGAGGGGACTTCACTGGTGCCTCATCAAGGGGCCCAGTACCGGGTCTTTTACACCTTGGGGGAGGCCTGGTGCTTCGTGTGTCAGGCGGTGGGGCATGTCCGGAGGGATTGCCCCCTGGCCCGGCACGAAAGAGAAGAGCCCGGGACCTCCTCTGACCCGGGGGGTGCCAGCCACACAACCGGCAACACTCCGACCGCGACAGGCCCTGGGACCACCCCTCCTCTTCCTGCCCCGGACAGAACCATCATCGCTCGGGTGTCAGAGGATGCCCAGGCACATGGTGAGGGGCAAGAAGAAGCAGGCGCCAGTGCCCGAGCGGGCATTCAAGTCAGGTCTGTGGAGGAGAGGGAGGCAGGGCCAGCGGCAGGACCCCAGCCCTCTAAATGCCCCCAATCATCTTTGCCACCTTGAACAGCAGGGGCTGTGGGTCGGGTCTTCGCAGGTGCTGGGTGCTCTCCTTCTTCCAAGAGCGGGGGTACTCAGTCACCTTCCTCCAGGAGACCCAGACTACTCCAGCCGCCGAAGCCAGCTGGCGGCTGAAATGGGGAGACAGGGTCCACCTTAGTCACCTCTCGGCCCATCGGGCCGATGTGGCGACCCTGTTCTCCCCAGACCTGCAGCCCGAGGTATTGGGGAGTGTCGAGGTCATGCCAGGCTGCCTGCTGTATCTCCGGGTACGGGTGGAGGGGCTGCCCCTCCACCTCGTCAACGTCTATGCCCCAACATCTGGCCCGGAGAGAACATCCTTCTTCCGGCCTTCCTTGACTCTATTGATCCTTGCAAGTGCCTGGTCCTTGGCAGGGATTTCAACTGCACCCTCGAGGAACGTGACCATACGGGGACGGAGCAGTACCCGGCTGCTGCGGACGTCCTCAGGGAGCTTATCAATCATCGCTCCCTGGTGGACGTCTGGCACAGCCACCACCTGGATGAGGACACCATCTTTACCTATGTCCGGGTGGTGGGCCACAAATCCATGCACTCCCGGTTGGACTGCATCTACATCTCTCACCACCATTTCTCGCGGGCCCACTCCTCCAGCGTGCGGCCGGCCCCCTTCTCGGACCACCACTTAGTGGCTGTGAAGGCTTCCCTCTCACCGGGGAAGTGGGGGGTCGGCCTACTGGCATTTTAATAACAAGCTGCTGGAGGATGTGGGCTTCGTGGCGTCCTTCCAGGAGTTCTGGCTGGCCTGGCGTGGGCAACAGTGTTCCTTTCCCTCGGCGCGGCAGTGGTGGGACCTGGGAAAGGTGTGCGCGGCTCTTCTGCTGTGACTATACCTGGGGGGCCAGCTGGCAGTGGGATGCGTTGATAGGACAGCTGGAGCGGGAGATTCTTGAGCTGGAGAGGTGCCTGGCCGCCAGCCCCGGAGATCCATCCCTCTGCGGCACATACCGGGAGAAGCGGGACAAGCTCAGGGCCCTCGACGCCCTTCGGGCACTGGGGGCCTTTGTGAGGTTGCGGATCCAGCTCCTTTGGGAGATGGACCGCGGCTCCCGCTTCTTCTATGCCCTGGAGAAAAAGAGGGGTGCAAAGAAACATATCCTCTGCCTCCTTGCGGAGGATGGCACCCCTCTTACGGATCCAGTGGAGATGCACGAGAGGGCTCATGCCTTCTACGCCACCCTTTTCTCCCCGGATCCGACCAACGCCGACACCTGCAGAGTGCTTTGGGACCAACTCCCTTCGGTCAGCACAGGCGACTGGGATCAGCTAGAGCTTCCTCTCACTCTGGCTGAGCTCTCAGAAGCCCTCCATCTCATGCCCACCAACAAGTCCCCGGGCATGGACGGGTTGACCGTGGAGTTCTACTGCGTGTTTTGGGATGTCCTCGGTCCAGACCTGCTCAGCGTCTGGGCCGAGTCCTTGCAAAGCGGGGTCCTCCCCCTGTCATGCAGGCGGGCCGCCCTCACCCTGCTGCCCAAAAAGGGGGACCCCCGCGACCTTCGGAACTGGTGTCCCATCTCGCTCCTCAGCACAGACTACAAGATTATCGCTAAAGCCATCTCCTGTCGCTTGGGGTTCGTGCTGCAGGACGTGGTCCACCCTGACCAGACCTACACCGTCCTGGGCCGCACCATCTTTGACAACCTCTACCTGGTCCAGGATCTCTTGGAGCTCGGGTGTAGGGATGGTCTGTCGTTCGCCCTTCTGTCCCTGGATCAGGAGAAGGCGTTCGACAGGGTGGACCATGGGTATCTCCTGGGCACTCTGTGGGCTTTTGTCTTCGGACCCCGTTTCGTCGGGTTTCTCCAGGTGCTGTACACTGCCTCAGAGTGTTTGGTCAAGCTCAACTGGATCCTGACCGCTCTGGTCAGCTTCGGGCGAGGGGTGCGTCAAGGCTGCCTGCTATCAGGCCAGCTCTATGCTTTGGCCATTGAGCCCTTCCTCCGTCTCCTTCGATAAAGGTTGATGAGGTTGGTGCTCCATGAGCCAGAGCTGCGGCTGGTTCTGTCAGCGTATGCCGACGACGTACTCCTCGTGGTCCAGGACCCGGGAGACCTGGTGCGGTTGGAGGCCTGCCAAGCCGTTTACTCGGCAGCCTCCTCTGCCTGGGTCAACTGGGTCAAGAGCTCTGGCCTGGTGGTTGGGGCTGGATGGCAGGCGGGCCACCTCCCACCCGCGGTTCAGGCCATTCGGTGGAGTGCGGGTCCGCTATCCTATCTAGGTGTCTTTCTATCTGCCACGCATCCCTCTCCGCTGGAAAACTGGCAGGGTTTAGAGGGCAGGGTGGCTGAGCGGTTGCGGAGGTGGGCGGGGCTGCTCCAGTGCCTCTCCCTACAGGGGAGGGCACTGGTGCTTAACCAACTAGTCCTGTCCATGCTCTGGCACCGTCTCAACACCCTTGTCCCACCCCCGGGTTTCCTGGCCCACCTCCAGAAGGTAGTTCTGGAGTTCTTTTGGCCAGGACTGCACTGGGTCCCTGCAGGGGTTCTTTATCTTTCCCCAGAGGAGAGAGGGCAGGGCCTGACCTGCCTATGCACTCAGGTCCATGTCTTCTGCCTCTGGGCCCTGCAGGGACTCCTCAACAGCAATAGTGCAGATAGTCTGGCGTGGAGCATGCTTTCCTCTGTCGCTTCTGAGGGCTCCGATATGACCGGCAGCTCCTTTATTTGCCTTTGAGAGGCCATCCGTGAGACCTCTTGGAGCTGCCGGCCTTCCACCAGGACCTCCTCTGCACCTGGCGGCTGCTATCAGTCTCCAGGTCTTTAGGGGCTGCCGTGGGGGGAAATCTCCTCGCGGAGCCCCAGCTACACAGCCCGTACCTCTGTTTGAAGGCAGCGGAGTCCCCTGCGGTGTGCCGGAGGCTGGTCCTCGGTAGAATCACCAGGGTCAGAGACCTCCTGGACTACGGCCGGGGAGACTGGATGGAGGCCCCGGCGCTCGCCTGGCGCATGGGGCTCTCCACCCTACATTCTCCCCGGTGCGTACTCAAGGAGGTGAAGGCCGCCTTGCCACCCGCCGCTCACGTCTACCTGCGCCAGGTCTTGTGAGAGGGTGCACCCCGCCCACCTCTCACTCCTGGCCCTCCGGATCTCTCCGTGGGCCCCCGGCTCCATGAGCCTTCCTGCCCCCCTCCCCTGCATCATCCCAGCCGGCTGCACGCCTTGCAACCGGTCCCCTTTCGAACTGCGCCCAGACATCATCTGTACTTGCTCATGCTTCACATGCTCCACTAACCCACCCTCATGTCCCGCCCAGACCACAATTGGCAGGACCTTCTACCATCTTCGGAGGGTGGGGAGCCCCAGTGGGCCAGCCTTTATTCTACCCTGGTCCCGCGGCCCGCCGGGAACATCAGCTGGAGAATCCTGCATGGGGCGGTGAGCACAGGCGTGTAACTGGCGTGGTTCACCCCCCTCCTGGATACCTGTTTCTTTTGTGGCATGAGGAAGACCCTGGCACACATTTACATCGAGTGCGTCAGGTTGCAGCCCCTCTTCCGGCTCCTCCAGAACCTCCTGCTGAGGTTCTGGCTGCACCTCTCCCTGCACCTCCTCATTCTAGCACACCCCATCCGTGGCCCCACTAAGTCGTGGGACCTCCTCGTCAGCCTCCTCCTGGCTATGGCCAAGGTAGCCATTTATAACACTCGGGAGAGGAGGCTGGCGGTGGGGGAGTCTGCAACTGTGGGGCCTATTTCCACTTCGCTCTCTGCTCATGAATCTGGGCAGAGTTCCTTTGGGCGGCATCCACTGGCTCTCTTGACACCTTTGAGGGGCAGTGGGTGCTGTCCAGGGTTCTCTGCTCAGTGTCCCCTTCTGGTTCCCTCGTTTTAAACCTTTGACTTCCACTCCTGTCCCTGTTTTTTCTTCAGTTGTCCCCCGCACTCTGTTGGGGCCATGTTTTTTTTTTAATGGGATCCCTCTTCTAAAAAGAGGGGCCTTTTAGTCGTGGGCGGGCTGTGCCCGACCACTCCCTGGTCTCCAAATAGACCAAGTATACTGTCCTTCTAGAAGGCTCCAGAAGCTTCCAGGTAAGGGTCTACCGCCAGGTTTACTGCAATAGAAAGAATGCATTTTGCATGTAGACGCTCTGTGGGATTTTTTGTAAGAGTCCCGACTTTTGAAGAAAAACTCACTAGTGTAGACGTAGCCTATGTGTATAGAGGACATATTTCAAAATAGCTAAGTGGTATTTCAAAATGCTGTCTTGCATGTAGCAGCTTTATTTTGAAATAAGCTGTTTTGGAAGAGCTATTCTGGAACAACTTACTTTGGAATAAGTCTGCTGTGTAGGCATACCCATACTTGAGGGCACACAAAAGCTATGTCTACACTAGCCCCTTCCTTTCAGAAAAGGCATAGTAATGAAGGAGTTCAGAAGATGCTAATGAGGTGCTGCCAAGAATATGCAGCACCTGATTAGCATAATGGAGGCCACACATAATTCGAAGGGACTGCTTTCGGAACGCACTTCACCCATGCAGGCAGGGGCCTTTCATAAGGACCCCCCAGCTGACTTCAAAAGCCCCTTCTTCCTATTTGGTTTTAGAAAGAAGGGGCTTTTGAAGTCCGGGGGGAGGCCTTTCAAAAGGCTCCTGTCTGCATGGGCAGCATGCGTTCTGGAAGTGACACTTTCAAATCATGTGCAGCCAGTATTATGCTAATGAGGCACTGCATACTCATAGCAGCGCCTCATTAGCATCTTCCCAACTCCCTCATTACCATGCCTCTTCCAAAAGGAAGGGGCTAGTGTAGACGTAGCTAAAGTGGCAAGACTGGGAAAAGACAATAGATTGTTTGAGGTACCAAACCTACATGTCCACGTTCTCCATTGTTTGGATGGTTTAAGTATAACCTTATCTTTGAATCTACTGATATTCAGATACTAACTGTAAAAACTACAATCTATTACTTTTCTTCCCCCACTTAAGTTATTGATATGTATTTACTACCTTATCTCCAGTGTAATGAAGTTTTTTGTCTGGGAATTACATTGTGGTGATAGTGCATAGTTAGGTGGTTCTGTGCAGACAGTACATTGAAAATATATTTGTACAGTAAATCTCTTTCTATACACTGTATTCATATTCTGCATATACCCTATCAGCCAGTAATAGCATGGCATCGTTCATTTTTAAATCCTCACTCATCCATGTTTTACATGAGCACATAAAGCTCCTGAATATTTTTTGTCCTAGAAAACTTAGCTGATGCTGAGTAAACGAAGGTTCTGTCCAGTGGAATCCAAGAAAAAAATAAATGGGGTTAGTACATTTTACTGAACAAAGCAAAAACATTCCAGTCTTTAACCAAGACTATCTGGAATTTTGGAACTCACTAAAAAAAGTTTTCTTCTAGAAGATGGATTAAATTGATCATTTTTTCCTAGCCATAGTGCACGTCAGGCTCATTTTGCTTTGTAATTAAGAAGAAAACCAGAAACATCATTTACACATTAAGAATTTAATAGATATATTTTTCTAGCTTTATGCATTAGCAGAGGACAGCCGATTAATGAAATAAGTCTTCCTTCAGGGTCAATTTAGATGGGCTGTAATCTTCTGCAAATATATTGCAAATGAGGATCATTTAATGATCTTAAAACTAACTGCCAGAAAAGGATTGTTATAATTCTCCAGACAACAAAAAGGTGATGTGTAGCAGGAGGAGGGTTGGTATGGGTTTCTTTTAATTAACAAACATTTAATATCAACCTACCACGTTACAAAATTGCAACTATTACCTTCTGTTTGGGTCAGTTTTAGGTTACGTGTATAGTAGGCATAACAGTCAACCACTGATATGCAATTTTAGCTATGCCAATTTCTTAGCTAAAATCAACTTATCACCAGTTGACTGCTGTGGCTGTCCTCACAGAAGAAGGTTGATGGGAGCATTTTTCCCCATTGACATTTCTTAACCCTTGCTGCTAGTGAGGAGTTCCGGGATTGATGTTGATCCTGGAAAGTGCTATTTTGCTCATGCATGAAACAAAAACATGGAAGATTGGTCCTGATCGGGTCAATCTTCCATAGTAGTGTGGAGATGGGCTTAGAATCTCTGACCTGAGAGACTAATTCTGTCAGGAAAACTCAAGGCTGCATAATCAGTCCTTAAAGCTCTAGCCAGGGGCCAATTTCCAAACCTGGGTGGCTCAGTCTGCCCTCTGAATCCCACACATACGTGCTCAAATCCTGAGACTGCAAGCAGCTCCACAGTGAAAAACACATTGCTGGTGGGAAACAGTAAGGGAGTCTGAGTCGAGGGAATGATATTTTAACCCCAAGATCAAAATAACCCTAAACGACTGCAGAGCTGCATCATAGCCACAGTTTCAAGGCGGTGGAATGAGTAGCGGGTGAAGCCAACTGCTCCCTCTCCTACAGCTTTCTGGCTATGGCACAGTGCACTTACTTCCTCGCCACACCCCTAAATTGCCTACAGCTTGGTATGCACTGTCATTGTGTACCAGGCCACAAAAGTCAAATGGCCCAATCCCGACTTCCTGGGGAGATTTTAACAAGCCCCAAATGGCAGTTTGGGCCCTCAGAGAAGGTTGGGGCCCTCTATCTAAATAAACCATCTAGTTACGTTTAGCAGCCGACACAAGGAGAAATTCATAGAGTTTCATAAGACAGACTTAAAATACTGATGACAGAAATTCTAAAGTGTCTTTCAAATAAATGTGAAATTTGCCAGCTCCATTTAGAAGAGTGCTGGTCTCTCCAGCACATCTCTGATTTCTTTCCCCAGCAAAAGCCTTGGAACAAATCTCATGTTAGTACAAGAAACATATTTTCAGCTCAATAAAACATTTCCAATATCTCTCCAAGCTTGTGAGTGAACATTTAAAGTAAACCTCTTCCATGTTTTCTTATTTTTATTCCTATGTATTTTACTTCAGCTGGTTTCTTTCTCTTTGGTTGATTTATTTTTTTAATACATTAAGAGTACAATTTTTCAAACATGCCCAATTTTTTACTAACTCTGCTTCTGTTGAAGTCAATGGGCATTTTACTGTTGTTTCAACAGAGACAGTCAGATCAATGCTAAATGCTGTTGAAAATCCTATCCTAATCTTAATTGATTCACTGTGAAAAAAAAAAAAATCAGCAGTCCTGCAATGCTCGAAAGACTAACTAATTTATTAGGTGACGAGCTTTTGTGGGACAGGTCTACTTCTTCAGAGCTGATTCACTGTAGTTTGATTTCAATATATGAATTCTCCTGGGGTCTGAGCCTGAGAGGTGCGAAACCTCCAAATCCCCAGTGATTTTCATAGGAATTAAGGTTGCTATGATGTCACAGGACTGTATTTTCCAGTTAAATGTAAAAGACTCCCTTTGAAGACTCTTGTCTGTTTGGCTATGTCTCAATTGCAGGGTTTTGTCGACAAAACCCATGGAGAGGCCAGATTGCAAAGCGCGTTCCATCAACAGTAAGTCAGCAGGACACAGTGCTTCCGTCAACAGCGGTACCCGGCTCACCATGAGGAAGAATGCTGTTGTTGAGAGAGATCTGTCGATACAGCACTGGTCTGTATGCTCTGGGGGGCCTCCTGTCGACAGAAAAGGCCTCCAGGACACCATGCAGATACCCTGATGGACACCCTGTCCACAGCAATCAGTACCTCACAGTTCCTGCCTCCGGCTCTTCTTAAAGCTGCAGGGAGGCCAGGGAACCCCATGGCAGGAAGCTGAGAGCATGAGAGCAGCTAGGCAGCAGGCTGTGCTCTCCCACACTCTCACAGCCACACCACCTGCTTGCTGAATGCCATGGCAGAGCCACAGGCCCCACAAGACCCCTCTGGGCCCTGGAGGGAGCAGCCTCAGGGGTCCCAGGATCCTCCGCGAGCGTCCAAAAGACATTCCCTCTCCTGGAGCAAAGCAGGAATCCAGGCCCTGCTGGACTTGTGGGCAGAGGAGGAGACCTTAGAGGACCTCAAGGCCTGCCACAGGAATGCAGCTATTGACAGCCAGATGGCCAATTCCCTCACCCAACAGGGCCACACCCTGGAGCAAGCACTGGCAAAGGTGAAAGAACTGCTGTGGGGGTATGTCCAGTCCCAGGATGCAGCCTGATGCTCGAGGGCAGGACCACCGTCAAACCCCTATTAGCGGGAGCTGCACACCATCCTAGTGGGGGGACACATCACCCCTTTGCCTGAGCCTCGATACTAGGCTCAAGGCCACCACTGCAGCAGGAGGCCCGGAGGAGGAGGAGGAGGAAGAAGAGGAGGCAGCCAAGTCCCAACCCCAACCAGAGTTGGACTGAGGAACCAGCAGCCTGGTGATTGCCCTGGATCTGGTCCCTGGTAGCCAAAGCACTTCCTGGACATCATCAGAGCAGGGCGAGGGGCCCCCCGGTGAGTACCCATGTGTCACACACCCCAGGGCACGTGAAGCGGGCACAGATGGGGTGTGCTGCAAGGGTCTTTCAGCCGGCACGGGTGCGACCTCACATTGCAGTTCCAGCACCTGGAACCACATGCATCGGTGGTGTGTGCCTCCCAGACCCAGCACACAGCCCCTGCTCCCAGGTCCAGGGGAGGCCAGACGAGCATCGTACCCCGGGGGAGGGATGAGCCTCAGGCCCAGGGGGCGTGGCCCTCCCAGTACCTGCCACAGCTGGAAGCAGGCAAGTCACAAGGGCGCCACCCTGACCCCAGACACACTGAGGAGTGCGGCACCTGGCGCATTTGTATGACTGCAGGCAAGAGGCAGAACCTGCTCCTGTGGGCAGTGCTGCAAGCTGCAGGTGTGTGAGTGGGACTGGGGGAAGGGCTAGGGTGCTCCAGCCCACCTGCCACCCATCAGGGGACCTGGCTGTGACCAGACACCCGCCTCTTGGCTGCTAGCCCATCGAGCGGGGGGTACAATATGGAGCCCTCATGTGGCAGGGCCCACTGTGCGGGCCACTTGTGTCTGTGCTCCTGGGACGTCCCTGTCCCTTGGCCTGGGGCGTATTGGTCGCTGCTCACAGTGGGGAGAAGGGCCTCAAGGGCTGTCTTGCATGAATGACTCACCACCTCCCCTCCTTGTCTTCCTTACAGCTAGACCTACACTGTCCGAGGGCTGGACCACCCCCACCTTGCCACCAGGCTGACCCAGCAGCTGGAGGAGCTGGTGTGGGTCCATAAGGACTTCATGTGGCAGCACACTGCAATCCTCAGAGCCATCCATAGGACCGTGGAGCACCAGACCAGGGTTGATGTGGAGTGATAGTTGCAGGCCTGGGACCAGTTCATGTTCTGCTGTGATGCTGCCACCAGCATCTGGCAGGACATGCTGTCCCTGCTGCCCACAGCTGCCCAGGCCACCCTGCAGACACCAGCCCTCCCATATGGTGCCCTAGACCCCCGTCTGCTGCACTGGGCAATGGCCGTGGCTCTCTCACCCTCAACCCCGGCTCCCCCATTTCCCCTGCCCACCCAGACCCCACCGCAGCTCCTCCCCATCTCCACCTATCCCTGGTCCCAGCTCCAGCCTAGCCTCAATGGGGACCACAGTGGGAGGAGATCCCAAGGCAGACACCACTTGGGGTCCCACTGCCCCTTGGGTTTGCAGCCCCCCACTCTGCCCATGTTCTGAGCCCCCCAACCCCCTGTCTCAAGTTCCCGCCCCACTGTAAATCATTCGTTGCACTTCACTTTGTTGTAAATAGTTTTGTATTGTACAGTTTCTTCCCCGCTTTTTTTCTTCAGTAAAAAAGTTATTTGTTCACCACATCCACGTCGCTCTTCATTCTACGGGGGTTGGGGAGAGATTAGGGTGTGAAGGGAGGGATCATGAATGGGATGGAGTGGAGCTGTGGGCCTGAGGCCCCCGCGGGGGGCGGCGAGGGGGCTGAGGGGTTTAATGGGGCCTGTGGGAAAATCTCTCCCTCGGGGCCTCTTAATCTACAGCCTATCCTGATAGGCCTGGCTGACGGCAGCTATGCCTGGCTACTAATAGGCATGCCTCTCAAGGCCAGGGTCCTCCCCCACACCCTGGAAGAAAGGTCTCCCCCTTCCGCTCCACCATGTTGTGCAGGCCACAACAAGCCCCCACAACCTGGTGGATTTTGCATTCCTCACATTAAGATGGGTGAGCAGGGACCTGAACTGTGCCTTGAGGTGGCTGAAGATACACTCGACCTGCATCCTGGCATGGTTCAGATAGGCACTGAGTAGTTCCCAGCTGGGCTCCAGCTGTCTGGTTTACGGCTTCATCAGCCATGGCATGAGAGGGCAGGCCACATCCCTCCACATGCAGAGTGGCATCTACACATCCCCAACCCCCATCTCATGTGGGGGGATGAACGTGCTCACCTCCAGTCTCTGGCACAGGCTGGAGTTATGGACCACATGGGCATCATGTGCCTGGCCCGCCCACCCAAACTAAATGTCCATGAACTTTCCACAGTGGTTGACCAGGCAGCACCATGGAGAACTAGCCCTTCCAGTTGATGTATGTGGCCGTGCTATGCTCTGGGGCACAGCTCAAGATGTGGGTCCCATCGATGGTCCTGACACAGTCTGGGAACCCCAGGGCAGTGAATCTGGCTATGACTTCATCAAGGTCTCCCAGATAGCTGACACTCCACAGCAACATTGTGTTGATGGCCATCATGACCTGCAGAGGGAGATGACTGAACACACATGACAGGGGCTGAGGGAAGGAGTACCTGGGCTCCTGGGGGTTCCCTGTTCCCTTCCTGTCCCCTCCCCCCCCAAGCTCCTCCTCCCCATGAGGCCACCCCCCCCCAGCAGCAGGGCTGTGTGAGGGTGGGATGGCATGGGCCCCTGGGGATAGGGCTCCCCCTCAACCCCCAACTCCACCCCTCATATCCTCGACTCCACTTCCTGAGGGTCCCCCTTTGGCGAGACAGCCTCTCCTCCCTGGGCAGAGACTGCAGTCTGAGGGTGTGTTACCTCCATGAGAAGGGCCCCGACAGTGGACTTCCCCACACTGAACTGGGTTGCCCACTCAGCAGTAGCTGGCCGGGGTGGCGAGCTTCCAGAGGGTGATTGCGACCCACTTCTCCACAGGGATGGCAGGCCACAGCTGAATGTCAAGTCTCCAGAGGGCAGGCAGAAGCCAGCACAGGGCTCCAAGGAGGTGGTCTTCTGCACGCAAAAGTTCTGCAGCCACTGCTGGTTGCCCCACTGCCCCACGACCAGCCAGTCCCACCAGTCCAAACTGGTGCATTGCCTTCAGAGTTGCCTGTGCACGGGGCGGGGACGGGTGCAGGTGTACATGTCCTGCAGCCGGGGGGGACCATCCCTAAAGGTTGCTCTCGGGCCTGTCGTCAGTGAGAAACAGGAAGATGGCTGCCAGAACGTTCAGCACCAGCTGCAGCAAGTCTGTGTGGGGCCATCGCAAGCAGGGGAGGCTCCAGCAGCATGGCACCCAGGGACCAGCTGTGGCACCCCCCAAATGCAGGGCAAGCACCGTGGGCACTTGGCAAGCTCTGCTGTCCCTTCCAGGGGCTGGCAAGCCCACAGCAGGGTCAGTGACCGGCTGGGAGGAGGGGGTGCCTTTAAGTGCACTTCTCTGCAGGGCTCTGGCACCAACTCGTGGTGACCCTGTAGCCTGGGTGATGTGATTCTGGGTGGCAGTTTTATCGACAGAGTGGCCGGGCTCTCTGGCCACTCTCTGTTGACAGAGCAGATCACTCTTTCAATGCACCTCACTGTCTGGACATGCTCTGTCAACAGAAGTTTTGTTACCAGATATCTTCTGACACAACTTCTGCCAACAAATCCCTGGAATCTAAACATAGCTTTTGACATAGCACTAAACTAGCCAGTAACAAAGCATCACTGAATAACTGTTTGCAAAATCAAATCAATTTGAAAGATGTTTGCCTATTAATGTCATAGATCCTACTATCTTTAGTTAGTATTTGCTAGTCATGTGGGGAAGGGTTTGCAGAAACATGGTCTAAAGCAACTGATTTTTGAAGTTATCTTTCTAATCTCTGTTATGTAAATATTTTAAAATAAGGCTTACCCCTAAATAGAATGGCATTCTTGAGAAAATGGTTGCTTAGCATAACTAGTTTAATTCACAGGCTCCTTGTAATCAAGATCTAATAAGTTATACCTTTATATAAGTTCCATACACACTGCATGGTTACAATCAATTGAACTACTTAAAGAAGAAAACCTTTGAGGCTAACTGGAGGCATTTTTGCTTCCCTCTGTTTTATGGCACAACCTTGGACACAATGTGTAAAAAGGTCAAGACATCATGTAGGCTTTTGCATTAAGCAGCAGAAAACTAATTAGTTTTAGTAACAATGAGTTTTTGTATGTGTGTTCTAATATTTGGATGTTTAGCTTTGCTCAAAAACAGAGTTTAAAAAAAAGAGATACAAAGCATCTTCTATTCTTTCGTTGCCCTGTTCTAGTGATTATTTTAAAGCCCTTCAGGTATTTTCCAATAGTCATGGTAAAGAGCCTAATTCTACTCCCTCAGTTAAAATTCAGTTCCTTTTCTCACACTGTAAGAAAATAGACACTGATAGGCGTATCTCTTTCTTTTAATGTGGTTCTTGTAGTAAACCTCAGATGTTATTTCTCAGTTTTTCTAAAAACATGAAATGTTGAGTATACAGGCAAAAATTTAAGCAATGTGCTAATTTATGATGCATCAACCATAATAGTTTACACCAGTTTTGTCTTTTAATGTTCTGGTGTTGACGCCTGGTTGTGGCTTTGTCATGATGTATTTAGTATTGTTCTCAGGAAATATTTTGAAATATTGAATGATCTAAATTACAAAGTTAGCAAGAATGAATTTTGGATCAATTGATCTTTTCTAGGTATCTTTCATCTCTAGGAAAAAGTATCATTAAATTTACTCAGAATCTAACTTGTATATGGGAGAACAAACTCAGTCAGGCCTTAATCCTACAAACATGTGCATGCTTAACTTTACACATTGAAGTCAGTGAGTCTATGTGTGTGTAAAGTGCACACACAGGCATTGTAGGACTAGAGCAAGGTGGGCAATAATTTTTGAGTGGGGGTCACTCCAAGATTTTGGTAAGTGATTAAGGGCCACACTTTCTACAGACTGCGCATGTGGGCTGGGACAAAGGTTGGGTGCAGAAGGGAGCTCGGGGTAAAGGACTGGGGTGCAGGACAGGTTGAGGGTTCTGAGAGGGAGTTTGGGTGAAGGGGGGTTATGAGCTGGGGCAGGGTACTGGGGTGCAGGGTCTAGGAAGGGGTGAGGTGCAGGAGATGATTCTGTCTGTGGAGAGGGGCATAAGAGGGGGTGCAGAGTCTGGGAGGGAATTGGTGTCTGGCACCAGGAGCAGACTGTGGCTGGAAAGCAGTTACATAAGCATCTCTTGACCAGCAACACTCTGAGGCACACTTTCCTGACTGCCAGCAGTCCCAGCCCAAAGACTGTTCCATGTGGATCTCTGTGCAGTGAGGAGAGCTTCTTAATGCCACCCCCAGCAAAATCTCTCAGCTCCTATTGGCCAGAAACTAGCCAAGGGGAGGAGAGAAATTGTGCTGCACTGTCTGTCCCCTCAGCAAAATCTCTGACTTTCCATTTGTCAGTTTTATGTGCCTGGCCAACAATAGCTGAGAGATTTTGCTGGGGTGGGGCAGTGCAGCCCAGTTTCTCAGCTCCCATTAGCTGGTTTACAGCCAATAGGAGCTGAAAGAATGTCTGGGGGAGCAGTATTTGTAGCTCCACTACTTTACAGCTCTAGGGGCCTGCCATGGGCCAGACCTATCTTGCCTGCCCCCAGATTAGAACCTTAGTTTGTTGACTCTTCTGTTCCTCCATATGTGCATGTACAGCCCCTAGCACAATGGAGCTCCCAGTCTAACTTGCTACTGTACTGTAAAGTATTTGTTTTAAAGTTAATAATCTTACAAATCTAAACACTGGAAACTCTTACCTTTCCACCATTAGAAGCAGAATATCAATCTTTAGTGTAGAATAATACTTTATTAATATCAAAACAAAAAAGCAGTAAAGTAGCACTTTAAAGACTAACAAAATTTATTAGATGAGCTGTCGTGGGATAGACCCACTTCTTCAGACCATAGCCATACCAGAACAGACTCAATATTTAAGGCATAGAGAACGAAAAACAGTAATCAAAGTTGACAAATCAGAAAAAAAAATTATCAAGGTCAGCTAATCAGAGAGTAGAGGGGCGGGGGAGGGGGAGTCAAGAATTAGATTAAGCCACATATGCTTACTTGGCTTAATCTAATTGTTGACTCCCCCTCTCCCCCCTGCTCCCACCCCTCTACTCTCTGATTTGCTCACCTTGATAATTTTTTTCCTGATTTGTCAACCTTGATTACTATTTTTGGTTCTCTGTGCCTTAAATATCGAGTCTGTTCTGGTATGGCTATGATCTGAAGAAGTGGGTCTGTCCCACGAAAGCTCACCTAATAAATTATTTTGTTAGTCTTTAAAGTGCTACTTTACTGCTTTTTTGTTTTGATAGTATATAGACTAGCATGGCTTTCTCTCTGTTACTTTATTAATACTGGATAAAGTACAGTGGTTAGGCATAAAAGTGTTCCAGAGAACCAGGCAAATTCAAAAGCGCAATTCAACAGCCACGTGACAGGCCCAGAGGCAGCTATAATGGCAGCAGTACAAAGGTCTAAAGAGCTTATAGAAGAAAGAAGCCAACAGCTACCATAGAAAAGAATCTGTCACAGCCTAGTATCTGTATTCTACTAAATCATAATGTAAAAAGAACTTGGACTCATCCTACAAGGAGAAACAGACAAGGAGGAAACATAAGGCAAAGAAGTAAATAGACTGTCACTCATTCATTTGATTAAATACAAAACAAATATTTTAGGTCTATTTAAACCACACAACTACCCTATAGCACTAGTGATAAATGAAACTTTCCTTCCTCTTCTTTAAACTGTTGTCCTCTGAGTGGAGCACAGGTCATCTACAAGTCTCCTCCACTTCACGCTGTCTTAGGACAAAAGTGTCTAGCTGGCTCTAGGAGTACCCCACTTGTTGTCCTTCAGTCTCAGTAGATTTTCTCCACGTTGTCTAGGTCTTCCTCTTTTGCGTTTTCTTTGCAGGTTCCAAGTGAGAGCTTGACGGACTATGCTGGATGATGGTTTTCTGCAAGTGTGGCCTAGACGTCCCCACTTTCTTCTCTTGATTTGAGTGGTTCTTGTCCTGCTCTATTCCAAAACTTGTGACCCAGTCTTGCCGTTTGATGCTAAGGAATTACCTCAGTGCCATATTGCCAACCCCATATGTTCAAAATTCCAGAGTCAGGGCTCCAAAATCATTATATTGTGGACTGAGGTGCAATTCCAAGTGAGCAAGGTTGGCAGAATTTTGTGGTTTTGGGGAAAATGCTGGGGAAGAGCCTAATTTGTTGAGCATAGATCTGAATCCAAACTTTCCGTAAATTTGGAAGCATTTAGATTCTGCATTTTGGATCCAAGCTCATCCTACAGCCATTCCCAAGGCAAAATGTTCAATACAGAATCTGCATCTGGAACCCCAAATCCCCTTAAGCTGCAAGGTTCATATCCTGGGCTATAATGTGGCTTACGTCTTATAAAAATCTGTTATGTTTTTATCAGTCTTAAGAATCTAGACAAGTGTTTTTGTTGTTTGCATGTTAGGAGTTAGCGAGCTGATTCAAGAAATTTGAGAAGAATGACAAATTTGTTTTCCTCTAAGGCCTTGCATCTTGAATAGTAACAGAGAGGTAGCCGTGTTACTCTGTACTTCAACAAAACAAATCAGCAGAAATGTAGCACTTTGAAGACTAACAAAATGATTTATTCAGTGATGAGCTCTGTCCCACAAAAACTCACCACCAAATAAATAATTTTGTTAGTCTTTAGAGTGCTACATTTCTGCTGTTTTGTGTTATCCTCTAAGGGTATGCCTACACCAGGGATGGGCAACCACAACGGTGAGTGGCTCTCCTTCACCTCAGTGGCCACAGCAGCCCAGTCTGTGGCCTGCTGCCCACTCCCACAACTCCGTCATGTGTTTCTCATGCACTGGAGACCAGAACCCTGCACTGACCTGTCCCTGCCAGTACGTTCAGAGCACACAAATCACCTGATTTGTGCTCCATCTCTGCTCCTCCCGCTCCCTCACAGAGCTGGACTATGGCGAACAGCTAATTTCTGGCTTTCAAGTTCTGAGAAGTGGGTATAGGGCACCAATCAGACAAGTCACCGCTTTTCCCAAAGTGCTGGCAGAGGGAGTGGGGGACAGGTAAATGCAAGACTCCAGTGACCCAATGCATGAGAGGCACATGGGGGAGGGGATGTCTGTGGGGTCCACGGCCCACAGGTGGTATCCCAGTGGCAACATATGGCTCGTAGGGCGCAGGTTGCCCACAACTGAGTTACATTATCATTAGTGCATGTGGCCCTGCTTAGACAGACAAACACGCTGACTTTGCTTGAGCAAGTGCATTAAGAATAGTTGCATAGTTCGGCAGTTGCTTGCACTATCTGCCCAAGTATACATCTCCGGGTTCTGGGCAGGTTTGTAGCTAGGATGTTGGCCTGTACAGCTGCCCAGGCTATCCCCCAGGTGCTCTATTTTTATTACGCTAACTCAGGGGTGAGCAAACTTTTTACTGTAGGCCCCACTTTTCGTCCCTGCAATTAGCAGGGGCCCCCAACTGGTCTAATGTCATCCAAACTGACAGAAATTTCAGTTGTTTGTGTGGAAAAAAAAAAGTCTGTAGGATGTCGAATCTTTATTAATCGCTATATAAATGTGAATACCCATCCATAAAAACGAATACATTTCAACATTTTTAGTGACATGGATGAGCTTGAGACCTAGCAGCCCGTCATGCTGGATCCCCCTGCTCTGCTTATGAAATTCTAGGCCTCCCCCCAAAGGAGCCCACCCGCCACTTTGCACACCCCTGTGCTAACGATCTGAGCTGGGACACAGACTCCCACCTGCAGGGTACGTGTACCCTAACCATAAGATCTCGCACAAGAAGTGGCTGCAAGGGGAAGTGCAAGGAAACAGTGAGACAGTGCTCGTACAGGTGAGTGGCTTTTGAAGGCCAACTGCTATATATTTACAAACAAATTACAGCTCTAGCTGCAAAATTTCCACTCAGAATAAAGGGAGAGATTCCCCTAGTCCTTCTGAGGGTGCACAAAGGAAGGGGGAAGGGCACAAAATCCTTCCATCCCCAGGTGCACCCCACATGAGGATCAAGGACAATAGCACTCTCTACTCTTGTTAGTGGCTCAGCACCTCTCATCCTGCAGAGCGGTAGTTAAATGTGACGATCTGACCAAGAGCATATTAGAGACCAGGTGCTAGAATCTTTGGGGGTGGAGGGGTTGAATAGCATCTTACTACATGAGTAGACCCACTCATGGCAACGGCACTGCTTATAGGGTGTGGTACTAATTAATGAGAATGGGGGTGTAAATCCTGACCTATCTGTTTGTGCTCATCTGCATATTTGATTTGGCTAATATTACTTGGAAACTCTTTTTTTCTAAGCCTCCACTTTTTACTTGTTTTTACTGACTGTGTATTTTGGAGGCAAAACAGTAAATATTTCGAAAGAGCAAGGTTACTAGTGCATTGCAATACCATGTGTCCTCTTACAGCACTCAATATTTTTAATTACTTGCCTTTACTGGTGAGACAAAATGTAGAGTCAAGTTTCGACTAATACCTTTTATTGGACTAATGCTGCCATATTGACAGTCAAGCTTTAGAGATGTAGAAAACTCCCCTCCAGGTCAGGAGGGGTTGACTCTGAAGAATGGATTCCTATACCCAGACAGCTTGTTTGTCAATATCCTACAGTTAGTCCAATAAAACGTATTACTCAAAAGTTGCCTCTTAAATTTATTCTATAAAGAAAATATTTGAGCTTTTTAGGTCACACCGTTATAAATTCTTACAAATATCTAATTTGTGCTGCGTAATCCTAGATTTGGGTATTAGCTGATATTAGTGAAAGTGATGGCGGCTATTCTTTTTTATTGTAAAAAGATTCCTCTGCCAAGATCTTCAGCTGGCATCAGTGAGTGTAGCTCCATTCCATTGGTGTTCACATTGATTGACACAGGTTGAGAATCTGGCTTGGGGCTCTTGCTTGGAGTATTTATCATGTAATTCTGTCCAGAGAGAACTTTTTATAGTCATACACAAATATCTCATTCAAATTACAAACGGCAAGGAAGTATACATCATGGAAGGGTTGCTGCCACTTGTACCCAGTCTGATTTGGTTCATTTAGTTGCTCTGGTACTTAAGAACAGTAGGATGGGGCAGATATCTATTTTTACTTGCATTAAAATACCAGCTAGAATTCCAAGCCAGGAGAAAGGCTGCATTGTGGTAGGTACTGTCCCAAGACAAAGTAAGAGGCAGTCCCTAACCCAAAGTGTTTATAGTTGCAGGTCCTGGTCATGCACATTGTTCCATGTGGTGGACCCCTGTACTCACACACAGCTCTACTAAGTTCAGGGGGCTCCCCACTGGCACCAGGGTATGTTCACACTGCACGAGAAGAGCCCAGTGTGGGACAAGGGGATGTAACAAAGAAGCTTTGGGAATGGGTCAAGGGGCGTGATCATAACAGTGACAGGAACACAGAGTTAGAAAGATTCACTCTGGGCACCAAAGGCTTTTTGTGGCTTACTTAGTTTTAAGCTGTAAAAACCCAAGAACTCACAACAACCTAAGTAGCCCCTGAGCTCTGAATTGTACAGAGAATTGTATTCTCTTTATGTTAAAGAGAAAATGACAACAATAGACCACAGACTCTGTCAGTGGCACAGACCGGAAAGCAGGATTTTGTGGTTCTTAGTCCTATGTTGAGATTTTTAAACTTTCTTTTGAAAAACTTATGCTTCTACACTGAAAGCCTCAGGGGCAAAAATAAACTTTGTAATAGACTTATAAGCGCCCAAAAACAGTGTTCTAGCAGAAAAACTTGAATACAATCTTAATTATAACAGCATAATACTAGGCTGTAAATAATGACCTCTTTGGCAAAGAAGAAGCATAGTAACTGCAGACAAGATGTCACATTAGCAATGCCACTGCTAAAACTTAAAGGGGTGCACGTTTTCCCCCGACAGAATACCTGCTATCTGTTCAGACAGCACAAATCTGATCTGGATTTATGATGGTGAATAATAGTGTCATGAGTGCTAAAGCTTCCATGGGTTTGGCAAATCTTTACTTCAAACTCACTTCATAAATAAAAGCACAGCCACTCCGCCTTCCAAAATATGACATATATTTTATTTTAAAACAGCAAGTGTTGTTAGTGCAAAGTGTTCTGCCTTCAGTGCTCTTAATAAACAAATTGAATAGTGACATGAGGTACTGACTAAATAACCTGGAAGAAACAAGAGCTACATACCAGCGAACACAGGAAAAACTCTTAATCTGCCTGGGTATTATTCAGTGCTCAGAGAAATGGTGGTCAAGGGGTGCGATACACATGGGTTTTTCCTTTTAAATACCGGGGGGGGTGCGGTTTCCATTCAGACTCAAAATCATCCTGGATGCTAAACCTCAGATTTAGAATGCAGCATAACATAATTTTTGGAATACAGTAATCCCTCGATTTACACAGAGTTTGCGTTCTGGGCAACTTCTGTGTAAATCGAACTTTGTGTAAATTGCAGAGGATTGAGGGAGCACGCAGCTGGGGGAAGTAGAGGGGACAGCCACACAGCCCCTGGCTTCTCCCAGCTCAGGGGCACACAGCTGCTTGCCCAGCTGTTTCTGAGAAACTACACCACAAGCATCTGGGGAGCTCAGAGCACAGACAGCTGCTTGCAGGGCTGGTTCTCCCAGCCATGCAGCTACCCTGTGTCTGTGTGCTGGGCTCCCCAGCTGCGAGAACTGGTGTTGAAAGCAGCTATCTGTCAAGGACTGAAGCCTGACTCACGGTTGCTGCCCCTGACAGGAAACTGCTACTGTCAGGGGCAGCAGACACAAGTCAGGCTGCCATCCCTGATGGGAGAATTTTTTCCCCACTCCTGTTAGGGACGGCAGTCTGACTCGAGGTGGCTGCCCTTGACGGGAGTGGCTGCCAGCCCTGACAGGAGCAAGAAACTGCTCCTGTCCGGGTGGTAAGAGTCAGGCTGCTGCTTCCTGCTCCTGTCAGGGGCGGCAGTCACGTAAACCCAAAACACACGTAACTTGATTGCGCATATCTTGAGGGTTTGCTGTGTATGAGAAACACTGGACCAGACATAACAAGGGGTCAAGACATTCCTCAAAACTCTTAAGCAAATGCTCAACATCATTATTGAGTCAATAGGACTGAATCATGTGGCTTAGTGGACGCAGACCATCCCATAACAGACCAGTAATAATGCTGTGTTTTTAAGATTTAAAGGTCACCCACATGCAGCATCTAAATGTAAAGTTCCTCTGTCAATGACTGAAAGCAGGCTTTGTCAAATTTGCAGTTTTTGCGCTGATGGTTCCATGTCAACAAGGATTAGACTTCACCAAGCCACCTCTCTCTCACACAATCCGTGGAGTTTCAGTTATCTCTGCTCGGTACAGGCAAACCTGTCTCATCCGGCACCCTTGGGAAATGACCAGTGCCGGACGAGGGAATTAGCTGGACCCCAGGAGGTCAATATTGTCTAGCACATTATCAGCACTTCCACTGCTTACTGGGCTCTTAGAAGACATTAAGAGGTAAGTTAGAGTAATAGCACAGAACCCTGAGAGCCAGGACTGGTGGCTGTAAACAAACTTTATGGGACCAGGGGAAACTTGACCACACCCACGATAAGTTGTCCTCCAGCTAACTAAAATAATGCCGATTATGGATGTTGCCAGACAAGAGATTTCTGGATTAGAGAGGTTCAGGATGTAGCCTTGCTCCTTAACTATTTATATACATTCATCATAGAAGCCTCTGAGCAGCACCCAAGAGCACTGAGATGGTTTAACAATATGCCTGTGCATAATTAAATGGTTATGATCTTGAGTCACCTTTCACACACACTGGAGTAAATCAGGAATAGCAGATAAAATCCACGGAATTAGACCAGTATAACTGGTGTAAACGAGTCAAGAATCTGTCTTCATAAATGCAAAAATGCTCTAATAAAGCAAGCACACTCCCAAATTGCTGTAAGGTCATAGTAATTTAGGCCAGAGAGTGGTGAGGTAATCTTTTCTAGCTTATTCTTCTATTTCGCTCTTATATTATCATTATTCACGTGATTCAATGAAGCCCAAAGAACACAACGAGCCTGGTTAGGAAAATGATTTCTTGCACATACATTTTAAATGAAATGCAATGGCACTTTGTGATTCAGACCTTAGTAGGCACAAAATTTGGAATAACTCTGTTTATCTGTGCAAACTTTCCTTAGCCTGTTGCAACTCCAAATGTCTTAACTGTTACGCATGGGTGTTTGGGAGAATATACTAAAGAAAAATTTACAAAGACCTAATTTTTCTCCTTCCTACAAAGGACTCAAAATCTTTACTATTCAGCACAGCTGCCCAGAATAGGCAACACTAGTGCTTTTGTCCAATGATTCAAACTGAGTGGGAGTGAATACCGTTAACCCTTTAAACAGAATTATCTTATTCTTTTGATTTCACTGCACACTATAATATGCTTGTGGCCATATTTGGAGTACATCCGGTTTAATCTAGAAGGACATAGGAATAATAGATACCATTCAGATCATAATTAGCCATGTACTTGCAGTAGCGGGATGTAAAGTAAAAGGAAAAACACTAAAAATGTTGTTTTTTTGGACCATGACAAAGACCTTTTTAAACGAGTTTGGGCATTTTTAGTGTCTGACTCATGTCTGGAGGTCTCTGCTACACCCCAGAATCATTTAACTTTTGTATTTTTTATTTCTGTCTTTGACAATGACATGCTAATAGCTCCAGGCTTTCAAATGCCTTCAAGAGCTTATTGCTCTCCTTTGTTTTCTGCTACAAGAAAATGTCAGACTTTTAGGTAGCATTGTATGTGATCATGACAAGAGTTAAAGAAATTTTAGTATATCCTGTGACAGATTAGATTCCCTTCATCCTGGGCTTTTGCTAATAAAATGAAGTTTACTCTTTAGGAAAAGTTTCTCATTTCAGTGTTTAACTTACATTTCTTAATGTTTGTCCTGTTACTGCATCATACACACACAGAAGGCACATGGGAATATACTCTGCAGAAATATCATTTGTAAGAGACCATCGATTTATCAAACACTTATTTATGTAAAAAGAACATATAGCTATATTTTCACACACCTTTATCCAAGTTTTACATAAGGACAAAACAAGGTAGGACAGGACGTTGGAAGTTCAGAGTGTCCAAATGTCAATAGGACCTTTACTTTTAACTTCAAGGGGCTCAGGATCATGTCCAGAGCCTACAAACGCTTATTGTTAGGTATGAACAAATGGAACCACTCATAACAGTAAGTACCACAACTAACAGACCTGGCAAAATCAGGCCATATGGCTCCAATCCTACTACTAAACCCTTGTACTCCGTATGGAGCATAGGTCATCTACAAGTCTCCTCTACTTCACTCTGTCTTCGGACAAAACTTCTAGCTGGCTCCAGGAGTACCCCACTTGTCCTTCAATCTCAGTAGACCTTCTCCATGTTGTCTGAAGTCTTCCTCCTTTGTGTTTTCCTTGCGGGTTCCATGTGAGAGCTTGACAGACTATGCTGGATGATAGTTTTCTGAGAGTGTGGCCTCACCATCTCCACTTTCTTCTCTTGATTTCAATGTCAATTGGTTCTTGTCCTGCTCGTTTCCAAAGTTCCTCATTTGTGATGAAGTCTTACCATTTGATGTGAAGGATGTACCTCAGGCATCTGTTTATGAATGTCTGTAGCTTGTGATTTGAGGACTTTTTAGTATGGCCAGTCTCACATCCATACAAGAGCACACTCCTCACATTTGTGTTGAAGAGACGCAATTTTGTCTTTGCAGATATTATTTGTGAATTCCATATGGAATGGAGAGTATGGATTTGTGTAGTTGTAGATTTCTTTGTAGATGTTTCTGTAACTTTATTTTTTTTTATGGATAGGGTTGTTAACCCTAAGCCAACCCCTTTTACCTCAGGGAAAGGTGCTAAAAGTCAGACCTTAATGCAGCAACCACTTAAATATGTGCATAATTTTTCCCATGAGATTGGTCATGTGAATTCAGTTAAACATATGCTTAAGTGGTTGGAAATTCAAGGCTTTAGTAGATACTCATACATGATAAATGGTATAAAAATTGCAATCGTACTTAAGAGATTAAGGACCTTTCATTCCCTTGAAAGTCACTTGGGGAGTTTGAAAATTTTACCTTCAGTCCCACTTTCAAAAATAACGTAGGCTCAGATTTACAGATGTAGGGATTGTTGTGCTGCCTGTTGCAATGCTAAGTGATTTAGGGTCTTAAATCTCATTTTCAAAAAGGATCAAGGGATTAAGGCTCAACACAGCAACATCTAAACCCCTTTAAAGATCCACACTGTGGGCCCTTCCGAGTCTAAGGCCAGGCCTACACTAGAAGCATTACAGGCGCAGCTAAACCACTGTAGTGAGTGTAGAGAAGATGCTCCGTGGTGACTATTCTACCTATGTGAGAGACAGAAACTATGCTGGTGGGTTAAGGTTACTATAACTATATGGTCCTGGGGTGTGGATGTTCCACATCCCAGAGCAGCTTAATCATACCTAGGTAGGTCTGTAGTGTAGACCAGACCTCTGTATTATAAGGATATCCTGGCAACTTCAGACAAATGCATGTCATCCTTTGCAGCCCTGTACTGGCTGAAATAAAAACATGGATCTCTGCCTGGCTTTTCTGAGAAACAAAAGCTAGTCCACTTGGTTGTGAAACCAGATCCTTGGCTTCCATAAAGGAATGCATAGAAAAGTGTGGCTGAGGTTATGTCTTCACTACCCAGAAGATGGACCTGGTCAGGTTCGTCTTCCAAGGTTCAATTTCACACTCCTAGTGAAGACACGCAAAATCAGATTATCTGGGGGTCACACCCTGTACTCCTCAATCTTGTGAGGAGCAAGGGAGGTCAACAGGACAGTTTCTTCTGCCAAGCTCCCACAGTGAAGATGGCCAGGTAAGTTGATTGTAGATATGTCAATTCCAGCTATGCAATTGCCAAAGCTAGAATTGCGTATCTAAAATCGACTTTAGTGTCTATTGTAGACCTCGCCTTAGAAAATCTCAACCTACAAAGGCAGGTTGCCTCAGAGGCAGATAGGTTCTCAATTTCCAATTTATATATTTTGTTAAAGCCTTCACTGGTCTGGGCTCAATGCCACTGATCCTTGAGAAAGAAGATTTTTGCATGGTGTTACACGCTGTCAAGGTGCACTGCATTTTAGAGGATGTGTCACAGACAAATCTCTCACTGGTGGATCAAACAATCTATATTAGACAAATATTATGCATGGTGCAAGAAAACAGTGACATTGTGGCAACACAAGACAGCTTTGGGCAGGAAATGGGTACTCAGGTGTTATATGGCAGAGAAGAATTTTGGTGCTCAGCATATGAGTAATTGGGAGACTTTCCAAGTTTAAGAGGCTGAAGATGGTGAGAAGATTTGAGAGGGAGTGGAAAACAAAGGGTCTGGTTAGCTTGTCACTGACACCGATGTAAATGAGGCACAATTGCAATGCACTAAATGGAGTTACACTCATGTAAATCAGTGGAAAGAGGACATAACCCCAAAGAAGCAGATCAGAGGGGATATTGATGACCAGCGGGAGTGTGAAACAGGTGTCGAATGAAGTAAAACGTAGGGGGTGTAAATATAGAAACAGGCTCAAAATCACTCTTTTGCTTCAAGATCACTAAATATTTATGGGACCACAAGGGGGCTGACAGATGGAAGTGGTGGGACCTTGGGCAGGGCTGCATTCTGGGGTCAATTTAAAGGGCTCTGGATGCCTCTGTTCCTCAGATAATGGCAGTGGTGACTGGACCGTTTTGAATCACCTGGCCCCAGGGCAACTGGCCTCTTTGCCATTCCCCTCTCCCCACCTCAGCAGGGCTGTCATAACATCTCAAGTTTAGAAGCCAACTTCATCTGGGCAGCCACCACGCACCTGTATGAATTGCACATCCGTGGCAGCAATCACTGCACAAACTCATTTGGATTTCCCAAGGTGAATGCTCTAATTGCCAGCATGATACGGGAGGAATTCTGAGCATTGCTGTACAAAACAAGAGTCTTCCAGAGAGGTTAAATTGGATCTGACCATCATCTTGCAGCCTCAGAATGAAGCTGGCGGGAATGATTAAGCAAAAGCAATGTGAGGAAAGGCTAAACATTCCCAGAGGCTTAACGAGAAAAGAAAAAGAAAAGCTTTGAGTGGTTTTTTGACTATGGTTTTTACACCCGTGTCCCACATCCACCCCCCCACAAACTGAATGATAAAGAGAATGCTCAAACAGCATGAAAAAAATGAAAGTAGCCAACAGGGACTTTGGGAATCAAAGAATTAAAAAGCAAACTAAGGAGCAAATATCACACTAAAGACCATATTGACAACAGGCAAAGATAGGAATGTGGAGAAAATGGCAGAGCAGGAAATACAGCATTGAAGGCCACATACAACAGTCATGCTGACAAGATATCGAGTCTTGTTCTCAAAAATATACTGAATCATATTCTCTCACACACAAAAGTCTCTAGCTTGAGTTAAATGGTGCTGTAAAGTCAAGCTTGCTGACCTACAGCTTGAATCTTGAATGCTACTGTAGCCTGAGCTAGTGATACTGGGGGAATCATGTCTAGTAGCCCCAGGGATATTCCTTATGTCCCTTTCCCCCTCCATCTTGACCAAACGTGATCTCCTCCCAGTATAAATTTGGGCCTCATCTTATCATATGGCTCTCTGTGACTGAAGAATCTAAAGTTCTGCTGTATTTGGTCAGCTGGATGGTGTTGTGCGGGGAGACCATCCTAACAGTTTGTGGCTCCTTGGGCTAAGACTGACACCAAACTGCTTGTGCAGTCATGTGTGATGCCAGCAAGACATATGATATCAAGACTCTACATCAGCAGTCTTGCAACGATTTATTGTCCAGACTTTCTCAGGATGGGATCCCCTAGACTGGCCACCTGTGCTGGAACAAGATCAAATCCCTGAAGATGCTACTGATAGGCAAGTGACCACACCTCTACAGACTATAAGCAATTCAACTGGGTGCACTCTAGGGCCACAAATATGGAGGCTGTCTACAGTACAGGGTCTGTGGGGAAGTGGAGGAGACTGAGGAGGACACGGAATCAAGACAAGGCCAGTCACACCAATCATGGTTGAGGTGGAGCAAGCACTCACTGCTGTTGGCCACAGCCACTCCAGTTTCACGAGTAGGAATAGACAGGACAGGGAAGGAGTGGCACAAGAGCAGGCAGCAGGTCAGCCAGGGACAGGCATGTTGGTGTTCTGGTTGGAGGGATGTGACTTAAGGGGCCTGACTTACTTTGCGTAGGACCAAGGTGTATAAAATGGTGCTGTGTGGTAGAGGACAGGAAAGCCAGTTGTACCTCCTCTTCTGGGTGTGGAAATTGCCATTGCCTGGCATCCAGCCCTCTCCTTCATGGAACCCAGGAGGAGGGCGTTAGGTTATATTGCTCTAATGTTGCCTTCAAATGTGGCAAATACCATTCACGCACTGCACCCTGGTCTCCACACACAGATGCAGCATCCATCTCTCTCTTCCACCTTCCCAGGATCCAGTAAGACTGCCTTTATATCTTCTGGGAGGGACAACATCACCCTTACCCATGCTCAGAATGTCACTGATCCTTCCTTTACCAGGAGCTCTGATACGAGCATTCAGCAGCACACCCATGGCAGTAGAGGGTAGGAAAGATTCTCCCTGAAAATAACAGTGGATGCAGACACCCTGGTGAGAGCCATATTATTAGGAAGAGCAAAGTTTCAATTGTCCCAATTTATAATGGCCTGATCATCAGCCTTGGTCACATGTACTCTGACCATGAGCTACCAACAGTGCAGTAGCCCACCAAAAGCCTGCAGCTTTTCACCTGCAAGGGTGAACCAGAATTCCTGACTTGCAGACCTCCATCACCACAGCAGTGACTACTGCTTTGTGAACTCCAAACTGATTAGCCATAGACCTGTAGCAGGCACTGGTAGCCAGCTTCATTATGGCGATAGTTACCAGACTCTGGATATTAGAGCAGGTCTCATCTGTGTGTCCTAGCACTGACGGGCTAAGGCGAGCTCTTCACACAGTTCCAGGAAGGTGGTCTTCTTTATAGCGAAATACTGTGCCCATTGCTAGTTATCCCAGTGTGCTGTATTGTGGTCCAGGTCTGCCAGTCTTCCTTTGCAGTATTCCGAGCAGCTCCTTCCAAACTTTCAGGGTGTGTGTCAGAAAAACTATTCTGGGCACAGGGGCATAAATGGTGTTTGCTCAGCAGCTTATTCCAACACATCTCTTCTGCTTCTGTTCATTGCTTGTGTGCTGGTGGGAAGCCATGGAGCCCACTTCCAACAACGAGATTTGTGAAATGCTGATATTCATAAAATTGTCATTTCAGGCAAAGAGGCCACAAGTACAGGGAACGAGACGTCTCGGTGAAAAGACTTTCGGCAGCAGTTTGTTACCCCGGCAAGTCGAGGACATGCTTTCCTGAAGCAGTTCCGCAAGCTCCTTACAGATACGATGGAGTAGGGACATGTCACAGACTTGCAGAGCTGTGCAGTCTGGCAAGTCTGTTACATATCCCCTTCCATCAGTCTCAACCACAAGGAATCTGCCCTTTAGAAGGCAAGCACCTCCACCTCAGTACTACAACAGGGTGCCTGCAGTGATTCCAAAATAGCAGGAAGTGCCTTTGCAGTGTGGCTGCTCTTGTTAGAATTAGGGCTAGGGTTAGAGCAGTACCTTAAACGTATTAACTTGAAGAAAGCACATATAGTGAAAAGAAACACTAGCTCTCAGGCAGGAAGCTTAAGCACTTAAAATATCATAACACAGGACATTTGGGTCTTTATGACTAGTGTTTTGATATTCCTCTGTTTTCTGATATTCCTCAAGGGGCTGGAGGGTGAGAAGATGGGTGGTTGGCATAATCAGGAAATCTGACCCCTTTTTCGGGCATCTCCTATTGGGGATCCAAAAACTGAAGTGGATCAAAAGAGTGATCTGCTCTTTCGAAAGAGGGCGTCCACACAGCCCCAGCTCATTTGAAGGAACGGGCCAGGGATCGAAAAAATCAGGCACCATGAGGACTGCTTTTTGGAAAAAAGGGCCTGAGGAGCTTCTACACATGTTTTCTTTTACAAGACGCTTTCGAAAGGGGGTGCTCTTCCTGAAATGGGAGTGGAAGAGCACTTTCGAAAGGAGCACCATGTTCTTTTGATTTAACTTTGAAAGAATGCTGTTTGTGTGTAGACGCTCCATGGAATCTGTTGAAAGAACTTGCTAGTGTAGACATGGCCTGAGGGACAAAGTCAAGGACAAAGAATGCAGCTCCCTTGATTCTCATACCTGTGTTTTGACTAGTGCATCATATAGATTTTCCAGTGCAACACTGGTCCGGGGCAACTGCTTTTGACCTGAGGTAGGCATGCACAGGTGCTCTCACTCTCTCATACACATACACACACACACAGACACACACAGACACACAGACACACACACACACTCTCACACACACGTATATCACACACACAGCTCTATTCCATAAGGAGGATTGTGCCACCACTGCTGTGCTGCAAACTACCGCTAGCATGAGATTATAAAGCTGACTTTGGCAACTCAAAAAGAAATTTTGTGCATGTCTTGCATTGCTACTGGGTCACAAGGATAGCAATAAATCATAACCATAGCTTATAAGAGTGCTGCTTATTGCCCCATGCTGTGTCAGATCTATATAAAACACATTTTCAAGATTTAACAGAGACAACTTAATAGCAAAGGGAAACCACATACGTGTTGGTATTTACTAGGGCCCACTTTCTGCAAGAAAAAAGGCAGATACACACCTAAGGTGGTTTCTTAGTACAGAATGGGATTGAAGTGTTACATGTTATCCATTAAAATGTTGTCCCTAAGCTGGGAGAATAAAAGAAAACATGAATATGAATAAGGGAATCAAGGAGGTGAAAAATTATGAACTCATATTGCATTGCAATGTAAAATGTTCTGTGGCTAGGGAGAATTTCTTGAGAAAGAATTATGGTAAGAAGACAGGATTTGCCATTCTAGGCCTGACCAAATGTCCATCTAGCACCTTCTGTAAAACACCCATAACAGACAGTGATGCAACATTGTGCCTATTGGGGAAATTTCTTCCTAATGCCAGGCAATCAGTGGTGGTTTATAAACGTGGATTAATATACTAAATAGAAAAAATATGGATCTACAGATACTCTTATTGTTTGTATCATTGTCTAATTTACTTTTCAATCCTACTAAAGTTTTTACCAGGATCTAGTGGCAGTGAATTCCATAAGTTAATTATATGCTGTATGAAAAAGCAATTCCATTTTGGTTTAAAAATGTTATAGTCCCTTGCATGGCGTGTGTCCTCTTTTTGGTATCAATAGAAAAAGGTAGTGACAAACTGACTTTGGCTATATTGTTCTAGCCAACCAACTCCTATTAGCCTTCCCTCTAAATTAAACATCTTTTTAATCAACTTGGATAAGTATAGGTTTTCATGCTCTAATAGTATATATTAGCCTTCTCAAGGTTTGTGATATCTCTGCTACACCATTTCTGAAACAAGCTAGCCAGAAATGAATACAATATCCAAGGTGGAAATATTCCTAGCATGGATATAATTTTCATTATAATTCTCTCTCACTTTCCAAATATAGCCTACCAGTTTTTTCTGTTATGACTATGGTTATACGTTGAAAAGATGTTTTGGTTTACACTAGACCTTACAGTCAATTGCAGATATGCAATTCTAGCCACAGCAATTGCGTAGCTAGAACTGATGTATCTGCAGTTGACTGTAAGGTCTGTCCTCCCTGAGGGAGGTTGACGGGAGTATTTTTCCCATTGACTTCAGAGAGATCGATTCCGTGCATCTTTACCAGATACATGAAATCAAACTCCAGAACGTCAACGCTAAACAAGTTGGTCTGCCAGTAAGCATAGATGAGCCCTGAGTGTCCACAAGAGTGCTTAGGTCTTTATTTTTATGGTTAAGATAGCCAGAACATGTGGGACAGATGGATCAGACACTGCATTTTAAAGGATGGACCCTGTGCAGTTTTGCATTAGAAAATGAAGAATGTGCATATGTAAAAATTCAAAGGGATGCCAAACTTCCAGGCCTGAGCCTAAATTAAGGCCCTTCTGGCACAGTCAAGGGTACTAAGGTAGAAGGCCCCTTAATGTAAAGGAGACTCAGAACTTCCTTCTCACCTCACAGGACGGTTTTGTTGCTTTAGATACCTCGAGTGTTGTGTGAGGGGAATTGAGTGCAGACATCAAACTGGATGCCTAACCTGTGAAGCTATGCTCTTTGACCATTTTGCAGAGTATATGTGCATACAACAGCTGTCTCACACAGCTTGCAGTTGGAATTTAACATGATGGCATTCCAGCTGGGAGATGCTATACCTTCTTTCCAAAGATGGATACATTGCGATCGATTGGAACATTTCATTATTTTATCCGCCTAACCTGCTGGGCACTTGTTCTCAGAACCGTACAGAAAAAGTTGTATTTTTTAAAAAAATTACAAAAGCTATGGGATTGGCCTGGTCACGTTAGCAGTTAAGGCACATAGCTATCGTGTTGTAGTAGAAGGTAGGGTCAGGGACAGGTTATTTCTATTGTTAACAACATTCTTCAACTTACTTTAGACAAGCAATCCTCAGCAATTATGTCAGATTTCAGGAAATCAGGTTGTGTTTTAATGTACTATAAGGTATCTGTTCTCTTATTTATGGCCAAAAATACATAAACTGCACACTGCCACACACGGGCCATACAAGGTCAAGGGTGAGGCTTACACCCTTGCTGACTGAGCTAACCTTGTTATCCCCACCCTTGCTCTGGCTTATTTATACCTGGCCCTGCAGATTTCCAAGACCAGCATCTGATGAAGTGAGTCTGTGCTCACGAAAGCTCATGCTCATAACTTTTCTGTTAGTCTATAAGGTGCCACAGGACCCTTCATTGCTGTTACAGATCCAGACTAACATGGCTACCCCTCCGATATTTAAAGTAACTAATACTTTATAAAGCCTTGCATTATAGGGTGGTACCTACAAAGGGATTTGTGCAATGCTTAGCATGATGGTACCTAAATTGTAGGCATCAAGAAAATCATAGGATAAATATTCCTCAAAGCCAAGAGAGGCAGAGGTTCCCTATCCAATGAGTGGGGAGAGAGAAGTGCCTAAGAATGCGATCTAGAGAAGCCAGCACTCCTAATTAAGCTAATGGGAGATGTAGGCAAGAGACATGTGAGCTACATTTTGTTCCTTTCTCAGAGACTGGCACCTCAATCCAAGTTGCAGGGAGGTGTTTATGGCAGCTTAGTGATCCGTGAGTGGGAAGCTACTGCTTGGAATCAGGCAGGTAGGAATCTAAGCCAATTTTTGAGGGTCTGAGTCAGGTACCTCCTTCATTTCACACAAAATGGCTGCTGGTGCTCTCTGTCCTCTACATTTGAGCCCAGTCGTTAGAGCATTTGTCTGGGATGTGAGAGAGCCAAGCTCACTCCCCCACCCCCATTTCTGGCAGAGAGGAAGAAAGAATCAAACAGGGAATTGCCCCTCTCCGGGGCATGTGCTCTAACTCAGCAGCTACTGGAGGTGCTGACGTGAGGCTGCTTCAGTCTCTCCTGTTGATGCTGTTGCACTCTGGATAACCGATGGAAGAGAGTGTTTGGAATAGAGGATGTTTGCCAACTATTTAATGGCACAAATCCAAACACCCTTGCCCGGCCCCCTGCCCTGCTCTACCCCTTCTCCAAGGCCCTAACCTACTCCTTCGCCAAGGCCCTACCCTCACTCACCCCGTCCCCCTTCCCTCCATCATATGCTCTCCCCCCACTCACTCACTTTCACCTGAGTGGGGTAGGGAGTTCAAGTGAAGGAGGGGTTGGGGGCTCTGGGATGAAAGGTGGGGCAAAGGGGTTTGGAGTGTACGAGGTGGCTCCAGGCTGAGACCAGGGCAGGGGATTGGGTGCTGGAAGCATGTGGAAGGGGATACAGGCTCTGGGAGGGCGTTTGGGTGTGGGAGCGGGTTAGGGGTGCAGGGTGTGGGTTCTGGGCTGGGGCATGGGAATGGGGGATGGGGGTGGTGCTTACAATGGGAGCTGCGCATTTGGAGCTCAAAGTGGGGGCAGCACACAGAGACCCTGTGACACACCCGCCAGGTCCACAGGGATGGTGCCTGCCACTGCCCGGAGATTCATGAAGCAAGGGCAGTCAGGAAACCAGCCTTAGCCCCACTGAGGTGCCAGACTGTTAGCACCTGGAATCTCCCATTTTGGCTGCAGTAGCCTTCAGGCAATAGGGCCTGATTCTGGGAGACTTTGGGCAAAACTGGGAGAGATGGCAACCCAAGCTCATCCTCTCCCGGGGGCTGGGGTTCTTTATTCACAGGACTACAGAGTCATTCCCATTCTCTCTCTCTCCCCTAATGAGAGTTTAAGTACTGATCTGAAATGGAATAGTCATTGGCCCATGGAGGGACAATGGGAAATGTATCATCTCTAGGGTCCAGGCCCACTGCTCCAGCCACTTGTTCATTATTTCTCTACCATGCAATGGTTTCAGAAGGGGAAACTGAGATGCCACCACATCAGAATGCCCCATAGCTCCACACTCCCTCTGTGTACACCTCCTGAAAGCCTATTTTCCCCTGATTCATGAATGACTCTACATCACAGGCAGGCTACAGCTGTCCAGACCCCTAGAGGAAGGGAGCAGTGCATGTGCCCAGAGACCGGAACATAGCTGCCTAGAGTACACTAGGGAAAGTAAGTTGATTGCAGATATGAAATTCTAGCTATGGCAATTGTGTAGCTAGAATTTGACATATCTGCAATCAACTTACATAGCCTTCCTCCTTGAAGGTAAATAAAAGAGTTTCTCATGTCAAGCTCCCTTACTCTTTGTGAGACATGAGGAGTACAGGGGTTGACTGCCAACCCCTGATAGGTCAATTTCACGCATCCCTACCAGATGCATGAAATTGAACCCCTGAGCATGTTGATCTTCTGGGCTGGTACAGACATGGCCTTACTGTGAAAAACTTGGGTGCCAAGGGACTTTAGGTACCTGCAGGATTTGGTGGGAATTTTGTTCAGTGCAGTGGAGCCAAAACTTTGATTTAGGTGACTAAATCTGGGATTTAAGTTCCCACATTCCTTTGGGAATTCCATCCATAGTGTATTTAGTACTGAAGCAATATAGCCTCCACATGTTAGCAGGAATAAGAGATTAAAATAATTCTGGGGGCCTAATTAATAGAAAAATCCATATTAGGAGTTGTATCTTTCTTTTTCATTATATTTCAAGTACAGTACAGAAATCTATGTATTTTAACCCAGTTTAATTATTTCATTAACAGCCAGTCCCCATAGAGAATATATTGCAAGGACTGTTTTTAAACTGCTTTGAAACAACTCCACAACACACAATACACAGGCATGTGACAAGAAAAAGCAATAAATTAATGCACATAAAAATTTGCAGGTATCAGTTCCAAATAAAGGTCATAAGTAAAATTAATCTTACATGGGAAGTGGATTTCCCACTAACGAAACATTCATGGCACCTCATGAATGCAGGCTTGCTCAGTACATATGCAGTAATAAGGTTAATCCTGACCAGTAACTACTTATCATTTCAAGGATTATACTGGCATTATAGTCAGAAAACAAAAGACAGTTAACTGGAATATACAGATGATGCTACTTTGCAACAAGAAAAGTTTATTGTGGTACTGCTACATCTGGCATTAATAGGAGAAGATGAACATAACTAGACCTGAATGGCAGTTTCTCCCATGACAAAGTTAGAACCTGGGCTGTGTGAAAGCTGGGAGTGCTATTAGAAAAAAAATCAGAAGAGATTTGATGGGAAGGGTGGCAGGAAGTAAGACCTTATTTGTAATTGTGACTTGTGAATGATTTACTTAAGACCCAGGCTACAAAATGGGAATAAAATAGAAAGCAGTTATGGGAGATGAAGTCACTTCATAGATTTCGCAGATTATTCTCTAAAAGAGCTGAGCATAAAGAAGAAAAGAGATAAAGCCAGACTGTCTGGGGTTGAGAAAGAGAGGTGTCTCAAAGACACCCAAATCCCAAAAGGTGACTGCACAAACGTATGACGATCAAGAAAGAGGGGAAGGAGGAGCAGGAAGACAGATCTAAAAGTAGGCACTGCGAGTACAACCACCAGGTGGCTGGGAAGTGTATGACATATGGGGGCTTAGAAGAAGATCAGATGGCAGAAGGAATGATTGAGTGGATGCCAGCAGGGAAGAGGCCACATGAAAGACCAAATCCAAGAAATTGGGTCTATGTATCCAGAGCTCTGTGTGACAGAGTTAAAGCAATGAGATAAATGAATCAACTCTCAAAGCTGCTACAATGATGGATAAGGCTGGTAGGATCAGCCTCCAACGTAGATAGTGGGTCTGGAAACCTCTAGAAAAACACTCTGCCTTTTTGCAGGGACGAGGAGGCATGCAGTGTTTTGTTTCGCTCTGGCAAGCATGTAGCGCATGAACAATTGCTTTTATTTGCTGTTTTAACAATAGTTTTGTTTTATGGATTTTGTTAATGACTTTGAATCAAGGCACTAAACGAGAAAACTAAGAACACATTATGAGTTCAATCCTGCAATATGTTCAGTGCCTCTTATGAGGTGCTGAGCTCTCTCAGCTCCCAAGGAGCTAAAGCCAGAGGTGATAGTTTCACCTGTGGTTTTATTCAGACAAATTCCCAGGAAAGACCATAAGGCTACGGTTACACTGTGCTTTCTATTCCATTCCTGATGCCCCTCATTGTGAGAGGGGTAGCAAGAAGTTTGAAATAGGCACTTACTTCAAACTTCACAGCACCAAGTTCTAAATAAGTTACCTCAAAATAACTTACACAATTTGCACAATGCAAACTGCGTAAATTATGTTGAGAGAGGACTACAGTGTAGCCCTAGCCCAAGAGTTTATCTAAGAAAGGATGAAAGACAAACTGAACAAGGACCTCAATATCTGGGCCATTGAATGAGTGGACCTGGAGGGTGCACAGTGCCTGGCAGGAGGAGGCTCAATAAAAATATGCAGCTGAAAAAATCACCAGCTCAGCCAGACTTATATGTACAGGTAGCACCTAAATGCACTTTCTGTAGATACTGTTAACTGCGTGTACACTTGGGAATACAGTGCAGTGTGAATGAAGATCCTAACACATTTCACAGTTCATTTCTGCTCAGGGAGTGCTGGGATTAAAATCAGGCTCTTCTTCACTCATGTCCATGTCTGGTCTGAGAATAAATGTGCGTGTCTATCTTCAATCAGCAGTACCCAGGCCCTTGCAGACTGAGATTTCTTTATAAATCAAAGGTCAGTAGTGCAGAGTAAAGACAAAATCCCTGTTTTGCCTCACAACAATATAAGCCTTTTGCTCTGAGTAAGGGCCACAGTTTCTCTGAAAATAAAATTCAGAGACCATTTCCTTTGTGAACAATTATTTTGGGTTCATTCTCCTATGGTGCTGAGTGCCCTTAACTCCCTTAGAACTCACTGAAAATTCAGGGTGCTCAGCACTGTGCAGATCTTTGGGAACCTCTTAATGTTTAAGGGTCAGATCTTGCAAATACTTCAGACTAAGAGTACTGCTTACTCCTATGCATTGTCCTAGGGCCTATTCCTGCCAGCTCTTCCGACTGAGGGTGGCGCTTACCGCCTGAGTAGGCCCATTCTTACTAATCATTACCCCCCCAACTCCCATAGTAAGGGTTTGCTGAATCAGGACCTAACTAAACATTTTAACTTCCCAAGCTACTTCCATGAGTTAGAAGAAAAATTAAAATTGCTAAGAAAATTTCCAGTTCATTAACATGGATGTACCACTATTTATCCAGATACATGATAAAAGCACACTCAAGCTTTAGACAAAAATTTCATTAACTTTATCTCTCTGAAATGGCGCTGTCCGAATGGTTCAAATAGAATCTCATTAAATTTGACATCATAATTGCCCTACTGTATAATATAACATCTCCAAATTTAAACATGCCTTAAATGTGATCCATTAAATTTGCACTTGAGATATCATTGGCAAGGCAAGCAAATTCCCCGTTGCATTATATACAGCAGAAGGGACAGATATTAGCCAAACACTAATATTGGGCTTGCAAATGTTCACAGATTTATAAACAAATTATCAAATCGATGAGAAGTTACGGAATCGATCTGAGACACACTGAAACATGTAGTCAAGGCAGATTCGAGAACTGCCAATGCATCCCAAGAGCAATAATGTAAAAACCATTTGTGTAAATAACACAGAGTATCCAGAATTAACTTTTTGCACCTGACACATTTTATTCTTTTGTGTATGTGTGCTTGCGCACACGTGCATGAAACTTTTTTCCATGAAAGGGTTAAAACTTAAGGTTACCCATCCAAGGAGTAGAAAATGAAGGTTCTTAGTTTGATGGACAACAGCTCAGAGATCCCTGATGTCCCAAAATATTAGGTTTCTCTTCTAATAATGCTGGAAATATTGCCTACTGTCATGATTAATCTTAGCAGTAGCTCAGGCTGATTGCAGGTGACGCAGTCACAGCGCAGTGCCTGTGTTGGTTTCCACACACCGTCAAATCTGCTACAAATGTAGGGGTGAAGAGGAAAGAAGTGTAATAGCAGGTTTCCCAGTGGCTAATAGATTGTGACATGAGAGAAGGAAACCTTTATTTTAATTCAAAAAACAAAAGCCGAATAGCAAAACTTATGTACGTGCCTAACTTTTTTTTTCCTTCCTCAAGTGGAAAACATTCCCTTGCTAACAACTCTTGGCTGGCATCAAGGGAAAGTCGAGGTATTTGCAGATGTGGAGGAAGACATACAAAACATTTTTCAAATCAAAGGCTTGAATTATTGCATTGGGTTCATGAAGTTTCACAGGCATGTAGACACACCATTGTCTGGGCCCTGGAACAAGCTGCTCTTTCTTCAAGAAGGAAAAACAACTCAATGTTTCTTACAAGCCAATCTGTATGTATCAGGCAGCTATCTATATTTTGAAATTCTTTGCATTGTCTGTGGTAATGGTGTGCTGTTTTGGCCCAACAATGGCAACATTGATTTTAGAATTTTTGAATTTTGGTGCACAGAATAAACTGTGAAACAAAAACAGCCTGCTCTCAATAGTATAACAACAGTGCTCTTACATAAACTCGCCTTTTCTTGCCATTTTACGTAGTCAAAGATCAATACCAGTCATTCAGACAACATTATTAAAGCCATTTATCATAGACTTTTTTGGTATGTTGCTAATAAAAAGGATTTTGCTGACAAAGTTATGTCATCTTCCTCTCGCTTGGTAGCAGTGCCGATAATTAGCTTTGTTGTGTACCCTCAACAATCAGTCCTTGTTTATGAACTTACATTTATTAAGTGAAAGTATTTGGAAACTGATGGTACATTGAAGTTTGGTTGCCATGGGCAATAATCATCCCCAAAAAAGTCATGACCTCGCTGTTATGTAGCTAGTAACTAATTGAAATGATACAAATTACTCCGATTCTCTGTCTGCCAATTTACAGGCTGGTTGTGGTCAAGGGTCAAATGAGCTCCTATTCATGAAAGTACGTTTGAAGTGGCTGCTGCCATAGTGAAAGGTTTGGTGTGGACACGGCGACTCCTCTGGACATTACCACATACTGTGGAGGAGAGTGGTGCAGTGACAGTAAAACAATAAGCCTGGTAAGACTACTTCAAAAGCCTTACTCTTGTCACTAGGTTTCTGCTAGTTGCCACCCATTATGGACATGGTTTACTGGGTAGAAATAAATGTTGTATTCATCTAAGAAAGTCCACCATGTACATTTAATTGGTTCTCTAATGTCTCCTAAAGTGAATTGTAGGTGAGAAAGCAAAAACTCATTCTGCTTAGAACAGATCATAATCATCAGGCCTCTACTCTTCTTAAAAAGCAAGATAAGTTAAAAGACAACGATGTATGTGGTGCATCTTTCCTTAGCAAAATAATCATGATGATTTGATCCTGAGAGATAAATGACATTAAATGTTTATGTCAATGAATCCGGGAAATAAGGTAATAAAAAGTTAATGATTTACAGAGAATCTGTCCTTTAGAAAATTCTAAGTGAATCCTGGGAATTTTTCTCAAAAGCTTTTTCAACAGATGCCAAATGCAATGGTTTACTCACGGGATGTGCTATTAAAGATATTTCTTTTCTTAGAAGAACCTGCTTTTACAAGTCTAAATCTATCAAAAATGTTATAGACATTACCAAGCCACATGAACAGCTCAGGCTTGGAAAAGTAACATTTTCTATTTTTCACCATAATTTGAAAAGTTTGCCCCTTGAGTTATATTCATAGTGTGTTCCCATAAACCTTTTTGCTACTAATCAATGTGCAGTAGCCCAAGTAAATACATACCTGCTCCACCTCAGAGTATAGATTATAGCTGTGATTCTTATGTGTGATAAAGCAGATTGGTCATTTGCCCATCAGCTTTTCTTTCTTTTAAAAAGGAAAAAAACCACAGAGATTGTAAACACTAAAACTACAGTTAGAATAACAAAAAGCAACACACAAAGAAATTCAAGATCCAAGTTGACATTCTTGTAATGCAGTATCTCATCACATATTCTCATCACAGTGTCCCACTGGCCATTAGATTGCAGCATATATGGCATGTAATGCATTAAACTGAGATTCCATCAGTTCATAGTATAACCGTATAAGTAAGCAACTGAAAAAAAAAAGATCATTAAATTCTTCTCTCACTAACTCCATGGAACAAGTGGTTTGACTAGCATTGGGGTTGGGCTTTCGAGCCCATGTTTTGAGCTCTTATACAGTGTTCACCATAACTTTGACTTTGAAGTTGATTTTGCCAGTTTCGACGATATCTTCAGATGACTAATATATATGCTCTGTTTTTCAGGATGTATTATTTATTCAGAGCCCAAAGATGATGATAACCACTTTACAGCCAGATAAAAATCACGCAATCGCTTCTCCCAAGCCATGATTTAACATGGCAAGGGAAATGTAATTTTAAAGAATGGCTCAAAAATAGGAGGGCTTGTTTCCATGGGAAAGTCTTGACAAAAATCCAGTTTTGCTATTTCCATGTATGTTTTTCCATAGAAAATTCTGCCTTTTTGCCAGAGTATCAAAAATTGAAACATTCTGGCACAAAACAAAAGCACCGGGTTTTAGATTAACTGTTTTGGAGTGTTTGCTTTTTCAACAAAATTTTTAGACGAAAGCAGACTCTTTTAGACAAAAAATTTCATTTAGATAAAAGCCCCAATTTTCCACTGAAAAACAGGATAGGCAGAAATTTTTCAACCAACTCTATTACAGAAGCGTGTGTTGGAGCTATTTTATGTCAGTACTGCCATTATAAATCTTGTTGAAAAGGCAGTTAGAATTTGCCCTTTAAAAATTTACTCTGGGACTGTCCCTGTTGCCTAGCAATTTTACACTGCTCTGTAACAGGAGAGGTTTGGACTCAAATGACAAGTCATCCCATTCCTTTGCCAGCCTGGAACTGGGAGTGCCTTAGGCAGATACCATATTCTGAATTGAGCAAGTGCTGTGTGTTACTCAGCAGACCCCCTTCTGGTCACAGAAGGAAAGGTACTAACAGGCTCTGAAATACAATCCATCTTGGAATTGATGGTGCTGATATGGGAACCTCAAAGGTGTAAATGGAATGAGAAGGGAGCTATTCTCCAAACAACGGCAAGGATGTAGAGTTCCAGTGAAGCTCTGCAGAGAAACCTCTCTGGGTTGAAATAATGTTTTGGTCTTGAGTGCCACAGCTCCCACTGACTCTGCTGGAATTGTGGGAGCTCAACAGGGTCAGAATGTTTGGGCCTGGATTCTCTAGTCCAGAGGTGCACAAAGTGGGAGGCAGGCCTCCTCAGGGGGTGTAACATTTCATAAGGGGGGGCACAGCATGATCAGCTGCTGGGTCTTAGGCTCATCCAGCTCATTAAAAATGTTGAAAGATGTTACTGTTTGTATGTATGTGTATTCACATTTATATACTGATTAATATAATGTTTATATTCTACAGACGTGTTTTTTCACACTTGCCAAAAGGGTTTTTTTTATATGAACATGATCAAAATTTCCATCAGTTTGCATTACATTAGTCAGATTCGGGGGCCCTGCTAATTGCAGGGATAAAAAGTGGGGCTTGACCTAAAAAGTTTGTTCACCCCTGCTAGTCCTTCAGATCTATGGAGTTACACTAGCTACCATGGGTAGAACAGAGTGGAGAAGAAAGCTGCTCATGTGTCAGGGGGAAACTGAATATTTAATGTAAAAAAAAAATCCATTTTGCTGGTTTAGACATTAAATGAGAGCAGAGGAGCTCCATGGGCATGGCCACCCCATGTCAACCTATTTACAAGTCTTGCTTCACTTCTAAAGCTCAAAAATGGAGTCCATGCTAAAGAATGAAATTTACTTACTTACACCACTTACTCCTCTTACATACACTGCTTTTAAGAGGGGAGGTGTCTGGCTAGTGACCTCATGGAGTTACTCCTGACTTACACCTGTCTGAGAGGAGAATTGCATCCAGTATGTCCTTTATATATATATTAAAAAAATTGGAGATACATCTCCTAGAACTGGAAGGTTATTTGGTCCACTCCCCTGGCCCCTTGGCAGGACCAAGCACCAGTTTATATTCTTGGTTGGGATTGAGTTCGGGGTGGATTCTAGGAGACAACTCTGTGAGTCATGCCTCTGAGAGTAGGGTGATTTTAGACAGACTGTGGAGGATGCCTGCTGATAAGCTATGATAGGAAGAAATCCAGGGACGCAGCAGCAAGGAGTATGAAGGCATAAACCTTGGATGTTTGTTAGAGGGTCCACAGAGTGCAGCTCAGAATGGTGGGGGGGCTGGGTTCCCCTAACAAACACCAGGGAAGGTAATAGGAAGAGATAAGGACTTTTGAGAGCCCTTAATAAGTAGGTATAGGGACTGTGCGACAGAGGGTTGGTTATTTGTTGAGTTTCCTCTTACCTTGGAAGGGTGGCGCTAAGAGTGACCTGGCTGGAAGGCAGGATTGCCACCTGGTCGATTCTTCTTCTTGTACCACCTTGCCAGTTACCCTGAAGATGTGCTTAGCTTCCCCCCACCCCCCATCCTGTTACCGAGACCTGTGGGTGAAGAAGGAGGAAATGCTCATAAAAGAGATCTCATAGGCCTGTCCCTCACATGCCCCGTGGTTGCCAGGCTTTCCACATGATATCCTGGTACAAAGAAGGGGACAGGTGGGGTTGTTCTTGGGCTGTCTTTCCTGCTAATTGCTTGTGGATTTGACAGGGGCCTAGCGCTGGCTTCCTCCCTGATGAGACAGGGACCTGGAGAACACTGAGAGGAGGGATGATAAGGAGCAAAGAGGCCTCAAACCACCCCTATCTGCACTGTTGCCAGCAAGGTCAGAGCTGCTGTGGGAAGTTGGTAATGGAAAGCAAAAGAGACGGGTCAGGCTGGGGAGAGCAGTGGCTAGTTTTTTCTGCATCTCAGGGGTGGGCACCAGAGTTCCCTGTAAGCTGAGCACTTGGGCAAACAGGCAGGAGAAATTCAGGTGCCACCCACCTGAACAGCAGAGTGCTCACAGCTGGCAGCATGTGTTTCTACTGGTGGTTCACATCTGCACATGCCTCTGTGCTCATAACAAAGTTTATTCTGACCATGGATGAAAAAAATTAGAGGGAACATTGGTGGTAACTCTACGAGTGACAACAGATGGATCGTCCCAGGACCAGAGTGGCCATCAGCAGAGGAGAACTGCCACATTACAATGAGGTACATCAATGATGATCAATCCCTTCTTCCAGGTGTTGGGGATCATTGTACTCATTCACACCAGTTACAGATTTGTGGCTTTCTTATCCTGTGCTGGTTGTGAATCCCGAATTTCCCTGAAGACAACAGAGTGCTGGGATCAGATATTCTGGTCCTGGCTTATCTTGGAATAATATAGATCACTCCGTCCTCTAAGGATAGCTCTTCAGCACTCCCCCGATCAGTATCTGGCTGATCAGCACTCAACAGCGAACAGCTGGCCCTGCCTCTTCTTCCTACAGTATGTGCCAGATATTTCTTTACTTTGCAATCCACCACTTAAAAAGCACTTGCACAGAATTATGACCCAAAGAACTAAGAGCTAGATCCTCAGCTGCTTACACCAAGCTGATTCTGCAATATTACACTTCCATCACAATTTTGACAGTGGGAAGCTTGCTGTATGTGAGGCTGACAGGGGCCCTGACCGCCGCAGGACTGAGAAGGGCGGTAGCCCCCATTTTCAGCCCTGGGTGTCTGTTCTCCCTCCCCTAGCTTCCGCCCGCAGACAGTCACATACAAACTTGAACAGACTTTACTACTGCAAATAACAAGGTTCATTATTTACCCTTCTGCAGTGTTCCATGGCTTATCCACAGCTCAGTTGCAATTTTTTGACAAGCAGCCCGCAGTTCAAGGAGGGCCTTCTCAAGATGACACGTTCTGCTCCAACGAGCTTACATTCTAAATAGACTATCCAGGTAAAAGGCAGGGAGGTGAAGTGACTTGTCTAAGTTGACACAGCCGGTGAGTTGTGTAGCTGGAAATAGAAGATGTGGGGTTTAGCTCCAAGTCTGGTATATTATCTTCTAGACCATTCTGCCACTCAAGAATGTCCACCATGCCTACAACAGGGATTGGCAACTGGGTTCAAGCCAGGGAGCTACAGATCCACAGCTAGTACCATTATTATTTGACCTATAGGACTACTGATATGGAAACTTACCGAAGATGCAGAGGGTGTGATTTTGTATTCCCTACATTTTGCATATCAGGAGTTTTGTCCTTTAACTTTTTGGCATGTAATGTGTGCTCTGGTTTGAAATAGTTTCCAGAAACTATCATATTCTTTAGCTAAATTAATGCGCTCAGCTGAAATTCAATGAGATCTGAAAACAGATACAAAAAACCTAGGAAGCTGGAGTTAACAAAGTGACTCCCAGTCACACATCTCAACAAATAACGATGGTCTGTTTATGCTGCATTACTCTGCTCTAAGCTCCACATATTACTACAATTATTAACTACTGGTCCTAAAATCTATAGAGTTATCATTATTGTTATTATTATGAAACTCAATCCCATTTTCATGTCATAAAGATAAACCAAATCTCATTTCAATTAGTTGCAGCAGGAGGGAATGAACTTTAAACAGACATTTAATTTCTGAAAAAAAAATTAGGAAGTTCTTCATGGAAATGTTATGGCATTTTGAAACAGATTAATAGTTCAATATGAACACATCCACCCTGCAGCTAAATGATGGCTGCACTGTGAGCAGGAGACAGGTTAAATGAGCAGAACCAGTTGATTCCACCGGTTTGGATCTAACCAAATAGTATTCATTTTTATGACTTTTTAGCCACATTATTTTTTCATTCATGTGCAATCAGAACCGTTATCGTGGATTAGCTGCTTTGTAGCTGGGCTCTCTTTGCTTAATTAAAAACAGTCCGTTTGCAAAATTGGGTTGGATGGTATGCATGGACTTCTGACCCCTGCTGGTGGTTGTTTAGAACCAACTGCCTTGGGGACAGTCAAAGAAAGCAATCGTGCCTTCCTGTAGCTTCCCATTATACAAGGGCACTGCATCATCTTAAGATGGTGGAGCCTACCTCTCCGGAATATCCAGTCAGTGCCACAAGGGACATGGTACTGACCCCCTCCCAGTTCCTCTGGGACAGAGGGCAGGGAGGAAGCAGCCTTTGAGCTCCCCAAGACCAGGCATTGCAATTGTTTCTAGCCCTTACACACAATCCTCATGGGATCCTTGGGCCCTCACCACCATGTAACGACACAATGAATTAACAATTAATGCAGTAGGATCCCAATCCTTTACACCACTGCACACTAGAGGGGAATGGAAAGAGGGGGTAACTAACCTGTGCTCTGCTGAAAATATGCAGTGCAGGGGTGTCCATTTCTGCTGAAAAATCAAAAATATTTTGAACAGCTGTAACTGCCTCTTCCTCAGATAAACATCCAACCTCCAGGCTGCTGCACACTTTGTAGACTTCAATGTCTTAGAGGAGATGCTGGATTGCTATTTACACTCCTATTTTGGAGAAGTTACTGGAACATATCTTCTAAGGGGTACGTTCGGGTCCTAGAGATTTCAAACATTTGAAAAATATGTTAGCAGACACAAGGCCAAGTGGACGTTTAAAATAATAAATGAATGAAAGTTAAAGAATGTATTCTTTAGCCTAGCTCCATGCAAATATTGCATATAGTAGCTTGTCACATTTATAGACCTAGATTCAAATCCTATTTTAGGTCTAAAATTAAAATGAGTTGGTGATCTCATCGTAGACCCTGGGAGGCTGTTTGTGTCATCAAACTTCTGCACAGCTTGCTATGATTAGCAGTCTCTGCAAGGAGAAAAGCAATAATATGGACTGAAATAATGATGAGGATTACATGTTATGATGGAGATGTATTGACAGTTTCATAAGGAAACCTGCACACTATTTCTCTTCTGTAAGAATCAGATATATCATGTCTGGTGCAGACCCATACAAATTGCAACCTCATAAATTAGGAGACCCTACTGTGCCCCAGAGAGCTGATCATCATTGAGTGGCAGGCTGCCTTTCCCTTAGGGATGGTCAGTCTCAGCTTGCAGCATGGGACCAATCAGAATTACTGCAGCCTCCGACTGTCCTGGTCTCATCCTCTTGTTAAGCAGCAAGGCTCCATTGTTACCCATTCTATGGACCTCCTCCACCAATAGAAACAAGTATGCAATTATTGACTACCGCCACAACACTGGTGGACCTCCTGCCTCTTCTGACTTACACCAGCAGAAGCCATGCTAAATATATTCCTATGCCTTTGTCCAGCCAGTGTATGTTAGTCCCTGTATCACCAAATACATTCAGAATAAGCTCTAGTGAAAAGAATTGACTGCAAAAAAAAAAATCTTACAAATGGGATTATAGGGCAAAGAAGGGATCTGACCAAATGTGGTTCAGTTACTAGTCACTGTGTCCTCAGTACCCATCCTGGAACTTGAAGCAGAAACTGAATACAAAGACAAAGAGAAGTCTGCAGAATTGCCATGTTCTGTTCTACAGGTGGTCAGACGAGAATCATAATGGTCCCGTCTGACCTTTTCAGGAGGTAGAAGCTACCACAGCAAGGAGCGAAAAGAAAGGTTTTCTGGCAGAAAAGAAGCCAGCCAAAGAGAAGCTGAGAGGTAGTGATGGAGACAGGACCAGAGTGGGAAGGAAAGGATGATCTTAAGAATCAAAGAAGACCATGTGTGTAGAGCAGGCATCATCTGAGGGATTATCTTCAGAAACTGGAGGATGGCAGACAAAGGATAAGACAGAGAGAAATGTGGATGGCAGCAGAAAGGAGGAAGTTAAAAGTTTGGCAAGACATGGTATGGGGGGTAGAGGGGAAGAAAGCAGAGAAAGAACGATTACCTTTGAGGGGCCTGATATTAGCATTCAAAACTGTGTTATTATTGGCAGAGTTAGCAACAATGCCTAAAATTAAGGTTGCCTAAAACCTTCCATTTTAAGTAACCATTTGCAGTTGCTCATAATTTTTTCAACCTTCAATAAGTTTGGTCATGCAATGTTGCACCTGACATCTCTGCATCCACCTAAACTTTTTTTCTAACATTTCAGCAAACATAAATCAACAATTTCACAGAATGAGGGGCAAGGGGGGGGGAAGGAAATCCATTATTTTACCCATTTAAAAAATCCTTAAAACCATTTCATTAAAGTTACATCTACTTGACAGTCCTATTTTGAAATAAGATATTTCTAAATGGCCATTTCAAAATGTCTTATTTTGAAATAAAACAGCCACACAAAATGCATTTTGAAATAGCACCCAGCATTTCTGGGTCCATAGAGCTGTTTTGAAATAGTGCTATTGGATCCCATTATGCCCTATTTCAACATAGGAGTTATTCCTCAGGAAATGAAGTTTGCCTAATCGAAATAAGGCACCCACTACTTAGAATTTATTTCAAAATAGCTCCTGTATCATTTAGATGCTGCCAAAGTTATTTCAAAATAACTGCAGTTATTTTGAGATAACTTGGCCATGAAGACTTAGCCTGAGAAACTGCACCATTTCCAGTCTTTGTAGCAGCAACTTAAAATGTGGCAGGATTGCCTTGCTATCAAGACTGTGCCATTTACTGTTCTTGTGGAAAAAATGCTCATATATGGCCAGAATGGTGAGCCTTTGAAAAATCTCAATTTGCACATACTTGGTAGAGACTTATTAAAATGTGGCAGCTAAACTCTTTGAGAGTCCCCCTGCATTAAATATGTCATATCTCGCAGCTGCAGGGTCTTAGCAGGACTCTTCCTGCAATTGCTGCTTCTGGCTGTCGCAGACTGTCACAGAAGGACTGAGAGCAAGGAAGACTCTCTCCTGTGCTCTCAATTCTCCCTCTGCTGGTTCCCTTGCAGCCAGGAGAAAGAAATCACTTGACCTGAGGGGGCTGATGGGCATTGGTGCAGGGAACAGATTGAAGCAAGGAGATGTGGGGTTGGGAGAGAGATGGAGGATGAAATTCTGGGGTGCAAAGATACTCGGTTTGTCTGGGCAAGGAAAGGGGATTGGGATGAGGTGCCCAGAGAGATGAAAACTAAGGTTGTCTGGGAGAGGAAACTGCTAAGACAACAAGGACCCTTGTCCTCATTCTATTATTTCCCCAATGTGGCATAGAGAAAGGGGATGGGGAGGCAGGAGGAGAGAAGAACGGAAGGGTTGAGGCTTGGGGGAAGGGCAAGGAACGGAGTAGACAAGTCAGAGGACACTGGAGAAAACTTCTCTCCAGTACCTGGAATGCAATTCAAGATTCCTAAATCTAATAATTCTCTGCTTTCAGCAAATCTCTCTGAAATACACTCAAATCCATGTGCAGCCCTTGCCCATTTATCAAATCTCGGAGTACCCCCCGCCCGCCCCTGCTGATCAAAAATCATTGCCCACTCCTGCCTTAAGTGAATATCATTAGGCATTCAAAACTAGAAATCACTTCTGAAACTACGGTTGTTGCTACTGCTCATGAATATTTAGTATCTAGGACTCCAAATTGCTGAAGAAGTATAAATAACAACAACAATATGCTCTTCAGTAACCACACATAGTAATGATTAAAACTGCGTTGGTAAAACAAAGCTCCTGAGAGCAGAATAGCTTGCAAATTCCATTTATTTATTGTTTTCTGCCTTAACTTTTTTCAGCTTTTCCAGCCTGTGTCTTTTTTCAACTTTCTACCTGTGTCTCTGGACTCTGCCCAGCTATTGTATTAATCACCCCAGCTCTCATAATCGTGTTCATTGTAAACAGTGCTTAGGCAAAATTAATTGCAATTTTACAGCAAAAGAAGTTGGAGTAATTGGTTCATGTTAAATTGTATTTGAAATAGATGTAATATACGTTTAATATGAAAATTATGTGATTAGACACCAATTGTGTATTAAAACTGTTTGTTGAAGTGTAATAACTAGAGTTGTTAATTTTTTAAAAAATCTTAATCAATTGGTATATAATTATCCTATAAAACACTTACGAAATATAAATGAAATCTGCAGTGGAGACGCTTAATTTAAGATCACTATGAGCAAAAAACACTCCATTTTTTTACTGTAAAATAAACAAATCACTTTGAGTAACAACTGTTTACTACATTTTAGACTAAAATTAAACTCTGAGACTATGAGTGCAAGGATGCTAGTCAGAACCTCACTTATGCATTTGCCTTCTCTCTCTTTAGCTGTGGCCTATATGTCAAATCTGCTTCACTCCTGTGTGGTTATTTCTGAATAACTATTCAATGAATAAGCACATCTGTGTGTTGTGGTTGGCTACTATAATTTTCTGCTCTGATTGGCTGCTCTGTTGAGTATTTTCAAGCTGCCTCAACTTCTCTCTTCCCTCAGCGGAAGCTGGAAAATGGTGAAGTAAAACACCCAACAGCAAATTCTGAAATTAAATTACATTAAAAATAAACCCAGTGCTAAGCTCAATTCCTTATTTTCCTTCCTTGCTCCATCCATCTCTCCCCAACCACCCCATCTTCGACAAAGACCTGCAAGTCTCTTGACTCTAGAATAACTCTTATCTATTTGTGTACCTGCTTCGCATTACCTCACAGCACAGAGCTCCCTCAGAGAGACCTCTGCAGAGAAAGGAGGAACAAGCTAGAAAACTTATCCATGGAGAAAGAAGACTGCCTCTGTGTGTAAAACCAAGGTGAGCAGAACGCATGGTCATCAGAACACATGAGCTACCTTGGAAGCTGTAGCACTCATGCTTTTATCCCTGGTGGGCCTCAGTTTAATCCCTAGCATGCTGACCAAGTCTGCAGCTGTCACACTGCTCAGAGTTTTCAGCAGTGTCAATGCACACTGCAGCAGGACCCCTCATATCGAGACACCATGCCAAAGAGTATCAGGCCATAAAAGCTAAATATAACACCAGCCTTGCAGGAAGTGAGAGGATCTCAGGTGACAGACAAGTCCATCCAGACTTTTGCATGCAAAAGCTTAACTACCAGACACTGGGGCTATGTCTACGCTAGCAAGCTTTTCAAAAAAGCCAGGGCTCTTTCAAAATATCCCATGGAGCAGCGACACACAAAATGTGTTCTTAGGATATTAATTTGAAAGAACGGAGCACTTTCTCCGGGGCCCTCTTCCTCTCCCCAATGAGGAAGAGCGCCTTTCCCCAAAAGATTCTTCTGGAAAAAACATGTGCGACACCCCAGGGGGCCCTTTTATTGAAAGAGCAGTCCTCATGGTGCAGGAGTTTTCAATCCCTGGCCCATTCTTTCGAAAGAATGGGGCCTGTGTGGATGCTATCTATCAAGATAGCTGATCGATTTTTTTCAGTCTGTTTTTTAACACATGGACACGCTCTTTCAAAAGAAGTTTCTTTGGAAGAGATCTTCCAGAAGAACATCTTTTGAAGGATTGGTGTGGTGTAGACATAATCAGTGAATGGAAAGGTTTGGGTCAATAAAGTCAAGACAGAAGCTGACTGTAAATGGCTGAGCAACAACATAAACACAGACCAAGTTTTGCTACTAACTAGGAGTGGGCATATAGGGGTCCTTGTTACAGAGTGGCTGGCAATGCTGTTATTGTTAAGGCTCAGAAGAACCGCTACATTCCAAGTCTCTCTTTTCATTTGTAAAGCAGTAAGATCTTGAACTTATTCCCTCACTTCAAAGGTAGGCAGAATGTCTGCTTAACAAAGGAGAAACATGAGATGGGAAAAGTGAAAAAAAAGAATCAAAGGGGCTACACAGTGCTTTACAGCTTGCAAACCAAAGTCGCCAGAGGAAGGGAAGCCTACCCAGGACTCAATGGATGACATGGGGCCAGGATTTCATTCCATGACAATAACTTAACCTAGAAATAACTAGGGAGTAGACCTGGCACATAAAAGACATGAATTTTTAAAAAGATGAAATACAGGTACAGCCCCATTTCCTTTCAGGAAAGGTGAAACGAGGGTACATCTACACTACCCAGGAGATTGACCTGGGAAGGGTCAATCTTCTGGGATTCGAGTTCACACACCTAGTGGGGACATGTGAAATCAAACTATCAGGGCTCAACAGTCGACCCCTGCACTCCTCATTCTTGTAAGGAGTAAGGGAGGTTGATGGGAGAGTTTCCTCTGTTGACCTCCCTCAATGAAGACAGCCAGATAAGTCAGTCGTAGATATGTCAATACCAGTTATGCAGTGGCTGTAGCTGGAATTGCTTATCTACACTTGACTTTAAGGTCTAGTGTAGACCTGGCCTAAGTGGTTAATTCAGAATGAAAGATACCACCAAAATGAAGAAATAGGGCCCAGGCAGGAAAACTTGATGTTTATGAAAGCCAGAGATGGAACCTTGCACACTGATCAAGCAATGTTTCAATTTTATCCATATTCAATAGAGAAAATGTGTTATTTGTATGCAATAGGAGAAGTGTCTCATGTATTGAGAGCAAGCCCCACGTGCTACTGGAAAGGTGCTGATGCATGTCATGAAAGAGGGTTCAAAGAAAATTGCAAAGAAAAATCCCTCAGAAAGGAAACCAAAAGGAGCAATCTCTCTTCTCCACTTAATAGAACTGCTTTTTCCCGTCAGCCATGAGTGTTGAACAGTTTGGTCATTGGGAAGTCCCAGACAGGAAACCTGAGACTGCCAAAAAACATGAGGAAGTGCTAAGGCCAGGATTACTTTATTGCTTTTTTTTTTAAATGGATAACTTAATAGGCCTAATTTTGGACCTCATGACTCATGCTGAGATTCATTTCCAGAGCTGTGAAGAAGATGGAAATGCTGTTTCACAAAGAATTTTGAAATTTGGCTTAATTTCAATTAACAACAAAGCCTCAATTTTGAAATTTTGAAATTTGAAGAAAATTCTGGAAAAAAAATTGAATTTGACTTTTTACATTTTAACTTGTCTAATACAAGTGAAAAGAAATTCTAAATGAAAAGGCATTTTTAAAAGAGAAATGAAATCATTTAATTTCAGAATGATTGATGGGGGACTTTCGACACTGTAGGAACTTTCTCTCCCTTCCACCCCCACTTTTTCTTTGAAATAAAATTTTGGTGGAATCTACATGATTTGGGAAGCATTTCAGTTTCACCAGACCTGCATTATCTGATAAAAAATGCTTCTGTCCTTGGCTGCAGAAAGGCTTCCCGGGCCCCTGACCCAGGTGAGTGAGCTCCTGGCTCCTTGCTCTCTAAGGGGGCAGGTTTTCAGATAGAAGGGGTAGGACTAGGGCTAGCCTCCGCTCAGACAACCTTGCAAGAGTCCCCCACCACTGCCAGCCTAAGGGGCACCCAGAACGTGCTACAGGAAGCTTTGGTGGCAATTTAAAGGGTTTGTGGCGTCAGCTGCTGTTACAAGAACAGCAGCAGCTGTGAGCTCCAGGCCTTTTAAGTTGTCAGGCCCTGGGGAAGCTGTCCACTTTGCCAGCCTGTCAGTGGCCCTGGTTCCATCCAACTTTTTCTGACCGGGTATACTCATTTGCATGAATCACTGATGTATTCTGCTATCAGCACAAGAGGGAAAGCGTCTCTAGTTTGGATGTATTACCAACAAGGGCTATAAATCAGGTAAAATACTGAGATCTAGGACGTCAAATGCTACCTATCTTTTCCCATCACCAGAGCCAACTGTGTCTTATGGTTATGATGGTTATTTTATTTTATTTAATTATTTGGGGTTGGGTTTCTTTGCTTATTAGTTACTTGATCATACTCAATTTACCGGTTCATATCCATTATTTTGGGTCCATGCCCTATGTTAGGTTCTGGGAAATGGCAAGGTCAGGTCTATATTCTCTAGTCACATATGATGGTCATTAAACGCCAGCAGCTTAATTGCCAAACATATCCAACCTTGTTCTCTTGGCTTCAGTATGTCCTCTGTGCTCAACCTCTGGTTTGACTAGCTGAAATGTCATGTTTGGCTAGTTTCTGGTCTCTCTCTGCTTTGTACTGGGATTTTAACATGAGAGGTAAATTGTCCCTGAAAATATTTGAATTCAGGAAGCAAGGCCATTCCCTCTAATTCAATATAGCCATTTCCTGCCTTATAAAAGTTATAAATTGTGTGTAATATAAAAAAAACTTTTCCATACAGGAGATGACACAAACCACAACTCTTTATTAATTTTGTCCCTCTGCACACAATATTTGTACATCATACCAAGAATAACCTGTGTCACTGCTCTTATAGCCATGACCAGACTCAGTGCCTGCCCTTCACTGTTCTTACATCATGATTCATATACTCTTCCTGCTCTTTTTGACTGCCCGCAATTATGGGTGACAAATGATTCTTCAGCCTACAGTCTGCTTTACCTTTTCAAAATGTTTCTGTGGTTCATGGATAAGTCAGCTAAAATACACTGTACTGTCTTGCGGTAAGAAAATCCCAGAGCACACACAGGAATGAGTTCCTTGCACTGCATTTTATGGACAAGATTCTAGGTGCCCACCTTACCATCTGCTTCAGTCCCATGTACTCCTGACTGGTTGTGCAAGCAGTCTGGGGGTTCTTTGGTGCCTGTGGCACAGTGAGTAACATGGGACACATTTTCCTATACTGTTATAGAGCACAAGCCATTGTTTCTCAAGGAACTTAGCATCTCAAACATAACTTTTGATCAGCACAACTCATTGATCTGGAATCTCGGCTTTTATAACATTCAACTGAGCAGTGTCCCACCTCCTACCCACCTACACATCCTGGATGGAACTCTTTCCTGATTTAAGCCTGATAAAAACTCATTGGGGAATCATTCTGATTTTACTCCCACTGGTGCGGGTCAGAAGTAGCTCCTCTGAAATCACTCGTGTAAGTGATCTGTCCCCATTGACTTTGATAGGATAGCACTAATCAGGGTATTAATCAGGACAGAATTAAGCTTTGGTCTCTCCAGTTATTCCAATTCTATAATCTTAATCTCATTAGCAGTTTTCATGCACTTGCCTGTGCTGTATCTGTCTAGGAACAGAACTAGAGGTTGAACCTCTCTAATCCAAAACTCTCTCATTAAGCAAATTTTGTAATCCAGCTTGATTTTAGTTGGCCACAACCATGATAAGTGGTCATCCAGCTAAGTTTCCTGTGGTCCTACAGAGCTTGTTTATAGCCACCAGTCCTGGCTCTCAGTGTTCTGTGCAGTTGTTTAGCTGTAATTTACCCCTAAATGTCTTCTATGAGTCCAGTAAGCAGTGGAAGTGTTGGTAATGCTGCTAGAAAATATTGATCTCCCATCATACAGCAAATTCTCTTGTCCAGTACCAGTCAGGTCCCAAGAGTGCTGGATGAGAGAGGTTCAACCTGTAGTCAACATTGAATCTCATATGAAGTTTTTCACGAAAAATGCCTTTTTGGGGAAAGCTTTTGACATTGCTGACATCTGCCATTTTTGCAACAGTTTCCAGGTTGATTTATCAAATCTTTTATTTACAAACTTAAATCATTTTTGGCATTTTTCATTTGCAGAAAACTTTTCTTACAGTTAACCAGGCTTTTGGTAAACATAATTTTTTTTAAAAAATTGATCTCTGTAAAAATTTCATTAAAAAGCAATGCAGGGAATTTGGTGGGAACATAAGAACATAAGAATGGCCATACTGGGTCAGACCAAAGGTCCATCGAGCCCAGCATCCCATCTGCCGACGGTGGCCAATGCCAGGTGCCCCAGAGAAGGAGAACAGAAGACAATGATCAAGTGATTTATCTCCTGCCATCCATCTCCTGCCCTTGTTATGAAGGCTAGGGCACCATACTTTATCCCTGGCTAATAGCCATTTATGGACCTAACCTGCAAAAATTTATCAAGCTCTTTTTTAAACCCTAATAGAGTCCTGGCCTTCACAGCCTCCTCGGGCAAGGAGTTCCACAGGTTGACTGTGCGCTGTGTGAAGAAAGATTTCCTTTTATTAGTTTTGAACCTACTACCCATCAATTTCATTTGGTGTTCCCTAGTTCTTGTATTATGGGAAAAGGTAAATAATTTTTCTATATTCACTTTCTCCACACCATTCATGATTTTATATACCTCTATCATATCGCCCCTCAATCGCCTTTTTTCCAAACTGAAAAGTCCCAGTCTCTCTAGCCTCTCCCCATATGGGACCCTTTCCAAGCCCCTAATCATCTTAGTCGCCCTTTTCTGAACCTTTTCTAATGCCAATATATCTTTTTTGAGGTGAGGAGACCACATCTGCACGCAGTACTCGAGATGTGGGCGTACCATAGTTTTATATAGGGGAAGTATGATCTCTTTTGTCTTATTATCGATCCCTTTTTTAATAATTCCTAACATCCTATTTGCCTTACTAACTGCCGCTGCACACTGCATGGATGTCTTCAGAGAACTATCCACTATAACTCCAAGATCCCTTTCCTGATCTGTCGTAGCTAAATTTGACCCCATCATGTAGTACGTGTAATTTGGGTTATTTTTTCCAACATGCATTACCTTACACTTACCCACATTAAATTTCATTTGCCATTTTGCTGCCCAATCACTCAGTTTGCTGAGATCTTTTTGTAGTTCTTCACAATCCCTTTTGCTTTTGACTGTCCTGAACAACTTGGTGTCATCTGCAAACTTTGCCACCTCACTGCTTACACCATTTTCTAGATCATTGATGAACAAGTTGAACAGGATCGGTCCCAGGACTGACCCCTGGGGAACACCACTAGTTACCCTCCTCCATTGTGAAAATTTACCATTAATTCCCACCCTTTGTTTTCTGTCTTTTAACCAATTCCCGATCCATGAAAGGACCTTTCCTCCTATCCCATGACCACCTAATTTACATAAAAGCCTTTGGTGTGGGACCGTGTCAAAGGCCTTCTGGAAATCTAGGTATATTATGTCCACTGGGTGCCCCTTGTCCGCATGTTTATTAACCCCTTCAAAGAATTCTAGTAGATTAGTTAGACACGACTTCCCTCTGCAGAAACCATGCTGACTTTTGCCCAACAATTCGTGCTCTTCTATGTGCCTTGCAATTTTACTCTTTACTAGTGTTTCTACTAATTTGCCTGGTACTGATGTTAAACTTATCGGTCTATAATTGCCAGGATCTCCTCTAGAGCCTTTTTTAAATATTGGTGTTATATTGGCCGTCCCTTTAGAAAGATATGAAATTGAAACAACTTTGACAGTCTGAATTTTTTGAATTAACTTGCCATGGGATGGTTTGGTTCTTCTAAAACCCACTCTGTCATGGAATGTCTAAGCCATTGTCCTGCTTCCCTGCAACAGTAAATCTTGTAAGAGGGTGTGATACCTGACAGGCTGTCTAAGTGGGTTCCTGGCCAGACATTGTTCTGAAACTCATACCAAGCTGCAAAAGCATATTTTGGCATATTCTACATTTGATTCTTCCATATTTGCCAAAACGGGTGGAGAGGACATGAAAATAATCTTCTCCTATTCTGGGGAGTATCTTTGTCTAGTTCTGCAGCTCCAAACCAGAGTCCAGTGTTCCCTGAAAGTTGGCCACTTGTGCAGACACTCAGGAGAAATTCAAATGCTGCCCAGCCGATTGGCAGAGCACCCAATGCTAGGTTTTGCATTTCTACTGATGGTGGACATTCACATATGCATTGGTGCACATACCAAAATTTAATCCACAATCAGATAGAAAAAATCCTCACTGGCTGGAAAAGATTAGAAGGAATATTAGCAGAATCAGTCTTTCAGTCCAGCCCCTCCCCTGTGGGAAGGATTACGGGTCTGTCAAATTGCAGACAGCACGACACACTATAATACAGTAGGGGACAATTCCATATTAATTCCCAGGGAGCTAATGTTTGGTTTCATTAGTTGTATATGCCTGCTAGTTATATACCATTTACATATGATGTGCATTCATATGTGCTACAAATATTTTTGTTCCACATTGGCAAGATGGATACTGTGATGTCTCTGTGCCAGCCTTTAGGCATGTACTTGCTTTTTCAGCAATTGATTGCTGTATCAGAACCTCTACACCAATGGACCTGGTTTCTGACCAGCCAGAGATCCACTCCTACGCGACGTAGCAGTCATCATCTCAAGCCTGTTTGCATTAAGCTAGTAGGTAAGCAGAATCTAGAACCTTGTCTTCTACCCGTTGAGGGAATTAAGCTTCAAAGATGTTGCTAATCAGTTACTGGCATTGCCATCTGTGACTGAGACATGTCACTAGCCGTGTCTACACGTGCACGCTACTTCGAAGTAGCGGCACTAACTTCGAAATAGCGCCCGTCACGGCTACACGTGTTGGGCGCTATTTCGATGTAAACATCGATGTTAGGCGGCGAGACGTCGAAGCCACTAACCCCCTGGGGGGATGGGAATAGCGCCCTACTTCGACGTTCAACGTTGAAGTAGGGAACGTGTAGTCGTTGCGCGTCCCGCAACATCGAAATAGCGGGGTCCGCCATGGCGGCCATCAGCTGGGGGGTTGAGAGACGCTCTCTTTCCAGCCCCTGCGGGGCTCTATGGTCACCGTGTGCAGCAGCCCTTAGCCCAGGGCTTCTGGCTGCTGCTGCGGCAGCTGGGGATCCATGCTGCATGCACAGGGTCTGCAACCAGTTGTCGGCTCTGTGTACCTTGTGTTGTTTAGTGCAAGTGTGTCTGGGAGGGGCCCTTTAAGGGAGCGGCTTGCTGTGGAGTCCGCCCTGTGACCCTGTCAGCAGCTGTGCCTGGCACCCTTATTTCGATGTGTGCTACTTTGGCGTGTAGAGCCGTGTCTACACGTGCACGCTACTTCGAAGTAGCGGCACTAACTTCAAAATAGCGCCCGTCACGGCTACACGTGTTGGGCGCTATTTCGATGTTACCATCGACGTTAGGCGGCGAGACGTCGAAGCGCTAACCCCATGAGGGGATGGGAATAGCGCCCTACTTCGACGTTCAACATCGAAGTAGGGAACATGTAGTCGTTGTGCGTCCTGCAACTTCGAAATAGCGGGGTCCGCCATGGCGGCCATCAGCTGAGGGGTTAAGAGATGCTCTCTCTCCAGCCCCTGCGGGGCTCTATGGTCACCGTGGGCAGCAGCCCTTAGCCCAGGGCTTCTGGCTGCTGCTGCTGCAGCTGGGGATCCATGCTGCATGCACAGGGTCTGCAACCAGTTGTCGGCTCTGTGTATCTTGTGTTGTTTAGTGCAAGTGTGTCTGGGAGGGGCCCTTTAAGGGAGCGGCTTGCTGTTGAGTCCGCCCTGTGATCCTGTCTGCAGCTGTGCCTGGCACCCCTATTTCGATGTGTGCTACTTTGGCGTGTAGACGTTCCCTCGCAGCGCCTATTTCAATGTGGTGCTGCGCAACGTCGAAGTTGAACATCGACGTTGCCAGCCCTGGAGGATATGTAGACGTTATTCATCGAAATAGTCTATTTCGATGTCGCCACATCGAAATAGGCTACTTCGATGTAGGCTTCACGTGTAGACGTAGCCACTGTGTTTTGGGCATGCTCCAATGTGTCCTCACATGGTGTGTTCCATCTCTCCTTTTTATGAACAATTCAAAAGGTGCAACTTGCGATCATTGTCCAAGGCAGGACACTGAGTTGTGTGAAAACATACCACCCACTGCATCTTTGGAGGTAGGTAAAAGAAATATCTGCATGAGAACCGAGCCCTAGAGAGTGTCCTGTGGGGGATCCTCAGCACAAAACATGGAAAAATAATATTTCACATATTCTTCTGGCCACTTTTTGTTCTGATCATTGATAACGGTCCTGCTTTGCCATAAACAGTGAATGTTCACCACTGAGCCAGCTAAGGCAATTGCTGCTGCAGGCTCAGCTTATTAAATCCTCCCTATGACACAGGAAACCCAACCTAATGATACAGAGCAGCTGGCATGGCCAATTCACATAGAACAGCACCTCTGCTCTGGTTTTTTGGGTTTCGTTTTAATGGACCGGAATACTGATCCTATACATGTCAACTCCTCTTAGAATGCAGAATGCCACACTGAGAAATCAGAGGAGCAATTCAGGAAGGAGAAGAGAGAATGTGGATATATATCATTCAACAACACTAACAAAAAAAACTACCCCTGGCAGCAGCCAGCTATGCAATGCGTTGTTTATGCCAATCTCAGTTGCGGTTCCTGGTCTGATCAGAAGCACAACAAATTGTCTACTCTTCTGAATCCAATGGGCTCTGATAGGTACTGACCAAAGTGACAGCCCATTGCCTGCATTTGAATTTGAAAGCTGGGTAACAGAAAGATCCATGCTTGAACACACAAATTGTTTTTTTTTTTAAAACCTGCGTCTGCATTTGCTCATTCTAGCCTGTAAAGGGAAAGCAATTCAGGCAACATTATCTGAATAGCAAAGTGTGATCCCCATGTTAAAAGTGTGACAGTCTTTTTTTAAAACAAACTTTTAAATAATTTTTTCCTCCATGCATGTTCTTTGACTTCTGGAAAAAATGTAAATTAACGAGAGATCAGATTGCAGTTCTGACAAAGTCTTTCTACTGAAAGAAATACAAACTGAAAAAAGCTCACCAGCATCCTTGTATTTTATGTACAGTAATGCAAGTTATTTTCTACTCCACTTAGACTTCTTACCTTTCTTTCATTTACCCTGCTTTTTACAGTTCAATAAATATTTTCCTAAGCTCCACTTGCCAAACAAAAGAGTTTAGCCTCAGTGTTACTCCTCTGACAAATATCCTTATGGTGTTGCACGTGTGAGCCATTGATAAACAAATTAAAATTCTGTCCCAGCTCAGAGCTCAGCTGGCCCATTTCATCTTGCGGTATGGGTTTGTAAAGGTCTGGGTGTCTGTCATCCTCCCCTAACCTTGTCTTTGTCAAAGGGACACAAAAGCCTGTACGCTCGGGGCCTTACGATACTGATTAGTGTGAGTGACAAAGTGGAGTAGCAAGTCCACTCAGCCCTTCATAATAAATCTATCAAAGAGTAATAGAATTCCATCAATCCTGCATCATCCCCGAGGGTCGCTATGCTGGGATGGAAACTGTGTTCCGTTGGGATTGTACAACTGTTATTATTCAATTACACTCTTTTCTTCCTAGTTAAAGACCATGATATCATTATCACTTAATGAATGCATATAATTGGATCTGGACTCTATGTTTGGCTGATGAATACCACTCACTATTCATTCAGTCTCAGCTCATCTTCTGACCATTTATTATAGACTTTTGGCTGAAAACCACAGTGACAAAGGGAATTTGAAATTAGCTGAGATTTCATTCAATGCTCAGTTAGACACAAAGGGAAAATACAATTCTGAAGCCTAAATGAGACTGAGGCCACATGGAGAAGTTATGCCTAAGTTAATAGCTCCTAATTTGTACATAAAAATATATAGTTAAGGATAGCGCTATTTTGCAAATGAGTCTCATAACTTTGCAAAACAGACAATCGGAGACCTCACTGTATCTTCCTTCCCGCCTCCAAAAAATATCCAAAACGGTAAACATAACATTTCTAAGTTAATGCTCTTTTTTTTAACTTGGGCAAACTATTAGCTTTAAAGATGTCATCTGAGCCCATTATGCTCTTTAACTCCACTGTACTAACCCAAACACCATTTTATGATTAACTAACATTTAAATTTGACAAAGCAAAAGTGCTTTCAATACAGTATATTTATTACAGCTAATATCAAGACCATCATTAAGTTTCATCAAACAGTGTGCCCCCAAAGGAAACTGGCCCTCCTATTCATATTGTTGGGAGTAAATGTAGCATACCTCCTTTGGATCACTGGTGAACAGGCCACCTCATTAATCCTAGTTAGTAGGTGCTGCTGGGCATGTGGAGCAGCCAAATCCAGATGCTACCCACAGAGCCTCTCCAGGCAGTTAGGGAATCACAGAGTACCACCTCAAGCCTTCCATACATCACTTCAAATTAAATTTACATTAAGTGCTACTCCATCAGAGCTGAGAGAAGCTGACATCTTTGGAAAATGCAGATGATAATCCATTAAATCCTATTATATACATGTCTTCTAATTTTACTTAAGCTCATGCATACCAAAGTGTGAGTTTGTGTTAAAAATTAAAGACCCTTTTACTAGAACAAAAGACTTTATGAACTGTTGACTTTGGGAGGGTTTATTACAGGATCAGGCTATTCTGTCAAGACAAGTAGACTTTTTTCCCCCTCTTATGCTGCAAAATTTCTGGTTAATCATTTGTTCTAGGGATCTTTTTTCAAATGCACAATGTGTCTTGCTACTTCCACTTCGACTTCTTTGTTCTCTCAAATAAGAAAGCAGCCTTTCTAGCTTAATCAAATGTTATGAATGAAACAGTGGGGCACATATTGTCTCCTTTTGCAATTAAGAAAATATTTGCTGGCAGCTTCCAAACTGGCAACAGTGAGAAGATGCTATAAAATCATCACAGTGAAAAAAGCTAAAGATTTAATTACCCTGTTACCACATATGTTAATCCCTTAATGTTTTCATAGTCCTTAGTCACAGTTACTTTTACTTTGATGAGTCTCTTCTAATTTCATCACAGTGATATTATTATTTTTGATTCAAGGTACTTAATTTTTTATATTTAACTACTGCATTTTATGTTTTATGTTTGTCTGATTTACTTTTGTTGGAGAGCTGAACTGAAACTGAAAAACACCCAGAATTCAAATATAAACTATTATTCTGATATTAGCCAATGAATATTAAAAACAAAAACACATAATAACAAGTACACAATTAATTTAATAGGTATTTACAAAACCTTTAAAATTTTAATCAGACTGCAGGCACTCAATGGGCTTTAACTTTCAAGTCACTCGTTTAAAAGTGTTGCACTGTATAGATCTCTCTTACAATGCCAGCGAAGTGGAGCATGCATATCTATTATAATTCTTAGAACATATACAAACCTAAGTGAGATCAACACTTTCACTGGTGTCAATTGGCGTGGCTCTCTCTTTTGGTTGAGCTGAACTCACCATATTTAGGCTGATTCACCCAAGCTGAGCATCTGGTTCCCTGAGATTATTTTTCTGCCGAGAATGGGCTTGGCTAATGTGGACAGGTTGGGACTCAGTATGTTCCATTCTGCTCATCCATTCTGGGTAACAGGATTGTCCCATGGGGAGAGTGGGGCACCAGGAAAGCCTCCTGCACTGCAGGACCTGCCCCTCTCCTCCCTGACTCCACCTACATCCTGCATCTGGAAACTAATGGGCTTTATGCACATAACTTCCCAAACTGTAACTGGGTTCAAAAACTTAAGAGCTATGTTCATGGAGGATAGGTGCATCACTGGCTGTTAACCAAGGCAGGCAGGGATGCAACCCCATGCTCTGGGTGTCCCTAAACCTCTGACTGCCAGGAGCTAGGATTGGACAACACTGCATGGCTCACTAAAAGTGACTTGCCTTGAAGCATCCATCTGAAGCATCTGGACCAGCCACAGTCGGAAGATGGACTAGATGGATCATTGGTTTGACCTGGTATAGCCATTAATAGGAAATATATGCAAAAATGTCAACCCACTGAGATGAAAACATACACCTGAAACATACAGATCCATGATGTACGTACCCACCCTCATTCCAAGCAACCAAATTCATATGAAGCCCAGCCCACCAGAAGCTTGGGAAAGGCTGCTGTAGGTTAGAGTTGCCCCTGTAGTAGCTCCAAATACAGGGGCACAAAGGTGGCTTCACCATATGGGCTCTCAGTAGGTACAGCCCAGATTCCAGCCAGGCATTCTTGCTGAAGTTTTTCCCACTCCTATTTTGCATCCTACAGATTTCATTTATTAATGTGGGTTTTTTAGTTGCAGCCCAACAAAAGCTGACTAGACAGGCGGTTTACATCCTACACTGAAAATAGCAGTGATAGGTTTGGAATAGTTGCCTTTTATTCTCCAGTGTAAACCTCTGTGTTTTAATTTATTTAGGTGTCCTTTCCATTCATTGCATATATTTTACAAATGTGTTTCATGATATTGGTTAAAGTAAAGCATCTTGCTCTGAAAATAACCTATTAATAATATCAACAGAGTTACGTCAATTTACACCAGTGAAGGATCTGGTCTAGATCAATTCATCATAGTCAGAGAAGTCCAACTCTGAAAAATTCAATGAAATTTAGTAAAACAAAGATGTACTGTCTAGTGGAAGCACTTCTTGAAGACTGGTATTTGTAATTTGGGGTGGGGGAACCATGGAAATAAGATTCAGAGTCAAGGGAACATAAGAATTAAACAGTCCAAAAGGGTGAAGCAACTGAACACCAACATCCTCACAAAGCTAAGAAATATGTTTTAATCCAACACTTCTACGTCTGTGGCTCATTCCTGTTCCCTCTGAAGTCCACTGAGTTTTGCCTTTGATGTCAACAGAAGCGAACTGGGCCCATTACAATATAATATCATCATAAGCAGGATATTGAATAAGCCCTTCGATCACATACAGCATTGGAATAGCGACTCATTCCACCAAAACTTCCACCAACCTTTCTATGCTGCGAAAGCAAAGAGCTCCAACTTTGTGGCTATACCTTTGGTTTCCATTCCATACAAAACCAGTCAAGTGTAAAACACTTCACTCAAAGTCAGAGTCTGTCATTAGGACACACTACAGGCATGAAAAGGATCAGTTTGCCACAGGAAAAGTTCTGGGGACATGGTGGGGTTGGGGTAAAGTGCAGATCTGGAGCCATCTCCAAACTTGGGTTTAGCCTGTTATTGTAGAGCTACAAAAATGTAGGGCAGAAAGGGACCTTCAGAGATCAAGTCCAGCCCCTGAGCTGAGTTGAGGCAGGACCCAGTAAACCTATGTAACAGAGATATGTAGGGGAGTGGGTTTCTGTCCCATGTAGTGAAACCCAAGACCACTTATAGAGAGAAAGAATGAGTCACTGCTGCAGCGTTAGCTATGAGCTAGCTGGCTTTTAGCTCAAACTGTAGAAGCGCACACATTAAGCTTCTGAGGTCCTAGGTTTGAGCCCACCTGTGGGCAGTTACACCTATACCATTCCAGGTAGGGGTTTATCCAAATTGTTCTTGAAAACCTCCAGTGATGGGGATTCTGCATCCTCCCTTGGGAGTTTATTAGAGGGCTTTGCTAGCCTGATAGTTAGAAAACTAGTCCTAATATCAAACCTTAAACCTCCCTTACTACAGATTAAGCCTCAATACTTCTTGTTCTGGCTTCTGTGCTCATGGACCACATCTATAATACAGCAATCTTTCAAGAGATGATCTTCCAGAAGATTTTCTTTTGAAAGAGCACATCCACACACAAAAAGTGGATCAAAAGGTAGATCTGCTCTTTCAACAGAAAGCATCCACACAGCCCCCGCTCTTTCTAAAGAATGGGCCAGGGAATAAAACAATCTGGTGCCATGAGGACTGCTCTTTCATAAAAAAGGGCCCATGGAGCATCTACACCTGCTTTTTTTCAAAAGAAGCTTTCAAAAGGAGGCGCCTTTCCTGACCTGGGAGCAGAAGAGGGCTTCCAGAAGAAGAGCCACATTCTTTTGATTTCAGATGGAAAGAGCTCATTTTGTGCGTGGACACTGCGTGCTCTTTCAAAAAAGGGCCTGATTTTCTGAAAGAACTTGCTAGCATAGATACAGCCAGGGAGAAGCAAGTTATAAAATTGGCATCCAGACCCAAACTTCCCCAAACTTTGGGGCTGTTCCAATCTGAGGTTTGATTTTGGGTCAGTAATGTAGTCATCAGTCTGATCTATGATTGCTTACTCCAGGCCTCATGGTAGGGAGAAGCGCCAAGTGACATTAGCACTGTTATTCTGGGAAGCTGAGAGCCAGGGAAACCACAGGGATTTCTGGGTCCAACAGTCTCATTTAAGAATCCCCTTTCTACAGATTACTACTCAATCATGTGCTTGTGAGGCTTGTCTCTAACATCTACAAAACAAAGAAGCACGATTTCTGGAGGTTATTAAAATGCACCCCCTGCCAATCCTCAGAGACGTGAAGCACTGGAGAGAGGAAGAAAGGAGTGAGGCAAATGGAAAAGGTGCAAAACTGTGCAAAAGTGTTTACAGTGTTTCTTCTTCTTTTGCTCCAGGTTTTCTGTAAAATTACTTCCCTGGAAAAGGAGACAGCTGAAGTACCTTCACCATCTAATTCACAACTCAAGCAGCTGGGTTATAAAAATGGTGAGTAGTGTAGAAATCATTCATGGACACGAGTAAATAAATAACCTTTCATGTCCATATAAAGGCCGATCAGATGTGCATGAGGGAAATTTACATGGTGCCTTGTTTAGTATTATGGGCTAGTTCCCTACCTACCATCACCCCTGCTGTGAAGACAATTCAAATATGGTGGCACAGGCAGCACACCCATTCCAAACAGCTCTTCACAGTGCATCACATATAAAGCACTGCTTTTGCTCTGTGCCTCACTGTTGTTGCTATCACTTTTTGGCAGCATAATTAACCAATGAACAAATTCAGTGAGTCCTCATTCTGAGCAAATCTCTTCACTAATCCATGCCTCGCAATCCCCTCCCACTCTTCTCTGTCTTCGCTATTTAGACCGCAAACTTTTGAGGGCTGGGACTACGGCACAGTCTATGCTATGAAGTTAGTGGAACCACCTTGTGACAAGGTGGGCACGTGTCTGCACTTAAATTTGTCTGTCACCCATGTACCTGAATGGCATTGAGCCATGTGAGGGTAGCTACTGCATTACGAATGCTGATCCGAATGGTTCTTCAACAGCTGTCTCAGAATGCCTGACACTCGCATCACAACAGTGAACTCCACAACCAAGGAGGCACCGAGACTAGAACGCCCCTTCCCCCTTTAAAGCCCTGCAAGTTTTTGAAACGCTGTTTCCTGACTGTCCAGCCTGGGGAGCTCGGCTAGCAGCTCCTGCGTGGATGTGTGCAAGCACCCAGCTCGGCATGCCAGCTATACGTACCAGATATGCTCTGGTTTGGAGCAGACAGGAGACAGTGGCTCTTCTAAGCCCATGTGGGGAAGCGGTTGTGCATGCAGGGGTATGGAAAAAACATGGTCGTCTGTTATCAGATTGCTCAAGGGAAGTAGGAGAAGAGATATGACAGGGACCAGCAGCTGTGCCACGTGAAAGCCAAGGAACTGTGTGAGTGTATCATAAGGCCAACTCTCCACCTAGTACCAACCACAGACCCGCAGCTTTTACAAAGAGTCATCTGCCATACTGGGTAGAGACACCACCCAACCTGCAGTCAGACCTTGGATACCACCAAGGAGCCTCCATCATAGCGCTGCTGTTAACATCCGGGCCTACGAGGTGGAGTAGGAAAAAGAGGAGGATGTAAGTCCATCTATGCTGTGAACTATGCCCAGTCTGAGGCTCTACCTGGTAGAATCCAATGCAGGTTGAGGAACCTCAGGTAAGTGTGTAATTTTATTACCAACTGAAATGATGTACTGAAGGTGTTCACAACTTAGCAGGATTCAGCTACTGAGTTTTCATTAATTTACTAGCTCTAAAGAGGACCCTTTCCCTGTAGAGTTGAGCACAGCAGGCCAGGGAAGCAGTTTGCACAGGCAACACACACAGGGGCTACACACATCCCCCAGTGCCACTTCCAATGAGTGTGGGAGCCTCCCCCAAAGCAGCACAAGCTCTGTAGTTTGTGCTACTCCTAGGCCACACCACTCAGGGGAGAGAGGGAACTGCCACACACATGTAACACCAAGGCTGTGTCTACACGTGCCCCAAACTTCGAAATGGCCATTTGCATGTCTACACGTGCCCCAAACTTCGAAATGGCCATGCAAATGGCCATTTCGAAGTTTACTAATGAAGCGCTGAAATGCATATTCAGCGCTTCATTAGCATGCGGGCGGCAGCTGCGCTTCGAAATTGACGCTCCTTGCCGCTGCGCGGCGCGTCCAGACGGGGCTCCTTTTCGAAAGTTCGCTGCTTACTTCGAAGTCCCCTTATTCCCATGAGCTGATGGGAATAAGGGGACTTCGAAGTAGGCGGGGTCCTTTCGAAAAGGAGCCCTGTCTGGACGCGCCGCACGGCGGCAAGGAGCGTCAATTTCGAAGCGCGGCTGCCGCCCGCATGCTAATGAAGCGCTGAATATGCATTTCAGCGCTTCATTAGTAAACTTCGAAATGGCCATTTGCATGGCCATTTCGAAGTTTGGGGCACGTGTAGACACAGCCCAACAGACCAGGGTTTCTGGCACCAGGGATTGAACGTGTGATCGTAGGAGCTAAAGCCCTGTGCTCTACCACATGAGCTAAAGGCCAGCTGGCTCTCAGCCACGGCTGTAGAGCAGAGACGTTACTCACCCTAGTATGAGGTCTCAGTGCCTCTGGGTACTACACACACATCAGAAGCGGGGACGGGGACAGAGCAGAGGTGGGGGAGGTTGCGGCAGAGAGGAACAGGGGTGTGAGGGGGAAGAGCAGGAGCAAACAGGCACAGGGCAGGGGAATGTGGCCAGTGGCCCCCTCACCCTTGCGATCCTCGCTCCGATTGCCCCTGGCAGTTTGTGTATGTGCACAGGGCTGTCCCTTGTATCCACCGGAGAGATCTCAATGGAACTTTCATGGGGTACTTTGCAAGGCTCTTCTGCAGGTGTCTACGGATGGCAGCTGTGTTAGACCACTGTCCCATGCTGGCCAGTGAGAACTTCAGCCAGCACTATTGCAGTACACTAGCTAGCAGCACATGGGCCCAGGTAGCTTTGGGATACCAGCAGCAGCTGTGCTCTCAGGAGTGAGATATCAGCGACCATCCTTGCTGTCTATGAAAAATGATGCCAGTATTCAGCGTTGTTGCCCTATACTCATTGTTTCATGCAACTGAGCAACTGCGGCCTCAGGGGGCTCCCCCTATACACCCAGAGAATGCTTCAGCAAGGCAAGTGGGAGAAGAAAGAAGACTTGGGATGACATGTTCTGTGAGATCCTGAAAGCCAAGTGTTGTATCAGAACAGGGCTTGAACTCCAGTGATGCTGACAGCCACCATGGGCCTGGGACACGCAGGAAGGAGGGCCCAGCTTCACACACCAGAAAGGGCAGGGCCAGGACAGGAAGGGAGGGTCCTAGGGCATTTGGCCCTCAGTGCTGTTGGGATCATGGTATTGGCACCCAGCCACGCACAGCAGCACAGCCACAGTAGTTCAAAGAGGCCCGGAGATCCAGTCACCAATGCTGCCAAAGTAGCCAGGGCAGTGGCTGGAGCTCCAGGTCCCTTTGAAACGCTGGGCCCAGGAGCAATTACCCCTTTTGTCCTCTTCCCCATCAATGGGCCTGGTGAACACTGTAGACAGCCGAGAGAAAGAAAGGTCCAGGCGCAGGCAATGCTGGATTGAGGCGTACACTAGCTAAAGTACAGTTGAGCACCTTGCAATATCAGGGGCCTCTTAAAAAAAGGAAAAACTGCCCCCATTTGAAATTTTATCAAAATCAGTTGATAAGTAAAGGAGATATGGGGAAAAGATGATCCTCTATAATTAAAGTACAAATAACAAGCAGACTTCTAGAACATTAAACACTAACCAATTATTAGGTCATGAACTTTCCTAGGTAAGACCCACTTCTTCAGATTAGCCATGAAAGCTCATGACCTAATACATTTGTTAGTCTTTAAGGTGCTGTAGAACTACTTGTTATGTGTGAAGCTACAGACTAACTTGGCCACCCTTCTGAGACTCTTTAATTATAGACATTTTCATTTAAATTAAGACAAAAATATATTCCTCTGGCGATACAAATATACTTCCCCTTCATTAATTGTTCATTATGGACAGGAAGAAGGACAGGTTTGAGATAAAAAACAATAATTGAAGTAGTAATATTAGTATTTCTATGAGGAAGTCAGCTACAAGGCCCTTAAGGCAGCATTTTGTTGGCAAGCTGCTACTGTTAAAATTCTGACTGTTCCTTTATAACTTATTTAAACAAATAAATAATCTCACTACCAATAAAAATCGGGAAAAATGTCAGGTTCAAGGCAGCAGTGTCAAGAAGTGATCTCTGCCAAGCTCACACTCGGATGGGACATGTCCAAGAAGTGATCTCATGGATAATGTGCCCCTGGGCTGCTAATAGCTGGAAGGATGCCATCTTTTGTGTACGGTCCAGCATGCTCAGTAGGATAGTGTCTTCATAGTTTCTTCTCTCCTGTTTTTCTTCTTTTTCGAAGTGTTAGTGTGTTCTTTCTTCTTTTGATCTGTACATACGTACAACTGTGTATTTAGTATTCACACCGCTTTCTGAGTCATGAACTATCCAGGCTTCACAGGACTGATTTTTTTGCCGTTGATAGTCTTATGGACTAGGGTCATGTCTATCTAGAGGAAGATAAATTTTGTTAGCTTCCCCCATCATTTTCTCAAACTTTAACTGTATCTACATAGCTTGGCAAAAGAAAAATCCCAACTATTCATTATTTCACATTGAAAATTAAATCAGAATAAACATTTGTATATATATTTTATATATTATCTGGATAAACATTGTATTTCCCTGACAAAATAAATGAAACAATTTTTCATTTATTCACATGAAAAGAAGACTAATTTTCTGTGTGGTATTAAAAGTTATTTATCTTCACTTGTTTTCCTGCAAGAACATAAAGATTTCATGTTTATACATTTCATGTCCCTTCTCTCATCGGTTTGTCTTCCTTTGCAGTCCATGGATAACTCCATTAGATCACTGCACATTATTTCACCTGGTAGCAAGGGCTGTATCTTTACCCTTTCCGCTTCACCCCTGGGGACAGTAAGGATAACCAGAACTTCGTACACTGACCAGTGAAAGCCACACAGTTGCTGTCTGTAAAATGAACATAACTGTTCCTTCCTTTTGCTAAGTTCCATTCCATTAAGTTATTAATTCTGTAATGTATTTGTTCTGAATTTTTATTTGCACTGGGTTTTTTAAGGAATATAATTCTATTATTTGGAAAATAATTCATCTTTATTAGTTCACAGCACACGCCGAAGAGAATCTAGCAGTCCTGAGCAACCACTTACTGGGTATGGTACAATATGACACAAGCCACTGGATCAGCAACAAACACAGTGTAATAATCATAAATGTACTCCAAGTACTGCAGAGCTTATCAGTGCATTGACAGGTTTCTATTCATAGATGTACACCAAGCACCACACAATTCCTAACAGGTCCCAAAACAGCAAGGCCAGGTAAAGAACATTACTCCATAATGCACTCCTTTGGCTCACGGTTAAAAAAATGCTCTTTCTAAGCTTCCCTGAGCCACGTAGTACTGCACAGAGCTCTCCTCTCAGCCCCTGAGTCTGATGGTCCAAACTCATCAGATATCTGCTCTGCCTCTACCTACCATCCTGCCAGCAACTTTTCTCCATTTTCAGATGTTATGCAGGACACAGTAGCCATTGTGCTACAAACACTGCATAAAAGATGTTCCCTGTCCCTCTACACAATATTTCAAAGCTTATTTTTATGCTGTTCTTTTGCATGGACTGACAACCATAGTGAGTGGATGGCACCATATTGATCCCTGGGAAATCTAAAACTCCCCTACAGCTTCTCGGGAATGGCTTACCTTGTGAATTCTAAATATGGGGACAGGTGATGTTAATGTACCTCTCAAAGCCTTCATTATTCAGATTTCCACCCCTCCCCCATTATTAAAGTAGCCTTCATCAGCGCACTTTTCCCAGGAAACTGTTGGATTGTTAGCACAGAGAGAGAACTACCTCGCCCTACTCAGTGTATCTTAATCGTTCTGATGATGCCTTTCCCAGCTCTACTCTTCACACCCTACTTTCTTCCTGGTATTGAAGTGGAGGACACAGCCCCTAGGTTTCCTCTATTTCTTTGCTGCCTCACATAGCTCCTATCATGGGGAAGGGGGTTGGGAAGGGTGAGAAGTCAATCTGCGATGGCTAGGATATCAAGTATATCATCACAATGGTGATGGAATGCTGGAATATGGGAAGCATGATGCTCCCAGGAGAGGCAAAGGGGAGCTTGGGATATCCTTGTATTTCACAGTAATGCCTTTGCACACTATTGGGGACTTCATTGTGAGCCTGCAGATGGAACGCAAGTCTCCTAGCTCCAGAACAATAGACAACTAGCGCCCAGAGAGAATCCCCACTAGCTATTGGCTGCAGAGGGCTTATGACACACTTCTTGAACTGGGGTTCTACATGTGCCCAAGTCACAGGATAATGAGTCTGTTCTCAATTTCTGAGGTTGGTTCTTTAGATCAAGCCGGCTCTCCGTTCTCAAAGTACCTAGTTCAGCCCCTGGTGTCAGCAGAAATGGGGGATGTCATAACACACAGTGGGTAATGATGACTCTCACCAGCAGAGGGCAGTGATACATGCTAACAAACACAGTGATGACTCCTATCAATTCTCAAGAAGAAAAGCACTCCCCAACCATGGAGCTGGACTTTGAGGTTCATCCTCTTCTCTGTTGTGGACTAAACGAACACCCTGAACTCTGGAGGATTTTGGAAAAGTTGGCTGTGTGTGGAAACTGTCGGCATGATGTGGTTCCTGCACAGGACCTTCTGGGCCCAAATTCTCTACTCCCCTGCAAAGGCAGTATGAAATGTTTTTAAAGCACCTGAAGAAGGCAATGGAATCCCCATACCCCAGGCAAACTCTCTGAGCCACCCACTCCTCTGTGACACAGAAGAAAGAGAAAAGTCAGGGGAGTCCAATGGGTGTGGCAGGAGCTGGAAAGGAAGAAGGGAGGGAGCATAGCAGAGCATCAACTTCTCCAATAGGTGCTCTCCTGCAGCAGGTGCCTTGCGGTGGATATGGGAGCACCCTGCCCCACCCCTTGCCAGCAAGTCTGAGCAAAATCTCTAGTATGTAAGAGTTTTCACAGCAAACATATATTCTTCCAAACAGTACTGAATGGCCATAGAAGAATTCTATCCTAAGGGCTTTCCACAGTGGCTGTTGCTGGTGCTTCTACACATTTTCCCAGGGAAATACATTCAATCAAATGTCTGAGCCTATAGCAGAAGTCTGGGGAATGATTGCTTTCCAGATGACGAAGGAGCTGCCCTGGATCAGATTGAAACACGGAGCGGGTGTGGTACTGGACCAGCTTCTCTTGGGCTACGTCTACACTTGCATTCTTCTTTCAAAAGAGGCAAGCAAATGAGGGAAATCAAAAATGCAAATGAGGTGCAGATTTACATATCTGGCACCTCACTTGCATATTCTTATTTTGAAAGAAGAAAAGCTGTGTAGACCCTGCTCTTTCGAAAGTATACCCCATCTTCGAAAGAACCCTCCTTCCCATAACAAAAAGGAAGAAGGGATTTTTTTGAAGATGGGGTTTACTTTCAGAAGAGCAGCATCTATACTGCTTTTCCTCTGTCAGAAGAAGCTCTTTCAAAATAAGAATATGCAAGTGAGGTGCCAGGTATGTAAATCTGCACCTCATTTGCATTTTCAATTTCCCTCATTTGCATGCCTCTTTTGAAAGAGGAATGCAAGCGTAGATGCAGCCTTGGTGAACGAAACATATCTTTGAGCTTACAAAGGTTTGCATCTTCAGGTAGTTCAGACAGGTCAGTCTATAAGCTGCTGCTCTGGGCAGAATTTGACAATTTACTCCTTCTGTAGCAAGCAGAGTTTAAGCATTTTGATACAGTGGCACTGGAATGAACAGTGTAACTATCATTCCTATAGGCCTCATAGTGAAACTTTTCAAATGACACACTACAGAAAATCATTTTAATTTGCTTGAAATCACTGAGGTCAGTTGTATGGGGTCCTTGTGGGATTTAAAGCATAGCTGAAATGTGTATGGAAAATATTGAAGTCTCTTCACTGAGCTATAACAACACATCAACAGCCCATTTGGGAAAAGACTGTACCAGGTCAAAGCAGACATGGTCCTCATGGCTTCTGGGCTGTAATCCCACCTCTGATTCTGACTTGCTGCCTGGGCAAATCGGAAGCTATGTCTACACTCTGGTTGGGCCAGCACAGTTTGCTGTGTGAAAGAGAAGGCTCAGGGAGCCCTGCCATCCCTTCACCTCTCATATTTGCAGGACCTAAACAGACTTCTCATACCAGTGTAACCTTTGTGTGGGCTGGAGTTGACTTCATTGTCCTTCTCAACTACTTGAAAAACAACGACTGCCCTTGAAAAGACCTGGAAGACCCAGAATTCAGTCATCGAGGATTTTCAGCAGGATTGCACTGGGTCAAAAGAAATTAATTTAATGTTTAAGTACCAACTTTATAAATTTTTGTAATAATGAAACATAATAAAAGAATCTTAATTTTGGCAACATAAAATGGCTACTTCATAAGCCTCATACATGATATTTGCAGGTTTGCATAAACAATAAAACAAGTCTAAACAGGTCCTCACAGAAACAGTGAGAAGAAACTCTGAGTTCCCAAAAGCGCAAGCTGAGTTCACATGAGTCTCCATTAGAGACTTTGATCACCAAATACAGACTGCTGAATCAAAAAGCAACAGCTTTCCCTCCACTTTGATGCAGAACACTTCCCCTGGAATCCATACAGACTCTTCCTCTGCTGCAACCACTCAGTTTGCTAGTCAGCTGAGCAACTAACCAAGCACTCAGTTAACTACAGTCATACCCCGAGATACGCCCATTTGGGTTACGAGAATTTGACTTTACCAGGAGTTGCATTTAATACCCCTACTTCGGCTTACGAGGCATTTCTTCGCATCTATGAGGACTGATTTGGATTTTGCGCGCCTCAGCAGGATGCGGCTGCCCTGCAGCGGGAGAAAGGCCATGGCTCCAGGCGATGGCTGCCCACAGCTGCATCCCACCTGGCGCATCTCTGCGCAGCTCCCAGCGATGGTTTCCTGGAGCACCCCCTCCAAGGTGCTCTTCAATTTCCTTTCCCCTCGCAGCCCTGTCTCTGCACCTGGGACAGCCCCCCAAAAGCAGGTAAACAGCCATACTGTAGAGTAATTAATGAAGGGAAAATGCCTTGTTAGGTTGTGTTATGATAACTAATGTTGACTATTGAAGTAATTGTGTTCATTGTAATGGGATTCGGTGTTGTTTTAGCATAAATGGGCGTAAATTTTGGGGCTCAGGAACACAACATTTTTTCACATTGAAATTAATGGTAATTACATTTTCCACTTGTGAGAATTCGCCCTAAGAGGGGTTTTTCAGGAACAAATTACCCTTGTAAGGTGGGGGAAGACTGTATATTGATTTAAAAAAAAAGAGTTACAAGAAAAATACAGAACTGAGAATAGCAAAACAAACGACACTTCCCCATCGTCACATTTAAAAAAGAGAGGAGCTGGTGAATCCTACTGGAGACAATTTAACTAAAACAGCTTGGCTAGACTCAAACAACATTCAAAGTATACAATTTCCCCCTTCCAATTTCCCCAAAATACTGCCAGGGTGTTTCTGTTGGAGGATTAACAGCATCACTAACTTGCTGCCAAATGCTTCAGAGACAGGCAAAACAGCCTAAGGCTGGGGCTCAGTTTCTCCCAACCCACACAGAGCACTTGGCTTTTGCTAAGCAGTTGCCCTGAGTACTTGCTCTCATGAAGTCCACATCCAGCCACAGAGAACCAACTGCTCAGAGCCAAAACTGCCACACCCAGTTCCAGAAACTTTTGAGGTGTGAAGAGCTAATTGTGCATCTGCCTAGCAACAATGACCTAGACACAACTCACTCCTACCAATAGATCTCATAAAGAGATAGATCCCTATCGTGGGCACTGATTTTATGCAGCACCACTGACAGCCACCGTGGGCCCCGGGGCAAGGTAAGAGTGGGGCTTGACTCTGTGCCTCAGAATGGGAGTGGCCCTTGGCGAGAGGGACAGGGCCGAGGGCATCTGGCCCTCACAATGCTGGGACGACAGCACTGTCCCTCCCCTGTTCCCTCCCAGCTGAATGCAGCCAGAGCTGCACTGCTGCAGCAATTCAAAGGGACCCAGAGCTTCAGTCATCACTGCTATGTTGGTAGTGAGCCCCCCCTTGAAAGGCCTTTTCTGGGGGGGGAGGCAACTGCCCCCTTTGCCCCCCTCCCTTCTGCAGGCAGGACTCTGTGGGTACCCCGGGACTGGAACACCTACACAGAAAAATTAGCAGGTGCTCAACCCCAGAGTCCCCTGATAGCATATGTTTCTACTGGTGGTGCACATCCACACATGCTTTGGTGAACATAAAATAAATTGCACATAAGGATGGAAGAAAATAGGGAACAATTGCTCAACACCCACCAGCAGCCAAGCTCCACCCCCCCCAGCACTTCGCTCCTGCTTATGTCCCGCTATATCTACTCCTCTCCCTCCCTCCCAACACCTCCAGCATGGGGCATAGAGCTCTATGGCAGGCTGCCAGGTGCTCCAGAAAGAAAGGGCAAGAGCGACAACAGGGTGCTTGTGGGTGGGGGCAGAAAGAGGCAGGGAAGAGGTGGAGCAGGAGTTTGGAGGAAAGGGTGGAGTGGGGGTGAGGACTGGGGCAAATGCGGGGGTCAAGTACCCCCCAACTAGAAGGGAAATTGGTGTCTATGATCTCCATGAGTTACACCAGCATTGTCTGAGTTAGAAGTGAGGGCCCAGCTCCATGGCTGTGCCTCCTGACATCTACAGCTTTTTACCTCCTCCTCTGGAGTCTCCAAAAGGAGCCATCAGAGGGAAAAGTGGAGGTTGGGAAGGCCTGCCAGGTAGGACTGCCACCTCTTCACCCAAACCAGGGGGTCTCAGTCAGGTGGGATTGCCTCCCACAGGGCAGCAGAAATTGGGAAACACTTCACTCTGTTATAGGAGGCTGGGACGATAACAGGATTCAAAAAAGAACTGGATAAATTCACAGAAGTTAGCGCCATTAATGGTTATTAGCCAGGGTGGGTAAGGAATGGTATTGCGAGCCTCTGCTTGTCAGCTGCTGGAGATGGATGGCAGATCATTACCTGTTTGGTTCATGCCCTCTGAGGCACCTGGCATTGGCCACTGTTGGCAGACAGGATACTGGGCTGGATGGACCTTTGGCCTGACCCAGTATGGCCGTTCTTATGTTCTTATGCACTCTGCCAGAGAGAATGTCCAGGACAAAGAGAGCCCTGCACAGTTTAGTGTGCGTGTAGGGAGTCAGAAGGCACTCTCAACTCCACTCTGTGCTTCAGGGCTTGTACTTCAGAAAACCCACTTACTGCCAGAGTAAGTGGGATGCAGAATAATGTGGTTATTCAGTGGTCATGTCACCATTGAGGGTGAAAAATCTGCTCCTGTTCCCCTGTTTGAATTCCCCTGTGAGAGTCCATCCCTACGATCAATAAGAAGGTGCAGATTTCCTCTGTGCTTGCTCCCAGCTGCCTGTCTCACCACTACAAACAGACAGGTACAGGGTTCTACTGAGTCTAAGCCTTAAGTGGGCTATTTAAGGCTCTTTAAGATTAACCCCATTGACTTTTGTTGGACTGAGCCCCCAGATAGGAGCTATGGGCTATGTCTACAGTACAGCATAAAGTCGATTTTAAGGCCCTTAGCTTTCTTTTACAATGTGACTGTCTTCACTATAAATACCATTTTGTCAATTTTAAGGGGCACTAAGGTCAATTTTCTCACCCCAACCCTCCCAGCAGCCACTAGACACCAATGCCCTCTGGGTTTCTTACTTTCTCTTCCATTTAGTCGTGGGGATTCATAATGAGTCTGGAGCTACTACTTCTAATGGTCTCCTCACCTCTTGTTGGATATGTCAGTGCAAGGGCCTCCCTAGAGCATTCTTCACTTCTATGTGGTGACAACTCACAGATTTCTCTCTGTCTCTCTCTCTCTCTCTCTCTCTCACTCTCTCTCTCTGTCTCTCTCTCCTCCCCCCCGCCCCCCCTTCAAACCTGGCTCCTTCAGCCACATACACTACCACAACACTACCACTTTTTTTATTGAATCTTCTTTCCTTCCAAATCATATGAAGTATTTCACTAGTCTCATGAATTCCTGTTTGGTGTATTTTCAAAAGTGGAAGAGATGCTAGCCACTAGAAACCAATTCCCTCTGTCTTTCCTTCTCTTCTTCTTTTACTGTCATACTAACCCCTAGACACAAATGCCCTCTGGGATTCCATACTTTTCCTTCTCAATTCGCTGTAACTTCTCTTCTTGCGAATAGTATGAAGTCTTTCACTAGTCACATAGACCCACTTTGAACCATTCCTGTCTGGTGTATTTTCACTGAGGGAAGAGACTTCTAAAAAATGTCTCTTCTTCATTTCTGTGTGGTGATGGCTCACTAATTTTTCTCTCTCTCTCTCTCTCTCTCCCGCTCTCTCTCTCTCTCTCTAGTTCAAACCTAGCCTCTCTCTCTCTTCAGTTGTATTTAATGGCAATGTAAAGTCTTTTGAACAAAATCTTTTGTAAAAGCTGCCTCTTTCCATATTGTGGATGACTCAGATAATTTCTCTCATTGAGGAAACAGACTTCTGAAAAATGATCATTTGTTTTCAATGGTGGCAGGGAACAGGGGGAATGAGTGCAATGCAGCCTGCGAAGGTAACATCACAGACCCACAACCTCTTGAGGGGCATTTTTTCCCCATAATGTACTTTCAAGTAACCCAGAATGCAATGGGGCTGAAGAAACTGTAGGATAGGTGCCCACAATGCAATGCTGCAAGAGTTGAACTTTAGCGATTTAGTAGGGACACACTAAATCTTCTTCGTGAGCAGGTGAGGACACTCAACTTCATCTTCATAAAATCTAGCGGTAAAAAGTTAACTTTAATAAATTTGACTTTATTTCGTAGCACAGACATAGCCTTGAATTAGCAGTTCGACCACAGTAATACAGACTATTTGCCTCAGTTGATTCTACCCTTCGGACTTCAGCAGCTGTACACAGAGAATGGGTCAAATTCACAGCTGTGTAAATTCACCAAGACAAATCTTCTGCTGGTGTAAATCAGCAGTATTCTGTTGCTCTCAAAACAGTTGTCTAGTTTTGGACCTACTAGAATCAGGTCAAGTGACTTCAGCAGTGATTTTGGCCGCATGATAGAGAAATTTTCAAACAAAAATAATGAAGTGACTACTAGTGGCAGAAATTGCAAACAACACCCTCACTCTCTTGCCACAATAAGAAGTTTGTAATATTGTTCATATTGATTTTTTAAAATTTCCATAACAAATACAAGTTCATATTTCATATAGGCAAAGTGCACATGATATTAAGAATAAAGTCATGGAACTGAAAGGGACCTCAAGAGGTCATGGAGTCCAGTCCCTTCCTCTCACAGCAGGATCTATCATGATCATCTGTTGAGCTAATCTGCCCCAGATTCCCAAAAGCTGTCATCAGGAAGAAATTCATTTGAGGCACTGCACAAGTATTGAACACACAGCACCTGGTTTACCAACCTGGAGCTCTAACCCCTGATCTGCCATGGACAGATCAAAGCTTCTCTTTCCCCTCTATACTCCCCAGCATGTGTTCGGATTTTTGTTTCCCTTTGGTGGTTCTAGCTTATTAACATTTTATCACTGAATAAGGTCAGAATTATCATAAACAAATATTACCTTTATTTTAATATTAAGCTTTTCACCAATATTTATCCTCAACGGGAAATTAAATTATTTGTACATGTGACTAAGAGAAAACCAGTGACATACAATTAAAAACAACAAATAAGAGTCACATTCTATACAAGTGTAATTATGTTCATGTGGTATTGCTGTAATTGAAAGACAGAAGACATTTCATTCTGTATTAAAAGAGAATTTCTTTCAGTGGGCTTCCTGAAGCTCATTAGATATTCCCCGGCCTATTCTCCTAAGTAATTAGATTTTAACAGGATTTTCAACAGATCAGAGCAATCTCTGTGGGTGCCAATAGGAGACTGTCCCTCTGGCCTTACCAGCAGGGCAGCATGGATAACATCCAGACTGGGAGTTAATAGGACAATTACTGGCCTCTTTAAATGAGTTACATAATGCACTTAAACTAAATGGCTCTGCATATGATTAAATATTAACATCTGCAAAATACGAAAGCATGATATGCAATCAAGTTTTGTTGTTTTAATTTCCCTGGTGTCAGATTTCAGTTGTGTATGTGAATTTGCATTGGATAGTGTATGTTAAACTTGCAAAACACACATCAACACTGTCTGCAAATTGTTCTTCTGGAGCTACTCAGTTAAACACCTTAAAACAGCACCAGCTGAAAGGGATCGTATCAACAAGGATATAACCAAAAAAGCCCTGTTTGATTGCCTCTGTGGGAAACTGGTCAAGAACCTCCTGTTTACTGACAACAGAAACAGGGCCATTAAAGTCCATGGCAGTAGAATTCCTACAGACTTCCTAGTTTGGGGCAGGATCAGGCTTGCTTATTGTATGCGATGGTTAGTCTGAACATGCTTGCTGAATTTGTGAGTTTGTAATAGATAGGATCATTTCACTATCTATTTTTAAGATATGTAGACACTGTGTAAGATTTGGACCCTGAATTCTGCACTTAAATTGATGGTTATGTGTGAAGTATACACAGAGAACAGAGCTTTGGCTAGTACTAATTTTATTACCTGTTAATGCAGTGGCCTCACCAACCAAAGGACAGGTTGGATCAGAGCACTGCTCCAGTTTCTGGAATAAAGAACTAGGACTTGCTGAAGCCCACGAATACCGAACACAAGTCTTAAGCACTAGCTTAGCTTTAAGCATGTGCTTAGCTCCAATTAACTTCCAGTTGAGCATATGCTTAAGTGCTTTGCTTCCTCAGAGTTTGAATGTTTCTCAAATGTGATTTGGGATTAAATTCTCCAGAGGCTAAGGTTTCAGGATCAGATTCTCAGGTGGTGGAAACCTAAGCTGTTATGTTGCTATAAAAGGAACTATCCAGCTGAGTACCTAATTTTCATATTATAACAAAATAAACGTGTGGGGGTTGATTTTTGGTTTTATGTTTTATTTTTGTTTTGATTTTTGTTTGTGAGTTTGTTCTGTTTTAACAGTTACCTTTTCAGCTATAAGGGAAGGAAATTGCAAGAGACTTGGGGTACTGCACTATACTTGCTTACTGCCTATTTATATGCCTTATGACTTCCCAAGAAACATTAATATATATTAATTATTGCTGCTGAATATGAGCTTTTTGCAAACACAAGTTCCTGGTTCTCAGTTGTGTGTTCAATCTGTTAAGGATTTTCTATATTATTTTGATCTAGGACCCACAAAACAGCTGAAAAATTGTCCTCCACCCCAACCCACCATACATAGGATGGCAGTTATTAAGTCAGAAGAAATAATGGGATGGTTTTGGGTACTGTGGAGCAATGGAAGTTGAGCTAGGAGAGGTTGATGCCTGTGGTGGTTGCAGGGGCTCCATTTTATATTAATTGCTTTAATTGAACACACACACCAGTAAATATGGTGCAAGTCCCCTGGGAATTATGATGCTGGTAGAGCTGGTTGGAAAGCAGCTACATTTTCTATGGAAATATTTTCCCATTTTTTGTCAAAATCATCTCACCAGCCCTGGCCATGACCCAGTCAAAATGGGAGTATGACCCACTTCTGGATCATACCTCATGGTTCGAGAAAGACTGTCCTGGACCACACTGCCTCAGGTGATAGCTCTATATTGCCACCATCTGTTCTCCAGGAACATGGGCACTAGAGTTTGACATGCCAATAGTGGCCCCTGAGAAATATGAGGGAGAAAAACAAAGATGCATATGAAGCAAGAGCAACTTTGGAACTGGCATGGAGAATGTTAGTGTAACAGCATTCACAAGACAAGATGAGTGGAGACGTCTCTTTTACTAGACAAACTTCTCTTAGTGGGAGAGCCAAGCTTTTGAGCTGCACAGACCACTTCTGAAGAAGCTTATCTCTCTGAGCCACAGAAGTTGGTCTGATAAAAGCTATTACATCTCCCACTTTATCTCTCTAATCACCTAGGGCCACCACAGCTTCAGCTACAGTGTAAATACCTGATGAGAATGGAAATCAATGAGGAAAACACAGAGAAATGTAGTAAATTTAGAAGTATGAAACAGACATAAAGCTGGAGATGTTTCAGTCAATGATACCGTTATTAACATATATACTTATACCCTCCCAAGAATTATTAAAGTTAGCTTCCTCTGTTAAATATTAATATAAGCTGTGCAGATAACAATAGCCCTAATTAGCATTACTGACGCTTCTCATTACAAGACCCTCTTCAGTTGCTTATAACTGCCCAACTTTCATTTTCAGTTAGATTTTCGATGTCAGCTGCCTCCTTCAGACTGATTTTTTTTTAATTTTAGCAAAAGTGGTTCAGAAAGAAAGAAAGAAAGAAAATACTTTGCTTTTACCACGTTAAAAATTATAACCTTTTTGTTGGGAGGATCGAGTGACATCACTCTTTGGAGCAGGGGCTTCAAATCTGATGTGTGTGTGCACATACCCATGCAGGGCTGGAGAAGCAGGTGGGCATGTTTCCTTTACTGTGCCTTTCGCTGTTCCCAGGAAAAACAACCCAAATTGGCCATGCTTAGGAGAGATTTGTTATGCTTTTGCAGCTGAACTCTCCAAAGATTCCATCTGCATTGAACATGCTCCATAATAACTTCTGTGCTCTGACCTCACCGGACTTCCCCATCCCCATAAAGTAACTGAGTGTGCTCCAGGCCTGACTGGGACTTTCTCTGCTCACAGCTTTTGTGGGCTGCTGTGACGCCATGCAGACACTGTCTCTCTTGAGCTCTCTGCACTCCTTCTGCATTCCAAGTTGCATGGAGGAGAGCGATGCCTAATTCCAACGCAGAGCCAGACCAGCCAGGGAAACAGAACAGGTAAACTCAGACAAGGCACCTGGGACATGGTCATCTCCCAGAACTGCAGGGACCACTGGGGGAGAATGCCTGCTGCACCAGGCTGTGGGGTCAGACCAAGAAGGATCAGTCGCTTCATAGCAGCATAGAGCCTAGAGTTATGCTCTACCTTCACATGGGAAGTAGGAGGCCAAAGACACCCTTCTCCTTCCCTCGCATTGGCTTCCCGGACAAAGGCCAACCATCATGTAGTTAGCACACATACATTCCAGCTTTCCTGGGATGGTCTCGGTGTTTCCCTTTAAGGTCAGGAGAAAAGTGGATTTTACGGTAATCCAAGGGTGTTTCTATGAGCTCACACACACCCAATGTGCAGATTTTATTAGAAACACACCTTCCCTTCTGTCAGTTATGATAAATAATGTTTATTGATGTTCACTTACTCCAGTGAGATAGTGTCAAACAGCACGTTAGTATTTGCCAATTTTCTTTTCACATTTCATGTTCTGTGCTTTTTATGTTACATGCCCGATTAAAAATTTACACATTGTCACCATCCAAGTTAAAATACATTGCCAGAGCATCTCTAATTATACTTACGTGTCGGCTCTGAGCAGAGACTGACATTTCTAGGTCACGATCTGGCTGTTGATGTGCAGCATAGGAAGTAGCCACTCACTGCAAAACAGCTCCTTCTCACTTTTACAAATATTTCCTGGCATATAATGTAGAGCTGTTACTGAGCAAATATTACTTATGTCATGGTATTTGCTGAGTAATTTCAACTTTCCCTCTATCCGAATGCAGCCTTATCCACCATTCACAGTGCTCGGAATACAACACTTCTCTGCATGTCACTGCAGTTTGAAAACAGTTTATTAGAGTGAAATAAAATGAAAACAGGCAACCTCCCTGCTGAGGACAATATTCAAGGGGCCAGTGGGACTCCAAGGCTCATAGGCTGGCCCACAATAGCTACGTCTACACGTGAATGCTACATTGAAATAGCTTATTTCGATGTAGCGACATCAAAATAAGCTATTTCGATGAATAACGCCTACACGTCCTCCAGGGCTGGTGCCGTCGACGTTCAACGTCGATGTTGGACAGCACTACATCAAAGTAGGCACTGCAGGGGAGCATCTACACACCAAAGCAGCCCACATCGAAATAAGGGTGCCAGGAACAGCTGCAGACAGGGTCACAGGGCGGACTCAACAGCAAGCCACTCCCTTAAAGGGCCACTCCCAGACACACTTGCACTAAACAGCACAAGATCCACAGAGCCGACAACTGGTTGCAGACCCTGTGCGTGCAGCATGGATCCCCAGCTGCAGCAGCAGCAGCCAGAAGCCCTGGGCTAAGGGCTGCTGCACACGGTGACCATAGAGCCCCACAGGCGCTGGAGAGAGCGTCTCTCAACCCCTCAGCTGATGGCCGCCATGGCGGACCCCGCTATTTTGATGTTGCGGGATGTGGATCGGCTACACATGCCCTACTTCGACGTTCAACGTCGAAGTAGGGCGCTATTCCCATCTCCTCATGAGGATAGCAACTTCAACGTCTCGCCGCCTTATGTTGATTTCAACTTCGAAATAGCGCTCGCCATGTGTAGACGTGGCGGGCGCTATTTCGAAGTTGGCACGGCTACTTCGAAGTAGCCGGCAAGTGTAGATGCAGCTAATGTGTCCATTAGAGATGAAATTGTCATGAAAGGTGAAATTCAGCACTGTGCAAAGGCTCTGTGGTGATGTTCACCCCTAATGACAAGATGCACAAAGACAGTGTTGTTTTCCATCACTGAGTCAGAAAACAAACTTCTGTTGTGACATTTCCAACGGGAAAAAGAATTTTTGGACACGGGCATTTTTGTGCCTTCCTTACCACTCTATGTGGATGTAACTAATCAGTAACTGACTAGCACCTGTCTTACAAAAACAGAAATACTCCTTCCTGGTGTTGCATTAGCCCAGAGCATCCACCTAGGTGGTGAGAGCAAGCCTTGACACCTCTGCAGTTTGGAAGTCCTGGGTAAATGTCAAAGTCCAGGATAAAGTCAACCATGTTCTGAATTCAGGTGTCCCTAGTGTGAAGACATTTACAGCAGCTTTGCAGGTTCTGGTTATAATCTCTCCAGCAGAGCTTCCCATTCTCCTCCCTGCCCTCCAAGAGAAAATCAAGCAGTTTAAAGTTGCCTTCATGTTTTCTCCCTTTTAAAAATAGATTTTAATTGTCCCTACTCTGCAGAGGTGGAAGATGTATCCAGAAAGTTACTTGAGTAAAAATACAGCTGCTTTGGGGGAATAGACTTAAGTACACATCACCCGTGTCCCTCTGGAAAAACTACTTGAGTAAAAGTATACATGTGCGAGCACATGCATTACATCTTGATTGTACTCAACTATCCAGTAGCGAAAGCAGCTGCACTTTTATTCAAGTAACTACTTTTTGGATACTTTTTCCACCTCTGCTACTTTCTGGATAACTTGTCCAAAACCAAACCACCCATTTCCACTTACTAAAACTTCATCATCCAAGTCTATGGACAATTTTTCAAAAGTGCCCTCGAAAACGGTGCCTGCTAAATTTCACAGTTGACCCCACAGATTTTGTATTCAGTTTCCAGCTCATGAAGAAACTCAGAATTCTTTTCACAAATTCCAGCTGAGCATCCTCAGCCACCGCGGTGGTGGATGACTAAAAATCTGATTTACATGGACAGATGCAGGTTTCACTTTTCACTATGAGCCCCTACACATACAAAAATGCCAAGTATGTTATGCACTTTTTGATGTTGAACTGAGGCCCTTGTAGAAATGTGAACATTGTTTAAAACTTACAAGCAATGCAATTTTGCAAATGGAAACACCAGAAATCTAATGGTTTATGGTCAGATTTTCAAACAGAGTCAACAATCAGGAGCTTCAGTAGTTTCAGGTTTGGGTAAATCAGGTGTCGTCATTCCCAGTTTTCTATGTATTTTTGTTTAGTGTCAGGAAGGTAATTTTGGCTATGTCTATGCAGCAGAGCTTTTGTGGGATACTTGGCTATCCCAAAAGAGATACTCCATGTCTTGGACAATCACCCATTATTTCAAAATATTTTTTCTGAAATGGTGGGAGTGCTATTTTCAGATTCCTGTTGTCCCCATTGCCGGAGGAGTAAGGGATGTTCCGAAATATCACTTTATTTCGCCATTTGGTGCTTTTTAGACAGAACCAAATGTCAAAATAGCCTACTTCAAACTACACTCAAAATAAGCTATGCAATTTGCATAGCTTATTTCAAGTTTAGGCTGTCAAGTAGATATAGCCTTCCTGTCATGTGGTTTTCAATTTAAAAGATTTATAAAACTCTAAAAAAACCCAAAAATTTAAAAAAATCTCTGTGGAAGTTCTGTTTATGGAACCTCATGGATTTCTATGGATTTTAGAAAGAATGCTTTGTAGAATAAAGCCTCATCATTCAGATTTAATTTAAAGGATCCTTATTTTAGAGGAGGGAAAAGCATGTAAACAGCCTGGGTTTAAATCCTTTGTTGACTCTGAGCCATGAAAATAAAAACAGGTAGGTGAAATTTTGAGCCTTCAACTTCAGAAGCATAACTGTAAGTATCTGTGAAGGGGTGTCCACCCAAACAAGTGAACAAAGGGGTAACAGCAGGCAAAGAGCGCTGTTCATCTACTGATTGCACCTGGAGGGTGGGCAATGCCTAATAACGATGAAATCCAGTTGCGGGGAGGAGCTGCCTAGTGTTATAAACAACATATAGTGAAGAAATGGGGCTGCAGAGAGAAACGCTCCAGTTACCTGAATGATAGTGGGAGAAAAGAGATCATGAGATTCTTGCAGGGCCAGAGAAATTCCCGCAGTCTGAGACGGGGCAGGGTGGAAGTGGCTGAAGATTGTAGTTTTGGTTGTGGGAGCACTCCCAAGAAGAGTCGTGTAAGCCTGTGAGCTCCAGACCAGAAAGAGGAAAGAAGTCAGGGAGCTGAGAGAACATGAGAGGAATTCAGACAGCATAGCAAGCCTAGGAAGTTGCTGAGGGAAAGACCTGCTGACAAACAGGTAAGAAGAAGATCAGGGAGGTAGGTCTGGCTATAGACTGAACTTGCATACTCACTACAGCATCCCCAAGATAAAACCCAGAGGACAGGGAGGGCTTGGGGCTCCCTACCTGCCATGCGGGAAGCTATTTGTGAAAACCCTCCTGAAATAAGAGGAATAAGGAGTCTTAAAGTCTCTGGAACAACAGGATATAATGTCCAAAAGGCCTAGTCTTGGAAGCCAAAAACCGGATGTAAGGAAACTGGTCTTTCTCTCAGTCAGAAAGGATGGAAACAAAATATGACCTAGAAAGAGGGCTAAATTGCAAAGCAGACCACTAGTCACCGTGTGGGGCTGGGGGCTGGGGGAAGGGTGCCATCAGAGGAGGAAAGCCTGCCGTGTGCTACCCAGCCACAAGGGGGTGTGCCAAAGGTGAGGCTACTCTGCCTCATATCAGAGAGGTAACCGTGTTAGTCTGGAGCTTCGAGAACAAGAAGTCTTGTGGCACCTTATAGACTAACAGATATTTTGGAGCATAAGCTTTTGTGGGCAAAGGCCTGCTTCGTCAGATGCATTGGACGAAGCGGGTCTTTGTCCACAAAAGCTTATGCTCCAAAATATCTGTTAGTCTATAAGGTGCCACAAGACTTCTGGTTGTACTCTGCCACAGTATCTGGGGCTGAGCAGTGTTACATCAGCTTTGTATAGAAGCTTTCCACAGCAGTGACTTTCACCCTTTGAGAAGAGAATACGCCCTACTGGTTTTATTTATTTGGTCAATGCCCTGAAATTATTTACTGTTTGGGTCATTATTGGTTCTGTTCCTTTCAATTTTCAGCCGCCTCTCACATGTTCGTTTTTCCTGTGAATTGTCTGTGTAGCTCCAATTGCCTTTGTTGGGACCATGACCAGATCTTCAATTAGTGGTGTTCACTTCACTGAACAACCCCTACTAAATTGTACTCTGGATTTTCAAGATGAGACTTATTTGAATGCAGAGTTCACTTACAGGTACTGGTATTTTACCTAAATATACGAGGTAATTGCTTGAACATTCATCCACAATTCGTAGTTTATATTAAGAAACAAGCAGTCCTGTAGCACCTTAAAGACTAATAAATAGCGTATTAGGTGATGAGCTTTCGCAGGACAGACCCACTTCTTCAGTCAGAATTTTCCAGATCGGAAGAAATGGGTCTGTCTCACAAAGCTCATCACCTAATAAATTGTTTTGCTAGTCTTTGAAGTGCTACAGGACTGCATTTTGTTTTGCAAAGACACAGACTAACATGGCTACATTGTGAGTAGCATCATACATAATTTTTGCTATTCTGCCTCTCAAACTGGAAGTATGCAAAAGGCAGTGGAATAAAATGGCTGACTGACAAGAAATATTTGTCCTAAAGTCGTAAGAGTTATAGCTTCAGCGCAATAATCCAAGGGAAATTCATGGAAGAATTGCTTCAGTGCTATTTGCTTATTAATCTTTTCCTGTTGCTGCCAATGCTGAGGCCCAGAAAGCTGTCTGAACAGCAGCTGTTTCTTGTGACAAAGGAAAAGGGATAACCAAGTGCCAAGATAAAGACCAGCACAACCTTCCCATGGCAGAAATGGTACCATGGCAGTGAGAAAAGGACAATTCTGAAATGGAATTTTTATAGGGACACCTCTAAAAAAATGTCATAGCAAAGGGTGAGACGGTCTTACAAACACAGATGCCACATTTCAAGAGACGTTGATGTGAAAGATCCTCACCCTATTGAAAGTCAGTGGCTTTTAGGCTGCTATGTCGCTGAAGTGATCTTGAAAATTTAACCCAAGATCCTGTGCTCCATGTTTGGGACTAGGCAAGTGTCACCATCAATGTGGGCTGAATTAGCCTTGCCATGGCTGTTATACATTTGTTCAAACAAAAAGTAAAAGTGAGATTAAAAATGTGCCCAGTTCAGAAGAGCCAACAGCAACTGTGGGCCCTAAGGCAAGGTGGGACAGGGGACCAGGCTCTGTGGGGTGGGGTCAAGAGTGGAAGGGGCGGGGCCTACAGCAGTCAGCCCTTAGCGCCACTTGGACCATGACACTGGCTCCAACCACTTCCCCCCAAGCTGCAGCGAGCAGTGGGTCATATAGCCACAGTGTATCAAAGGGGCCCGGAGCTTTGGCCGCCACCACCACTACCTCGGCAGCCCCTTTAAACACTGGGCCCTGGGGCAGCTGCCCCAGTGTTAATGGAAAGCCTATTTACACCATCTATTTTGAAAAAATGATCAAAGAACAGTTCATTCCTGTTAAAATATTAGCTGTGTAGTTCTATGAAGGTCAGTGAAACCTACTGATTGGCCGAGAAATCACCTTCATTTCACCAGGTAAATAAAAACTCGTTTTTCAAAGCATCTTATCTGAAAAGTTGCTCCCTAGCACAGTTAAATTATGAATACAGCACATATGTTCCATATCATATCATTTACAGCACACTTTAGCATAGACATAATGCTTTGTAACAAACTACAATACCATTCACAAAATGCATTTAAATAGCACAATTTAGTTCATTAAATTCAGTCATTTACAGTAAATCAAAATCATCACAGGAATTGAAGAGAGTACACAGTTGTTTGTTTGAATAGTTAAGCTAGGTAAGTCAATTTCTTTTTGAAGGTCAAGGACACAGTTGTTTCCATTTTCTGTTATAAAAAAGATACAGCCTGTGTTGTGAGATAATTTAGTATCATATGAATGTGATCAACTCTTGTTTCCACCCCCCCGCCTCCCGGTTGTTCCATATTATACAACTGACATGCCTAAACTACATCTAAGTCAAGAAAACATTTTGCATATAATATTATCAAATTAGGCGTCATATTCTTTCACCAATTGAATGGATGTGGCACCAGTATTTTAAAGGGGAGTTACTCTTGCAGATCTGCAGCACATTACTTGGAAGCTAAGAGGCATTTTTCTCCTAGTCCAACCGTCAATTGCTTGGCCAGTGGAAATATTATTATAAAATCAGAGTGGAAAAATGTTGGTGCCTTTCTAAGAGATTCTGGGCCTCTCAGCCCAAGGGGTGTACTGGATCTAAGAGGGTACAGTGTATGTGCATGCACAAAGGCCTTGCTTGTGCCTTAACTGGAAAATTGTCCTCATCGGTGGGGTTTACACTTAACTGTCCATGCAGTCATCTAAGGCCACATGTATACAGGTTGAACCTCTCTCATCTGGCACCCTCAGGTCCTGACTGGTGCTAGACAAGTGAATATGCTGGACCACAGGAGGTTAATATTGTCTAGCACATTACCAACACTTCCAATGCTGACTAGGCTCTTAGATGACAGTTAGGGGTAAATTACAGGTAAATAACAGCACAGACCACTGAGAGCCAGGACTGGTGGCTGTAAACAAACTTTATGGGACCACAGGAATCTTGGCCACACCCATGATAAGTGGTCATCCAGCGAACTAAAATCATGCTGGATTATGATATTGCCAGAGGAGAGAGTTCCAGATTAAAGAGGTTCAACCTGTGCTACCATATCTATACTAGTATGCCTATGGTGGCACAGCTGGTACTGATACAACCACTTGTGTAGCTAACAGAGAGAAAGCCACACTAGTCTACATACTATCAAAACAACAAAGCAGTCAAGTAGCACTTTAAAGACTAACAAAATAATTTACTAGGTGACCTTTCATGGGACAGACCCACTTCTTCAGAACAGACTCAATATTTAAGGCACAGAAAACCAAAAAATAGTAATGAAGGTGGACAAATCAGAAAAAAGGTTATCAAGGTGACCAAATCAGAGAGTGCGGGGGGGGAGTCAAGAATTAGATTAAGCCAAGAATACAAATGAGCCCCTATAATAACCTAAAAAATTCCCATCCCAGTTCAAACCACGTGTTAATATGTCGAATTTGAATATAAAAGTGAGTTCAGCAGCCTCTCTTTCAAGAGTGTTGTGTAAATTCCTCTTCAGTAAGACGCAAACTTTTAAGTCATTAACAGAATGGCCCACCCCGTTAAAATGCTGGCTGACCTGTTTGTGGAGTAGGAGTGTTTTTATGTATGTTTTGTGCCCATTAACTCTTTGTCTAAGAGAGTTAGAAGTCTGTCCTATATTCAAAGCATCAGGGCATTGTTGGCACATGATGGCATATATGATGTTAGTTGAGGAACATGAGAATGTGCTCGTGATACTGTGAATAACCTGGTTAGCTCCAGTAATGGTATCTCCAGAATAGATATGTCGACAAAGCTGGCAATGGACTTTGTTGCAAAGAAAAGTTCTGGGACTGGTGCTCCTGCAGTACAGACTGTGGTTGTGGGTGAGAATCCTCATAAGGTTGGGAGGTTGTCTGTAGGAGAGAACAGGCCTGTCACCTAGGGCCTTCCGGAGTGTGGCATCCTGATTAAGGATAGATTGTAGGTCTTTAATAATGCATTGCAGTGGTTTGAGTTGGGGGCTGTAGGTGTTCTGTTCTTGGCCTGTCTTGGAGTATCTGGTCTCTGGGTATTTGTCTGGCCCTGTCCGTTTTTTTTATTTCTCCTGGTGGGTAATTCAGGTTTATGAATATTTGGTAAAGATCTTGTAGTTTTTGGTCTCCATTAGTAGGATCAGAGCAAATGCGATTGTACCTAAGGGCTTGACTGTAAACAATGGATCTAGTTATGTGTGCAGGATGGAAGCTAGAAGCATGTACGTAGCTGTGCACCAACAGGAGAGAGATCTCCCATTTCCATAATGCAGCCACCTAAATGCATTGCAGGAGCTATGTTGGCAGGAGGGCATCTTCCACCTCCAAAGCACTGCATACACCAGCGTTTATGCTTCATTTTCATTTGTTTTTGTCACACTCGTGTGTGACATAAATTTTGACACCACAAGTGGAAGCACAGACATGGTGTATTGGAGACACCCACAAGCCACACTTCCTGCAATCGACATTCACGCAGAGGAGGTAAAGGAAGCAATTTGCATTAAAATGATTCAGACTGGAGTAGCAAAGGAGCATACGCTCTATTAACACCCCTGAAGAGGCGCTAATGGATCACCCCTCTAGCACTTCATTTAAGCCCCGGCAGGAACTGGTTGGCTTCAGGGAATGTTATGGGAGAACCCAACACAGGTTACTTATGCTAAAGTTTTGGTCCTGACACTTCTCCTCTCCCCCAGGCTATACCTACATCACATCAACTGACCAAGTGAGGACCACAGAAACTGAGTTTAAAAATAAAAAAGCAGTAAAGTAATGCTTCAAAGACTAACAAAATAATTTATTAGGTGAGCTTTCGTGGGACAGACCCACATCTTCAGACCAACATTCAATTGAACATTGAATGAAAATACATTCAAACCTCCAGCCTCATCGCTTCAGATGCCCCCTTGCTGAACACTAATAGGGTGGGGAAGTGAGCAGTGGTGCAGGAGCAGACTAGAGCAGTGTTTCCCAGCCTGGGGCACATGTATCTTTGGGGAAACACTGAGGTCTTCCAGGGGGTACATCAACTCATCTAGATATATGCCTAGTTTTACAACAGGCTACCTAAAAACACTGGTAAAGTGAATACAATCTAAAAGTTAATTCAGGCCTTGATTTGTTTCTACCACTTCATGTGCCTTACACAGAAGTGAAAGAACCATACTTCTATTCCAATCCATTTATTTGCTAATAAGATGGTAGAAAGTCAGCAAGTTTTCATTAGCTGTCTTCTGTGATATTTTTATATGTTTTTATAAGTAAGTAGTTTTTAAGGGAGGTGTAATTTGGTCGTATACAAAATAAATCTGATTCCTTAAAATGGTACAGTAATCTGGAAAGGTTGAATGGCACTTGGTTCAAGACCTCAGATTACCTTGGGACAATGTTTCTCAACAGGTGGTACATATGTGTACCCTTAGGGGTACATGAGAGAAGTCTGGGGGGTACTTTTGATTTTTTTTAAGGAGATATATTATTTAAGAAGGTTGAGGGACACTGGACTAGACCACTCTCCAGTCTGTCTGTGTGGTTCAGGCAGGACACAGCACACAGACACAAACCGTTGACCCCTCCCCCACAGACAGAAGACTATCTCTCTAAGGGCTTTTCTACATGTAACTTGAAATTGACGCTCCAGAGACCAAGTTCCCAGTGGTTGATTTAGAAGGTACAATAGGCAGAGACAACCTCTGTGGAATGGTGGAAGAGGCATCAGCCATGTGCCCCTGCCCTGCCCTTTCTCCACCCCTTCCCTGCCTATGCCGCTCCCCACTTCCCCTGCTTTGCCCAGGCCTTCTCACTTCTCCGCCGGCTGCTTCTAGGTGAGGCTGTTCCCCCCACACACACTTCCCTGGAGCGGTGCAGCCAAGAAGTAGTGGGATCTAGAAAGCTCGCTGCACTTCTCTCAGGCTGCACTGCTCCCGGGGAGGCCCCCACACTTGTTGGAAGTGTCATGGCACTGAAGGTGAGTGCTGGAGGGGCCAATATAGGGAGTGGCCCCCTGAGCACCCCATGTATTTCCTATGCTAGTAGGGATGCACTAAACTGACCACTCATCACTCACTGGTCAACCATGGTACTCCACTCCTGTACATCTACACTAGCTGGGAAATCAACACAGTCAGGGTCAATTTTCCAGGGTTTGATTTTGTGTACTTAGTGGGCATGCGTGAAATCAAACTATCAGGGTCAACAGTCAACCCCTGTATTCCTCATTCTTGCAAGGAGTAAGGGATGTCAAAGGTGGAGTTTCTCCCATCGACCTCCCTCGGTGAGGAGGGCCAGATAAGTCAATCGTAGATATGTTAATTCCAACTACACAATTGCCGTAGCTGAAATTATGTATCTAGAATCGACTTAAAGGTCTAGTGTAGACTTGCCCTCGAGGAAATATCCAGTCAACCTACTGCTGTAGGGAAACTCCAGGGGCTGATAAGGAAACTGCTCAAATTCAAACCTAGCTAAAGTCACTGACTCCCAGAGAGGAATGTTTCCAAAAGTACATCCTTGCTGAATGGAACCTCACTACACATAGCTGCCCAAATTCTCCACTTACTTTACAGCAACACTAGTTTCATGCCTCTAATAGTTTGCACCAACATGCGTGCCTACTTTTCATGCAGAAGTGAATGTCAGTGGTAATTTGTAGCTCACAAATTGATGTCATTGGGATTAGTTATCTAACCAAAGTCAAGGATGGGTTTAAGTCTCTGCAGGAGTGAGGTCTTAGTTATGTCACAGACAGAAAAGCAGCTTATCACTCTTCATGCCAACAAAACGGCCTTGAAGCCTGGTTCACATATACTGTTGCTGGTATCACACATGGTATTTGGACAGTTTTATTGCCAAGCCCAACTGTTCAAAAATCATGAGTTAGGTTCCAAAAAAAGTTGTGGAATAAGTTTAGCTATAAGAAGATTTTTGTCTTTAATAAAATTCTGGGGGGGGTTGGGAGTGAGGGTTGGTTTTCTTTTGCTCTCTTGGTTTTCAGCCTGTAGAATTTGCTTGTTCTAGTGTTTTCCCACCACCACCAGGGCTAGAAACTTAATTTTAAAAATAAATGACAGCTGGGTATGGATCCAAGACTAACTGAAGACACAGGGAAGAGGGGACAGAACTGTCTGCAAGTATTTCAGGGAATGATCAACAGAAAGGAAGAAGAATTGTGTGTAATGATACAAGTGAAGTTCACTAGGAGTAATGGGATAAAATCAAACACGGGAACACTTATGTTCAATAGTAACAGAGAATAAGCCGTGCTAGTCTATACACTGTCAAAACAAAAAGCAGTCAAGTAGCACTTTAAAGACTAGCAAAATGTTCAATGTGAGGGCTGCAAAAGAGCCCTCTAACTTTTGTAAAGGAAAGCTGTATTACTAGAAAGTGGATCTCTTTCCCCAGAAAATGGTGAGAGCTCAGGATATTAAAGTTATAGTGCATGAAGCACAAGCAACAGTAGGGGAAAATCCTGCACTGGCAAGATGACTTATCTGATCTATTTCACTTTCATCTTGTGTAGCTTAGGCTACATCTGCACTAACCTGGAAGATCGACCTGCTGAGGGTCCATCTTCTGGGGTTTGATTTTGCGTGTCTAGTATGGACATGCAAAATCAACTTCTCAGGGTCACAGTCAACACCCGTACTCCTTGTGAGATGCAAGGAGTAAGGGAGGACAGCCAGTTTAGCTGAGCACAGATATGTCAATTTTAGTTACACAATTGCTGTAGCTAGAATTGCATATCTGTGGTCAATTTACTTTTCCTAGTGTAGACGTGGCCTTATTACAGTGAAGGTCTGTGTGTTGTAAGGAGCTGGTAACTTGCTACAGGGTGAATACTAGCATGCCTCATTTGAATGGGATTTTCTAAAGCACCAAGCGTTGGCCTGACTGCATCTATTAAAGTATATGAGAGTCGGTTAGTTCTGACATCAGTGAGAGCAGAATTTGATGAATAGTAATAATTCCAGGCAGCTTTCATCAGTAGACCTGGCTTTACAAAGGTGGCCAATATTGTGACCCCATTATGCAGATGGGGAAACTGAAGGAAGGAGCACGGAAGTGCCTTGTCCATCGACACCCAGCAAGGCCAAGGCAGCACTGAGAATAAAATCCAGTTCTCCCAGTCCAAGACCACTGCTGAGAGCAGTTGAAAATCCTACAAAGTCATTAGTCTTCCTGACAGACTCGCCAGGCCCCAAGGCAAGGAGTGGAGTGCTGGCTCCATGGTCCTAGAAGTGATAGGGCCTTGGGCTTAAAGGGCAGCCCTCAGCGCCACCCAGAGCATGCTGCATTGTGGCCCCTCCACCCCCAACAATCCCTCAGAGCCCCCTGGAGTGTACTACCATATTGCAATTTAAAGAGCCCAAGGCTCTAGCTGCCACTGCTCCTGCAGTAGCAGCCAGGAGCCTCCAGCCCTTTTGAATCTCTGGGCCCAGGGTAACTGCCCCTCCCCTCCTTCAGTTGGCCTGAATTCCTCTCTGAAGTTAAGAATCCCTTTGCAAGAGGAGACTGTATGTCATCTCAAGAGCCTACATTTCGAATCAGTTTTAGTCACCTGACGACTGTCGCTGTTGGCTGCCAGGTGGACGCATCTCAACCAGAGTTTTAAAGAGGGGTTGTTTGCGTTGGTGGTGATACACTATTTATTTTAAACCTACGGAGAAAATTCTCCTGCAACAACCGCACTTCCGATTTAAGAGGCTAACTGAGAAGCAGTGAAATCCAGAATTCAGGAGGAGAAGTCTAGCTTTAATGGCAGACTGGGATGCCTTTTTCACCTAGGTCCTAAATTAAGTCCAGAGGCTTGACACAGAATTTTAACTTTAATTCTGAATGAGCTTGTTTTTATGAGCTTCAGCCAGACTCTTCATGTCATTTCATTATAAGCAGGGGAGGAGAGGGGAAGGGATGGCTAAATATTTACGAAGGACCTTATTCACAAAAGAGCAGAGATCACTTTTTGCTACTTCCCACAGCACCCCGGAAGCAACTAAAGAGTGACAAAAAGGGAACCTGGCAGATCAGACACACTCCAGATGTCCCCTGCAGCAACCATTTCCTGTCAGCCCCAAATCTGCAGGTCCAGCAACTCCTGTGATGGTAAAATCACTCTCCCTGGCTCCCTTCTCTAGCCAAGCTTAGAAAGACAGAGAGAGGCTTTATGGAGGGTACTAAAAAGCATCTACCCAGCATTGTTCCTGTAAGTTGTAGTTATGAAAAGGTTGTCGTTAAGTACTCAAAAATTAAGTAGCGAGGATCTGATCTAAACCCATAAAAATAAGAAAATTCAGGATTTGCTATGGAAACACAGACTCTTACACCCTTTCTGCTCTTCCCTCTGCTTATAGACTGTGGGGTAGAGCGTGTGGCAGGAGTACACTTCTCTCCAGCAGTCCTGGGCCATTCCAACAGGCATAAACCACAGAGGGGCGATAAATCGCATTGGCACCTGTCTACCTACAGGGAGGTGGAACTGTGGCAGAACTCTTCCCCATGCTGTGACGAATACGGTATAGCCCCACCTGAAGAGCTGGCTTTACAATGTTCATTACACTGGAGTAGCATGGAACTTGTGCCAATCTAGCACAAGCCAGCAGCCTGGGAACTCTTGGCGAATCAAGGCGGAAACTGAAAGCCATAATGTAAGATGTAACCAGTATGAGAGCAAAGAGCCCGAAATCAAGTTCTCCATGGTTTTGAAGCTTTTAGCAGCAATCACCATTTGGGGAAACAATGTGCTAAAAGGATATCCAGATCACCTAGAACCCTTTACAAGACTTCTTGTAGAAGGCTTCAGCTCCCTAAAGATGTACAATAAGTTTTAAATTACACTTGGTGATACCAACCTTTCTTACAACTACCATGAATATTGCTTTTTTACCCACTGCCTGCTTTCCAGCCTCAAACCTTCCCCATGTTTTTCTTCTTATCAAAATGTGCTCACCACTACCACAATTTCATTTTAAGTGTGCTAGCTGCTCCTCTGGTTTTCATTTAACAACCTAAACATTTTCAGTAAAATTCTCCCGCAATGATGGAAGTAGAGACAAATAAATAAGATTTTAGATCTGGCTGAATCCTGGCGCAAAAATTGCTGTGAATGTTTGCCCAACATAAAACCAGACATTCCCTTTTGTGGACTGTTCCCTGTAAAAGTTCTAGGAAAGAGCAGAAAAGCTCAAGTAAACATGGAATTTGGAGCGAAAATAGAAATGTAGGCAGGCACCTTGGAAACCTTACTCATCTAAGCAGGAATGTGAGACAAGAGCACGTAATCTGCATTTCCAATAAAAACTATCCATATTATCTCAAATTTTGAGTTGCTTAGTCATAATGAATTGCTTGTGAATTAACTAAAGATAATTATTCAGATGATTTTGAATGGTACATACTCTCATGTGAATCAGAATAATCTGCTCGCAGGTAATTTGCAAACTGAAGAGGCTAAATTCATGAAATAAATTATTCCCTACAAACTATTTTTAACACCAGAAACTATAAATAAGAACTTGAAACATTTGTCCCTGTCATAGGGAGGGGAGCAAATAAGCACTAATAGGGCAAAACGTGGCCAAAAATCACATCGGAAAGGAAGAGGAAGCTCTTCTACTGAAGATTGTTTCAGGGTCAAATTCTGGATCAGTAGCTCAGCCACAGCTCCTATTGTCATAGATGGCCATGTGGGCATCCTTCATGTGGGCACCCTCATTTTAAGCACTGCACCTTTTAATCTAATTAAAAGTAGGCCTGTTCCTTCTCTCAGAGCCTAGTCAACATTAGGGCTCCCCACAGGATATTCTGTGAAGAATAGCAACAGTGGCAAATCCTAGTAACAAAATCTTAATGTGACCAAAGCTTAAATGTGACACTTCTTCCAGGATGGAGGAATATTTCAGATTCCTCAGGCAAATAGAGGTGCCTATAAACATGTTCACTTGCATGAAGCAGAGAAACCGGCGCTTAATTTATGCCAGGGCTGAGCCTCTGCACTTCTAGGTTTAACCCCTCAGATCACTGACACCTCTGGGGTTGCTGCATCTGTTAGGAATGGAAGAAAAATTGCTTGAGCCCCAGCACCTTTTTCATTACAAATTAAGCACCACCATGAGTTCAAGGTCAAATGCTCAAGGCTTCTTTCTAGTGGTATAGGGCCGGGATCAGCAACCTTTCCAAGTCAGAGTGCAGAAATTTGACCTTTTGACCTCTATGTATGGTCCAAGTGCTGGTGGTACTTTTTAAAGTCACTAAAGCTGTGTCTACACGTGCACGCTACTTCGAAGTAGCGGCTCTAACTTCGAAATAGCGCCCGTCGCGGCTACACGCGTCGGGCGCTATTTCGAAGTTAACTTCGACGTTAGGCGGCGAGACGTCGAAGTCGCTAACCTCATGAGGTGATCGGAATAGCGCCCTACTTCGACGTTCAACGTCGAAGTAGGCACCGTGTAGACGATCCGCGTCCCGCAACGTCGAAATTGCTGGGTCCTCCATGGCGGCCATCAGCTGGGGGGTTGAGAGATGCTCTCTCTCCAGCCCCTGCGGGGCTCGATGGTCACCGTGGGCAGCAGCCCTTAGCCCAGGGCTTCTGGCTGCTTCTGCGGCAGCTGGGGATCCATGCTGCAGGCACAGGGTCTGCAACCAGTTGTCAGCTCTGTGTATCTTGTGTTGTTTAGTGCAACTGTGTCTGGGAGGGGCCCTTTAAGGGAGCGGCTTGCTGTTGAGTCCGCCCTGTGACCCTCTCTGCAGCTGTGCCTGGCACCCTTATTTTGATGTGTGCTACTTTGGCGTGTAGACGTACCCTCGCAGCGCCTATTTCGATGTGGTGCCGCGCAACGTCGAAGTTGAACATCGACGTTGCCGGCCCTGGAGGACGTGTAGACGTTATTCATCGAAATAGCCTATTTCGATGTTGGCTTCATGTGTAGACGTAGCCTAAGAGTCCTAGTTACAACAATTTCATTAATAAAAAAATAAAGATGCAGAGCTTTACTGTTTAGGTGGTGGTTGGTCATGTTAGCTGGCCCTTTGTTAATCCTCAGGCAGTATGGCTTTGAGGAAGCTCCTGGTTGCATGGGAGAAGAGGGGCAGGGCTGAGCTCCCACCTCATATGCTGATGAAAATTGGCTTGTGTGCCACTCTTGGCACCTGGGCCAGGGATTGATGACCCCCGGTATAGATAGTAATTTAGTTTCCTGCTCTCTTCAGTCCTTCATCCTTCCATGGAGACTGCCAACAAAGGTGGCATGTCTGGTGGTGGCTCTATGTTATAGACCCTCTCTGACTTGGGCATATGTAGGTCATGACCCCATGGAAATCACTTCTACTGTGCATGGCAATAGAGTCACTCATACACTGTAGTCATTGGCCCCTCAGGTCCCATCAAGTGAGGTGAGGGATACCTGCAACTCAGTGCAAATTGAAGTTTTGGCACATGTGCATCACTCACAAGGTCAGGGCCACAGACAGGATAAAATCTTGCTGCTGCAGTTAACAATGATTCTTGTCTCACTCCTGTGAAAGAATCTGCATTTTAGTCTGCTCATTATTATTATTAATGCTATTTGTTAATAGTTAGATTTATTCAGCACCATCACCTAGCAACACCTCTATTGCTTCAACACTATCCAGTTTCCAGAGTTCATCTCCATTTGTGCAATAATGTTGGCCAACTGGTGTTATCATTATTTCTTATCTGTATTACCGGAGGGCCTAGAACCTCTAATCATGGATCTTGATCCTATTGTGCTAGCTGCTGCACAAACACAGAACAGAAAGACTGTCCCTGCCCAATTAGCTTACACTAGGCTGAAAGAAACTAACCTAAATTGACATGTCAAATTTCCCAGTGTTAAGTCATTATGGAGTCAGATCCTGACACCTCTCATTGCTGGTGATGAAGGCCCACAAGAAAACCAGTGCCAGGTTTGGATGGCCATGTGTGCAGGAAGCCGGGAGCCATGCCCTTGTGGACCACAGAGCATAACTTTGTGTAGGTTTCTTCCGCACTTCTGTGACATATGGGCTTGGAGACAGTCAAGGTTAATGTGGAGAGAAACAATGATGGAGCGTGGGATGAAGGCAAGAGCTCCATGACACTGCCCTGCATAGACACACTGCCCTGCACAGACACATTAATTCAGGTTGTTATGAATTTAAAATCCCAGCCTAATGTTATATTAATATATTGCGCTGAGAATTTTGCTAGAATAAGGAATGAGATCCTGGGTGCAGAGCTGCCTGTACTGTACCTGTGACAAATCAGCACCCAAACAAATGTTTAACAAAGCAATAAACCTGTTGAAGGAATAAATTAACTGTACAGCAAGGTTATGCTTAGAGTATGGCTCCACAATAGAAAAGGTACATAGTGATTAGCTTTATATTACAATGTAGTTCTTAAGATTAGCTGTGCTGAATAAAAATTTAGCCAATTAATAATCTTATTTCTTAGGAAGAACTGCTTGCTATCGTATATTAATACAGATTTCACTCAATTAAAATTGTTCACAGTCAGCAAAAACAATTTCTGCACTGTAATGAAATAATGAAATAATTATATGCAAGGGAGGACTCCTGATCTTTTTAATTATTCTGTTCTTCCTTTTTAAAAGGGCTATTTGAAAACGCACTCTTGTAATTGATTGCTATAAATCAGTCAAAAGCATTCTAAGGATCATAAATATTCTAACTTTTAAAAGACAAAGAAATGCTAAATATTCAATGAAATCCTTCAATATTCAGAAAATTTAATCTAAGATAAAAGGATAGACTGCTCTTTGGAAAATAAAAAGTAAATTTGTTGTCCTGTGAAAAATGAAATATCTTGAATGTCAGTAACAGAAATGGAATTAACAAGAGATCTTTTTATTGTTTTTTAAGGTCATTAGGCTGTGAATTCTATAATTATGGAAATTGTCAGTCCAGTTCTGTAGAATGTTTGCTCCCATCCATAAGGTATTGGAATGTTCAATCAGTCTCTCTCATGGGAAAGTTAGGTCATAACTGTAAGTGTACCAGCAAAATTGAATTAAGCAAAGAGATTTCATTAGTATTTATAGCCAGAAGGCATCTGTAAAAGTACAGGGCAAAGAAGTTATGTGGAAGTCAAAGGAGGGGGAAAAAATGGGTTTCTGGTGACAAAGGCGAATCTGAAAGAGATATAAGTGTATAATGAATAAGAGCTATTGAACGCTGCTCCAAAGAGGGAGTTGCAAAGATGTCAAATATTGATTTTCTTGTGTATGCCTTTGGACTACATATGTAATTGTTTGGATTTGCTGTCTTCCTGATACAACAATATTTGTTGTTGAAGGTTAAAAAGCAGGGTGTAAAACAACCCAAAAAGTCTGAACATGTTAGAGAATTACAATAATCTTACAAGGAGGTTTAGACAGAAGTCCACATTTCCTTGCAAAGAAATATATTTATAATAATGAAAAACAAAACAAAACAAAATCCCAGTACAGCCAATAGCAAGGAAGCATTTACCTACAGGATGCTACTGAACTATATTGCAGTTATTGATTGTGAATATCAATTTATATCTGATTAGTTTCCTCAACTTTTTATAACACCAAGATATCCAGAGTCCATGTGTATGTGCAAAATATATCCTTTTGTTCTACTGATTACATACATGTAATGTATAGAGGCATAAATCAGCTGATGGTTGGACTTTAATGAAAAACTGAGACCAGCTCTCCTGCTACTCACTTTAATGTCAATCATGAAATAAACCTTTGCATATCTTGTTTGGATTCTATAAAAACAGATGGAACAGTCACCTTAAAAACTATTTCCCGCTTTAATAATGACATAAAGTTGATGTGGTATTAAATGTGGAGAAGCATGGAAATAATGTGAATACCATGGTAACTTTGTATGGTAATAAAAGACAAAACTAGAAAAATGTTAACGATAACTATTCTGTAGTCGTTATCTGTCTGATTCCACAGCCCTTTTGTGTTGCATATGAAATCCTGGCCCTATACGATTTAATGAGAAGTTTGCCATTGACTTCATTGGGGCCAGGATTTCTCTCTAGGAAGGCAGAGATAGCAGAACTAGCTTCTAGGCAGGCTACGGTGAGGAGCCAGGGAGCCGACTGCCCCCAAGCTATGGTGGGAGGGGCAGCTGCTTGCTCCTGGAAGGGGCAGGACTTCAGGCAGAAGGGGTGGGGCTGGGACAGAGGGGGTGTCCCCTCACCCAGCCCTCACAGCCACCCAGAGTTCATGTCAGAGTTCTCCAGCAGCAATTTAAAGGGCCTGGAGATCTAACCATAGCTGCTGCCAAAGAAGCAGCAACCAGGAGCCCCAGGCCCTTTGAATCACCAACCCCCAGGGCAGTTGCCCCCTTACCTGCCTCCGCCCGCATGCCTTCCACCATCAATGGGGTTGGTTAGCAGATATTCCAGAGAGATGTAGATAGCAAGACCGTCAAAGAGTTCTGCTTGGTAATTCAACCTTCCTCAGGTGTTTGTAGAAGTTAATCCAACACAATTCAGATACAACACACAAAGTACTGTATGTGGAAACAACATATTTCTATAACACAACTCATACTCTCTCTGACTTTAACAGGTTCATTTCTGACTAGAAGCAGACCCAACCCAAATACCTGGCTTCACATTCAACAAAATGCTAATCAAATTCAATTGACGTCCAGAGCTGGATCTGCATTACACGACTGACACCTACTTTTGTTGTATGACAAACCCCAAACTCACATTTAAAGAGCACTGAACTCTGGTCAATTTCAGGGCCAAAATATTGAGAAGCGGGTTTAAGACTCATCACATACCACTCCTGCTGAATCCCAGGTTGCATGCCATAGGCTTGCCCAAAAACTGAGTCATCCAAAATCAATGCCCTTTGAAAATCTGGCTGTATGCAAGGCTAGTATAAGATGTGAAGTGAAATCCTAGCCCCAGTGAAGTCAATGGTAAAACTCCCATGGGGTCAGGATTTCACCTAGGGCTTGTGTGAGCTAGATAACAGTTTAATCCAAAAGGGGAATAGCAAAGGTTAAAATTATCATTAACTCTTCTATATTTAAGTTCTTTTTAATGGTGTAATCTGTACTTACTGTGCGTTCATGATCTGAGAAGGTTACTTATTGGATGTACGTGCATTTCTATGCAATGTTGCAAACCTCACCACCACAATACAGGTTGTACCTCTCCAGTCCAGCACTCTTTCATCCGGTAACGTCCATAATCTGGCACAATTTTAGTTAGCCAGATAACCAATTATCATGGGTCTGTCCAAGTTTTTCATGGTCCCATAAAGTTTGTTTATAACAACTAGTCCTGGATCTCAGTGTTCTGTGCTGCTGTTTAGCTGTAATTCACCTCTAAATGTCTTCTCAGAGCCCAGTCAGCAGTGGAAGTGTTGGTAATGCTGCTAGACAACAGCAAATTCTCATGGTTGGGTAAATTCTCTCCCAAGGGTGTCAGACTACAGAGACAACCTGTATAATGCTACCCACTCTACACATCTGCATATTCTACTAAAACTAAAGAGTTTGGAAATTTTTAGAGCTTGGTTGTCAGAATACAGTGTTGCCTAAGCAAGCATTAAGAGATTATGGTGATAATAGGTGTGCTTACTCCAAATAAAAGGTTTCATTAATCAAGCTATATTGAGATAAACCTGTCACTGGACAGTGGAAATCAGAAATCAAATACTGTGAAAGTTCTGACAGATTATTAAATAGAAATCCTTTCAAACTGAATTTAATTTACTGTGATATTACAGATATTTATGCATCAATAGGCAAGTGCAGATTGAGTTCAGAGGTCAGCTGCAGTGCTTGAAAATAAACGCATAGAATGAAACAAAAGGTGACAGTTACCTTTGTCAGAAATTAAGGTTTATTAAACCAAATATGAATCCCCCACCTGATTCCTCCTACACATGGAGGCACAGCGCTAGACAGTAATTTAATACGGGAGCCTAGATAACAGGTAGATACAATAAAGAAAATGCCTCTTCATTCTGTTAAAGACTTGTCTATAAACTTTACCAAAAGAAACTAAATACAAACATTGTTCCATACAAAGAGTCAGTAAATTACAAAAGGGTCACTTAACAAAAACAGGGGCTGTAAAGAAATGCAAATATTGTTTCTGATATAATGGAGTTGCGGAGGGACACAAGTGGAACCTGGTTCTGAATAGGAACTGCAAAACTGAAACCTTTAATTACATCAGAAATTGTTTCATCAAAAAATGGAGTTTCTTTAGTGCAATTTGCAACGTGGAATTCCACCCTCTGATGTGTGATGCACAGAGATCAACATTCAGAGAAGTGAAACTGGAACTTCATCACGGGTTCCATGCTAACCGGGTACTATGAGAGGCCTGATCCTATTTTCCACTGTCATCACTGACTTCCTGGGGGACCAGGCCTATTTAAGTATCCTGTGTTCACTGATTTCAGAGGGAAATGGAGCAGGCTCAACTTCTTAAAAGATATCTCTGGTACAAGTGCAGTGGTTTGGGCAGGACTGCTGATTGGGCAAAAGGTGCACAGGGGCCTGGCATTTCAAAGGCTGCTGCGCTAGTCTGCACAGCCCTGTGGGGGGATGAGCTGTGCACTGCTGACTCTCCTAAGCCCCACCTCCTCCACCCTTAGCCCTGCCCCTTCTAGGGGCATGGAGCCAGGCCTCCCTTACTCCTTGTCCCAGGGCCTGTGGTGTCTGGTGGCCACTCCTGAAAGATACCGAGGACCTTCAACTTCCATGAAAATACTTGAAAACTGAATGCGCTCAATATCTGGAAAGAGGGTTTTGTTACTTTGAAAGATTGGACGATTACTAGCAAGATTATTTGGTAATGGAATAATTGTTCCATGGTTGCATCGTCATGGAAAGTAATAGAGGAAAAACCCAAGCGGAAGCTTCCACCTAAGTGTCTCCATTCCATGAGCAACACCATCTTCCATAAAACAATGTTGCACAAAGTTGCCTTCAATGAGAATCAACCTTTCACCTGAGCCAATGATAGCAAAGCAACTTGTGTTCTTAACATGAACAAACTTGTGAAGAATGATCTCTGAAGTGTCAAGCCAGGATGAGAATGAAATAGAGAGAGAGAGAGAGAGAGAGAAAGCGATCAGGAGTGTCCAACATATGGCCCACAGACCAGAATCCAGCCCATGGAGCCTTTTTATCTGGCCCACTGAGCCAGCAGGGGCATCATTTTTAAAAGGCGACTGGGTGGTTACAAGCCACATGTGGCTCTTTAAAGAGCCACTAGTGGTTCCCGCCGCTGCTCCCTCCTCCAGCTCCCATACAGCATGGAGGGGCAGCTCCCAGCGCCCTGCTGCAATGTATGTGAGGGGAGCCATCAGGGGTTACTGTGGAGAATGCAGGTTCCATCCCTCACGGAGGGGGTTGTCCCCGCATGGTCTCCATAATGCGTAGTCCCAGCATGCACTTGTTCGTTCACTCCCCAGCTGGCATGGCGGTGTAGCAGCCCCACCAAGGGTATCAAGCAGCTGAGCACATTGCTGAATGGAATCGTGCAGCTTGCCTACTATGACCGAGCTGGCATTGCTGAGGGCCTGCTGTGGGGCCAGTTCTACCCTACACCAAGGCATAAGGGGCTGGCAACAGATGGGCTTTTGCCAGCAGAAGCACGTCCACATGGTCTCTTTACTGCCAGCACCCGCCTTTGCCAAGGGCGAGATCTTGCGTGGCTATGCTAATGAGATGTGGGAATATGCTAATGAGAAGCCATTTGCAATTGTGAAGCTGCTCATTAGCCTGGAGCTGCTAGGAGAGTGGCTCCGTGTAGACCCAGCCTACTTGTGTGGGAGTAGCAATGCGAGGCATGGCTGATGCACCTTGCCCTATTATGGCCCAGGCCTGCATTCATTGCTCCACCAAACTCCCCACAGAGGTGGAGCTTTGTGTGAATCAGCAGTGCAGGATGGATCCCTGAGTTAAGCATTAACATGAATCAAAATGGCACTACCTTGTGACAATTCTCACCATTGCCCCACCTCAGGTTAGCTTAAGTCTTTGCCTGTGTGCCACAAAAACTACCCATTTAAGGCCATTCACTTTGCCACTGTGTTTACTCAGCAGCTGCAGTTGTTACAACTTTGACACTGGAATGACTGTCACTCTAGGTTATGATTCAGGCAGAAATGAAGACAGAATAATAAAATCCAAAAAAGGAAGCTCCAGAAAAGGAAGAAAAAGACAGTATCCCTCTCTCTTCTGTATGACAATAAAATGGTATCCCAACGTTTAGACTTAAAAAGCCTTAGCTAGAAACTAAGACCTCAATTCAGCTTTAGAACATGCTTAACTTTAAGCCAGTGCTTACATCCCATTAAATTACAGATAAGCACATGCTTAGATGGCAAGCCACATGCCACTGAGAGAGATAGCAAATATGTATGAATCTAAGTAAACTAATGTTTCAGAAACAAACTACATTTATTAAAAAAGAGTGGATATCCTGCATTTATCAAATTCAATGGAGTTTTAACTTCAACTTGAGCAGATCTTGACTCATGAACTAAATTGTCATGAGTTTTACCCCCCACCAAAAAAGAATGATTTGAGTATGTGGAAGAAATAAGTGAAATATTTATTCAATGGTTAGAGGCACAGTAATATACATCTGTGCAGGAATCTATGTAATATGGCATTATGATGTAAAAGAACTGTTTGAACATCTGATGAAGTGAGTCTGTGCTCACGACAGCTCATGCTCAAAACTTTTCTGTTAGTCTATAAGGTGCCACAGGACCCCTCGTTGCTGTTTGGACATATAACTGTTACGGGACTCAAACAATTTAAGAGATGGTCACTTGGAGTTTTGAGCATGCAAAAATGAAGAGTCAGTCATTCATTTCCCATCCAGCTGATGATCAAAGAATAAAAATACATCATTTCAAGTTGCCCCTTGGAATTATTTTCATTTCATTGCTGTAGAACAGATCTCCGTGGCATAGGGATGCCGTCCCCCACAATGTGGAGCATCTCGTGAAAAACGCCATGTACCCTCAGAGGTGGGGATGCTGCTTGCCTAGCAGGATTGGAGGTTTGAGCAATATAGATCTTATCCTGTAGCTCCTTTGACTTTGAGGTGGAGCAGGACTGGTCCCTATTGATCTGGAACACGAAGGAGCATGAATGCAGGAGCAGGGGAGGAAACTTGGAATGACTTACTGAATTTTCCACTTTGCTACATCAAAGGCTGGGTCAGCAGAGCTTGTCTGTAAAAGTATTCATGCAGGGATGACTTGCTGGATCAAGGGGGACCAAATTGGGAGAGGGAGAAAGGAGAAAGCAAAAATGAATTAGTGATGTAAAGTGAATGGTCTGCATCAAACTCAGTTCTCTTTACTCATTTTCTTATACTTCATAAGAGTAAATATAGCACTGGTTTTTGGCTTTTAACAAGGCTTTTAACAAGGACAGTCTTGTCCTGTAAAAAGAGTGACAGCCCCACGTGCTAACCAATATCGGCTTTTTTGTTTCCTTGTAATCTCCTGTCTGTCAGCAGCCATACGTTGTATTTTGTCTCATACGCAGAATGCAGGCCCCTGAGGAGTAGAGCAGGCACCATAATTTGTCCACTACGAGGTGTAAATACCACCTGATGTGCTTCCTGTGATGTTCTTTTCTTGCTTCAGGCCTTCATCAGCTGGAGTTCCTCTTGAAAACCCTTCCCATCTGAACAAAAATGAGAGGAGGCGCTCAAAACTAACAAACAATGGTATCAATTTCATTCAAGGGACAAAGCTTGATTTCTAGCCTAATTTCTTCCTGTGGGACACTGCCTTTGGTTCAGTGGCTCTGACCATGTACCTGGAAGGGCAGAACAAGCAGAAGCACCAACATCGCACCATAGGTCTTCAGGAGCCTCCGTGGCCCACCCTCTTTCCCATATGTTTCTGCTGGTGATCTGCACAGGCCTGGACGCAGTGGCCACAACCTGAATCCCTCTCCCCACCCTATTGAAGAGATTGTGGCAGATCTGAGTTCAACAGCATGTCGCTTTCCTTCAGTGCGCTGGCCCTGTGCATCCCCGCTGCATATTGCCTATCCCTACACTGGTTCTGCTGTACATGTTGAATTTCTCTGGTCTGGAACTCGCTCATCTGGCAACATCCATAATCCAGCATGATTATAGTTAAATGGACAACCACTCATCATGGCTGAGTCCCATAAAGTTTGTTTACAGCCACCAGTCCTGGCTCTCAGTGTTCTGTACAGTTATTTAGCTGCAATCTACCCCTAAATGTCTTCTAAGAGGGCAGTAAGCCTTGGAAGTGTTGGTAACGTGCTAGACAATATTGACTTCCTGTGGTCCAGCAAATTCTCTCATTCAGCACTGGCCAGGTCCCAAGGGTGCTGGACTAGAGAGGTTCAACCTGTATTTGTAGATGCCAACAGACAGAAGGATTTGCTTCTGGAGTACTACTACACGGTGTTTATAGTTATAACAGAATTCCAGAGGTATAAATGCCTTTTGTATGAGTTATATGTGCTTCTAATGAAGAAAACCAATAATCAGCCTTCGTTGCAATATAAACTGACCAATTTTGTCTCATTGTTCCTTTCCCCATCTGGCAGTGTCAGTCTGTGCTCTCTTGTATTTAGATTGTAAGTTTTGTGAGGCGGCAGCAGCAGTGTCCTGTTTTTTTGTGTTTAGACAGCACCTAACACAATGGGATCCTGGTCACTGAATAGGGCTACTAGATGTTACCATAATAAATCATAATATTTTCTAAGGTCTCCATCTATTTAAGGCCTCTCAACACACACACACATGCAAAGAAAATACACTTACAAGTCAAAGGTTTAATAAAGGCAGCCCTACCCAAACCGTAAGAACCAGACCTGGCATAAGAGCAGTAAATCACCCTGCAAACTGAGATCCATTTAAATGGAAACAGCACACAATACACACCTTTACAGTCACTCAGCAGGACATCAGAGCAGGGTTTAGACCTATAGGAAAGCAGCACAGCAATTTGCGCTTGCAGGATCTTAGGGTTGGAAGGTACAGCCTCTTACCCTGACATTATTTGCACCTTAGGTTGGACAGCAGCTCTGGCTCCGGCACCAGTGCTATCAAGTGCTGTAATGGAATATAGGGTAACAGATGGCCTGATTTGAAATGTCATCCCTTAATCATTTTAGACAACCCAAACTAAATTTGCTACCCACTTTCCCCAGCGTCATTCACAGCGATGAAACGCACCCTAACCACACAAGTTACAAAAATTCTCACTGAGGTCTTTGCACCTGCAACACTGTGGCAAACCTCTTGATTTTTTTTTCCCAGGAGTACTTTTGAAATAAGCAATACTTCAGATGACTTATGAGAAAGCATTCACAGACTTTAACAGGTGGGAGGGGACAGCGTAAAACACTGAGTCTAATTTAAACTTGGAAAAGGAAGGAAATGTGTAGCAATGGCAAAAACTGGTGCTTTCCACCAGCTTGTTTTGTTGCGCCTAGCTTCTGTAGTACACAACATATAGCAGGGAGTATTATGTAGGATAGCATGGATACTGCCCAGACTCTTTGCATTAGAGCTGGCTGGAAAATGCAGACTGAGGGGGTTTTCTGAAAAATTTAAATTTTTTTAAAAACAAATATTGTTTGGCTAAAACCCCAAAGTTTTTGCTTCTGAGGTTTTCAGTTCTTTGACAAAACTTCCAAATTTTCTATGGAAAGCTGGTATTTTTCACAAAGAAATGTTCTATCAAATCGCTAAGCCCATACTTCTATGAAAATCCCAATTTCGAACTGAAAAAAACCAGTTTTGACAGAAATCCCTATATGCAATTAATAAGCATGTATCTGAATGGATCTTCAGCAATTCTCTGGTTTGTGCTATTAAGTCAGAACCCTAAAGCTTTTGCAGTTTGAATTTTCTTTGTATCTACAGAGGAAAAAAAGTTCCCATAAAAAACATTTTTAAAACTCTCCAGGTAGACAGCTACCTAGTTTACCACATAAATAAGTAGCTGGGGAGTTTTTAAAACAGAGATTATGGACCTGATTAGATAAATATCTAATATGGAGTATAACCTGCCCTATGCGTATTGGGTGAAATTCACCATCCTTCAGGGGGCCCATAAAAGACATATGAACCACTTAAGTCCCACTGAGGCCCTATTTTGAGGGCTTCAATGATTCACAGACCTTGTGTTGGCCTTCTGCACAGGGGAAAATGTCCCAAATTAGGAATTAAAAATATTCATTGTGGGAGAACAATGTTGTCAGAGTAATTTTCTGTTCTGTAGTAGCATTTCAGTTGTTGGCTTTCACTGTTTAAAAAAGGGAATCAAGGATATTATCCACATGGCAGAGTAATGGAGTACAGAACTGAATCCTGGAAGACAAGCAAAGCCTCCTTTGAAACCAGGAAAGCCAGAGCAGAAAGAGTAGAGCTGACTGCACTGGAGGTTTTGCCCATGTCATGATTTCAGGCTGTGGCCCAGACTGAAGATTTAAAAGAAGTTCTGTGCCAGACCATGGTCTATCATGGAAAATCCCACGGGTAGAGTGAAATCACACAGCAATATCTGTGACAGTCAATGAATTTTTGTAGCTTTGTCCTGCTGCTTAGAGAGTTATGTAGGTTCTAGAGGACTCAGCATTTTCCTTCTGGCTGCATAACCATCCCACTTGCAGCTATACGCAAAAGGCTGGGGCATCCTCTATGTGGAGGAGCCACTGTCTCTGGCCTCCTCTCCATGACCTCACTCTCCTTGGGCAGCCTGGATCCCTGTGGAGACAAGACACTATGGTTCCCTTGACCTCCTTCCCCCTGCATATCACCTCCTTTCTCATGGAGAAGATGAGGACTCAGACATTCCTTACTTTCATGGAAATTTTACTGGGGGTTTACTGAGGCGCACTGCCTCATAAAGGCCCACTCTCCCCAGCTGCACACACTCCACCCCTCAGCTGCTTGAGCCACAATCCAGTGGTGTTCCTACAGGGCCTTATGGTGTACCTTTGCACAGACAATACACAGTCAGTCTGTGGGATGCTTTTCCAAAGGATGTTATGAAGGCCAAGACTATAAGGGAGCTCATATAAGAATTCATGGAAGATCGATTCCACTAGTGGCTATTAGCAGGGATGGGCAGGGACGGTGTCCCAACCCTCAGTTTGCCAGAAGCTGAGAATGGGCAACAGGGGGTGAATCACCTGTTCTCTTCATTCCTTCTGAGGTACCTGGCATCAGCCACTGTCGGAAAATAGAATACTGGACTAGATGGACCTTTGCTGTGACCCAGTGCAGTGGTTCTTATAATAGAAAAAAGAGGATTATACTGCACTGGCTTTCTCCCCTTACTTCAGTAGGTGAAGCTCTATGGAAAGGCATATCTGTTCATTTTCTCCCTTCTCCTTAAGTGCTTATTCATTCTCTCCTATCCCTTTGGCACTTCTGGAAATCCCTGAACTTAGGAGGGGAATGTTTAAGTGAACGTGCCTCTCGACTGGCCCCAAATACTTCCTACCTTGTAACACACCTCTTCTCCCAGCCCACATAGCCTCTAGTAAGGGCGAACACACACAGGTGACCCCTTTCAAAACAAAAAGCAGTCAAGTAGCACTTTAAAGACTAGCAAAATAGTTCATTAGGTGAGCTTTCGTGGGACAGACCCACTTCTTCAGACCATAGCCAGACCAGAACAGACTCAATATTTAAGACACAGAGAACCAAAAACAGTAAGCAAGGAGGACAAATCAGAAAAAGATAATCAAGGTGAGCAAATCAGAGAGTGGAGGGGTGGGGGGGAAAATCGTGATCCCTTTGAGTGCTGGAGCATCGTCATATCATCTTGGCTCAACCCTATGCCCCAGGCCCTGGCAAAATGGGGAGCACAAGTACCACTTCCCTTTTGTGAGTTAAAAAAAAATGAGGATGGTGATCTGGCTTTTGTGAATACTACAGGATTGGACTCTATGGTTACATCCATACTTACCAGAAGATCAACCCAGTCAGGGTCAATCTTCCTGGATTTGATTTAGCGTGCCTAGTGGGGATACGCTAAACCAAACCATCAGGGCTTGACAGTCAACCCTGGTACTCTCACTCTCACAAAGAATAAGCGAGGTTGACTCCCTCTGTGAGGACAACCCGATAAGTCGATCTTACATACTTCTATTCCAACTGGAATTGCATACCTAGGATACACTTTCAGGTCTAGTGTAGACCTGCCCTATGATTTATTCCTGTGTATTTGATTAGTTATGCCTGACAGTGTAGCCTCTTCCTGCTGGAATAGACACAGGCTGGAGACTGTTTCAAAGAGGATCTGCATCCATTTGCAGTCTATATTCCTGTCTGCTTTTGTATAAAAAGGTATAAAATTGAGCAAATGCACATCTTTTTTGGAGCAGCTGTTAGAGGATGACTAAGACATCCAGTGACTGTGTAGAGAGCACTGGACAGATTTATTTTGAAATCACTGTTAACATAAGACACTTCTGTACCTTCTGTGATCTGTTGCTTACAAATATATACAGGGTGTTTGCATTCCAAAATGCTTATGAGAAATTATGGAATAAATTCACACAATGTGTACAGTGGCTGGTCCATATTTTGGCCTGAATGTCTGCCCTGTATGCATGTCTTTTCAAGGCAAACGAAACATACTTATTCTTTTACTCACCCCACATTTGAAGTAAATGGGGTTTCCATGGTGCCATCAGGTACAAATTGTCAAAACTAAACATGCATTTTTCTGCAATGACCAAGGAGTTAAGAAGATACTTCTGTGGGAGCAGAGGCACTGGCTAAGGAGAGGATTCCACTAAGGAGAGTTGTGGAACCCCTGTGGCTTCTTTCCTTGCTCTTTATAAGACCACAAGCAAGCAACACAGGATCTCAGTTCAAAGAGAAAAGGGGCAACAATCACATGGCACCAATGAGATGGACGATTGCTACAGGTGTGAAACAGAAAGGTGGATTTGGTTAGAGGTGAGCAAATACTTCGTAGCTAATAATTGATTAGATGAACTTTGCCTTTCTGTCCCTCCGCAAACATTGCTTGACGACATTTTTTCATGAATTTCATTGACTCTATTAATTCCTAGTTCATACTTTATTAGGAGCATCTGAGCTCTGTTCTTTGTGATTGATTGCATAGTTTTTCTGTTCCCTGACTGAATGAGCAGCTTTCCAGAACAAATACTAGTGAAATGTTCATTTAGTGTTTGTTAGAAGGGGTGTGTACTGTAAACTTAAAATTAGCGTTTCACAGGCATTCCCTCTTGCTACAGTAAACTATCGTATCCAGCAGCCCCAGGACTGGGAGGTTGCCTGATATTCAAATATTCTGGATAATAGAGAGGCATACCTAACAATGCATAATGCTAAAGAAAAACTAGATTACATATTAAAAAACAAACAAAATGTATGCAGAGTACTTTATTTACCAACAACAATAGTATTATACACCGTAAACTTATACTGCATTGCTGTATTTATTTGTCTTTACTTTCACTATACTGTACTTATAAAATGTAACTAAAATTTACTTACAGTTATTTGAGAGTTCTGGATGATAGAGTGCCAAATATTAAAGAGTTTACTGTGGTATAATTCAGTTGTATGAACATCCATGAAAAGTGACCTGAAAAGAGGAACAAGTATAAAGAACCCAAGCAAATACATAAAGTCACATGAGTATTTTATAATATTTTGTTTGTTTGTCTGTCAGTTTTGCCTAAATTTGTCATCTTGGGTTTGTCATTTCTATTCCCTTTAAATCGTACATGGAGAAGATTCCCAAAAAACAGAATAAAATATAATGTTTCCATGGCTATCCATATAGAATCATGCAGCATCAATATATTATTAAAAGGACAATTTAAAAAATCAAACTAGTGTCAGAAAATGTTTTACCCGTTATTGTTATAATAAAATTGCAATAAGGTAAGGAGATAGGGGCTTATATGTTTTCCTGTCTGTTGATTTTGCATATGGGACAGCACTGTGATAGTCAGTTTGGCCCTGATCTTGTAATCGCTTATGCAAGGAAGTAGTCAGGCAGGTGAGAAGTATTACCAGCTTCAATAAGACTATTCAGAAAATAACTGGATTTCAGAAGTGGTTTCTTAGGGAGCCTTTTGGTGTTTGTGTAGGTCTTTCACGGGGTAACAACTCAAGGGAAATTAAAAATTGACTAGAAATCAACAAAATTTGGGCTGGGTGAAATCAGAGACAGTGAACTTTTAACCATCTTTCAGAAATGGACATTTCAAGTAGGTGATGGTAAAAACAACACTGAAAGGTGGTCCAGTGTAAATGAACAGTCTGGTGGTTTGCCTTACATGTTTGGCCTCTGCACTCACAGGCTGGTTCGTTTTCCAAGGAGAAAACTTGTTTCTACTGCATCCGCCAACTCTAGCATAAGAAAACAGAGGAATGTCTCAGAAGCTGGTCCTGGGAGAAAGAGGCTTACAGCCTATAAAGGTCGGTAACTGTTAACACTCACCCAGCAGATCTGCCACAGCACCATGACTCGCGTGTGGGGGTGGGGGGAGGGAACTGTTTCTGTTGAGGGCAGATCTGACCCGAAATAAACACCTCCCCTTAAGGACCGTGGCCTTGAGGCTGGTAAGGTTCCATGCGTGGATCGTCGTGCGGCATGGGTGTTTCTTCGCCCACAGAGGACAAAAGGCCTGCGGGCCTCCGAGACAAAAACTCGCGTGTAACTTTGGAAAGACCCCCTGATACCCGGCTCGCTTGGCCACCCCAGGGGGTTCGATCCCACGGGACAAGCTTAAGTCCTGTTGGCTTGTCTCAGGGGTGAATTTGGCCCCATGTAACTAAGTTCTCCCACGATGCCCTTCAGCTTCTCTCCAGGGGAGGTGACGGCCATCAGCAGCTTTTAGAGGGGGCAGGTCCCCTTTATTCGCCTGCCACCGTCCCCTTGTGCCCTCTCCCCGTGGGTTTGATCCCTGGGTGCTCCCTCTGCTTTGGCCTGTTGTGGACGGTTCAGAAGCTAATCTGCCGGGAAATACCTCTGCCCGGGCTTCTCCTCCACCGGGTGTGAAAGCAAAACTCAACCCCAGTGACCCCGGCTGGTTATTTGAGCTAAGAATATCAAGCCCCTCCAAACAGCTCTGGGGACACCGCTTCGGGTCTCCTTTGCGCAGCGCCTGAGGCATTAGGTTATCGGATTTCCCCCTGCAGGGCATAGTTTTAAGGGAAACGCCTCGATCAGAAGCTTTTGCCTGGCTTGAAGCAGGGAGACCCGGACAGGTCCTTCGAACACGGCCGATCAGCTGCAAGCGCGCGCGCGTGGCCGCGCGGACCGTTCGCAGCAGCATCACCCATGGGGCAGAGTGAACTCTGCAGGAGGGGCACGACACGCACGTGTCGCATTCCCACACCTGTGGGGTGGGGCGGGGTGAGGGGTGGGAAGGCAGGTGTGGCCAATTGACATCCCGAGGAAGTGGAAAATAAAATACTGGTGAAAGAAAAGCATTTGAAAAACACGCAGGAACTCTTCGCACGAGATCGTGTGTCAATATCCATCCTCAGAGCTGGGAGGCAGCTGAGGCGGTGGGTCTTCGCTTGTGCTCCAAAAAAATCTGTTAGTGCAGAAGGTGCCGCAGGACTTCTGGCTTTTTTGAGTCGGTAATTTCTATTCAAACCGGCTGCATTTTCCATGGGACACCCACTTGGGGTGATTTAGAGACAGAGAGAGAGAGAGAAAGATTTTCTTAGCTGCAGCATATTAAACTATTCCTTCCATTCCAATTATCAGAGGGGTAGCTGAGTTAGCCTGTATCTTCAGAAACAACGAGAAGTCCGGTGGCACCTTATAGATGAACAGATATTTTGGAGCATAAGCTTTCGTGGGCAAAACCCACGAAAGCTTATGCTCCAAAATATCTGTTCATCTATACGGTGCCACCGGACTTCTCGTTTTTCAATGTCAAGGTGTGTTGGGAGCCGTATTTGAGGTGGGCTCTCTCCAGGCACACGCCTGGAAACAACGTTCACCTCTCACGTTCATTCTCCAGACTCCTGGAGAGGTTGGACTGATGGATGCCCTTTATGGCCTTATGTGAGACCGCGGCTCTCCTTGTTAGACCCCCGAGGCCCTCTTTGCAGAGAGATCTGGAAACCCACCGTAAAGGTCCGCTTGTTAGGGGGCTGGTGAAGGATTACAGGACAAAGGCCCCGATCCTGCATTTCCCACCCGTGGGGTGGAGGGTTGAACCAACGCGGAGAGAAGGGCTAGTCGGGGGAGGGGGCCAACCCGCGATCTCTTCCAGCCCACCTGGGATCTGCGCCAGGGTCCCACCGGCCGTTGCTGTAGCGCCGATTTGGTGGGAATTACAAAGCAGGGCGGCCTGGCGCGCTGGGAGCATTGAGCTCCCCGGGCAGGGGAGGTGTTTTCCCGTTCGCTTGCAAACTCCGCCGGCAGCGGCTCCTCGGCTCTTAGGGGGGAGCCCGACGTGCGCCCCAGGGCAGCGGAGCGCGCCTGGGAGGGGGCGGTTGATCGGCTTCCTAAGGGAGCCGAACTTGGACTGAAGCGAACTGAGCCCAATAATGAATCAATCTAAATTTACCCGGAGGAATGGGGCGGCTCTAAAAATACACCCGCAGCTGCTTTCTCCGCGCCCTCCGCGGGGGATGAAAAAGCCGGGGGTGAAGAGACAGGCGCACGGGCGCACCCCGGCGGCAGGGCAGGGCAGGGGACGCGGGGCAGCGCCCGCACCCAGCGGATCGGATCTGTCGGAGAGTGGCTCGGGAGGCGCTCTTGGGCTCCGCTGAAGAACTGAGCTTTCCTGCGTGGGGAATCCGGAGGCTCTGAAAATGACAAGCCCCGGGCTTGGTTTGCGCGGTAAATGCGCGGCCAGGGCACCAGCTGCGTTCCCGCAGGGGCCGGCTCCCCTGCCCGCCCCACCCCCGCGGCTGGCCGGATTGGTGCACGCTGCGTGCTTGTCTTCTTGGTGCTTCGGGCCACTACAGGGGGCAGCTCATTTGCTGCGCTGCTGGGGGCGCTATTCCCCCACTCCCACCCGCGGGGCCCCTGACCGTCCCCCGTCGCTTCCCCACAAGTCCAGGGCAGCTCCCGAGCCAGGCAGGACTTTGCTTTGGAACCGGTGCGCCCCGCGCGACCCGATTCCCAGCGCGCAGCTCAGACCTTGCCCCTTTCTTTCGCAGAGACAAGCTCGGGGCCCACAAGCGGCTCCTTCCGCCAGCGCTGCTCTCCACGTCCTGCGGCCCCGGGGGCTGCTGGCGCGGGAGAAGCCGGGGGGAAGGAAACGCGCTGCGCCCCTGGCCCGCTTTGCGCGGCTGGAGCGCAGGAGGGTTGGAGACGCGGCGCGCATGCCAGCTTCGGGGAAGGCGGGCAGGAGGGGGCCCTTCGAGCGGGGGGCGGGTTTGCTACAAGGTGCTAGGCGGGCTGCTGGGCCCATGTGCACAGCGGGGGTGCCGGAGCCACGGAACCCGACCCTGGTCCCAGTTGGAAGGGAAACCTCTCCAAACGCGCCGGCCCCCAGCCCCCCTGCAGCTCGCCAGGCCCTGAGAAGGGGCTGGGCTGCCCCGGCCGCCCGGTGCAAGCCGGGGAAAGCGGAGGGGGGTTGAGCTCCGCAGCTCTCTTTATTCCCGGCTTGTCTCATCTCTCCTTTTGTGCTCGGTCGCGGTGCCCCGGCCGGCGGCGCGCAGGGGGGAGCGGAGCGCGGGACAGATAAAAACGAGCAGCATCATATTGTTTGACAGAAGGATCCCGGATGATAAAGTGCCTCCTCCGAGGGGGGCGGGCAGGGCTGAACTCCTAAAAAAGGGACCGCAGCTCGCGCGCTCTGCTGGCAGCAGCCTGGAGGGACCCACCGGCTGCGGCCGCCGACGCGCGGCCGAGGGGCTCTGGTTCCGCGGAAAGGCTTTTTCTTTATTTTTTCCTAAAGGCAGTTCCGGCTCCCCCCCCCCGCCCCACACACACACCTCGTGGCAGATGAAAGGGCCAATTTCCGAGAGAAAGGCTCGTTTTGATTAAATCTGACACGCCGCTGATAACTCCGTGCTAATGTGAAATAATTAACATAATAGCCATAATTAAAAGCACGCTAACAATGCCATAAATTTATCACACAATTTTACTAGCTTTCTGCCCCTAACGGCTCTCTCATCGTTAATTAAACGTGTTGCCTTTTGCGGAATGGATGTTTGTACATTTCCAATCCAAATAAAGCTGCGGCCGCGTAGGAAACATGGCTGGTTTTACACTGGGGTCGCCGGGTTTCAGGGGCGATTTGCTGCGATTGAACAACCCGTGGAAATCGAAGGTTGGGGGGGGTTCCCCCCAAAAAAGGGTCAGATCCGTTAAAAATGGTTTAAGAAATCATCATGTTTGAAAGCTGGGGGAGGGGCGAGAGAAGGGGGTCCCTGTCCGCGGCCGTGGGGATGCAACGGGACAGGGGATCCTTGCCCATGCGTCAGGGGAGAGATCCGATCCCACGCGTGTTTTCAGCAGGGGCGCCTGAAACTACCTGCTCCACCCCGCCCCCACTGACAGTGACACAGTGAGGACGGGAGTTACAAATACTTGCAAAGGGAGCGACGCAGGCCAAGGTGGTCTCGCTCCCACTCACATACACACACACATACACTCACACACGCACAAACACACACTCACACACACACACACACACACACACACACACACACACACGTGCGCACGGGGCACCGACCTCTCAGCCGGGGTCAGTTTCGTGTCAGTGACGAGGCTGTCCCCGAGGCGCCGGGCGCTAACCTCAGCCCCCGGTTTGGCCACCCGGACTTCTTTAAGGTCGGTTTGAAAGTCCGATGGCCCCTCCCCGCTGTCACCAACCGCCAGGCTGGTCTAATCCGGGGCAGGGCAGGGCAGCGCTGGAGACAACCCACGCGTGAAAGGAACGGGCTTAGGGCTGCAGGGCGGACACCTGCGGTTCCCCTTAGAACGATGCCCGGAGCCACCTGGCCATCCCCCCCCCCGCCCCCAAGTCAGCCCCCGGTTTCTCTTCGCTTCCCAAGCGGGGACGCGCTTTGCCTTGTTAGAACCAGGCGGAGTTGTACTGAGTTTCCCGCTGCCGGTCCCACGGGCTTCCACCGGCGCTTGCCCGCAGCCGGAGGTGTCTCTCCCGGACCCCGCCGCGATCGGGGCTCGGCCGTTTCCTCTTCTCCCGCCGCTTGATCGCTTTGCACGGCCGGCCCCCTCCCCGGGTTTCCGCAGCCCCTCGCGCGCCCCTGAGCGCTTTGCCGGGAACCACCCCCCGCTTGTAGACCCGGGGAGCCTTTCGATGGGAGTAGCTGGTGCGGCCGCGGGCCAGCCCTCTCCAGCGGCTTCTTTCGGGGCAATGCGCTCAGGATTGCGAAGGGTTTCTTCCTTCCCCAGCCCTGGCTAGCCCCGGCCTGACGGGGCAGGCTTAGGGGGCTAAGAGCGCGCTGCAATTAGGCTGCAAAGAGGATTAACTGAACGCCCCGGAGCTGGCAGCTGGCACCAGCCCCCGGCTTTGCCGCATCTCCCCGTTCTTCACGGTTCAGTCCCGCAGGGAGCTTCCCGCAACACGACCTGGACCGTTCCCACGGGGGAGCCGCCCCGACGCAGCCCCTTCCAGGGCCCAATCCAAAGCCGGACTTGCCACGCGCGGTCGAGCCCGGACCCACCACCTGTCAAAACTGCAAACCGCGCCCAGGTCCGACTCGGTCTTACACCCAGGGGAAGAACCTGGAGCACCGGCTCCCCCACCTCCCACTGGCGTGCAAAACTTTCTGGCCCAGCCCCGCTCGGATGGGAACCCTGATGGAACAAGAGATTAACACACTAGATCTCTAAGCGAGGGGAGACGGGTCTTTTCACGCTCAGCGCCGTAATGAATGGGATGAATCAATTAATGTGACTTTTATTGTGGCGAAGAAACGCGCAACAAATGAAACGGGGGCTTGTCGGAGTCGGTCTCCCCCCTCCCTCCCGCCCCCCCGGGAAATACTCTCTAATATCTATACCCACGCACAGAGAACCCAGTTGGTGTCTGGGTTAATGGCAGGACACTCCCAGCTCCCTGCGAGAAGGCTCGGCCACCGCTCCAGCAGGTTTTTTAAAGCACCCGAGGAAGAGTTTTGCTGTCCAGATGGCAAAATATAAATTAGGATCATTTGGAGAAAGCGCGAGGAAGACACAAGCCAGCAATCAATAAAGCGCAGAGCCACACACACCAAACTCACCGAGAAAACGGGGGCTTTCCAAGCACCGAGCGAGGCCGAAGAGAAAACGGGGATAGTTAAATGCTGGGGCTTTCTGTCTCGTTTAAAATCCTCCGTGGCGGCGTGTGCGGGCAGGGTCGGGGGTGGTGGCTGGTTTTTTTAGTGCAGAGACACAATCCTCCTAAAATCTAAAGCAACCACAAAGCGATTGCAGCAGAGTTCCAGGAGCTATCGCATCCACTCGCTCTTTCCCCAAACAAATACGGTGGAGGGTTTGGCTTTTGGGGGAAACACATTTACAGTGGTCATTTTAGAAGAGAATTTTTGCCTGTGCATTCGAAGCGTTGTAACTTTCGTTCATAAACAAATACCCATTCGTTAAACTTTTGCTGAGCCAGACCCAGCCATGAGATTTCTCTGGGTGAAGAGCTACCCTGGCAATGATGCTCGTCTTACCTCGATCTACTTCGCTTTCCTCCTATTCCAAAAACACCCGATTTAGCGCAAGCCTTAGTGGCCAGCGCTGATCAGTTAAGCGTCAGGACTGTCCCGTAGGCAAGTTGGATTGAGGTTTTCTCCCAGCTGGGTAGGGGATAAATCAATCAGTGTTCCCCAACATCTTCCGCAAAATATTTCACCAGCTCTTCACTCCTCGATATTTGTATCTCTGTAAAGCGATTGCTGCTCGCGAGTTGGGATATCACCTGCCCTTAGCAGTGCAAGGAGGCACTCAGCTTTTGCTTTAAACCGAATAAACCTCTCAGACGTCGGAAAGCAATAGACACGCTGCCCCCCCCCCGCACACACACACTAATTCTTCAGAGCAAGGTGGGGAGGGTTATTGATTTCCCTTTGCGGACGGTTCCCTGCTCTTTTTCGGCAGGGCGGGATGTTAAGGGAAGACCACTATGTTAATACGGACATTCCCAGTCCCTCTGATTTATTTTAAAGGGGGCGGAGGAGAAGGGTTTATGTGCCCTTTAGCGCAGTAATGGCTCGTCGGAAATTGTTTTATCCTTTTGCAGTTTTCTACCTAAATCTATTTTTTTAATCCCAAACACGTGCGAGCGTTCAAACAATACCCAGGGGTTTGGTTTGGTGCGTTTCTTTTTAAAAAGCAAAGCAGAAGAAGTAAAGGAAAGAAAACCACTGAGCAAACCGTTTCCGACCTACCTAGGTGTTATTGTTCTCAGTTGGAAGAGATTCCCCTGGCACAAAAGGAACAGCCTTTGTAAACCCCCTTCCCCTCGGCGGAGCCAAGGCTTACCTTGCACTCTGCTCAATAGAGTGTTCACGCGCTCCCTCATTTCCTACTTTTTCATATGCTAACGCTGCCAATGATTATGTCGTTAGCACCTCGGCCAGAAAAAAAAAGGCAGCTAAAGGCTCGTTTATTTATAGTTTCCCTTTGTTATTTTACGTCTTTTTTTATTATTATTATTGCTCTCTGCAGCTAATCTAATAGATTAATCAATAGCCATTTTCTGATCTTCAGGTTCCAGCTGATGCTGCTGTTGGGAAAAGAGAGAGAGGGGGGAAAAAAACCCACCGGGAAGTGATTTCAGAGCCAGAAGTTGTGGCTAAGGATTAACTTGCCGGTGCAGCCGTTTAGGGTGTATTTGGTCAGAGGCAATGGTGCTAAGAAACCCTCCCGGCAACCCCTGCCCCGCTCAGCTTCTGCTCCTGCCCTTTGGCATTTCGCAGGGCGCTTGCACGCGAGTAAAACAACCAGCAGCGCTAACTTTTTTCGCACGCTGGAAGCGGAGCGGTCGCCCCTTCCCTTTCCTTTTGCCTGGACACAGATTTCCAGCCCGACCCTGGCTGGACGCAGCTCCCGTGCTGGTGGAAAGGCGCCTCACCCGGAGGCCCGCCGCCTCCCGGCTTGGAGCCCCGAGCTGAGGTGCAGGGAGCGGCCGGGCGGCTCGCCGCGCTCGGGCCCAGCAGAGCCCCTCTTGTCCCTTTGTTGACAATTCCGTGCGACAACTTGAGTTTTGCAGGGCTTCGCTGCGGGGCGCCTGACGTCAGGCGGTCACGTGGCCCCGCCTCCTGGTATATCTGGAACTGGAAAGTCATCGATCAGCCGGGCTTCAAAACGGGACTTTCAAAGTGGCGAGTGAGTTCCTATAACGCCCTGCCCCCCCCGCCCGCCCGCCCGCCGCTAGAAATACCTCCCCCGCCCGCCGCCACGGGGAGAGCAGCCGGAGAGAGCCTGGAGCCGCGCGCGGCGCGGGCCGGACTGCAGCCAGCCGCCCTCGCCGAGAACAGGGGCGAGAGACCCAGCCCGCCGCCGCCGCCGCCGCCCCGATGAGCAGCCGCGGAGTTTTGCTCGCCGGGGGAAGCCGCCCGCCCCGCCGCTAGATCGGAGCCCTTATGCCCGCCGGGGGCAGCGCCGCTTGAGCCCGAGTCCCCGCGCCCAGCAGGCGGGGCAGGAGTTTGACGCTCGGCTGCGAGCCGCGGGGCCGGCCCCCATGCCGGGCGCTGGGCCCCCGGGAAGCCCGGCAGCCGCCCGGAGAGGAGTCTGACCTGATCCCCCCATGCCGGGTGGAGAAGGCGCCGAGCCCCGCGGCCGGGGGGCTTTGGTGTGAGCCCAGGTACCTGTTGGGGGCAGGCAGCCCGCGGCCGGGGAGGGGGGGAGGGAGGGGGCTGAGCCCAGGTGCCCGCTGGAGAAGCCGCCCAGCCCAGCTCACCTCTTTCCCCTCCCCTCGCCTGTTCTCCCCCCGCCCCCGCCCCGGCCCCGGCGCGGGGATGACCCTGTCGGGCAGCAGCAGCACCAGCGACATGTCCGGCCCGGCCGTGCTGACGGCCGAGGATGTGGACATCGACGTGGTGGGGGAAGGGGACGAGGGGCTGGAGAAGGACAGCGACGGCGAGGCCGGCAGCCCGGCCGGGCTGCCCCTGGAGGAGGCGGAAGAGCTGCTGCTGCCCAAGGAGGCGGGGGCAGGAGGGGAGCGCAGCGGCAGCGGCAGCCCGGCGGAGGCTACCCCTAGCGGGGCGGCGGAGGCGGCCAAGGGGCCCGGCGGCGGGCCGGCGGAGGAAGGCGGCGGCGGCGGCGGGGGGGCGGCCCTGGCTGGGCAGAGCAAGCCCAAGAACAGCCTGGTGAAGCCGCCCTACTCCTACATCGCGCTCATCACCATGGCCATCCTGCAGAGCCCGCAGAAGAAGCTGACGCTGAGCGGCATCTGCGAGTTCATCAGCAACCGCTTCCCCTACTACCGCGAGAAGTTCCCCGCCTGGCAGAACAGCATCCGCCACAACCTCTCGCTCAACGACTGCTTCGTCAAGATCCCCCGCGAGCCGGGCAACCCGGGCAAGGGCAACTACTGGACGCTGGACCCGCAGTCCGAGGACATGTTCGACAACGGCAGCTTCCTGCGCCGCAGGAAGCGCTTCAAGCGCCACCAGCAGGAGCACCTGCGCGAGCAGACGGCGCTCATGATGCAGAGCTTCGGCGCCTACAGCCTGGCCGGCCCCTACGGCCGCCCCTACGGGCTGCCCCCCGGCGCCTACCCGCACCCGGCCGCCGCCGCGCTGCAGTACCCCTACATCCCGCCCGTGGGGCCCATGCTGCCGCCGGCCGTGCCGCTGCTGCCGTCCGGCGAGCTGAGCCGCAAAGCCTTCAACTCGCAGCTCAGCCCCGGCCTCCAGCTGCAGCTCAACAGCCTGAGCGCCGCCGGCTCGCTCATCAAGTCGGAGCCCAGCAGCCGGCCCTCCTTCAGCATCGAGAACATCATCGGCGCGGCGGCCACCAGCTCAGGGAGCAGCGCGCAGACTTTCCTCCGCCCGCCCGTCACCGTCCAGTCCGCCCTTGTGGCGCACCAGCCGCTGTCCCTCACCCGCAGCACGGCGGCCATCGCCCCCATCCTAAGCGTGCCTACGAACCTTCTCTCCGGCCAATTCCTGCAGCCCGCAGCCTCGGCGGCCGCCGTGCAGGCCAAGTGGCCGGCCCAGTGATCCCTCGGGCTGGCTCTTTGCTCCCCCCGCTCGCTCCCTTTTGACCTTTTCTATCCCTCTCTAAATCAGAGACTGGGCTGGGGGAAGGGGGCGCCGGCCCCTCTCCCTCCCTCTCGGCCCCAGACAAAAACGCCGCGCTCGGGCCCGATCAAACTCAAAGGCTGCACAGAAAGGGTAGGAGTCAACCCGAGCACGGGAAAACCCAAGCCCCGCACCTCTGGACGGCATTTAAAGAGCCAAATGCGCCCAGTCGCGCCGGGAATGCTTTTCTGTACAGGTAAAAAGCAAAGGAAAGGCCCCCCCCGCCTTTGTACATATTTGTATCAAAAATTATTGACGTTACTTTTGGGGTTTTTATTTTTTTAAAAGGGCGAATAACTGTAGGTTTTAGGAGCTCTGAGCTTTCACTTTTTTGAAGGTTCTTACTCTCCAAGCGGTTTTATCGGAACGAACAAAAAAAGAAGTATTAAAAAGCGGGGAAAATTTTAAATATTAAACAAAAAAATTGGGGGGGAAAGGACAAGAACCAGTCATTCTATTACAGAAGTCTGTTTATATATGAATGAATATATGTATTCTAAATGTTATTCCTTCGTGTTGTACACACCTTTGTAAATAAATTTTTAAAATGCTGTTTCTTGTGTTATCTGCTGATTATATTCTAGAGAGAGGAAGTGGAGGGGGGGCGTCCGATCGGGCGACAATTTAGGGATTTAATAGATAGTTTCATTCATTAGAAGCAAACTTACCTTTCTCTGTCTGTGGCCAACTTTCCCTTTCATTCAAATAATCTTTCGGTAAGTTATTCAATACCCTGCCAGTTACTGCTTTCCTAGATCATCACTTATTTTACCATCCCAGATCTGTTTAGTGCCTGCAGATGAGTTCATCGAAATTGTCAGCCCAACTGCGCTGCGAGCGGGCAAACCACCCGGTTATATGTAACACGGGGAGGTTTGCCGTGGCGAGATCTAATTTAAATCCTCCGTGTAAAAATAAAACATGATGGCAATTAGACTCATTCGGGCTTCAGAACGGAAGGTAATATTTCTTCCAAACGCATTATTTTTCTACTACCGCAACTTAATTGTACATTCAGTGAAGGTAGCACAACATTTGTAAGACCTGTAATTACTCTCAATATCACTTGTTATGCGCGTTTCTTTTCCGTTTTAAAAATTCGGCTTTAAAAATGAAGCCAAGAATTTTACTAATTTCTTTTGCCGTAGAACTAAAATGTGCGCCCAATCAATGCAATTGTGTGAACCTTTCCAAATTCAGATAAGCCAAATATTACATTATTATGCAATTGAACTTACAGTTTAAAGAAAAAGAAATTAACTTTTTCGCATGATACATTTTAATATTTACAGTTATTTTATTTTGTAGACTCCTAATAAGTAAGTTTGGAGAAAAGTTGCAAATATATATATTTTGTCCCTCATTTGGGCCATATTAAAGTGATGACTACCAGCTATGCCCAAAATAATTCGCTGTCAAATAGAAATAATTTAAAAGCACATTTTGTTTTCAATCTGGGAAAAAAATAGAAGCAGACCAGTCAGAAAAGTGTTCATTCATGTGCACTGAATATATTTTATTACATATTTTTTTTCTGTCCTCTGTCAAAAAAATGTGAGTTTCACCTCAGGTATCGGAAATAAAATGTCACTTAATTTTCCACCTAGACAAGAATCTCCTCTTGTTAGTAAAATGTAGAGCATAAAATGCATGTTCAATTAATCCGTTGTATTAAGGCGTTAACAACTTGTTAACAGCGTTGATTTGGTTGCTTGTTCCGAGTACAGGCTCTGATAGGATCTGCTGTAAAATGTGCCCTTGCCTTTATACCTAATTTGTTTTCTTGGTAAACGGTAAATATTATTGCATCCTAAGTAAACATTTATACCTCGGACTACATGTACTAAAATAAACCAAGCTGCCTGGTGACTGGATAGTTTAAACTTTATAAATAAGGACCTGATAATCATCTGACACGGAAAGGAAAAACAGTCACCTTAACCAAGAAGAGATTGTATATCAGGGGCTCTTCACGCAGGTCCCTACATGGGCACTCCTCTAATCTCTTTTTACAAGGAAACTAAACAGATCTAAATTTGTTTGTGTGCTGCGGCTATAAACGTAACAAGTTGTTTCACAGTTGTGTCTAGCTAATCGGTTTTACACAAACAGCAAATGGTGCGTGATTTGTGCAACACGCGCAGGGTTCTTTCTATATTTAGCTGATACCCCTGGGAAAAGGGAAAGGAGGCTCTTCTTGAATTCACTTTTAGGCTCAAGAAGCTGCTGAGCCAGTGCTTCTCCCTGACACTGGAGAACAGGGGGCTCATTCCATTCCTGATCCTTTGTTGCTTATAAAATTACTCCCTCATATTTCCGTACATAGCAATAATACCTCCCGGCCCTGCATGTGTGCTGGGAACAAGCAGCAGCCTTTAAACTGATAGGCCTTTTCGTACTATTTATTAGGCAGCCCTGCAAAATAGCCGGCAACTTTCTTTCCCCCCACCCTAGTTTTCTTTGGCACGGAGAGGGGAGCCGGTCCTTTGCCCGGCGATCTGCAGGCCAAGCCAGCCAATCTGTAGCAACTAGAACGGTCGTTTCCCTAACGCTGCTGAGCCCCGAGCCCAGCTGCTTCCATGAGAGCGAAACGGAACTACGGCTGCAGTGGAAACGTTTTAGGCGGCAAAGCAAACGTGCAAACCGAATTAGAAGAACAAAGCCTGCGAACGGAGGAGTTGGTCTGTCCGCCGCCGCTCGGACGCGGGCGAGCGTTTCAATTAATAGGTTGGCCCATCACACGGAGTGGCTCAGTTGGCAGCCTCGGCTCTCTATTAAATTAAGAGCGGGTGCGTTTTAAGCGCAGGTGGTTTGCTTGCCGGGAGGGGCTCCGCTAGCGAGCCGTGACGCGGGGGGGTTACGGAAGGGGCTGTGATTGCATCCTCGGCTCCCGGGATCCGCTGCACGCGCCGCTAAGTCACACCTCGGATCTGCTCCCGCGGCTTCTGCAGAGGCTTCTGCGGACCCGGGCAAGAGGCGCGGGAATATTGCCCGGCAAAGAACCCGCCGCTTCAAAGTAGGGCGGAAAGAGGCTCTTGAACTGAAACGGAACGCGAGGAATAGGGGGGCCCAGTAAACCCAGAGGTCGCACGTGAGTCCCACTGGGGGGCTTCGAGGGCCGCAGCTTGGTACCGGCAGGTGGAACCTGTAGGGGGCGCCAGGTACGGAACGAGTTTCCCAGGCAGCGGGAGCAGGTCCCGGCGGTCGCTACCGCCTCTGTGCGGCCCGGCGGTGAGAAACCAGCGCGAAACTTTCTGCGGAGTTCCGGACCAGAGAAGCGGGCTGGGCCCGCTGCGGAGACACGCGGGCCTTGAACTGAGGGGTAGAGGAAAGGGAGCCGGAGCCTTTGTTTCCCCGCTTCCGCGAGGAGCCATCGCATTCAGGGGACATCACCGCCGGGCGGGATCGGGCCCGTCCTTTGCAGACGGGGCCTTTCCTGGGGCTTGAGCGGAAAGGAGCCTTGTGGGAACCGACCCCCCGGCGTCCAATCCCCAGCGGGATTCGCCCGTTCAATAGGGTGGGAGCGACCCCCACCCCACCCCGGGCCGGACTTGTAGGGCAGGAGAAGCTCTAGTCCCAGCCCCGGCCACAGATTCCCTCCAAACTGTGCAGCAAAAACAAAAGATGCGCCTGAGGCGCTTTGAAGCGGGGAGATTTCGCCGGATTTCTCGCCCTTCTCCAGTTGCGCTGTTGTCCGGGGGTGGAAGCCCTGAGACAGGCGAAACTCCCGCTCCCCGACCTCTGCCCATAACTAGCCCCGCGGAGTTAGGAAGTTTTCACGCTGGGCGGCCAAAGCGCTCCAGTGGCCGAGCAAGCGCTGTCCTGTGTGCTGGGGGCCTTCCGCAAACCGGCCCGCGCATATGGCCACACTTGACACGCTTGGTGACAGATGCCTGTTAGTAGGAGAAATGTCCCGCTGGCCTCTGGGGTGCACTAAAAGTAACCAGATCCGAAACACTGGGGAAAGGACCAGGCTCCGCAGTTGCTGTGCTTTATCCCGAGCCAATGTTTTTCTCTCACGTGGGTTAAAGGCAGTTCCCCTCTTCATTCACCGCAGGGCCAGGAGACACCCCCGGGATCTGGAGCTGGGGGAGCGCACCGGGTAACCAACGGCCCTACCGGGGGCCCTCTCCTCGGTGGCTCTAAATCGGTGTGGCCCCAGCGACTGCCGCAAGCGCTGCGACGGGCCCCGGCTGAGGCGCTGGCCCTCTGAGCGGGTTTTAGGGGCGCTCCCCTTGCCGGCCCTGCTGCGCGCCTCGGGGCGCACGGTGATTGACCTGGCCCCGGGCGCAGGGGCTGAGGCCTGAAGTCCGGCAGCTGCACACGGCGGCGGGGCGGCCTGGGGCTCCAGGGCCAGACGGTCTGGGGGTTAGGTAACGTCCTGTGTGGAAGGGCCGCGGGGCGGCTGCTGGCGGAGCTAAGGGGTCCCTTGGCCAGGAGCTGGAACCAGCTCCAGAGGCGCTCGCCGGGCTCCAGTGCAAGCGCGAACCCCTCGGGCTGGGCATGTCTGGGGCGGGTGGGAGCCGTTGCCCACTGCGGGGTGGGGGCTCCCCCCCGTCTGGCTGCTGTGCAGGGGCAAGGAGGGGGCAGCCAGCTTCAACGGCCCCACACGCACTAGCTGGCAGGACTCGGGGGGGGGTCGCTAATAAGTCAACGGGGAGAGAAGAAGGACCCGCCCCCTGCTCCGCCGGGCAGAGCTTCCCCAAGGCAGGAAGGGCCCTGCTCTTGCCGCCCAAGCTGCGCAGCCGGAGGAGGACCCGCTGGAGGCTGCCGGCCAAGGGAACCCATTAGCCCCTGTATTTCACTCAGCGGAGCCAGCCCACGAGCGGGTTGGAAGGAAGGACTCGTCTCCCACTCCCCAGGGACGCTCACCCCGCAGCTTCTGCCCGGCAGGAGGGTGGCACTTGCCCGGTCGCGCTGAGCTAGGTGGGATCTGGTCTGCGTCCTCCCCGTGCAGCCTCTACTTGCACAAGGGCAGGATGTGTTACCTGCTTTCCCTCGGCGGGGGAAGCGCCGCCCTGCCCTTCCAAGGGAGTCTTGTCTCTCTCTCTCTCTCACACACACTCACACACACACACACACACACACGTGTGCCCTGCACCTGCCGGGGTGTGGCTTCCTGGTGCTCTCTCCAGACCTGCCCATGCATCCTTAGCTAACGCCTGTCTCTCCTCTCTCCTACCCCTTAGTATCACCGCTGGCTGGAGGACAGCAGAGGCAGCACCTGTCTGACTCAGGGTAGCCCCTTGCTGGTCCCCGCCCCACACATATGCGCTGCGACTCCCTGGCCTGCGCAGGTTGGCGGAGGCGCGGTGGGAGGCCAGGAACCGCAGCTGCCTGGAAGCAAAGATCAGGGAAGGCAAAACCTTCTTTCATCCGAGCCCACAAGGGGGAGACAGGGCCAGAGTGGAAGTTACACTGAAAAAGGCCCGGAGCTAGGACTTTCAAAAGGGACCTCCCTTGCTGCCCTGGGATCAGCCCATAGTCCATCAGAACTGGCAGGTGAGAAGGGCCCAGGGGCAGATGAAGAGGTCTGAAGGAGTCCTGAGCTATGAGCCCCTCACCATGAATATTGGGGTGGGGGCAGACTATCTAGCTTATATACCATCTATATTATTTATACTGCAATACATACTTGGAGAAGGAAAAAGCCTTCAAATCACAAGCTACAGACATTCATAAACAGATGCCTGAGGTCCATCCTTCACATCAAATGGCAAGACTTGGTTACACATGCGGAGCTTAGTAACAGAGGAGGACAAGAACCAATTGACATTGACATCAAGAGAAGAAAGTGGGGATGTCTGGGCCGCACGCTCAGAAAACCATCATCCAACACAGTCTGTCAAGGGCTCAGATGGAACCCACCAGGAAAAGGCAAAGGAGGGAGACCTTGGACAACATGGAGAAGATCTACTGAGACTGAAGGACAGCAACTAGGGTACTCCTGGGGCCAGCTAGAAGTTTTGTCCCAAGACGGAGTGAAGTGGAGACTTGTAGATGACCTACACTCCAGGAGTACAAGGGTTAAGTAGTAGTAGCATAGTTCATGGTAGGCTTTGGTTTTCCAATGCTGTAAGAGCACAAGAATCTTCCCCGAGGTGATAGAAAGGGAGAATATAATTTACTAAGGAAATTGAGAAAGACCTAGCAAGGATTGTGTCTTGCATAGGGTTGAGGGAGCGCTGCAGCTATAGAGACTTTTTTAAAAGCTGCCTTGTTTATGCAACAAAATACATTGGGGAGATGGGGTGGGGGTAGACCCTGTTGTGCATGCGATTTGCCTGACATTTTTACTGGAGTACTTCATGAAAGGACCACTTGATAGACCAGGCTGGTGTGTAAATTTTGCCTAGGGAAGATGGACAGGAGGGCTTCCTTAAAGTATTGACTCTGCTGCATGGTCTTCTTGACAGGCCTTTATGTGCTCTCCTGTTAATAAGTCATCTCCACTGCAATAAGATGCTAAACGCCTTTAAAACTGTAGTTGGAAAAAACTTTCTTCCCCACCTCATATTTCTTAATATAATCCATGGGTCACTGTTTTTCTCCCATATTCTGGATTAAGAGCTCTCAAAAGTAAGACCAAGCCTTCACATTCCAGTTGCTTACCGCAGAATTCATTGGTGCACTCCTGCAACTGAAAGCATTTGATAAACTAGAACCCTCTTCAGATACCTTTTGGAAAATTGTGACACAGGACATTTTTGGAGGAAACCTCAAACCAGGCCCTGCTCCCCCTTGCTCTGTCAGAACTCCCTTGGCTCAGGCTGAGGATAGAGCCCAGGACTGCTAAATAGCTAAGCACACTTGATGCAAACACAGGGCATCAGCCCCTGGGTAATTCCTTAATCTAGTATTTTCCAGTTTCGCAGACTGGGTGATTAAATTATGCCTACCTCGTTTCCTGTGGTTTAATTTATTTATTTTTTAATCAGCCGTTTGGTGTCACTGTGCTCTGTTACCCACAGAGGTCTAGCCCAGGGAGAGCTAGATTCATGCTGGTGAAGAGATTTCCTACTCTGCAAAGCCATAGAGATACCTACATGGCCATTGACTTCATTTGGACCCCTGGCAGGAATAAGACTCCCCAGATTTGGCCTATAAACCTTAAGGCAACCTCAAAAACACCATTTCATGATGAGAAGTTAGCACGGAAGTTTCTCACCAGTGTCACCCGAGTTAAGGAGGCTTGTCAGCCATCCTGCAGTGAAACAAGTTGTCAAGGTCCCCCAGCTATTTTCAGAATTGCTCCTGGGGTGGAGTAGGACCACGTCCCTGGGCTTGAACAGGCTGACCCAGGATTTTGAGAAGTATTTGGAGCAATTCACTATCTTCAGCCTGTACACACATCCCATTGGCATCAACCAAAAGCTCCGCAGCCGATGTCCTTGGTTTGTGTCATTTTGATGGTTACTAGTTAGAGAGGCCTCAGGTGGCATGAACAGCTAAGGGAGAGGGCAAACCCTGGCCGATCTACCTAGAGACTGATACAGCTTCTGATTTCTGGTGCTGACCAGTCGTTTGGGCGGAAGCTTGTGCATCTCCCTGTCTCTGCGACTCAGAGACATTGGCCTCAACATGAATTATTCTGGAGCCCAGCGGGAGGCTGGGGTAGCGGTCGCGAGTGGGATTTTTAGAGCCCTGCGGAGGGATCGGGCACCCTGTTCCCATGGAAAATCTCATCCACCCGCAAGGACTAGTTTAGTTGTGGTACGTAGCGGACCTAATCCAACTTCCACAATGAAGTCAAGAGGAAGCCAGCGGCTTCAACGGACGCAGGAGCAAACATAATGCCTCTAGGGCGCATTTTCAAATCATTTGGACAGAAATCCGAAAATGTCGGCGGGAAATCTGCAGCCCGAACCTGCAGCCCCTGCAAACTGGAGTCGGCAATTTCCTCCTCCAACAGAGAGCGAGTGCGCGGGTTGCAGAGACGCGGATTATGCATCACCACCGTATAGCCTATAACAGCGCTTCTGGCACACGCAGATACTAGTGTCCCTACCCCGCTCCCCCGGGCCCGTTAACGTGCCAGCCATTCACACGCGCACAGGTTATGCTGAGCACACGCCGGCCTCGTTTTCCCCTCTGATTGTAAAAGAGCTTCCATTGAAAACCGCCCCGGACCCGACAAACTCCAGCCTCGAGCACTTCGCGAGGGGAAATCTCTGCTCTGCGGTTCCCGGGGCGCGCACGTGCGAGTGGGGGACTTCCCTCCGAGGCGTGCGCTGGGTCGCTGTGTCACACACTGACAACCTGACTTCGCCGTAGTTTGTGTGTTGCTTTTCCAAACCGGGCCAGATCCCAGCGCCTGTTAATGGAGCAAGGAAAGCAGCTAAGTGGCCAAACAGGAACAATCTATTCTTCTGGAGGGACCACACTGACGTTCTAAGAACTTTTATTGAGTTACTTTTTCTAGTCCTAAAACATCGAGCCTTATGCACTGAAAAGACACAGCTCATAGGTGTTACAGCCACAGAGAATATTTTAGGCAGTGAATGTTCAATGTAGCAGGTAGAGATGAACTTAGCACGTCTTTGAGACTGAACTGGGAACAGACTCTTCAGCCATAAAATGCACTTAACAGCCTATTTAATAGTGGCGAGGTCCTTGAAAATGCAATATCCATGCTAATCTCGCCTTTTTCTAAATCAGAAATGAAAAATAGGTCAGGAAGGCAGAGCCTTCCCCGTGCATTTAAAATGTGACATTTAATCTATTTAAATAACTAAGTCAACTTGGTTAATTCGGGATTTGGTAAGCAAGCTGAGAAAGGAGGCACTCCGCAACCTGATTCAGCTCACCAAATGGGAGAAGGAGTGTCCTTAGACGCGAGGGTTCATAAAACCCCTGCTTACCTGAGATGGGAAAAGCCAGAGCAGAAGACAACCAGCCGGCCTCTCCTCTCAGTTAAGCAATGGGACGGCGGGCCCTCACACATGCCCTTTGTTAGAGAGGTAAGAAGGTGAGCACCGCCTAACAGAGTAGGAAAAGAAAAGAAATACATTCACAAGCCAGGAATCCCTCCAGCAAGAGAAGTTCCGGTGCTAGAAGCACATGGCGTTGTAGGGTTGATCAGTTGGTCACACCCCAGGATCACTGCTGCCCCTCACACACCACCAAGGGTTAAAACCCGGGCACTGGTTTTTTTCTGGCAGCTGAGAATGTTTTTTTCACTAAAGCAGTAGTCGTCGGTCCTAAGGCCAACCCTGCCCTTCTAACCAGTTTATGCGTTATGGTTCAGATGATGGTTATACCACAGTGCCCATCATCTCTCAACCGGACCACGGTAAAGACTTAAAGAAGAGAAACAACAAAAGTCAAGACGCAAAAGACCTGCCTAAACCACTCGCTTTGAAAGGACGCAGTCAGTGTTATGGGGTTCAATGCTCCAGCTAACTTCTTCTAATCTGCCAAACGCGTGTGCCACAAGGACAGACAGACACTAATTTCAGTGTTGAGGGCTCCTTTAAAAGTCCATCTGAAAACGCCTCCAAAGTGTGTTTTCCCACTGTCCCCTGCATCCCAGCTCACTTCAGGAACTCAATCCGACTTGAGCTTGAAAGCAACTTTTATAGCTCCAGCTCCTTCCAAGCCTCTTTCTCTCCATTATACAGCAAGTTGACTCCCGCTGTAATAGCTGTAATTAAAACGGCCAGCCGACGCATTCGAAAGTCAAGAGGGTGTGAAAAGGGTTAATAGAAACCACCTTCCTGATCGCTATTCCTTTCTCTCTCCGAGCAAGAACCAAAATCAAACCCTGCTTAACGGCAGCCCCGTTGTTAGGAGGTGTCCTTAACGCCTTTTCCAGTCATTGATCTGGTCAAAGTCACTGCAGAAATACTAGTGACAGAGACTCGATTTCAGGCAACTTGGCCAATACAAGTATTTAGAAAGTATTCAATAGAAAGCTTTCCTGGGGAAGTGAATGATTTCACCCTGCAACAAAGGGGCGGGGGGGCTAAGCTAATTGAACTAATACACTTGCACTTGCAGCAAGATAGTCTATCACTGGAATACTGAGCCCTGAGAATCTTCTGCCAAATGTACATTTGGAGAGAGAGTGCCTCAAAATGACAAGTTAGGAAACAATATTAATAGCCTACGGGACACAGAAGTACCTGTATTGCTTTCACTGTTGAATTAGGAAATTACTAACTCAAGATCTATGAAGGAAGCTAGCGATTTTTGAATTTGTTTAACATTGCCCTGATTATTATTCTACATAAGGAATAGCAATCAGTTAATTATAGAGAGAAAACTATGAAGAAAATAGAAAAAAGAACACACCAAAAGGAGACAGAGCTAGCTGGCTGGTTAGCTAGATTAAATAGTCCTCTGGCCTGTCTACCATTTGCCAGATGTGCCTCCCACTTTTCTAAATTTGGATTCAAACAGGCAAAAAACAAAATTTGCATTCATATCAACCAGAGCTAAACTGAATACTGTATCAGAATCAGTAGCCCAGTCGTGCTGGGTCAGCAATCCAAGGGTGTGGTGGGTCTGGAGATCTTGGAAAGATTTGAATTCACTGTTCTATTTAGCTCACCGATTTCAAACTGCTATGTACTATCTTAAAGAACCTATGTCTGTGGAGATTAATTCTTCACAAAGGATTAAAATAATTTTAAAAGGGGACCACAGACTAAACAGCAATTATTGTTAATGGTCTTCATACATTATAACATCTGATACCATCCTACTTCTAATGTATTTGCTCTAGTAACCAATATATTTTTGAGATTGAGTTGATAGAAGTTCATGAGTTTAGGACCCAGTGAGACACTATTCCATCCCCTTAGCTCTCTGTGTAGAAATCTGCTGCTATGATGATGTAATGATGTTCTTGATCTACTATCTGCAGCAAGATTCAGGTATCGGAAGGCACTCAGTGATTTCATGACAGAGACTAGTAAGTGGTATATATTTTCATCTGTACAAGATCCTATATTTTCCAGCTTCTAATACTCTAAGGCTGTGTCTGCACTAGCAAGTTCTTCCAGCCCTTTTTCAAAAGAACACTTAGAGGATGTACACACGAAATGTGCTCTTTCCATCCGAAATCAAAAGACTGCGTCTCTTCTTCCGGAAGCACTCTTTTACTCCCAGATCAGGAAAGCTGCATCAACATGGTCCCTCCCTTTCGGAGGGGGCATGCAAATGAGTGAGACCAGAAATGTAAATAAGGCATGGATTTAAATATCTCATGCCTCATTTGCATACTCCCATGTGATCTGGCTTCTGGAAGAGTCATTTCCAGAAGCCAAAGCAGTTGTGTGGATGGTGTTCCTTCAAAAGGAAACTCCCCTTTTAGAAGTACTCTTCTTCCTGAAACAAAAGGAGGCCCTGGCTTTCCTGTGCTGTGAGGAGGTTAGCTCTCAGGAGACTGCAGAAAAACATGACTTCTCCTTATAACTGGGTAAAAGGGAAAGCATATAATTTATTAAAGAGAACACGAAAGAAACAGTATTTCTTATTTAGCAAACTTTGTGGCTACGTTCACACTGACCTGAATTGTCAGCGGCAGTATGCAAATGGGTGGTCTTGAAAATGCAAATCAATGCTCATTAGTGTATTCACTCACCACAGAGTCTGCTGCCAGCTGAAAAAAGCAGTGTAAATGTGGTTCTGCTGGCAAAACCTCCCCTTTGTTGGCAGCCTCTGATGCCAGGAAAAAAACAGTCATAAAAGGCTGCTGACAAAGGAGGGGGTTTCACCTGCAGAACTAAGTTTACACTGCTTTTTTCTCTGCTGGCGAACGAACATGCAAATAAGTGGCCATTTGCTTTTTTGAGATTGTCCATTAGCATACTGCTGCTGACAGTTTGGGTCAGTGTAACTGCAGCCCTTGTGTGTGGGCGTGGTTTTTCAAAAGAAGTTTGTTCAGAAGAGATCTTCTAGAAGAACTTCTTTCAAAAGGTCGCTGTAGTGTGGACGTAACCTAACAATACACTGAATGCAATGATAAGCAAAGAGCAGAAATTGTAGGCAAGACAAAATACTATTGTCACACATCAAAAAATTTCCAACTTTTGCTTTTTTGACAAAAAAACCCCAACTAATTTTTGGGAAAGGCTTCCCAACAGCTCAATTGATGCTTATTAAGAATAGTAACAATGTTATGTTATAGTATCAGAAGGGTAGCTGTGTTAGTCTGGATCTGCAAAAGCAACAAGCGGTCCTGTGGCACCTTATAGACAAACAGAAATGTATGAGCATGAGCTTTCGTGGGCAAAGGCTCACTTCACCAGATGCCCACAAAAGCTTATGATCAGACATTTCTGTTTGTCTATAAAGTGCCACAGGACCCTTCATTGCTAATGTATGTTATAGTGCCATGTAAAGGACTTATTTGAGTGTGGAGCTCCACTGAATTGTGCACTGTACAAAGGATACAAGTCCTGATCCAGAGGACTTGTACAAGGCTGCAGGTTGGGAATACAACAAGTGAATAGGGTGAAGAATTGCCATTACACGTTAATTACAAGCTTTGTTGTTTTTAAATGGTTTTTTAACTTGGTGGTAGAGGTAGGGTGAGGAATGGCAAGAATGAAGAGATTAGTGAGAGTAAGGAAATGTCCTTCAGGTTGCATGGTTATCCTTCAGTCTGCCTCCTTACCCCTCATGACCATCTTAGGCCCTGATATTGCAGACTTAAGCAGTTGCTTAATTTATCATCATGACTACTTTCAATGAGTCTTCACTGTGATAACATGCCATCATGAGCCGGCAGTGCCCCTCTGCCATGCACATTGGACAAAATGGATAGTCTTTTCACCAAGGATGAATGGTCATACATTCAACACCAGGAACTGGAATACACATAAACCTACAGGGGAGCATTTTAACCTCTCTGGATATTCTTACATGTTTCTAAATATGCATATGGGGTCCATGAAACCGTAAATAAGAATAGACATATCAACATTCCTCTACTTGGAACTTCATTTCAGTGAGTTCTGTGCCTTGAAAGCTTGCAGGACTAGGCCCTGAAAATCTTCCTATTTGTGCCTTGTATTATTAAAAGAAATCCATGTTCTGCTAAAATAACTGTCCACTGTATACACATAACCCCACAAAAATGAAAAAAAAAACCCAAAACATTAATCAATGGAGAAACTTGGAAAATGGATCTATTCATATTACACTGTTGGCAATAGGTAATGATCATCTGAATCTTGTCTAGGACTACTTGCTGAGTATTGTTCTTTAGGGTAAGTTGTCAGTACCCTCAACACTGTTACTGAGGGGAAAGAAACAATAAGAGAATGAAAAATTTGAAAGAGATGGTTGATGATAAGTCTTTTCTCTTCTCTGAAACTGATCCCTACATCCTTTTTCCTTGATGCACAGCAGGTTCTCAAGCCACTCTCTTCCTTTAGCAAAGGACAGGAGTCCAGGCTGCTCACGGGGAAGAAGCATAAGGTCAGCTCTTCTGCGTTAAGTGCTTAAATAACTTTGAGGATCTGCACTCCAGTCTCTAGTTGGGTCTACCCAACAGCAGGGGTGCTGGAATAATTTTTACAGTAGGTGTGTTGAGAGCCACTGAACTAAACTATAAATCCAGTATATAACAGAAACCACTTCAAGCCAGGGGATGTTACAGCATCCCTCGCACCCCGAGTTCCAGCACCTATGCCCACCAAGTTTTTTTTGCCAATTGTCTCCCACTAGTCATGACAGGCAGTAGAACTACAGCAGACAGGGTTTTAGGTGGGCATTGTTTTTTTAAGTACTGTCATAAAGATCCAGTCTTGAGTATGGTAAAACGAGATGCACAAATAGCTGGCAGCTGCCTGAAGCCATATCTACCCTAGTGTTGCCACTAGAAGGGCTGAGCATTTAGTGAATTACAGGCCCTGTTTTTGGCAGTAGATCAGGCCTGTGTACAGTGATGGAGGCAACACTAATGCTATTCTAAGTGTGAATTTTGTCACCTTCGGGGCAGGGGTGGGGGGCAAGAAAGGGAGGAAAGGAGGAGAAGAACAGAGGGACAAATAGGTCAGTGGCTTGAGCATTAGCCTCCTAAATGCAGTGTTGCGAGTTTAATCCTTGAGGGGGCCATTTAGGGATCTGAGACAAATAGATCTGGAAAAAAAGAAAATTTGGCAGGCGTGATGATAGGTCTCCCTGTGAATGCAGGGGATGGGACTCAGTGACCTCCAGGTCTATCTCCATGTATCATAGGTGTATATTTAGTCTCTGCTGCTACGCATTAATGTAGGCGTTTTGCCTGGAGGCAATGTTGGGGTAACAGGCCAGGTTTAGAATAGGGCGAGAGGGGCCTTGTTAGCACCGGTGAGCTAATACCATGCAAGCATCTATTGTGCGGGGGGGGCACGTGATAAACTGGTCCAGGGAAAGCCCTGGAGATGCACCCCGTTAAAAGGAGGCCAGAGGAGAGCAATGCCCCTCTGCTGCCCGGCAGTGCTGAGGGTTGTGGGAGCTCTGCCCGGCAGGCCAGGTACTTACCCCCGGCTGCCCCTTACTGTCCTCCCACGCTCCTGACCCCTGTGCTGCCCCGTCCCACTGCTACGCCCCCTTCTCTCTCTGGCCGCTCCATCTCCTCCTACGGCCCCGCGTTCACCGGACTATTGCGCGCGCACGCCCCGTGACGCTTCCGGCGCGTGCACGCCTGCCAGCCAGACCCGGAAGCAGCTCGACTCGAGCGCGTGCGCGCGCGTCACGGTGAGTCCGTTCGTCCAGTGGGATCGGGAGCTCGCGCAGGAGGGGGAAGGGAGGGAAGGACGGGAGCGCGCGTCTGTGCCGGGGGAGGACGAGCGCTTCGCGGGGCTCTTCCATGCCCCTCAGTGGGCGCCTGTGAAGCGGAGCGTGCTCCACGCGTGTCACTCCGGACATACGTGAAGGGGGCGCGCGTGGGGCCCTCTGCTGTGTGACGGGCAGGATGGGGGGCGCCCCGTCGTGTGAGGGAGCGAAGGGTTGGCCGGAAGGGTGTGATCCTGTCAGGTGGGGCCAGCCCCTTCCCCCCCAGTGCACCGCCTTGAAGGGGGAGGGGAGCACCCAGCTCCCGCTTCTGCCGCCTTCCCTGTGAGAGTGGGCGGGGGGGTGCGATTGCCTCTGAGTTCAGAGGGGTCTCTGATGGTGCTGAGATGTGGGAGTGGATCTCCCTGGTGCTGGGGGCCCGGACGGGGTCCTGTGCATACCTACCCAGTAGAAAATCGACCCATCCTCAGAGGAGAAATCAGACTGAAAAATACATCTGGGTGACACTTTCCCCGTCTCCTCACTGAGCAGCACTTGGGTTTCATGACGGTGCTCCGGAAACAGGATGGGGATGCGGGCGAATGGTGGTAAATGTCCTATGTGCTAAGATGTAGGAGTGGAAGAGGTGTCAAGTCAAGCTCCTCAAGTGCCTGATGACACCTCCACCAGTGCTTTTTTTCTAGGAAAAATGGTGCTGGAACTCTGCCCCCTGCAGCTCCAACAAGCCACTGTGCTTAACCCCTGTCCCACCCCTCTGTGGCCCCAGCCCATGGCCAGGCTTTAAACCCTCTGTCTTCCCCATGTCCCAATCTGCCACCAGACTTTAACCATCCCCCCACAGCCACTAATCACCCCCAGCCTTTAGCCCCCACAACTGCCCTCCCTACCCGAACCCCAGAATTCACTTACATTTCAAAAGGAGTGCCACACGCTGCTGCTTCTTCACCAGCTGCCATATTTCCTGCTGCATGCCCCCCCCCAGCTCCCATACAGTGTGGCAGGGGCAGCTTCCTGACCTGCCATGCTGCAAAGGCAGGGCTCAATTTAATTGGTTTAAGAGTCAGTGCTGGCTGTTACACTGACTAAATTGAGTCCTGCTCTTTCGTCAGCAGGCAGGGAGCTGGAGGTGGAGTGGTGGGAGCTGCAAGTGGCTGCTTAAAGAGCCACATGCGACTCAGAGCTGCCCTGCTGCCCTGGGGGAAAAAAAAGTGGCAGAACTGTGTTCTGCTGCGGAAAACACTCTAACCCGAACAAGCATAGGGGGACACAGTAGTCAGAGGCAGTTAGTATAGGGCTCTTCTCCAAGGCTTTCTTCCTTTGCTTTTAATTTAAAAAAAAAAGTCTGAAATTGCCATCTGTGTTCAAGCAGATAAGCCACTTCTTCCTTTCCTTTCTCATCAGTCCTTTATTTAGGTTGTGACAATTGCAAAAGATTGGAAATACCTAATACAGAATTATAACTGGAGTTGAACAAAACCCATCTATTTTTGTTTACAAGCGTCCAAGCCAATAGGTGACCAGTAAGGTGGCAGATTTCAGGGGTTTGCTGTTTTAACCTGTGTCTTTGCCCAGTTCACTTATAAATGAACACTATTTCCTAAGATAGCACAGAAAAAATTAACAACTGGCAAAATACAAAATATCAAGAACAAGAGATCTAGAACTAACATACTAGAGTAAACTCTTTCATATCCAGTAACCTCTGGGGCCGGGAGGTTGCTGGATGTTCAAGTATGCTGAATAATAGGAAGCAGCAGCAGGATCCCCGGACGTGGATGAACCCTCTAGCTCCGAGGCTGGGAGCAGGCTGGAGCGCGGAGCTCCGCTGGCAGTCCCTGCCACTGGAACCGCAGCCAGGTGGCAGAGACCCCACCAGCCCTACAGCTGGTGACCCCACTGGCAGTTCCAGCCCTGGGGAGGTGGCCAGGGCTGGGGGAACTCCACTGTGGTGCAGAAATCCACTGGCAGCCCCAGGGCTTGGGTGTTGGCCAGGGCTGGGGAGGGGAGCTCTGCTGGGGAGGCGGCCGGGGCTGGGGAGTGGAGCAACAGCCCTGGGGCCGGAAGCTGGCTAGGGGTGTAGCCCTTCCAGCAGCTCCAGCCCCAGGGACCTGGCTGGGCTGGGGAATCCCAGCAGCCTTGGGACTGAGAGCCTGCAGCTTCAGTCCTGGGGACCTGGAGAATGCCCTGGCTGGGCAAACACAGGGGGCAGAGTTGGCAGGGGGTGATGCTGGTCATTTGAGTGTTCTGGTTGGATGAATACAGGATAAGACCTTGTAATTGTGGCCTGACAGCAGGGAGTATAAAATATGGATCTATAAAATCATGTTGGTATTGAAATGAGTGTTAAGGTAAGCAAAATGATAGAATGACTAGATAACTTGAGGGGTCATCTATTTTATAATGTATATTTATGTTGTTGTTGGTGTTGCATGTGCTTGAGTGGTTTTACAAAATGTTGAAAAAGGCCAATTATTGCACCTCAGCTGCAATTTCTTCTCTGGTCAAGGTTTTAGAGACTTTGTTGGTGTGGTGCTGCTGCCGATGTTGTATTTTCTTTTCTACAGTCTGACACGTGCTTCAGTAGTCCAATGATGCTAAATATTTACTTAATATTCAGTAATAACAAAATATTAAAAACATTAAATTAATGACAACAACAAGTTGAGGTCTAATATTTCATGGCTTGACAAAACAGAGAAACACTGGGGTGGGATGGGACAGTGTGAGTGCTTTCAGGACAAGTATCTGTTCCTAAGCACTCATCTGAACCATTAATCAGAAAGGAATTGATTTTTTTTTCCCTGAATCACAACAGCATGATGCATCTGCACCTAGTGAAGTAACAGATTTCCTGTTCAAATCCTGTCTTCTCATCAGGCAGAATGGGGACTGAAATCAAGAGTCTCCTGTATCCCATGTGAGAGTGTTTAGCCCAGTAGGATAATAAGTGATGTCCTCCTTTCTCCACTCCCTCCAGTCATTTTGTGAAGTTAGGCAGCCTCTGAGCATGCTTACTGGATTGGGCCCACACAGAGAGGAACATGCATCTTCAGCCTGAGTTGAGGATCACTTTGTGGGGAGTTAGGCAGCCAGGCATCTGGAAAGCGGTGGTGGTGCACATGCTCAGAGGCAGGAATGTAGGTGCCTAGGGAACGTTTACTGAAAAAACTTAGGTGCTGGGTGAATTTAGATACCTACAGGATTAGGCAGAAGTTGAGCGCGAGTTTTGTGGATTGCAGTGGTGCCTAAAATTTGGATTTAGCTGCCTGAGCATCTTTGCAGCTCCCACCATGGGTGTTGTGTATTGTTATTGTTACAGGTTAAACCTCTCTAGTCCACACTCTCTTTGTAACTAAATAACGGTAACAACCAGAGTCCGGCATGATTTTAGTTAGCCGGGTAACCACTTACCATAGGTGTGGCCAAGTTTCCCATGGCCCAATAAAGTTTGGTTAGAGCCACCACTCCTGGTTCTCAGGGTTGTGTGGTGTTATTTAGTTATTTATTTATGTAAGTTACTCTTAAATGTCTTCTAAGAGCCCAGTTAGCAGTGGAAGTGTTGGTGATGCTGCTAGACAATACTGACCTGTTGTAGTCTGACAAATTCTCTCATTTGGCGCCAGTCAGGTCCCAAGGGTGCTAGAGAGGTTCAACCTGAACTAACTGTTTTGCATTACATATCTATGTAGCACCTGCATTAACAGAGTATGATGGATTCTGTGCTCTGAGGAGCTTAGACTCTCATGCAGACAAAACACAGAACAACAGCTGGTAAAGGAAGATATGAAGCAATTATTAATGAGGAAGACAAAGTAGTATGGAATTCCTTAAGAACTAGGTTCTAAGGGGGAGAGAGAAAGAGAGAACTTGACAGACAAGAAGAGGGTGATTGTTCTAATACGGGTTGAACTTCCCTGGTCTGGTACCCTTGGGATCTGACTAGTCCCAAACAAGGGAGTTTGCCAGACCAGGGGAGGTCATTTCTGGTCCTGTTACCTTGCTCTGCTTCCAGCTCTGCTCCTGGGCCCAGCTGTCACCCACCCATGCACTGGCTACCTGCCCAGCTCTACTCCTAGCTGCCTGCTCCGCTGCACCCTTCCCACTGGCTCCAGTTGCTGGCCCCCCAGACCACTTCTTTCAACCTTAGCTGGGCTGCCCGCCCTGCTGCTGCAAGCTCTGAATGGGCCACTGGCCCTGCTCTGGCTGCACACCATGGCTGGGCTCCTGGTTACCAGCTCCGCTCCGGCTGACAACCCTGCTGCCACCGGCCCTCTCTGGACTCCCAGCTATCTGGTCCTATTGCCATTGGTTTCAGCAGGGCTCCCGGTTTCAAGCCCTCCTGCCACCTGACCTTCAGCTGCCAGGATCGCTGGTCCTGGAACATCCATTGTCCTGCTAGATCATGAATGTTGCTGGACAAGAGAGCCTCAGTTTTCAGAGGTTCAACTTGTAATAGAGAACTTGTATTACAGACTGTGAAGACAAAGTGGCAGCAGAAGATGAAAGGAGCAGGAGAAAGTTAGAATCTAGATGTAGACAAGGATGAGATTATTTAGGACTCGACAAATATCTTAAATTCGATGGGACAAAAGAGAGGAAAACGGAAGAGGATTCATGATGGGGTACATGTAGGTTGGGGGAAAATTGCGTTAGCAGTGACTGGACTGAGGGCACGTTATGGAGGAGAAGGTCACCATTATCAGAAGAAGGCGAGAAATGTAAAGATGGGTTTTATCTGGGTATACAGATTTTGGTACGTTAGAAGAAGAAACTACAAGACTTACGCAATGCTTGTCTGCAGTGTTGGAGTTAAAGACGACTCTCATATTACAAGCCAAGGGGAAGGGAGAACTCATTTAAAATGACATTACTGATCATTTTGTGAATCTCAATGTCATCTTTTATTTAGATGTATGAAATGTGCATATACTATACAAAAAGCACACAAATGTCAGTGTTAATATCTGCTTATGCACCTAGGGGACTGCTGGAGAGATCAGTTCTATGTGGTGGTAGTAGTGGCACCGGATTCAGTCACTGTAGGTCAAACCTTTCTTGTCCAGCACCCTCAGGACCTGACTGGTGCTGAATTAGAGAAATTGCCAAACCACAGAAGGTCAATATTGTCTAACAGCACTACCAACACTTCTACTGCTCTTAGAAGACATTTAAAGGTAACTTACTGCTAAATAACAGCACAGAACACTGACAGCCAGGACACATGGCTGTAGACAAACTTTATGGGGCCATTGGAAACTTGTCCGCACCCATAATAAGTGGTTTGTCCAGCTAACTAAAATCGTGCCGGATCACAGATGCTGCTGGATGAGAGAGTGCTGGACTAGAGAGGTTCAACCTGTAGTAAATAAAGCCTGGGTAAGTACAATAAACTAAAAGTATCTGGTGGAGTTGCTGCTCTGTCTGGCACAGTGGGTGTGGGTGCTCATGCTGCTGTTTCTTGACAGGAGCGCACACATTTTAAAATTACTGACCGTCAGAGCTCTCTTTTCTGCTCAAAGGACAGAGACTTTGGTGCTCATATCCAGGGTTAGAGACCTCCCCTATATCTAAATGTATCTGTTACTCATCTTCTGCGGAGGAGACGTTACCACTGCTGTGGCTTTGGCTGGGATGCAGGTTTTAAATGTAATATTGTCTCTGACTAACATATCTGATGCTGTTACTTACTCAGACTTCTTACAGGTCTGAGTGAGGAGAAAACACTTTGGGCCTAGCTTTGGATCTTCTATTTATAGTGATTTGTGAGTGGTACAGTCGTGCTGCATCGCAGTTTCCAGTAGACTTAATATATTTGATGTGTGTGTGTGTGTTCTGTTGTGTTTTGCACACAGGCACATCAGACCCAGCGTCATTCCATCATTGCTACTAGATTCTTAGGATGGACAGCCAAGCTGTGTAGTAGGCTAGCTGAGGACAGGCCAGCCCTTCTGTCTCCCTGTGTAAAAGCAAAGAAGGATAAGAAGTTTTGTATCTGTTACGTTTCATCCTGTGAAAGGGGTTTGTGATGTGTAGAGTACCTTGAGTGAAAGGTGGGGTCCCTGTTTCCTTTTTGCATTTAAAGTCAGTGTAAAAGTAGTAAACCTCACCTGCTGTGACTCTGTTATCATTCTTATAATCTCTGTTCACGCTCTGCGTGGCCCAGTAAAACTATGTTACATTTTCCCCCTCTGCAGGTAACGTGTAATCCGTGTTTATAGAAGTGAACATCAGGGAGTAAGGGCCTAGTTCAGTCCTAATTAGTATCTGAATCACAGAACTAAAAGTAGGTTAGCTTTAGAGGAGCAGCACCCACCTATGCCAGGACTTAATTTAACCCTATGTTTCCAGGCTATTAAAGCTTTATTTGTTCTGTTTGCTATAAAATGGTGAAGAATCCTAGACTGAAATGAAAAGCATGGACATCAAGGAATAATTTCTCTTAGCTGGGGCAAGAGCTTTTGACTCTGTGGCCTGTTGGGATAGCAGAGGAATGTACATAAGAACCCAAATTAAGGCCATGGCTTTCCTGTCCTGTGTGGAGATTAGCTCTCAGGAGGCAGCAGAAAGACATGACTTCTCCTCATAACTGGGTAAAAGGAAAAGCATATAATTTATTAAAGAGAATGTGAAAGAAAGAGTATTTCTTATTTAGCAAACTTTATAATTTGTCTCAGAACTTTGGAACTAAACAGGGTGCTTAAGATAAATCATTAGACACTGTTCAAATTTTTCTTTATTTTAATTCCAGAGGATGAGAGGGAACATTGCTTGCATTTAAAGATGAAGTGTTTTTAAATAAACAATAAACTGTTGTGATCTTAAATATTAATCAAAACACGAACCAATGAATAAATACATTGGAAAACTCAACATTTTGTAGTCAAATCCTTAGTAAGATCACATGTTCATTTTCTTCTGGTAGAGTTGGGTTACAGGCACCTAACAGAGGGCAAGGAGTACAGCCTTTTGCTTAAATTTAGACATTAGTGATATCAGCAACCAGGTAAAAATCCTTTCAACTTGTGAAATATGTTTATTTGTAACTTTAAGCCAAGGCTTCAGGTGTATCTGAAATCCTGACTCTTATGGAATCATAGAACACTAGACTGGAGTGACCACAAGAGGACATCGAGTTCATTCCCCTGCCCTCACAGCAGGACCAAGTACCATCTAGACCATTACTGATAGGTGCCTATCTAACCTGCTCTTAAATATCTCCATCGATGGAGATTCCACAGCCTCCCTAGGCAATGTATTCCAGTGTTTAACCCCGACCGCTAGGAAGTTTTTCCTAATGTCCAACCTAAACCTTCTCTGCTGCAGTTTAAGCCCATTGCTCTTTGTCCTATCCTCAGAGGCCATATATATACATGTATGTATATGTATATATGTTATTTTTTTAAAATGTGGGTCCTCTTAACAAATATCTTGGAATTTATTTACTTTTGAGAAGTTTCAGTTGTTTTAACAATACTTTTTTAAGAGACTAGGATCTGATTCTGAAAACTGTTACTTCCAGGGTGTGGAGTTTGCTACTCTTAGTCTTGTTGGTGTAAATGGGACTACTTATTTTAGTAATCTCTACTTCTGGCCTCAAGTGTTTGCAGAGTCAGGCATATATTGAGTACCGGTGCAGTGACATCAATCAAACCTGCATTGTCAGCCTATGTCGTCTTGTAAACAAAAGATAATGCAGATAAATGTCACATTATCAATTCTATCAAAACAAAGAAGCAGTCCAGTAGCACTTTAAAGACTAACAAAATAATTTATTAGGTGATGAGCTTTTGTGGGACAGACCCACTTCTTCAGATCATAGCCATACCAGAACAGACTCAGTATTTAAGGCATAGAGAATCAAAAGTAGTAATCAAGGTTGACAAGTCAGAAAAATATTATCAAGGTGAGCTAATCAATTAATATTTGCTAGTGTTAATTGATTAATAGTTGAAGACTTTGTAGAACTGTACAGAAATCCTTGAATATTTTGCACGTTTTCAGTAATAAGTAAGCTTTAAGCTTATGGATATGAGCAGACTCAGTGTTTTCTCCCCTCAGATTTAAACACTGTAAGAGGAAGTTTTTCAAATAACAATCATCATCCGTAAATAAACCACTTTCCACCTATATGGGTTATATGTACAGTCCCTGACATACTAAGGACAGTGAGTCTACTAATAGTGCATGTTTGTACAACATAATCTTGGTTTGAGATCTGTAGCTGGTTCCTCTCAATAGTTAGAAATTTTACACTCTTTGGCCAGAAGCTTCATTGGCTTGTGGCATAGAAACAGGAGACAATACTTCTGTGTAGCATTTGGTTTTATGCTTAGAAACTTTTCAGTGTTTGGAATAAACTTTCTCATTCAGGACTAAAATTTCAGTGTGCAGAAAGAAGCAATATTGCCACACGATACTTGTAGTGTTTGGCAGAGTGAGGCTACCATCAGCAGCACTAAACTATGATGAGATTCCAAATGCATAAGGGAACAGAAACATAGGCAGAATGACAATGGAGTTTGTTTTCTTGTTTTCAGGTACCTTTTGGCTTGGTTTGAAGAGCAGCTATGGAAAAATGGAGCTTGATGACAATTACGGTCTTACTAGGACTTATTGTACGCTGGGCAGTATCATTTGGTTCTTATTCAGGTAATGTATATTTTCAGTCTGAAAAAGAAATATAAAAATGTGAATTGCAAAGCTTTAGTTAAGAGTTAAAAACTCGTTTGTAAAGTCTCAGAAACAGGAAGCAGTATATGGCCATATTATAACAGCCACCATGCCTCCCTAAGGTTCTGAGATTCTTGAGCTGCTATTTCTCTGGACGTAGTAGTAAACCACATCACAGCCACCACAATCCAAATGCTGAAAAAGCTATTCCATTCTAATTCCCCTATTTCTGTTTAATCCTGTCTTACAGTATCCCCATTAAAATATGCTAGAAGGAATAAAAGAAGCTTTCCATTCTTACATCAGATAATACAGTAGTTGCCAAACAGCAATGCAACCTCATAGTACAGGTGGTTACTCTTGCTCTTCACACATTACCAAAAGTAAATTGTTCATTTAGTTAAAGCTGTGCTAGTAGTAGTGAAGGAAGGAAGGGAGAATTTGTAATGAGATAAATCACAGTTGTATCATTTACTGGATTCCTTTCTTCCCAATCCTCCTAGCTCATGCTGTCTACAAAAATGGACTAACATAAGTCTTTTAAAGACCTCTTGGTGATTCTTCTAAATTGGCTGTTAGAAGCCTCGGTCATTTGTACAAAGCTTGTGTTTTATACCTGTGGTTTAATGCCTAACACTTCCAACCCCTGCCAGTCAGGAAAAGCCCAGGGTAAGCCTGGGATCAACCCCTAATTTTTCTAAAGGTAGCTCAAAGCTTCACCCTAAAACTGCAAGAAGTGTCCAGTATTTTTTGTGTCTGCATTGATGCATAACTCTTTGGTTTCATTTACTTGGAGTGATCACTTGCAGTTAAACTGAAAATCTTCAGGCATGATTGTTTGATTTCATAATTCTTAGTAAAGTTGCTTGACTTGCATCCCTTCCAAAGTTGTAAGTTTGAGACCTCCCTATTTGGTGGATGCTTAGGTCTTTGAGAATTCATTTATTTAAACATACACACAAAATGTAATAACTTTTCTATACTGTTACTGTTTTAACTTATTATATTTCCGTGCTGCACACACTCACCAATGTTAAAGTAACACTATTAATTAGTTATTTCTAAATGGACTACTTCCAGAATGAGCCAGGTACTGAGGCTATGGCTAAATTACAGCGATTTGTCTACAGAACTTCTGTCAACAGATCGTGGCTAAATTGCCAAGCAGATCACAAGAGCAATCCACTCTGCTGGCAGAGACTGACCGGACTGCCCAACCGTTCTCTCAACAAAATGGCCAACTGGAAGCACAGCAGACAGGCTGCCTGGTGTCCCGGAAGCCCTGTCTGTCAACAGAGGGCCCCCTGGAACATCCAGAACATCTTTCTGTTGACAGAGGTGTTATGCCTTGTGGGGATGTGATAAGACTGTCAACAAAAATGTTGTGTTCTGTTGATTTACTGTCAACAGAATGCCTTGGAAATCTGGACACTCCCCTGGTTTTGTTGGCAAAATATCAATTTTATCAACAAAACTCTCTAGTGTAGACATTGCCTGAGAGAGTACCCTTTAAATAATGTTCTGAGTATTAAAATTTTCCTGGTTTTTTCATGAGAAGTTTGTTGTTTACAATTTATCCTTACATAAAGATTTTCAGTAAGGGAGGAACTGAGTAAGGCCTAAATCCAGGAGAGCTTATGCTTTTCTTGAATAATGTGTGTAGTGCCATTGATTTTACTGGTCCTGTTTGTGTATTTTGTTGGATCAAAGCTGAACAAACTATATAGGGGAAACAGTAAACCTGATTTTAAACCAGTACTGTCAAATGCATAAAGTACATAGTAAAAAGATAGATGTTTTTACAGAATATAATTTTAAGGATGATAGAATCCCTTTACTTTGCTTTGCCACTATTGCTCAATAAGATCACACATTTGTTCAAGAGGTTAAAAGTAATTGTTTGCTGCTTTCTGAAGCAGACTCATGTATCAATGCTGACTCAGCATAATTCAGAACCGTGTGGCGTGAATGACCAGACACAAAGAGGTTATTTTCACTGCTATTTACTATTCTAGTGTACTCTTGCTACATCACTTTATTTATCTTGTTGCTTGTCCTGTAATACCTTTGTGAGGCATCACTAACCTTGTTGAGTTAGGGTTATGTTTGAGAGAGGACAAATGCAAGGCTGTGAAGGTCACTAACTGAGGTAGCATGGTTATGGCTAGTTGGTTTTAGACAGTTATTCAGAAATAGTAGTCTATAATACATTTTGGGCCTGTCTACACTATCACCTTCCTTCAAAGGAAGGATGGTAATTAGCATGCTGGGAATTTACTAATGAAGTGCTGCCGTGCATTAGGCAGCACTTCCTTAAGCAAATTCCCTCCCGCGGCAGCTTCCAAGTTTTAAACTTCGAAGTACCAGCAAGCGTCTAGCTGCGGTTCACCCGCTGGTACTTCGAAGTGCTGGGGCAACTTCAAAGTCCCCTTATCCTCAAAATTTTGAAACTTTGAAGTTGCCGTGGGGGATTTTCTTAATGAAGTGCTGTCTATGCACGGCAGCACTTCATTAGTAAACTCCCAGCACCCTCAAAACAAAAAAGCCGTCAAGTAGCACTTTAAAGACTAACAAAATAATTTATTAGGTGATGAGCTTTCGTGGGACAGACCCACTTCTTCAGACCATAGCCATACCAGAACAGACTCAATATTTAAGGCACAGAGAACAAAAAACAGTAATCAAGGAGGACAAATCAGAAAAAAATGATCAAGGTGAGCAAATCAGAGAGTAGTGAGGTTGAAGGCGGGGGAAGGTCAAGAATTAGATTAAGCCAAGTATGTAAACGAGCCCAACACCCTAATTACCATCCTTCCTTAGAAGGAAGGTGGTAGTGTAGACAAGCCCTTTGAGTCTTAAGGGCGAGATTTTGTCTTCTGATACATTTACAAAGCCACCAGTAAGTGGGTAGAAACTAAGTGCCATGTACTTGAAGGTAGAATTAAGCCTTTGAAATCTCCAACTTCCAGGCAGCAACAAAACTGAACAAAGCAAGGGTTGATTTAAAGAACGTGTCTAGTATCTGGGGCATTTCTTCTAAGAATGGAAAATTGGAATGCATGTGAACAACAGTAAATTTTCCTTAAATTCTGAATCCAAGTTGGCTATATATTTGCAGCCTGGTTCAGAAAGGTGCTTCAATTACTGTGGTAGAATTCTTTTTGCCTTTCTTGAGCACAGATTGCTTAAACATAGTTGACTTGTTCTTCTGGGCTGGCTTTAGAGTATGCTAATATTTAATAAAATGTGAATAGCTATTCCTGAGTTAGCAAATGAGTTCACCAGCTACCTGAGTATTGAAATTGGGCCAGACAATGGATTAGGAACTAGTTTGTGAGTTCTAAAATGATCTGATTTCCTTTCCTCACCTCTTTGGGAAGACACAGTAATAAAATTACTATACATCCACATAATTCTTGAAATGTCTAGGAAAATCTGGTTAATACCAACCATTCCTTAATTCAGTAACTTCTGTGACAGATTCTTTCTATCCAATAGATTTATCATTCTAGGGTGGACATTGATGAGGCTTTTACTCTCAGATGACTCAACCTATTTGGGAACCTTTTATCTCTTTTTAGAGAAATAATGTACTGTCTTTGTGTGACCACAAACAAATCACATATATCTATGCTTGTATGAATCCCGCAAACATTGATCATGTGAAAGAATTACAGATAGATTTCCTATATCTAAAAGAAACTCTTCAATCTCCATGAGGTTAGAGTCAATAGCTCAGTGGAAGAAACTGTCAGCTGTGTTTCTTGTTCTCAGTAGGTAAACGTGGCCGTGTCTACACTAGCCAAAACCTTCGAAGTGGCCATGCAAATGGCCATTCGAAGATTACTAATGAAGCGCTGAAATACATATGCAGTGCCTCATTAGCATGAGGGCGGCCGCAGCACTTCAAAATTGACGCGGCTCGCTGCTGTGCGGCTCATCCAGATGGGGCTCCTTTTTGAAAGGACCCCAGGTACTTTGAAGTCCTCTTATTCCTGTGAGCAGATGGGAATAAGGGGACTTCGAAGTAGCTGGTGTCCTTTTGAAAAGGAGTCCCATCTGGATTAGTCGCACGGTGGCGAGCTGAGTCAATTTCGAAGTGCCGTGGCCGCCCACATGCTAATATGTATTTATGTATTTCAGCGCTTCATTAGTAAACTTCGAAATGGCCATTTGCCTGGCCATTTCAAAGTTTTTGGCTAGTGTAGACGTAGCCCATAAGAGAAAGGAAGTGAATAGTCTGTATACCATATCTGCATAATGTGTGTGTGGCTACCACAGTTAGAGCACTTTGAAGAACTTGTTTGTGAACAAACCTATGAAGACTTGATAGAGATTTTTCATGGCATATTGGACTGAAGTTCTAAGCACCGTGTGTGTGTGTGTGTGTGTGTGTGTGTGTGTGTGTGTGAGAGACATGCTTCCCTTGACATTGATCATCATTCAGAAGTGGTACGTAATAAAAACTCAATTGAAAAATGTGGAAAAAAAAGATTCTGGTAAACAAAAATGGAGCACAGGCAGCTTAGTAATTTAGAAAGCTTTGTAAAAATGAATTCTTCCTCTCAACCCACTCCATGTATGGTGCAATTTTAATAGAGTTATATTACATCACATATTAGAATTAAGTGAACTGCGTGCAATGTTAATTTGCTGTGAAGAATTGTGGGGGAAGGACAACTCATTTACTGTTTTATTTCAGAAACAGTACTTGTGCATTTTCAAAAACAACAAATATATAGAAGTGCAGTAACCTTAAGTAGTGTTATTTCTTAGAAACTGCAACACTTTGACTGTGGCCACACTACCTCCTCCTTTTGGAAGGGGCATACTAAAGAGCCACTTCGGCGGATGCTAGTGAGTCATGCCATGAATATGCAGCACCTCATTAGCATAATGATTGCCATGCACACTTCAAAAGTTCTGGTTTCGAAACGCACGCCACCCATGTAGCCAGGGGCCTTTCGAAACAACCCCCCTGATTTCAAAAGACCCTTCTTCCCAAAACCAAAGGGGAAGAAGGGGCTTTTGAAATCAGGGAGTCATTTCAAAAGGTCCCCGGCTACATGGGCCATGTGCATTTCATAACCAGCACTTTCAAAGAATGCAAGGTTGCCATTATGCTAATGAGGCACTGCATATTCAGGGAGCACCTCATTAGCATGTGCCGAAGTGGCTCATTAGCATGCCTCCTCCAAAAGGAGGGGGTAGTGTGGTCAGAGCCTTTTTGTGGTATACTTGATAATGTTACCAATGACTTTTTCAAAGTGATCAGGCTACTGCATGTCTTTCTTGAAAATTGTGAGTTGATAACTGCTTATCTGAGAAATTTCAGAACACCATAAGAATACCTGTTCCGTGTTACATAAGTATTTTTTGTAGGAAACATCCATTATTCATTCTGACCCAATTTTAGACAGTAGTCATAGTGATATACCCAGAACAAGTATGGTAATAATTTCAAGATGCATTCTTGGAGAAAAAGCAGTGTCAGAAACAAAAAAATAAATACTTAAGTGCTCTTTACCATCTTGTGCTTTTGTAGGTGCAAGAAAACCACCTATGTATGGAGACTATGAAGCTCAGAGGCATTGGCAAGAAGTTACTTACAATCTACCCATCAAGCAATGGTATGTACTGCTTTTAAACTTCAGGTTACAATATGTAATGAAAAGACTATGCACCTCAAAGTTGAATAACATTTGAGATTTTAATATCTAGGCAGAAGATTATTACTGTCCTCTGGCTTACTCTAAACACACCACCTCTCCTGGTTCTTAGACTGAGGTTCTATTGTTTTTACTCAATAAATATGCAATTATTCAGAACTTAAATTTGATTTGTTATGTATTTGTATGTAGAACAGAAAAGTTTGACAAGAAATTGTCTGAGAATTCAGTAAAGATACAAAGAATGTGCTGTGTTATAGCTCATCCTGTGTAAAAGTAATAATATGGCTACTGCCACTGGAACTACAGGAGAGCACAGTCTTCCATTGTAAAATGTGCAGTCACTTGAATCTATTCGATGAGGGTCTTCTGTTAAACAATATAGGCCCTTGGGTAAGGATAGTGTTTCAAAAAGTGTATGTTTTACAGTATTTGGCTTATTGTTCCATGTATTATGGCAGTGTCTATTAGTAAGTAATTAACTGTTGTGAGAGTTAAGAACACATTACTTTGGAATCTGTACCATTGGTAAGACATCCCCCTTGTATTCAGCTTTGGGGCATCTGGCGGCAACTGTCTCAACTAATATTTTCAGTGGCTGAGTCTTGGAAGAGTAAGCTTTGTTTTGGATTGGATGGAAATGCCCAGTATGGAAGGTTGCTGCACTCCAGCATGTAAAACAATTGTTAAATTATGAAAGTTAAGAATCTGAGTAGTTTTGGTAGCCTTAATTTAAGTTTGCTATCTAATAGACCTGTTGTGTAGCAACAAATACTGTTAAGTTGCAATATAAGTTTGTTTTGCATAGGTTCAGGGAGACATCCTCTGAAGTGAGCATGCTCTTGAAATGCCTCTTAATATTTTCATAGACTTGAATTCTAATTTAATAGTAGAAATGCATGTACATGTAATTTTGCTGTGGTACATGCTAATTCCTTTTGTTCAGAAACTATGTGTATTAAAATTGCTGCAGTGAACTACAAAATGTTTTGTATGTAGTTTCTTTGTATAAGATTTCTCTGAGCCAGAGGCTAGAATTTAAATCTTTCTCTTTTTTCCTGTCTTTGTCTCAAACCCATGCATATCTTTCAAAGGCCACTTTAATGGCAGCCTGTTTTCATGTGTTTCTAAAGAAAAATGTGGCAGTTGTTCTCTTGCTAAGTATCAGATTACATGTGTACTGTTTTCCCATTGTAACTACAAGTTTAGGGAAGGATAAGAGTAAAATACCTAAAATACCTGGGAAGCTCGCGAGTAAATTTCAGAGTATTAAAATCCACGTGGAAGAGCTGAGCTGTCATGGCATGAGAGATCTTGAGTGGTAGGAGAAGCAGAGATGCAGCTTAAAGAAATACGATTTATCATCAGTTGTTCGTAAGATACTTCAGGCAGCTCATAAGGAATTCAAGAACTATAATTTACTGTAATAAATGTCAAAAATTGGCTGCATTTGAGTGGATAGACTGGAAAAGCCAAGAACTTGCCCCTTGGCAATTATAAAAGACTGGTCAGTCTCTTTCATTCTGAGATTTAAAGAGTCTGATGTCTTATTTTTGTATCTTTTATTTTTCTTGAATAAAGCCATTCTCCTTTCATTTGGAAGATGTAGCTAAATTTTAACAGCTGCCAGCCTTCAACAGAAACATCAACAAAGCAGAATTGTAGGTGAGAAAATCCTCTTTTTGAGGTAGAACTAGGTGAAGTGGTATTTGCGACATATTTGATCCAAGTTCATGGCCTTTTGTTAGCTATTTAGAAGGCATTATTTTGAGAAATCAGTTAAATTTCCTTTATGCCTTTATTTATTCTACATACTGGTAGAATTACCCAGAAGTGAGTGCAATATGGGGAACAAAGTTCAGATTTTTCCAATAGTTGCTGTCATGCTTCACAAAATGCAATATCTTTCCAAATCCCACATCATTTGTCATTTAATCATTCCTATAATTGACTATCAAGATCAAGAATTTACCCTCAGACTTTTAACAGCAGTTCAAGACTCACATATTGCTTTCTGCATCTGTGTGAGGAGCACCTACTGAAGTCCCTAAGAGTTCCTTGTCTAGAGCAAAGCAGAATTATATCCAAGATCCAGCATGTGGATCAGAGAAGGTGACCTCTTCCTTTCGGAGGTTCTGCATGAGCTTTCTGCCTTCTTGTTTCACTCAGTGATGATAGCATTGGGGACACAGTATTTTCTTCCAAAGTAACTAATTGTGATGTCACAAAAAATGGACATTGTAAAATGAATTTGACAAGAGAAACAGTCTTGATCACAAAAAGGTTACTTCACACCTGTGTCATACTGGGGCTTATCAGTCAAAGGAGTGAAACAGACTGCTGCAGCTGACTATTTAATGAGATTCAGGTAGTATATTTTAACAAACAAGAACATATGTCTGTATATGCAAACACTGGGTATTGTAGTGAAGAAAACATACATTTCCTTTATAGGTTTTGTGTAATAATTAATTAGCTCCGTGGCTATTTGTCAGCAAATGTTTTGCTGGCTTTGGTTCTGCAAGTTATCAAACCTTCTACTGAGTTGTAACTTTGTCCCTCACAGATCTCAGTATGACAGTTGTGCAATATATGAATTCAGTAACATTCACAAAGCATGTGAGAGATGCTCTATGAGATAGGAGGCTTCTCCTGTCTCAAGTCAGGAGAGCTGAAGAGTCCTCTAAGTGGGCCATCTAAATTCAGCCTATTCAGCCCTACATTTACCAAATAACAGAAATTGAGAACCTTAATGTAAGGAAAAGTTTCCTACAAATTATGCTAAAATAATACTCTGTTAAAACTGCCTTTTTTTTGAGCTCTGCTAAGTCTGTGGTCTCTTTTCATGGTTGGGCAAATTTTCTATTTGCCCTCTTCTATTTAAGCCTTCTGGAATAGGTCCTGTAGTTGAAGGCTATAATGGATTTGGGAGTGATCCTATCAAATCAGGAATTGTGGGCTTTGGTGGGTGTGGGGAGCTCATTTTGTACAAGTGTTCTATGCCTTGGTAGGCTTTGAATCCTACCAGCCTGGCTCCATGCAAAGGAATTTTATTCCCTAACAATATTCTTAGCTGGATGCAGGGCCAATTTTTACACCTCTAGCAGCTTCTTACAGTTTTTCACATCACAGTTGTCCTCAAGTATATCATGAATCCTTTGTTGATTTTTTGTTTTAGTGTTAGCAATTATTTCTAGTAAACAAAATAAAAAAACTATGAGCAATATTTATTTTCTATGAAAGTTTGACTGTATAATAGAGACACACATTTGGCTTAATGTGCACATTTTTCAGGATGAAATGAAGTTATAATGCAGGAGTCCTAGATCCACTTTAAGTTTCCTTTTGTTTTTCAGGTACTTCAATACCAGTGACAATAATCTGCAATACTGGGGCCTTGATTATCCACCTCTTACTGCTTATCACAGTCTTTTGTGTGCTTATGTGTAAGTTAACCATTTAAAGATTATTTTAAATGTTTGTTATTTGTGGAGAATGAAAGAACACAAATACATTAACCCCTTCCTCACAGAGGAGAGAGAGAAAAACTAGCAGAGATTTACACCCTCACATAGTTCACATATCAGAAAGCATTATGTGTGTGATTATGGAGCCATGGAAACAATAGATGGGAACAGTATGACTTCAGTCCTCTTACTTCTAACCTGATCCAGCATTTGTTATACATTGAAATCAAGAGAGAGTTTTGCCAGCCATGAGACTGCAGGATCAATTCCTTGTGTAGTCCGGCGCCTCCAGTAGGTGCAGATTACATTTTAGCCTAGGCAGTGGGTCATAGCTTTCTGAATAAGTCATTTATGGTCAGTGATGCACATAGTAAGGCACATAAGAGATTGTTTACAGCAAATTGAAAATTAATCTTGTATTGAGAGCCCAAATAGCATTTGATGAGTGGATCCCATGTGATATTCCATAAATATAATTCTGTTATTGGGATGCTCTACCCATATGGCAGGACTGGGGAAAGTCTGGCATGCTGACCATGCGGAGTTTATTGGCGTTAGCTGCTGGTAGGGTGAGACGTGCTCTATTTATCTGAGTGTCTGGAGGCCTGGAGCCCCAGAACTCCCTGTGGCCACCATTCACCATTCCTTGCCAGTGGGAGCTATGGGAAGCAGCATGGACTGGGCCAGGACTTCCGGCAGTTCCTGCTGGCTGATAATAGCAAACTGTGGCCACTGGGAAGGGCGGGGCACTGTGCCTGCAGACACTCAGGTAAACAAACCATCTGGCCACCCACCAGTGGCTAACCCTTATGAACTGTGTATGACCTGCAGGTCAGATGTTCCCTACCTTTGTTGTGTGGCCTTTAACCAGTATTAGAACAGCTTTTAGAAAACTGGATTGTTCTGTTCATGAGGAGACAGAAAAATGGAGCTGCAGACCAGGTTAAGATGCACTGGCAGAGGTATGTGGGGAATGTTTGCTTCATATCTGTCTGCATCATGCGTACTTTTCGCTTAACACTTTAAGGCTACGTCTACATGTGCACGCTACATCGAAATAGCTTATTTCGATGTAGCGACATTGAAATAAGCTATTTCGATGAGTAGCATCTACACATCCTTCAGGGCTGGCAACATCGATGTTCAACGTCGACGTTGGGCAGCACGACATCAAAATAGGCGCTGCGAGGGAACGTCTACACGCCAAAGTAGCACACATCAAAATAAGGGTGCCAGGAACAGCTGCAGACAGGATCACAGGGCGGACTCAACAGCAAGCCGCTCCCTTAAAGGGCCCCTCCCAGACACACTTGCACTAAACAGCACAAGATCCACAGAGCCGACAACTGGTTGCAGACCCTGTGCATGCCGCATGGATCCCCAGCTGCAGCAGCAGCAGCCAGAAGCCCTGGGCTAAGGGCTGCTGCACACGGTGACCATAGAGCCCCGCAGGGGCTGGAGAGAGAGCGTCTCTCAACCCCTCAGCCGATGGCCGCCATGGAGGACCCCGCTATTTCGATGTTGCGGGACGCGGATCGTCTACACGTTCCCTACTTCGACGTTGAACGTCGAAGTAGGGCGCTATTCCCCTCCCCTCATGGGTTAGCGACTTCGACGTCTCACCACCTCACGTTGAAGTTAACTTCGAAATAGCGCCCAACACGTGTAGCCATGACGGGCGCTATTTCGAAGTTGGCGCCGCTACTTCGAAGTAGCGTGCACGTGTGGATGCGGCTTAAAAGTCATGTTAGCTTTCAGTTTGAGAAATGCCAAATGACAGTAGGTGCAACGTAGTAATAGAAGTAAATCTTTATCAGCATAAAATCGTTATTTTACATTTTTTTTGTATTGCTGATTAGCAGCTAAACATTATAAAATAATAGAGAGAAAGCCGTGCTAGTGCATTTTTTGTTTTGATGATAAAGTAAACTGATGTAGTGCTGAGGCAATCTCTTCCCTAGTCACTATTGCTTTTCGATAAAGTTTGCATTATTCATCTTAGCCCTCTGAATATGCCCCTGTGCATATCATCTTTACTGCTGAAGAGGATGTAAAGGGAAATGAAAACTGTCCACATTGTGATGCATCTATACTTTTTTTTACAGTGCAAAGTTAATAAATCCCGATTGGATTGCTCTCCACACTTCCCATGGGTATGAGAGTCAGTCACATAAGTTATTCATGCGTGCAACAGGTAGAAAATTTGCATTTCCTTTTCATGATTTTATGCGTTTTTCTGGCTCACTAATTTAGCATGTTTAATTTGGCTTTTTTTTTTCGTTCAATTTCCCCTGCAAAACTGACGGATTTTGACAGTTCACTATTGCAGCTGTGGCATTGTTAACTAAGCATCTTACATGACTTTTCAGTTCCATTCTTATTTGTGAAAGTGGCAGATAGTGTTAAATCCAGGGCAGAATCTTTAAGAACTCGTTTTAGTAGCAACCTTAAAAGGATATTTCTACTAGTTTGGGCCTCACATTTAAATGTTAAAGGTGACCACAAAGGATTTTTAAGAACGGATGTACAACTTTCTCATCTTTTTAATGGCTAAAGAAGGCCTGAAGGTTTATTTTTTTTATTTTTTATGTTTTATGTTTTGCTTGATTTTTATTCTGAAAGTATCAGGTGTATCAAAATTGGCTTTTATTGAATTTGGAGAGGGAACTCTTAGGGGTTTCAGGGATATTTACTCTGAGTTTCCATACCTTAATTGGAGTGGTGAGTATTTAATCTTTAGAACAAAGACAACTTTTAGCAAAATGTTCATCAGCCACTGGAATTTTAAAAAAATACTAACAAAAACATGTAAAATCAAAGTGTTTTAAACGGTGTGATTAAAAATCTCAAGATCACTTTTCTGATCATATCAGCACTTCAAACAGCCTGTATAATGAAAACGTAATGCAATACATTTGGACTCCATTAACATAGCAAATAATTTTAATTTTAATTTTATAATAGTGGAACAGCTGCTGATGTGGCCAGTGGCTTGTAGCTAGTGAAGAAAACCAAGAGTAGTGATGTGACAGTAGCCATAAAGACAGCCAAATCACCGCATTATTTTTGAAAGTATAGTTATATCTTTTGCTTCAGATTACAGTACAGAATCATATAAAATGGCAATGCGGGGTGCACATCCTTATTTTGCTGATTATATTGAGCAGAATCTGAAGCTCATCAATAGCACTTCCTTGTGTTGCTCACAAACCTTTCAGTGTGATTTCTAGTAATTGATTATATTTAGAAAAAAATCACTAGGATGAAATTACCCTTGAAATGGTCTGTATTAACGTTCAGATCACCGTCTTTGACAAAGCACTGATATACAGACTAAGAAAATTGAAGGATGGTTCTTAAGAAAAACTATTATGCTAGTGCATCAGGATTACAAAATTCATTTCTGTTGAGTTTTGACAATCGGTGTTATACTTTTGTTTTCAATTTAAAACATGTACGCTCAAAAATATTTTCTTCAAGAAGCAACAAATTGATACTGTTTCATAGAGTGTGTGAGTTCTGTGGACTTGTTTATTAGGGATTTGCTCCTTCAGGGTGCTGAGCACTAGACCCCTGATCTAGCAAAGCATCTATAAGATTCGTAACCTCTAAACATGATTAATCCCATCGAATTTAAACACTTTGCTGGATCAGTCCTTTATTCATTCTAGATTGAAAATAATGCAGCAATGTCATTCTGTTTTTGGTGACAAACAGACCAAGATTTTCAAAAGTAACCACTTATTTTGGTTATTGCAGCTTCTTGGTACCAGCTGGAGATACCTGAAAAAGGGCATGATTGGCAGAAAGTACTGAGATGTGCACTTGGAAAATTAGATCCCTTCAAATTCTCTCTAATTTACCACCCCAAATCACTAATGAATTTTTAAATTTTAGATCCAGTATTTGAAATTTGAAATCCCATTACTTTAATAACAGAATCACAGAAATATGGGCAGAAAGAGACCTTGAAAGATGGTCTAGTACAGCCCCCTGTACTGAGGCAGGACCAAACAAACCTATGCCATTCATAATGGATATGTACAGCCTGTTCTTAAAACAGTCCATGATGAGTTTCCACAACCTCTGTTGGAAGCCTGTTTCCTAATTTAACTACTTTTCAGGTAGAAAGTTTTCTCTACTATCTAACCTAAATGTCCCTTGTTGCAGATTAAGCCCTCCTCTTACTTTCAATGAACACTTGACCACCATCCTTTATAACAGCCCTTAACATGTTATTAACAAATAAGTCACAAAACTGAGATCTTCTTTCTGCTGGTCTCACAACTGCCTTTCCTTACAATAATGAAAGCCACCTTTCAAAGTCAGGATTTTTCTTAAATCTTTATTTCCTTTGTATATCACCTCCTCTCATCAGTAAGGTGAATGCTCACACAAGATATCACTAGACTATTTGTAAATTTTCCCTTATGTATATGAAAATAAATTTTGGGATGTGAAAATTTTCAAGAATGAGCCACTTTTAGAAATATATCTAACTGTATATAGGGCTACAAAACAAAAGACTTAGAAAGGTTTTGTGATAATAAGTAGTATCCATAATTAGAGAAGAAATAGTGAGACATTTTAATCATACATTACAGATGTTGTAATCATAAATAAGTGCTTCCAAAAGCACCAACCTTTCCCCATCTATGCGGAGTTTGAGCTGACTTACAGGTGGTAGCACTTACCTGTACTTTCAAGTTTTGAATGCTTTATGACTTAGTACAGCCGATTTGCACAGGCTGTGTCTCCTCCATTTGTCTGTAGCATTGCTATTTTAGGCTACTGTTCACATCACAATGTGTATGTGCCTATGGATTTCATGCCAAACAAATTAAATTCTGATGTATGTTTAAAACTTTTTCGCTTATGATATTATACTATCTGTAAATAGCATAGAGCAATGTGAGGAGCATGTTTCATTTTGGAAGAGATACAATAAAAACTGCCAAGAGGGTCCACTCCTGTTGCTTGTAGGAGGTGGTCTCTCTTCAAAGGTTTGCTGTAAAATGGGCACTTTAATGATGTACAGAAAGGCTACTGTTATTGCCAGCATTTTAAGTTTTATTTTAATTGACTTTTAAATGAAAATTACATACAATAGAATACTGTATTTAAAACTCTCATGGTGGCTTTATTAATACAGCATTACAGTATTTGTGTTACTCAAAAGAGGAAATCCAGTATACTAATACTTATTTTCCTAGACTTAAGACAAAATATATTTTTTATGGTTAGCAGTACCTGTGTTATCAAAAACTCCTGGTTTCAATCTGTAGTAGTCTGTATTTATTTGAAAAAGTCACTTATTCTTGTCTGCCTCTGAGGTAACAGAAGCATATTCACTACTACTTCTGCATGGTTGAACATCTCAAAAAGTCAGTTGTTACCCTTTAGATCAGCAAATGCTTTTGTGTCTTTAATCATATTCTTGGCTTCAGGCACGTAAATGATTCTTCCTGGGAGTTCAGAGGCACCATTGCTATCCTTTCCATCATCATCATTAGTTTTTGTGTCACTCTGTGAGTCATCACATAGTTTGAAATTTTCTAGGAGTTTTGTAGCAGGCTGTGACCAGTCTGTGACCTCTTCAGTTGTTGCAAGGTTCTCATCAATCTGGTATGTCTTCTCAATTGGCACACCAAAAAGGCTTTGCGACATATTAACTACCTCAAGTGGGAGCTCATGTTCATCTTCGGGATGAACATCTTCATTTGGTGAAACCGGAGTTGACTCAACAAGGGTGAATCTACATTTAACAAAAGGTTTTTTTGTTGGTGTTTGGCTCATTCTCACTTACTCCTAGGTGGGGGGACCGTGGGGCTCTATGCGCCACAGAGCCTCATGTTCCCCCTGCCCCAGGAACCTGACGTACAGGGGTGCAGAATGATGCCCCAGAATAGGAAGACACCAGGCAATATGGTATAATGCCACTGACCCTCAACCCACCCTCCAAGCCTGCAGCCACCTCCTGCACCCCAAATCCCTCATCCCAGGCCTACACCTCCAGGCCAGAGCCTGTACTCTCTCTTGCACCAATCCCCAGCTAAGCCTCTCCCCACACCTGGAGCCTCCTCTTGCATCCCAACCCCCTCTCGTGGGTCGCTCCCAAGCCCTCACTCCCTTCTGCATCCTAACACCCTGCTTCAGTCTGAAGCCTATTCCTGTATTCCAAATCTATTAACCCCATACCCCAACCTGGAGCCCTCTCCTGTACCCTAAATGCTTATCCTCAGCCCCACCTCAGAGCCCACACCCCCAGCCATTGCCCTCTCACCCCTGTACTTCAACACCATGCCCTAGGCCTGAGCCCCTTCCCACACCCAGAACCCCTTGACCCAGCTGCTGCCATGTGAATTTGGTTATGTGCACCAATATGAAAGTGATGCCGCATATTGCCACCGTGTCACACATCACTTCCCCATTGGTGCACATAAAATTCATTCCACTCGACGGTGGGAAAAATTAGAGGGAACACTGTACATACGATGTGATTTCTTTTTTAAAGCTGAGCCCTCTCTATAATCAAATGTTGGAGCTGTGGAGGACATTGCAATACAATTTGAACCTCTCTAGTCCGGCACACTCTCACACAGCAAACTCCATAATCCAGCATGATTTTAGTCAGCGAGACAGCCACTTATCATGGGTGTGGCCAAGTTTCCTGTAGTCCCATAAAGTTTGTTTTCAGCCACCAGTCCTGGCTCTCAGGTTCTGTGCTGTTATTTAGCTGTTATTTATCCCTAAATGTCTTCTAAGTGCCCAGTAAGCAATGGAAGTGTTGGTAATGCTGCTAGACAAGATTGATTTCCTGTGGTCCAGCAAATTTCCTCGTCCAGCACTGGTCAGGTCCCAAGTGTGCTGGACAAGAGAGGTTTGGCCTGTACCTAGTAGACGTGACAGAAACCCCATGGATTGAGTGAGAGAGGGGTGGCTTGGTGAAGTCTAATCCTTGTCAACGTGGAACCGTCAGCCCAAAATCCTCAAATTTGACTCAGCCTGTGTGGGCTAAACAATGTGCTTTGCAGGCTCATGTAAGTCATAATCCTTCCTTTTCTTAAATGGTTCCACAAAACACTGGGGTAAGCCATGTACGCTGGGAAGGACAAATGGAGAGTAAACTCACATGCTGACACTCCAGAGACAAAGTATAAATTCAAATAGGCAATTTCATTTGATTGTGATGAGCTATGCTTGTTTGAGGAGATTCTTATGCATAGTTAATTCTTCTGTTTTTCAGTTCTGATTGCTGATTTGCTGGTTTACATACCTGCAGTTGTCTTGTATTGTTGTTATTTAAAAGAAACATCAACTAAGAAAAAGGCAAGTATATGTATAGGGGGTGTGTGTGAGAGAGAGAGAGAGAGAGAAAAACTATAAATAACTGTTAACTGAAATGTAAATATAAAGGGTTGAAAACAAAGTTAATTAATGTTACAAAGCCATACAATGCTGTCTATTTACATAACTGGGATGATAATATATCTTTCATTTAAGACTTTTCAGTAGGAAAAACTAAAATTATTTTACTGCAATTATTTTAATGCCTTTCAATAACAATAACAGGTTCCACTGGGGCTTTGTGATCACAAACTGCCGAGTTTCACTTCTTGTCAGTTGTATTGCTTTTGTAGTAAAACAAAATTTGTGCTGTGACATGGGTGAATCTATGAACAGCCGAGGGTTTTACAGACTTCTTAGATAGCAGAACTGAAATGCACTGGGAAAGTGCACCATTCTCAAAGATTTTAGTGCTCACTGTTCTCAAGCATCTGTGGTCTGTCAAGTCATGGCACCGTTCCCAGGATTAAACTGAGCGCAGTCATTTTTGTGAGCTGGCTGGCAGAAGACACTCTGATTCTACTTTTAATATTCTTTCCCACTGGGGCTCCCTTCGTTCCACCCCACACCCCAAGCTTTCACTGTAGGAGGAATAACTGAAGGAGAAGAGTGTTCCTCAAAAGAATGAGTAAAAAGATCCATAGGAGCTTGACTGGGCCAGGCTTGCTAAAAGAGAACAAATCACGTTTTGGTTCTGATGGAAGATGGGGGCATGAATTGCTATGAAGTGTCTTATTGTTCTGTGTTTTAAAGATTTTCTTTCTCTCTCTCTCTTTCTCCCAGATTGCCAGTGTTCTGTGTATACTGCTTTATCCAGGCCTCATCCTCATTGACTATGGACACTTTCAGTATCCTTCTATTTTCTCTAAAAGGAAAGAATTTCAGTTCCTCCTGTAGTAACATCACTTTTACTGGGGAGAAGTTGGATTTGTTAACTGAACGTTGAGGGCCTCTCCAAGCCCCCGACGTCTGCAAAACTTTTGAAAGGAAACAGTAACCCTCAAACGGACTTGGAGCAAAAGATTGCTATGGGGCAAATCAATTAAACGTGGAATAGCTTTTCTTTGTATCCCAGCTCCACCTTTATGCTACTCTACCTTATTAGAGTAAATGGTGGTGACAGTCTGGCTTTGAAAAGAATGGCTACTCCTGTGATTTCTGCCTGGATGAGAGAACCATTGTCGCTCTTGTTGGGAGGTAGAGAGGCATGTCAGACACAACCATGCTGTTCAGTTTTATAAAACGTGACCTTGTCACTAGCTTTTGCCACTGCTAGCTGGCTGCAGCGAATGGGAGGAGATCATTAACATTTATTGAGTGTCTGAGATGATTCTGCCCATTTTCTAGCAGCCGTGAGGCTTCACAATGAGATATATCTGTACACTTGACTCGCTATACAACATCATAGTAAATTAGAGTAGACTCTGTTTCTTGTGTCCTCTGATAGTCTTTGAACCACTGAGTCCCCTGTTTATAGGAGCCTTTGAATTCATGAGGTATGTGCACTCTTTTAGCATTAGTTTAAAAATAAATATACATATTTAGGTCTTGCTTGCAGTTTGTATTAGAAAATTAGCTATTTGTGCATATCCATAAGAAAATGCAGTAGTTGTTTAGTCACAGAGATATGAGGAAGTCTTTGGGCTGTGGTAATGCAGACACTTTAAATATGTTTTGGGTCAACACTAGGCACATGAAAAATCAAATTTTGTTAATCCATCTCTAACAACACCCTAACTTTCCCCAGTAACATCCATGACCTCAGCATCCGGCCCTGGCTGTGGCTCAAGCCCCCAACTACAGCCCAGCTTGCTGCTCTCAGGCCCCAGCTCTGCTCCTGGCCTCACCTTTAACCCTGGCCTTAGACCCAGGCTCCTGACAGCAGCCTGGCTTCCAGCCCAGGCTCCTAACCCCTGTTCCTGGAGGAGGGGCATGGATAGATTACATTATGGGTAAAAGGGGCAGGACCTAAAACATTTGGGTAGAAAATTCAAATGAAGATTCAGAGAAGCAGCACTAGAAACCAAATGTCTAAGAAACAGACTCTACTTTCATAAAAGATTTTAGCTATATTTTACTGCTTCAATTTATTCTGAAGGTATAACTTTGGCATTGATTTTACAAAGATTTATGCATGTGCATAACTTTATAGATTGTGACTAGTTCAATTTAAGTCATAGGACCTACTTACCATACAGAAAGTTAACTGCTTGTGTAAGTTTTTGTAGGATCATGGCCTTTTGGCATCATAATGGTTGCTGGAAAGTGACAGTGTGACACCTATGATTATGAATTTTGATTAGAGAATAAATAGGTTGAGAAATGATTTATAAAACACATATTGTCATGTAGCAATTTGTACTGGCAAAGATGGAGCGCAGGGAGAGAAACTTACATTGTTTCAATATTTTTTAGGATATCAGTGTCATCTCTCTCATTCAGTTTCTTTTATTACACTTTAATTGCTGCTTTTGATCCTTTTACGGCCTGAACTATAGCTCATGGAAGTCAATGAAGAGCTCAAGCCTGATGTGTCAAAAGTAGATAACAGATTTTTTTTTTCTGATTGTAACTCTTATTAGTTTTGCAGTCGTGTCTAAGGGTCCTAATCTTGGATTGGGCTCTCTTTGTGCCTGGTATTGTACAGACACATAACAAGAAGAGAGTCCAGTCTAAGTATGAGAATCTTTACATTTTCTGTACAGGTTGAACCTCTCTAATCCAGAACACACTCATCCAGCAACATCCATAATCCAGCACGATTTTAGTTAGCTGGACGACCACTTATCTTGGGTGTGGCCAAGTTTCCCACAGTCCCATAACGTTTATTTACAATCACCAGTCCTGGCTCCCCATGTTCAGTGCTGTTATTTAGCTGTACTTTACCTCTTAATACCTTCTAAGAGCCAAGCAAGCAGTGGAAGAATGGATAATTTTGCTAGACAGTATCGACAACCCATAGCTGGCAAATTTTCTCGTCCAGCACCAGTCGGGTCCTGAGGGTACTGGATTAGAGAAGTTTAGCCTGTACTACTCTGTACTGCAAAAAAGATTCCAGGCTTTTGAAAGCTATATCTATAACGTGAGAAAAAATAACCACAAGAAAATGTGAAATTGTCTGTAGTTGTATCCTGCTGAGTGCTTTGTCAGTGTAATTTTTTATTAATCTTGGTGAAGTGAAGGTACTATACAAGTGTAATAACAGTCTGTACAACCACAGAACTTTCTTTAAGAAGTCTTTCCTTTTGACTTTGTGGACTTTTGATCAGGTCCTCAAACACAAAGTTATAGTTGGCTAACCTATTTAAACAGAATTTAAAATATTTCTGCATGTGAACAAAATGGTCGCTTATTTGGCACTAGATTTTTTTAAGTAAGACTAAAGTATAAAACTTCTGTTTTAAATATATTTTGCACCTGTGGGATTAGTTCATTGCTAACTTGCCACAGTGTTCAGTATGGTCCCTGTCCTGCATATCATGTCCTTAACATAAAAAACATATATAACTGTGTGAGCCTGGGCTTTGCTTTGTGGGGTGTACTTTTTCTCTCTTATGACTGGGATCTTTTAGGATCACTGGCATTTTGCTTGGCCATAAATTATAAACAAATGGAACTCTACCATTCACTGCCATTCTTTTGCTATCTACTTGGAAAATGCTTCCAAAAAGGCCTTACAGGAAAGGGGTGAGTATCTTTGAAACTCACACTCCAAACACTAGCTCAAGAATGCACTTAGGCAGCTTTGCCATGGGAATTTGTTTCATCCTATTTGTATTTCCATTGTTTCTCTATTATGCTCCAAGGGAAGGCACTCATCATAATTTTCTCTGTTCTCATACAAGAAGTCTCTTTCTATCCATTAAATAATACACTAAATCTCTAAGGCTATGTCTACACTAGAAGCATCTGTATACAGAAGTTACTGTCAGAAGAGATGTTCTGACAAAATATCTGTAGACAGATTGTGTCTCCACATAAAAGTGGATCTATCTTTTGATCCACTCTGATGATGAAAGAGCCTTGCGGATCGTCTACCTGGCTTTTTTGTCAACAGTTTCTGTTGAAAAAATGCATTTTGCTTGCTCTGCACGTTTTGTTGACAAAACCTGAGGTTTGTCAACAAAACTTTCTAGTGTAGACATAGCCTCAGGGTGTAGAAACTATAGCAAAATATATTAAAACTTAGAGCGGGTTGAAATTTTAGGCGGAATTGGTGTTCAGCAAAAAATGCAGCAGTGAGGACACTGAAATGTTTAACGAATTTGTCTGTTTTCCCAAATTGCTGATTTTGTGTTTTGGGAAGAGGGGACGCCCCAAAAACTTTAAAAATACTAATAAAAAGCAAAAAATTGTTTTGACTTTTTCAAAATGTAACATTTCAGTTATTTGGTTCAAAACAACTGTCTCTTTAGAGATTTTGAAATATTTAATTTTTAATTTAACCTGAAAGTGTTTTACAATTCTTTTGTAACTGCCAGTGAACTGAAAACACTGTTATTCATAAAGCTATCATTAACCATACTTTTTCAGAACACCTTCATCGTGAGGGAATCAAAGTTAAATATGGGCCAAAAGTAGGTATTCAGATTAATGAGACAATTCTAGTAGATGTAACACAGTCCTAGTGGATTTCCTGTGACTGATCTAGAGAGGATGACATTCCTTTTCTGCTGATAACTCTGTGCTCAACTTTGTCACATTTGGGCTACGTCTACACTAGCCAAAAACTTCGAAATGGCCATGCAAATGGCCATTTCGAAGTTTACTAATGAAGCGCTGAAATACATATTCAGCGCTTCATTAGCATGCGGGCCGCTGCGGCACTTCGAAATTGACGTGGCTCGCTGTAGCATGGCTCGTCCCGATGGGGCTCCTTCTCGAAAGGACCCCGGCTACTTCGAAGTCCCCTTATTCCCATCTGCTCATAGGAATAAGGGGACTTCGAAGTAGGTGGGGTCCTTTCGAAAAGGAGCCCCATCTGGATGAGCCGCATCAATTTTGAAGTGCCGCAGCTGCCCGCATGCTAATGAAGCGCTGAATATGAATTTCAGCGCTTTATTAGTAAACTTCGAAATGGCCATTTGCATGGCCATTTTGAAGTTTTTGGCTAGTGTAGACACGGCCTTGGTGATCTTACGCACATTTAGTTGTATACTGTAAATAGACCTTATGTCTTACCTTAACCGTAAGAGTTTGATATTTTTTATATAAACAACTAAGTTTTTGCTTCTGTAAATCTTGACTTCAACTCTCCTATTTATTACAGGCTAGTGTTGTTAACTAAAATAGCATTTACAGTGGTTGCTTCTTTTGTGATTTGCTGGTTCCCGTTCTGCACAGAAGTGGAACAAATCCTGCAAGTACTCAGAAGACTCTTTCCCATTGATCGAGGCTTGTTTGAGGTATGTGAGTTATTATGTTTGTGAAAATGTTCTGTACTCTTAGATCCCTTGAGAAACCTTCATCATGACCTTTAGGGATTTCATGTGGAAGATACACCACAGAACTAGTAATCTGAGCTGCCTTCTGCGGCAGTCATTTCTTGCCAGTTATTTAATCCAGTGTTTAACCCCTAGCTCAGCTGGCATCTTCCAGGATATTATATGAGTAGACAACACTTATCCTATCATCAGGCTCATACTTCAGTCATACATTTTTCCATTGACATAGATTCCATAGTAATTGACAGTGTTAGAAGATTTAAATGTGCAGTTAACAGCTTCAGTCTCTTCTTTGGTTAGCATAATCCTCAGATTTATTGAAAAGAATTATTTATACAACTAGTAATGGTTGTAGTGTTTCTGGTGTAACCTAAGGCTGGCTTTGTGTCCGAGCTGATATTTTCAGCCACAACTTTCTACAGAATAGTATTTAGACCAGTTGTGCTTTTACTATTCCTAAACTAGTTTGATTCACCACAGTGCTCTTGGAGCTCGATCCTGCAAGATGCTGAACAATGTTGCCCCAATCTAGCAAAATAGTTAAGCATGCCTTAACTTGAAGCACACAAGTAGTCTCATTAATGCCAAGGGAGTCTACTATAGACACGCTTAAAAAGGCACTTCACTAGAAGAGATCAGAGTGCATAGTTCTGGGACTGATTGAACCCTTATTGTACATGTTTAAAAGCAAGTTCTTAACCTTACACTTCCCCAAAGTACCAACAATGAGCTTGATTCAATACTGCTTCAGTGGGACGTTAGCACATACCTATATGCTTTGCTGAATGTGAGCCTAAATAACTTGTTACATCTGACACAGCGGGTCTTTGGCCACGAAAACTTATGCTCCAAAATATCTGTTAGTCTATCAGGTGCCACAGGACTTCTTTTTGTTCTCGAAGATACAGACTAACACATCTACCTCTCTGATACTTGTTACTAAATGTGGCTTCTGTTAGCAGTTCTCTAGTATGTACAAATGATACCACAACCTGTGATATCTGTCCTAAAAAACTAATGTTCTGGAGACCCTGAGGGAGGCATTTAATTTGCATGTAGCCATAGGAGTATTTTCAGAAAATATCTGCAGCATCTTATTAAAAAACAATGGAAGCTTGGGAGATGAAGATATTTACAGACCAAAATACCTTTTGTCACTTTGCATTTTTTATCCTTTTCTAAGTTTAAAAATAAAAGCTGTAAATGCCAGCAAACAAAGCATCCCAAAGAACCCAAGGATTTTAGTCTAATTTTAGACCAAATATTTTCATACTGTGACTAACTTGGATACTAATCTGGATAAACTGAGAAATTGTCCACGTAAGCAATGCACAGTAAGTTTATACTCTGTTGCCTGTAACAGGTTCTTTGAATTGATTCCCATTTACAGAAACAGCAACAAATGCTGATGGTTGTAAAATCTTATTGGCTATGAAGTAGGCATCTTATGTGCTTGCTGGTGCTGCCAAACCCTCTCTTCTCTTGTAGTCCTCAGCAGATTTGAAGAGCATATTCTGTGTTGCTAGTAAGCATACAAGGAAGATGGCTTAGTTGGGTTGGAGCTTGTAGCTTTCTTGCTGTTATGTCTACACAGCTGTGATTCTAGCAGCTGTTTAGGGATGAGTTTCATGAGCATGATAGCTGTGGTTACAAATGTAATTTTGAAAGTGATCCTAGCACAACTGCTAATGTCTTTAGACTTCTTGGTTTATTAGCAGTTAACTCTGTCATTGCTAGTAAACAGAGCTAAATACATTCAAGTATGTAATAAAATGTAACAATATATGGAATGCCTTCACATTTGAAAAAAACTTTGCAGGTGCTATACTTTGGTTGTAAACTTTCCTTGAGATGAATGGTATCAGAGCTTTATTTTCACAAAGTATGTGGTCTTGACTTAAGATGGATGGTCTCTTGTGTTCCAGAAAGTATTTCTCAACTATTTCAATACATGTTTTAATTAAGTTTCTTTCGGATTTTTATTTTCTACATTTGAACCAAGGTCATGCTGATCCAGTATTGCCTTTCATTATGGCACATGGCATTTGTGTATCAAAATGTCTTTTTCAGTGAAATATTAAATAATCCTCTTATTATATGATCAGCAAACTAACTGATAAAACTCACAAAATATCTCTTTTCAGGATAAAGTAGCTAATATTTGGTGTAGTCTGAGTGTCCTTATAAAGATAAAGAATGTGCTGTCACCTCAAAGCCAGCTTAAACTCAGGTAAGATGAAGGCTTTTAGGTAACTTTTATTCACATTGTCAGAGATTTTTCACAAACACAACTGATTTCTGAGCATGAATCCTATTGAAAGTCAAAAGAACTTGTGCTCCTAAGTCACAAAGATGTTTTTGAAAACTCATCCATTAATTTTTAGGAAGAATTGACAGATGCAATTTTGAGAGTTCTTAAAAAGACTTTTGTTTATAGTGTATTTAGTTACAAGTTATTCAAAGAAAGCATAAAGATTTTCCTCAGGATTGTTTGTGTTTAAAACGTTTAGAATTTTATGAAATTTTTGTGTATGAGTGTTGTGTGTTGATTTGAGCCTAATAATTGAATTAAAATTAAGACACTAGATACAAATAACAAACACATGCATTTGACTTTTATTCTAAATGTTAAAAGTTTGTATAATCCAAAATATTTCATATAAGCAAATTGTCTGAGATGAGGCTCTTTCAGTGTGGCAAACGGATAAAAAATTACTGAAGAGTAAAATTTTCAAAAATACTTAGGCCAATTATGAATGTACAACATACAGACATAGGCTAATGTGTGATTTATGCTTCTAAAAGTGGGACATGAGTTCCTAAGTCACCTAATTGTATTTGAAAATATTTGAAAACATCAAAGTGGTCGTTTAGTTACGAAAGGATAAACTTAATCTTTTTTTTTTTTTCATATAATATTTTAGCTTTGCTTTTACATTTCTGAGCCTACTTCCGGCTTGTATAAAACTAACCCTTCAGCCCTCTCTCCGAAGATTTAAATTTGCTCTGGTAAGTATATTTTTTAATTGTGTTTTATTTTAAATCTATCAGTGAGCACTGGAGTATGGCCAACAGTTCTCTTTAAAATTGTCCCACTGAGTGGAGTTATGTATACAGTTAAATGTCATTTGCTATCTGCTGAAGAGACTGTTTAAAAAGCATTTGAACAATAGAATAGAATATCAAAGTTGTATCAGAGGACCTAACTAGTGTCTTTTAAATTTCAGGCTTTCCCCTTGAGTATGCTTCTTTGTTTCTCTTACTCTCAATTTTCTTTACTTAATTCTGTATTTTATTTTCCTCTAAAAAAACCATTGGAAGATTCTCCACACAATAAAGCTTTGTATGACTTTGAGATTTCCTTTCTATTTTGTTTTTGTTTCCAAAGTGATTTTTTTAAATGCACTAGCAGCCAAATTCAATAAAAATTCCCACAGTAGTCTTTGCTGACATATTACTGGTTTGAGAAGAGAATGATACCCTTTTTGTTTGTTTTTGTTTTTACAAATGTTTGCTTTCTCTCTGTAGTCTAATGTTGTTGAACATAAATTTAGGCATACTAACACAATGTGAATGTAAAATATTCCTTTTAGAATAAAAACAATTTTATACCGAGACAAATATCACTAAAATTTAAACATTAGTGAATATACATGGTTTACAAAGAAATTAACATATAAGTATTACTTGAATTTGTAATAGTGAGTATTACTTGAATTTGTACCTAAAACTAGCATTAATCCTTTCTGAGAATTCTCATGTTGTTTAATTCCTGACTAATATATTCTTACTTCAATAAAAAGAATGAGACCCTTTGCTGTTACTTCTGTGATGGTTGTTCACAAGTACAGTTGACTCAGCATAATACATCCCATCGCAGGTGGGGTAGTTCTGACTTTATAAAGTAGGGCCCAAATGCTGCAGTCATTTATACATGTGAGTAATTAAATTTACTTTGATGGAAGTACTTGTGAGTATAACTAAGCACTTGCATAAGTGTTTAAAAAATAGGGGTCTTATCACATGAGACATGTTCTAAGTACTCTGGGTCAAACTTAGAAGAGGCTCATTTTTGCAGCCACAATTTGTTACAGGTGCAGATACATGTATTTGACCCTCTAACTATAGTGAAACATGTACATGTACATTGCCCGGGAGTTGAATATATTTAATTCAGGTTAGATACTTTAATGATGTCAGATACTTCACACTGATGCCAGACTTTACATAAAATTAAGCCAACTGAAAAACTGAAACCTACACTTTGCATTGGGAACATACATACTAACCCCGTTCCACTTGAATCTTTTAAGGCTAGTTGTGCACTGTCATTTTTCCTGTTCTCCTTCCAAGTACATGAAAAATCCATTCTTCTAGCATCAGTGTAAGTAATTTATTTTTACACAGAAACTATTTTGATACCCTTTTCCCCAATTTGCCTGATACCAGCCATCTTTCTCAGTTAGAAACAATGTATCTGTTAAAACAGACTTTTAAAAGCTGTCTGGGGGAGCTGTCTAGGGGAGTGGGGTCTGGGCGATGGGCGTACAGCTTACGTTTTCAGTATCTCTGGACACATACAGCTTTGTGCTCCCTCCCTGCTACTTCCAGGCACCACCCTCCACTGCTCTGATTGGTTGGAATTCTGGCCAATCAGAGCAGCATTAGGAAGCCTCTGCCCAGGCCTATGCTGCCCCTCCTGGCTGGTAGAACAGCAGCACGTGGTAGTGGAGCCTAGAGTCGGTTCCTGGCCCCACCCCGCCTCAGCAGAGCCCCCAGTCTGGATCTAGACTGCAGCTTGCCTGGTTGGCCTGTCAGGCTCAGGGCTCTGCACCCTCCATCCTGCAGCAGGCTGAATACCATGGAGGGGAGTCCCAAGCCTTGGGGTCCAGATTGAACCACAGGCTGGGGGTTCTCCACCCATGTACTAAACTGTTGTTTCTAGCTTTCTGGCTGAACATGCAACTTTACCATTCTTACTAATGTGACTAGACACAGATGCTCATAAACTGCAACTGTTCCTTTGCACGTGCAGCAAATCAAAACACATGGCAGAATATGTTATGCACCAGAGTTCTGCTTGGTGTGGTCAGTTTCTTTGGTTCTTGGGGTCAGCCCATAGCTGCCGTCGGGCCTTTCTACAAAAACAATGCATGCACCTGCTGCATACATTTACTGTGCTCCAACCTGTAGCATACCTACTGCTGTGAACTAGATCCTGAGAGCATATGGACACGCTACAGTTTTAATCAGCAGTGTGTCAGTGCACACTAATCCGTATGGGCAGTTTGTGCATGGCATGTGAAGGCACTGTAGATATACACCTCAGCTTGTTGTGCACTATGTGTTGATGTACACATGTCCTCAGGCAGTGAGGGGTTGACCTCAAGAATCAAAGCAGCTATAACCGGATGTCACATCAATAATAGCTCTTGTACAGGAGGTATTTTGTCCTGGTATATTCCTAATGCATCCTTTGGCAGTGGAGAACGGGCAGAGTGGAATTGTGCCATGCCTCTTATGCTGAGTGAGAGGGTGGCAGGTACTGGGCCCAGTTTGTTTGGCACTCTTGCCCTGGGAGGGAGTTCCAGAACTATTTGCAGCTGATGTCTGGCTCAGATGACAAAAGAAAAGCCAGATCACAACAATCTCTGACCCAGAATAAGCAATACTTGTGTATAATAAAAATGTTTGTACACCTATTTTTCTTTTTTATCATAGACCAGTCTGCTTAATTATAAATGAAATTCCTTTTATGTCTACGTGGTTTTTGCTGGTCTCAACCTTCAGGTGAGTCAGACACTATTAATTTCAATATACTATTCTTCTTGTCTTGATTCAAGTACTTCTAAGCACTTGCTTTTTTCATCCTTTAATATATTACTTAGAATGTAAATGTGTTGGAATATAGAGTAATGTACTTCTGTTTTGACAGCTTGCTGCCTCTTCTGTTAAAGGATGGCCTGCTTCTGGCCTATGTAGTGACAACACTGGCATTTCTTACAGTGTGTGTGACTTTTTTTTCAATATTTGAAAAGACTTCAGAAGAAGACCTACAGCTGAAATCACTTTCCCTTTGTATTAGGGGTTACATTCCTTCATTTAAGGCATTCCCAAAGGTTATTAAGTGTCTGGTAAGAAACTTTTAACTATTCATAGTGTGTGTTTTATTTTTATTTTTTTAACATGATAATCAAACTTCATGTTCACAATTATGTATACTTGTTTGGCCAGAGGATTTATACGCTATTTATGGAATATATCCGTTTATACATTTGTTCTTAATAGAAGTTTCATGTGAACACCTTTTCATGTTGAAAACAACATGGTAATACCCATTTGTCTTTTTCCACAGCCTCTCTATATGTAATGCTTTCCCAGTTCCAATGTGAGCCTTCCATCTCCACATTCAAATTCCTCCTAAAAGCCCAGAATGAGTAAGGCTTTGTCTATACTACCAATTTTTGTCAACTAAACTACTATCAACACCCAAAAAATGACTTAATAAAAATCAGAAAGGTTTGGTCACACTAGCCCCATCTGGCAACAGATCACATCCGCATTGGGGGCACAATCATTGACAGTGTGAGCAATGCACTCTGGGTAGGTGGTGGGAAGTAGGGTGGATTGTGGTGTACCTGGGGACTGTGCTGAGTGTCACATTATACATTTCTTGTGTACCTGATTTCCACTGGCTTCTCGCTTTCTTTCACACCATTTTTTCAACTGCTATTCATTGTTGTGCACCCCTGCATCTGTAGTGAGAAGGATGGATCATGCATTTCTCTCCTACATTCTGTTAAGTGCCATGAGGACATTGCACGTGACAGTGCAGTTAATGGTAAAGTTACTAACAGAAGATGACTTGCAAGCACCTGACATCCTGCATGATGTGGATAGCAGCAGCTTTACATCAGTTTTGGCAGTCACAGAGCAGCTGCATAAGGTGGATCAGCACTTTTGGGCTAGGGAAACCAGCACTGGGATCACGTAATCATACAAGCCTGGGATGAAGAGCAGTGGCTACGGAACTCTCAGAAATGTAAAGCCACCTTCCTGGAATTGTGTGCTAAATTTGGCCCCAAACCTACAGCACAAGGACACCAGTAGGAGAACCCCGTTCTCAGTAGAGAAAGTGTAGCAATCACTGCCTGGAAGCTGGTGACTCCAAATGGCTATCTGTCGGTTGCAAATCAATTTACAGTGGGGAAGTTGACTGTTGGTACTGCATTAATGCAAGTGTGTAGGTCACTAAATTGCATCCTGCTATGAAAGACCAAGACTCTGGGAAATGTGCATGGAACAGTGGATGGCTTTGCAGAGATGGGTTTTTCCAACTGTGGAAGGGAGATGGCGTATTTTAGCACCAGACTGTTTTGCAGCAGAGTACATCCACTGGAGAGATGTTGCAGCAGAGTACATCCATGGTGTTGCAGAAACTTGTGGATCACTGTGCATGTTTCACATACATCAAAATGGAGTGGTCTGTAAAGATCCATGCATCTTCAGGGGCACAGGCCTGTACAGAGAGCTGGAAGCAGAAACTTTCTTTCCAGAACACAAGATTATAGTAGGGATATAGAAATGAATATAGTGATCCTGGGAGACCCATCTTACCCCTTATAGGTTTGGCTCATGAAACCGTACACTGGACATTGGACAGCAGTAAGAAGTGACAGGCTGAGTATGTTCTGGGTAACAGTTGACTATGCCTTTGGCAGATTAAAAGTGCACTAGCATTACCTATGTGGCAGGTTAGACCTTAATGATAATATTTTCATGGTCATAATCGCATGCTGTACTTTGTGCGGTCTCTGTGAATCTAAGGGTGAAGTGTTTGTTCAGATCTGGAGTGCTGAAGCAGATTGCTTGGCTTCTGAGTTTGAGAAGCTTTGACCAGAGGAGTCCATAGGGTGGCAATTGAAATCAGGGAGGCTGTGCGGAGTCACTTTGACGAGAGAAGCAGTACAACGTGTCTTTTCCAAAGTGGCTTCCATTGTGCATTCCAGGGTTTTTTTTCCCTAAGACATGTTTCCCAAGTTATTTTGACATTTGGATCACATATCCCAGTAAGAAAACGATTAAAAGGTTTGTAGGTGTACTTAGTGATTGCACTGTGAATTTTTGGAAAACAAAATAAAGCTGACTTACCTTTACAGAACTTTGCCTTTACTGAGCAAGAAAAAGTACAGTGACACTCACCAAAACGTAGATGCTTTCTGGAAAAGGATGGACCCTCACAACTATGTGTACTTTCAGCTATCATTATGAAAGTTGTACCAGGGGGTGGAGTGAAGAAATCCCAGGAAGTGGAAATGAACATGCAAGTGGGAGTGGGGTAGTGGTAAAGGATTGTGCATGTGTTGCAGTGGAGGTCGAGCCCAGATCTGCTTACTCTGTAGCACTGTTAAAAACTAGAGCATCTCCATTTGTCCCTCCATTACCTTTATCCTCTAATTAGTTGCATCTCTAGCAAACACTAGTTTCTCTTTTCTGTCCTGCTTTCCAGCACTCACTTTCTCATTGACTCTTGCTAGGCACACATCTCTGCAAACACCTGAAGCATGATGAGTGTTGGCTGGAGGGGAGGTGGCTGCACCTGAACAAAAGAACATACAGTTTTGCAGGCGTTGCAGAGAAGCTTTAGAGGGAACTAATTCTAAAATTACCCCACGCTTTCCCATAGGCAGGGAACATTCTAACAGACATCCCACTGCTGATGGAAAACAGGATATATCCACTGCATTGCTTGTGGTTTCTGCTGTGGTGAACATGCAGCTCACCTATGGCACTTTTGTTCCTGCACAAATGATTGCAGAATGGTATGACACAGCATCCTACAGTGGGGAAGGAACGAAGAGGCACTGCCATGCAACGTGCAGAAGAGGATTAACAAGTAACTCCTGGAAACTTGCCTGGAGATCTCTCTGGAGGAGTCCCATCATGAGATTTCAGGATTGCATTAACATCCTATTCCACCCTACCACTTAGCTACACAGGGAAATGTCCAGCTCAAGAAACACAGCCAGTCTCCTACTTTTCTGTAGTTTAATTCCACGTCTGCAATATACAAGCCATAGCCATTTGACCCACATCTCATGTCCTTCCTCCTACTCCCTGAAGAGCAACTGGTGAGACTGGCTAGGCACCTCAGGAGTGGGAAAGAGTTTGTGGCTGTCTGCACCATTGGCAACCCTACTGTGAGCTCCACTTCCTCATCTAGTTCCACATCTTTATCAGTAACGTCATCCTCCAGATTTGGTCCTCTTTCCACTGCCTCTGTGCCCTCCACAGTACTCACAGGACTCTGGGTGGTGGAGGTGAGGTCATCAGTGAGGATATTCGCCAGCTACTTATAAAAATGGGAGGTCTTAGGTGCAGCACCAGCATGACTATTTGCCGCCCTTGCCTTGTGGTATGCCCGCCTTAGCTCCTTGATCTGCGATTTGCACTGCAGTATGTCCTACTTATAGACCTTTTCAGGCAAGCCTGGAGGAAATGTGACCATAGAGATCTTAATTCTCACAGTTCAGCTGCAGCTGGGACTTCAGACTTCTTTCACTATATACCAGTCAGATCCAATAACTCCACCATGGTCTAAGTGGGAGAGTATTTGGTACACTAGCCAGCCATGGTCACCTGCAAAAACACAGTGAGACCCCTTCCCCATGCCAAGCCAGTGTGCCAGATACTCTCCTGCTTAGACCATGGTGGAGTTGTTGGATCTGACTGCTATATAGTGAAAGAAGTCTGTAGTCCCAGCTGCAGCTGACCAGCAGGAATTGAGCTCTCTATGGAAATGGCATTCAAAATTCCTGGGGCTTGCAAGGGGGAGGGGCAAGTGGATTGCTTCACAGTGTGTACACATTGACTGTTTTGTGGCTAAAAGGCAGTGTTTGATGACAAAAGTTGGTTGTGTTGACAAAGGTAAATTAGGACTAAAGGAGAAGAGTGAGAAATCCCAGCTAGGTCCTTCCTCTCCTCCTTTAATGAGAGTATTGTTGGAGCTTTTAGTGTCAAGCCTTGGGGGCTGGCACTATCTTCACACTTCCCTCATAGAGTTGGATATGCTATTAGGGTTTAATTATAATAAGATCACTCTTATTTGGCAGTAAAATGTTAAAGGATCCCATTCCAAAATACTTTTTAATGTCTTGAAAATATAATAGGAAACTGTTTCATTTCCAAGGCTTGTTGAGGTAATTAGCTTGATTGTATTTATATCAGTCCAGTATTTGGCACACAAAAGGTCAGTAAAGATACACCAAGTATTTTCTAAGGGGTCATCCACATAGAGCAGGGGTGAGCAAACTTTCTACATTGGTCCTCACTTTTCATCCCTGCAATTAGTAGGCCCCTCTCCCCACACCTGTCTAACGTAATCCAAACTGATGGAAATTTTCATGATGTTCATATGAAAAAAATCCCCTTTGGCACACATAAGAAAATAAGTCTGTGGAATCTAAAAACATTATTTACTGGTATATAAACGTGAATACACAGATGTAAAAACAGTAACATCTTTCAACATTTTTAATAAGATGGGTTGAGCCTGAGACCCAGTAGCTGATTGTGTTGCACCCCATCCCTTGTAAAATTTCTTGTCCCCACCCCCGTGGGGCCCACCCCCCACTTTGCACATCCCTGATAGAAGATGAAAAACATAAAGCACCTAAGCAATCAAAGTAACTTCTTATCCATTTGACACTGCAAATCTGTTAACTAATTTATCATTTTTTTTATCTTACAGTTTATTGTCTCAATAATTCTTATGGGCATCCTCACTTTAATGAGTGCCACGCTGACTCCTCCACAGAGGCTACCACATTTATTTCCTATTTCTGTGTCTGTTGTTTCCTGTTTACACTTCTTATTCTTCTTGTTGTATTTTAATGCTGTTGTACTGTGGGACTCCAGAAATGGGAGAAATCAGAAGAAAATCAGTTAGATAAATCCTAAACAGTGAAGATGCAAGACTAAACTGTAGAGCCAGAATGTTTTCAATTAAAATATCAATTACAATAGGCAGCTCTAAATCACTGTCTTATTTGAGAGATTTCCTGTGATTTAATGAAAACTGTGAAACAAAATTCAAACACAATACATTCAAACACAATAAGTTAGACTTTTATTTTAAGAAGAGTAGCTATTACCAAAGAATATTTGAAATTTATTACAGCTTGTTATATTCTCAAGAATTTACGAACAATATCAGAAGTATTAAAGATGAAAGGGCTATTTGTAAATGGTAAATAATTCAGTACAGGCAGTCTGGACCCTTAACTAGCAGTGCCAGTTTAATTCAACAAAGACACAAATATAATTTGCTAGGGACAAGTCATACATTCTTCATCATGAAATGTGGACAAGATGAGGTTGGTTAAGCAGTCACTCTTGCCTGGTGCTTCTAAGTGGTGGTTCTTGGAGTTCTCTTTTGATTATATAAATTAAACTGCCTTGCACTCTGTTGTCATATGCTTAAAATCATCAAGGCCACTACACGAATATCCATGACTATTTTATTCTGACATTAGCCTCTTTACCAGCTAAAATCCATTTTTATTTTAAGAATTACAGGGTGCTGTGGTTGTGTTCATTGGTTTTCCTACCTATCTTTTTTTCGAATGGGTAATACAGCTTACAAAGTATACATCTCTGTAGAGAATGGTCAAGTTTATGACCTTCATGGAATGGTCAATTTTTAAATTAAAATCTGTTGGTTTTTTTTTAATCTAGACTGTTGAAAGTATTTTGTAGGCCACAGTCCTGTTTCATGTGCCATAAACTGAACTCAAATTTTGCAGAGCCCCATTTGCATCTATAGATGTGGCTGCAGATAGCTGTAGCTCGTTTCTACAGATATGGATGCAGATATAAATGTTTTATCTAGAACCTTGCAAATTTGCAGCTACCTGCATCCACAGATGTGGATATTCATGGCCCATTTTTGGGGCTACAGATGCAGATACCACTTTTGTATCTGCACAAATGTCTACTTATGCAGCAGGCTAGAAGTACTGTAGTAGTTTCAGCTCAAGTGTAGATTTTTGCTGAAATTAATATGAAACTGATGAATCAGCATAGTAATCCTTGCATCGTTTAAGCTGTCCCTTCATGCTGAGCCACAGGACTTTGCATTTCTACAATTTTCAGTACAATGTAGAAGTTGAGGGGCAACTGTTTTAGACAGTGGGCTCAGGTTGACAGTTTTCATCTTTCCCTGATGAACTGAAGCAGACGTGACTTCCTGTTCTCAGCAGCAGCTACTGCACTTACTCCCTGATGAATAGCCACAACTGCATCCAGCAGTACTGGATAACCACATTAACTGACAATTTATTACAGTGTTTAACAGTGAAAGCTAATTTTGAGATTATTCTATTAGGTTTCAGATTTAATATTCTACCGAGATAAACTGAGCTTGTTTACTTCTGAGTTAATATTACAGACTATCAGCAGATGCAGGAAGACAACACTGCCTAAGTTTACACTGTTAATTGTCAACTAAGTTTCTGTTCATGCGATCAATACTTGTAGGATTTTAAAAATTTCATATAAGCAGAAATTTAACTGAAATGCAAGCTGAGATGATACAGCATACTTCTGAAGCCAGGGCTGAGAGGATTCTGCAGCAAGTCCTGTTGAAGTGGAAAAATTTCCAGCCTGAGCTACTAGTTTAACTTTTTTTTTTGTCAATGTAACGCTGCGTAGTACAGTAGCACCTGAGAGTATACAAACTAATTAATGTCAGTGATGGTACAGAAGCTGAAAACCAGTATAAGTGGGATGAATAGGCAAAAGGAGCCTGAGATAGTTATAGCCTGGAAGCTGAAATTGGACTGGGCACACTCAAAAGCCATCCTTGGTTAAGGCGCTTCCATATTAACCTGATTATTCTGAGCAAAATCCCAAACTGTCACTGAAATTAAAATATTCTAGAGCTGTCTCTAGTGTGTAGCATAAGACATGTATGTATGTGTTTTGTTCTATAAGCTTACTTCCACATGCATGAAATGAGGTCTGTTCAGCATCTACCAATGAGTTTACAGTTCTTTAATTAAAAAAGACCATTGATGTTTTTGGTGAAACAGCTTGTCTGAATCTTTTCAACATGCAATTACCAAGACATTCTATTTTGTGCAAGGTAGAACATCCCACTTAACATATAAGGCATTACTGAACTGCAATTATATATGTAAACAGACAGACAACACTTGACCGAGCATATGACAGTTTATTCCAAGCTGGGTAACTGTAATCTTTCCATGAGCATTTAACATTCTTCTGAGAGAGTGTTACCATAATTATCCATGTATAAGGTATGTAAAATTTCCATACACAAGTATTTTCTTTCTTCTAAGAAGGCATGGAATGTGTATCAAGGCATGGCTCTCTCTCTCTGTTACAAGGCATAGAAAGAGGAATCATTGTCCACAGTGACTGAGAAATGACACCCACAGACTTCTGCACAAATAAACTTAGTGAAACACTGCCAGAAGTTAAAGCAGTGTGATGAACCTCTACTTTCAATAAAAGAATATGTAGAACAGCTACCTAAGACAGCAGAAAGTGGAATGGTTTCCACATTTCAGTCAGTCAATCTCGTGTCTTGTATTCATCATAAGATTAGGGCCAAGTGTTTCCCACCATATAAAAACATTAGTTTTGTGTATCTCTCTTTCTTTTGTCCTTCAGATGGCCTCCAAGGGTGATAAAGCGAGAATCATTTGATCTACCTTGTGTAGAATTGAGAAATGGCTCTTAGAGGACCCAGCTGTTTCTGAAAGGCAAAAGCTTAGTATACCAAGGGGTCAAAGAATCAGTAACTGTTTTAATAGCATTAAGGTACTCATAGTTAATAGTAATATCTGGAGCAAGATCTTCAAATGTATAACTCTGCATTTTCTGTTTTCCTTAAATTGCTATTTTTTGTTGTTCTGACCGTATAAGGTCAAGGTAAAAATCATTTACTAATTTGACATTAGTTGCTGACTGTCCCTTATCTGTGTTCTCCTTGTACGACACATGCCGTTTTGCACCAGACTTTAGCTCATTAGGAAAGTGAAAAAGGGATGATTCTGCTATGTCAAGAATATCTCCATTTACGGAGTAGTTGTAGCATATATACAGCTGGCAACATCTCCACATGACTCATTTAAGCTATGTCCATCTCAGAACTTCAATTGTAAAATGCTAGTTGTCTTCTGGGTTGAGAAGCACTAGTCTACAATGGTGGCAAGGAATAATATTCAGACTCCTGCACCTTTTTTTTTTTGTACATCTCCTGTACTTGTGACCCAGTACACGAGACGCCACAGCTGCCTTTATGAATTTTGGAAGTCTGCCGAAAGTGGAAAGTTTTCAGGTCAATCAAAAATATGCAAAGGATGGTTAAAACAATAGCAAACCCATTTTTACACCACCTGTTCCCTTATATTACCAAGTAGCTACACTTAATCATTCTCTTAGTACATGCACAAAACAGTGAGGGCTTGCCTTGGGTGCCTTCACTAATGTTCAGTAACGCCTTATTCGACAAACACTCTGAAGTCAACAGAATCCACTTGTGCAGTATAAATATTGGGCCTGGTTTAGGGGAATGCTGCAACCTATCTGAAAACAAATTGGACTTTGTAGAGGCCACAGAATTAACTGTGACCATAATGCCATTTCCCAACTTATTTGATCACGATCAAAAAATGTTTTGCAAACACCTAGTTTGGAGTACAGTAGACCGCCGACTTATGCGGCGGTTGTGTTTTTGGCAACCTCCACATAAGTTGAATTTTCATGGCATTTGAGAGCCATGAAACTGACCAGTGTAGCAGTGCTGGTCAGTTTCCAGTCTCCTGTAAAGGGGGAGCTGGGAGCCAGGTTCCAGCTCCCACAGCTCACTGGAGACAGTTTCCTGTCTCCTTTGAGTAGCGGAGAGCCTGCAAGCCAGGCTCCAGCTCCCACAGTAAACAGGAGACAGGAAACTGACCAGTGCTGGTCCGTTTCCTGGCTCCCACAGTAAAGTGAGCAGGTAGGAACATGTCTGCTCCCTGCCACTCTGGGAGCCAGGTGCGGCTTCTCCCCAGCTTCCCCCAGCTGGAGGAACGGGGGAAAAGCCATGCTGCTGCTGGGGGAGCTGAGTTGTCAAGTTAAGTACAACACAAAATCGCACATTTCGGCAGTTTACTGTATGTCAGCATTTGCTGAAAATGTCATGGCACTGCTGCAACTTGTCTTAAAGAGTATCTCACTAACTTTTGGGTGGGCTGAAGAATTACATAAACAAATCCCTACAAATTGGCACCCAGTCACTGATGCTCATGGTAAGATTGGCACCCATTCCTAATCTGGAACATATAATTAGTGTAAAATTTTCAGTCTCTCTGAAGGCCTGGGAACCAGTATTCCTACCTAAGCATGCAGGTTCTTCCTGCTCAATGCCAAAAACACATTACAGCCTTTACACCAAAACAGCACAACTACAGTTTGTAATAACAGCACATAGCAAAAAGCGTTTATATTCTATACAGTAGTAAATCTAAATCAGCTTGTAGCACATAAACATGCATAAAAGAGCCATGAAGAAATGAATTATTTACACAGAAATTATATGGTTGTGCACATTGTAAAGTTTAAATTAGATACCAGAAATTTTATCTAGATGTGCACCTGCCTAGTGCAATGAGCAATCCTTAATTGGTATTTGTTGGGGAGATAGATTTACAGGCATTTCTTCTCTCCTTTTAAGTACAGTAAGGCAGATGTAGGACTTTGTGGTGATACAGACTGCATTTTTCACATAATGCCTGTGGGTTTCAAAGAATGATTGAGATCAGACATAATTAGACAACATTACCATATGCATAGTCCATTCACAATAATGGATCTTTCTAATCCTAACTTCATTATGTACAAACACATGATAATACAACTGAAAATGAACAATTCTGTGTTTCTCTTGCATTGGGGGTACAATGTTTTTGCTGTTAGACAATAAAGGGTGTTTTTAATTCATAATATTCTTCTAGTACTGTTGAAAAGCAAACTGGACAGCTTAATACTGCCAACTGTAGAAAGCTTTTCATCATCCTTAGAGTTGCCATTTACTTTATTATAGTAAGAAAAAGAACAGACTGCATGTTTGTCGCATAGGTTATCCCTAGATTGCCGAGAACTGTCAGCGACAGATACGCAAATTGCGCAAATGTGTACCTCCTGCTGACAGTTCTGTTGGGAGAGGCTTTCCACACGGGGGGCAAATGTTGGGAAAACCCCTTCTGCCAACACATCCCTTCTTCCTCCTGGAATGAGAATGACTGGGACGTCACTAGAAGGCTCCCAACGCAATCTAGACACAGCCTTACATAAGAACATATAATGAAAGCTCGAAATGGCAAATATGCCTTTACTAGGCGTAACTGACAGAGGTTGATATAAGTGACTTAGCAGAAAGCTTCAATAGCATCCTGTCTTGAATACAAGATTAAAAGTTTACACTGTAAATTTGTAGCACCTTTTAAAAAATATACACATTTTGTGCATATCTGTGAGTTAATTCTCCCTTCTTCATACTACATTATAAATATTCAGAATAAAGTCTTTCTAAAGAGGGTATACCTTCCATCAAGAGAGCATACCTTCCATCAGTCCCCATTAACCTGCTGATAAATCGCTAAAGATGAAAACGTCTGACAAGAATTTGTAAAACATGGTACCCTAAGCATACAGTTTTCTTATGCATAATTGGTGTTTTGCTGACTGACAGGGTCAGTCTCTCTTTGGGCTTTTGCTGGAATAGGGAGACGCAGCCATGGGAATAAGAGAAATTGAAACCCACTAAATCTGCCTTGTGGCTGCTAGCTCCCCAGTGTAAATGACAAAAACAAAGTGTTAACACAAGAGGTGAGAAGTTAGGGCCTGTGATGTATAAGGCTTGTATGAAATAAGAGCAAGAAAGAATCTGTGTTAAAAGGAAATTTTATCTAGCAAGCGCAAACAGTAAATTATTATTAACACACTGTCCACAAACAAGTCACAAACAGGCTAGCAGCAAGCACAAGACATTGCTAATACAAGTGAGCATGGCGCATGGGGAAGTGGTCGCGTCAAGCGAAAATGGTACATAACACAAACGCTGCCACTGCCCCTTTGAGCCAAAATGGTGGCATTACAGCAACAATGGACAGCAATGGCTCCCAAGCAGCACAAGCCTCAGGAACAGAGTAGAAAAAGAATAGTAGTAAAGAAAAGAGAGTAGAAAAGAAAAGCTATTCTTCAGGCCAAGAGGAGGCAGTTCTCTTCGAGCCGTTCATTAGACGAGTCACCCCGACTATATAACCTGGTCTGGAACTCAAATTCTTCTATTCCTTTGGTCATGTGCCCACTCGACTGTGAAATATTGAAAAAACCTTCTAGTTCTTCTTCGAGCAATTGCTCATGCCTATGCCAAGTTGGGTGTGTGCAGGTGCACGCCCTGTCGCCAAAAACTTTTTGCCTCAGCCAGTAGCTACAGGGTCAGAGCGGCGCTCCCTGGAGTGGCACCGATATGACGACCAAGGTATGTACTGCCCAACCCTCCCGCCATCCCCGCTCAGTTCCTTGTTGCCGTGCTGCCGGTCGTTGGAGCTCTTGCTATCTCTGCTCAAATCTTTAGCTAGTAGCCTATTGTAGTGTAAATAGTTCTTGAACAAGTGTCAATAGTTTTAGAATTTAATAGTTAGTCTTAGTGTTTTAATAGCTGAGGTGCGACTTTCCGTCCCCCTCAGCGCTTCAGTGCTGGGGAATGCCTGGCTTCCCACACTTTAAGACTTGTTCAAAATATAGCAAACACATGCCCAAAAATGACCCCCATTCAGCCTGTTTGATTTGCTTGGGAGAAGGACACTTGTGTGATCGCTGTCGTATTTGTAAGGCCTTTAAGCCAGAACTTTGAAAGACAAGGCCCAACGCCTTAAAGTCCTCTTAATGGAAGCACCTCTTAAGCCTCAAGGTCTCCTGCAGGAGTGGAGAGTGGAGCCTGCTCGGTGCAAAGTGCACCAGCACCGAGAGCAGGTACAGGCACCGTCGCCTTCTTGGTGCCATAGGAGTCACTCTCCAGTGCCAATGAAAAGGAGGAGGCACGAGAGGCATTGCTCACCAAAGGCAAAGCGGGGCAGCCTCAAGTCCAAGGCTCCAGCACACACTGCCAAAGCGCAGGAGGCGTATCCGTTGAAGCTGGTGCAGAGCAGAAGCCTGCAGGTGCTGGACTTGCCCTCAACGCCAGAGGCGTTATAAGTGGTACAAGGACTTCTGCAGATGACGGTGCTGGGTCCTTTTCCTTCTATGGAGGACAGGTGCTGTAGCACTGAAACAGAGCGATCAGGGCTCATGGACGTGAAACCAAAACCAACCACTGCACTCACGTCGATGCCGGCACCGACACAGTATTCAGTGCCGAGCACTCTGGTGCTGACCCAATAGACTGTGGGCCAGTTTCAGGTGCCCTATGCTTCGGTCTCTTGATCAACGAGGCAGTCAGTGTTGGTCCCATCTCAATTGAGTTTGCAGGGGTACGACCGGATGCCAGGTGTGCTCGGGCGTTCCTGCCGGATGACAGGTCCGGGTCCATGGGGGCCATCATCCAACACATCTTGACAGTTCCCACCACGATGGCCAGACGCTGCCTGCATTTGCTGGGTCACATAGCAGCATGCACTTTCGTAGCACAGCACGCCAGGTTAAGGATGCCCTCTACAGCTAGTGCTGTCATTGGTGTACTGCCCTGTTAACAGACAGTTTACACTTGGAGGTTACAGTGCCAACACGGACTTTGTTGACCCTGCACTGGTGGTTGGACAAGGGGGTCATCCTCACAGGAGTCCCCTTTGCCCCTCAGCAGCCCTCACTTTCCCTAGTAATGGACACCTTGGACCGGGGTTGGGGAGCGCACCTGGGGCAGCTACAAACCCAGGCTCTTTGGAGTGTGTCGAACCTTTGGCTCCACATAAACATGAGGGAGCTCAGGGCCACAAGACTAGCATGTGTGACTTTCAAGGCCAATCTGATGGGACATTGTGTGTCAGTCAGTACAGACAACATGACAGCAACGTACTATATCAACGAACGGGGATTTACACTCTTCTGTGTCATGAGGTCATGATACTCTGGGACTTCTGCATACAGCACGTCATCATGCTGCAGGCCCTTTACCTGCCAGGTGCGCACCATTCACTGGCAGACCAACTCAGCAGATCCTTTACAGATCAAGAGTGGTCCCTCCACCCGGTGATTGTTCATTCTATTTTCTGGCGGTAGGGGTATCCCCAGGTGGACCTGTTCGCATCCCACCTCAATGTGAAATGTAGGACGTTTTGCTCCTAACGCAATCAGAGCCCGGGGTCCTGGGCAGATGCCTACAGTGCCCCTGGTTGGGCAGGCTGATGTATGTGTTTCCTCCGATCCTGCTGATTCACAGGGTCCTCCTCAAGATTCACTCAGAAGGGGCATTGATCATCTTGGTGGTACCAGCATGGGCCCATCAGCACTGGTATTCAACCCTCCTGCACCTGTCGATCCGCAAGCCAATGACGTTGCTGATCCAGCCGGACCTGCTGATGCAGCAAGAGGGGAGACTGTAACATCCCCATCTCCAGTCGCTGCAACACTCTGCGTGGATGCTCTGTGGCTGAGGGACTGGGAGCAGGCCTGTTTGGATCCCATAAAGGAAGTATTATTGTTAAATAGTAGAAAACCCTGCCTGAGGGTGACTTTTTTGGCTAAGTGGAAAAGGTTTTCCGTGTGGGTGTCTCACAGAGGGCTATTTCCCTCACAAGCTCCCATTCCATTGATTTTAGATTACCTTCAGGGTCTGGTACAGGAGGGATTGTCCCTCTTCTCAGTTAGGGTGCACATAGCTGCTATCTCAACCTTTCACCTGGGTCATGGAACATCTTCTGTGTTCTCAGACCCTGTAGTCAAAAGGTTCCTGAAAGGTTTAGAAAGAATCAAGCCCCGAGTTCGGGCACCACTGCCCCCATGAGATCTCAATTTGGTGTTAGCCAAACTTATGGGGGCCCCCTCTGAACCTCTGGCTACCTGCTCCCTGCTCTTTCTGAGTTACAAAACAGCATTTTTGGTGGCAATCACCTCAGCCAGGAGGGTATCTGAGTTGAGACACAGTGTTTCACAAGGATAAGGTTAGGTTGAGACCTCACCCCGTGTTTTTACCTAAGATGCTCTCTGTGTTTCATGTTAACTAAGACATTTCCCTACCGGTATTTTAACCAAAGCCCCATGCCTCCCCAAGGGAGCAACATTTGCATACCTTGGATGTTAGAAGGGCACTGGCCTTCTACATGGATAGGACTAGGCCCTTCAGAAGAATGCAGCAACTCTTTGTGGCAGTGGCTGATAGGATGAGGGGCCTTCCAGTCTCCTCCCAGCAGACTTCCTCCTGAATAGTAATGTGCATCAAGGAGTGTTACATGATCACGGGGGTTCCTCGCCCGTTGGTTAGGGCACACTCCATGACAGCTCAGGCATGATCTGTAGTGTATTTGGCACAGGTGCCTATCCAGGACATCTGTTGAGCAGCCACGTGGTCCTCAATTCATACGTTTACAGCACATTACGCTTTGACGTAGCACACATGGGAAGACGCTGTGGTGGGCAGGGCTGTCCTGCAGTCCGTTCAGGGCTCCAACCCCACCTCCTATGCATTGGCTTATATTCACCCAACTTGGAATGGACATGAGCAATCACTCGAAGAAGAAAAGACAGTTACCTGTTCTGTAACTGGTGTTCTTCGACATGTGTTGCTCATGCCCATTCCAAAACCCTCCCACCTTCCCCACTGTCGGAGTAGCTGGCAAGAAGAAACTGAACGGAGGGGTGTATGTGGGAGGGGTGTGTGTTGGATGGTGCATGTGTTGGTCGCCATATCGGCACCACTCCAGGATGCGCTGCACCAACCCTATGGCTACTGGCTAGGGCAAAAAGCTTCTGGCAACTGGGCATGTGCCCGCACACACCCAACTTGGAATGAGCATGAGCAACACATCTCAAACAACACAGTTACAGAGCAGATAACTGTCTTTTATCACTTGACCTTGGTGACTTGGTGACCTTGGCGGGTGGTGAAGCATTGGAATGCGTTGCCTAGAGAGGTGGTGGATTCTCCATCCCTTGAGGTTTTTAAGTCCCGGCTGGACAAGGTCCTGGCTGGGATGACTTAGTAGGGGCTGATCCTGCTTGAAGCAGGGGGCTGGACTAGATGACCTCCTGAGGTCCCTTCCAGCCCTGTGATTCTGTAACTTGGAAAAATACTACTGTAACAGTATCCAATATGATAGATTTCTGTAGACTCAACAAGCATCAAATTGCACAGGAAATCAGCAGAAATTTTAAATAGATTTGGGTTTTGTTTTTTTTTAATATTCAGGCATTGCATTCATGAGCAACAATTATCTTCAGATTAAAATACGACAATTTGATCATGCACATTTCTACCTACAATAATTATTTTGCAAAAGTTTAAATTCAGTCCTTGTAATGACTGTTACTCGTAAACGTAAGTTTGTGTAGTCAAACCCTGAAGCTTGCTTACCTCAGTTAATGAGGGATTTAAGGAACTCATAGCTGTTGCAAGACTGTACATATTCTGTGGATGAAACAAAATCAGATTTTCACAAACCAGAATGATTTATTTGTAAAATAAAAATCTGAAAATTAACATGGTACTAAAGTAAAATATTCCAGTGTCAATACAGGTTAAAACTCCCAAATCTGGCATTCTCTCATATGGAAACATCTGTTCTCCAGCAGGATCACAGATCTTGCATGACCAGGGAGTCTTGGGGCTGGGAGGAGGAGAGGCCAGCCAGAGCAGTGGCAGGAGCCCAGGGCAAGGCAGCCACAGCTGGTCTGTGGGCCAAGGAGGGATGGGAGGGGAGCAGCTGCCAGGGAATCCAGGCCGGGAGCAGCAGCAGCAGGGAGCAGTTGCTTGGGCTGGTAAACTGGCAGCCCAGGCTCACAGCAGCTCATCACAGGGGCTAGATGGGATGCCGTGACCCGTGGAAGCCATGGCTGGGGCTGTGTGCAAAGCCACTGGCCGGGGAGCGGTGGCTCACAGCAGCTCACTCCCAGGGCTGGGTGCAAAGCTTTGGCCCTGGGAAGTTGCAGCTGAGGCCAGGCAGGAAGCTGCAGCCTGGGGAGTCTGAGGAGGGGTGTCTGGGGCTGAGAGCCGGCAGCTGGGGAGTCTGAGAGAGGGGGAAGGGCCAGATACACAAGAGGGGGCAAGAAGCTGCGGTGATGGCAGGGAGAGGAGCCCAGGAGCAGGAACTGAGGCTGGGGGATAGGGGGGTGAATTGACCATCCTCAGTCCAGCAAAATCCCTCGTCTGAGATCGCTCAGGTCCCAGACAAGGGAAGTTGAACCTGTAGTGTAAATTGCAGCTTCTACAATGCATGTTTTGCTATGTACTTTTTCATTATTCCATTATTTGCCACTTAAAAGTACAGTAAGTTTTTAATATGGCTATGTAAGAATTTGACTAAAACCAGTAAATTAAGAGCCACAGTAACATAATGTGTGTTCTATCCAGGCATGACTGGAAATATTGACAAACAGAGACTAGAACTCCTTTGTTCACGTTTCTGTAATCTAGACGCACTGACAATATTAAGCACAGTAGACATTACACACAGGGGGCACTCTGGGCCAGATTTCCTCTTCCCTGCCTCTTTGGAATGGCGAATTTACCAATTTCTTGGGAATTCTCTTACTCTTACTAAGGGAATCCCACAATAGGTTGTTTGGCAGCCTGTGAACATGGAGCAATAATACAGATGGCCAAAGGACCTTACAGGGCAAAAGAGCTGGGACCACTTCTTATTTCTGTTAGTTTAATTTTCTTTGCTTTGTTACATTAGGATTTGGGACCAGGGGTCTGGCCATGGGCAGACCTTGCAAAAATACAAGCCCCCTGAGAAGATAGCAGGCCAGTAGAGAAAGTAGCCCAGGGAAAAAAGAAAGAGGTCTGATATGACATAACTACTTGTTTGAGGAAGCCTTGGCCTGGGCTCCCACTGTGTCTCCAAAGAGATGAATATGAAAAGCCCAGATGCAGGGGAGCAGCAGCACTACTGGGCCTAGATCTGGACCCCTGGCCTGATGGAGGCTGTGGGATTTTGAGTTTACTCCACAAGGAATGAGACTAAACATGGCTTCGCCAGAGGACTGAGTCACAAGATGAAGGAAATCACCACTGGACCTGGCCAGCTGAGCTAGAAAGATAAGAAAACCCTTTAAGGCTGACTTAAAGAGTCACTTTGTCATGAAGTCCCTGCAGCTTAGCAAGGTTCAAAACAGGTCGGAGGCCCACAAGAGGATGCGTGTTGCTCTAGTTTGCATGCTAAGGATTCTGCATATTTTGTTTCTGTCCTCATTTCTGGCCATGAGCCAGTCAGAGTAAGCTCAATATCTTTAGCATATCAAGTAAGGCTGGAACCTCTGGCTGCCACTCACATTGTGTGAGAAGGTAAAGGGGAGGGAGGCAGAAAAGGAGATGAAGAGATCATGGTGAGAGGGTTGATAGGCCTTCATGGCCTGTTTTGGCCAAACTGGGGGAGAACTGGTGGAACTTCATTACATTGGCTTCAGAAATGCACAAGATTAGCTCTGATCACATCTGCACTCAGGAAAGAATTTCCTCCTGCAATTTCCACCTTCATGTGGCCCTACCTAAGCAGTTTTTGTTTTCAGAGGGTTTCCATCTTACTCTGGGGTTCAGTAGCGTCACCACATATATATTCACTGCACCACTTGGGTACTGGGTGGGTATTTCCTTTTCTGTTTCCATCCAGTTGGGCAGACTTCAGTGATGCATGATCTAGGAAAGCAGGGATGTATCTGGTCCCTGCATGACTGAGAGGATGGAGTAATTCGATCAAGCTACTCCTTAGTATACAACATGTGCTTATATCTGACACTTTTCACAGACCAAGGCTTCACTGTCATCAATGAAGGAGAAGGAGAACACACATGTATGAAGGTCCAATGTTCTCAGTTTGGCTATTACCAGCAAGCCTCAGGATGCTTGTCCCAGCCTATCAAAGAGTATAAGCAGTGGACTCTGATCGTCCAAAACAGTGCCTGAGTCTGCGCCAAATTTGACAAGAACTGGATTAGATTAAGTTATTTCATAAAAACTGCATCCAGTGTGACTTTACTGAACATGTATCTTTATTTACCATCTTGTACCCACTGTGCAACTTTGCTCTTTGCACAAGTAGCCATTAAAAAGCAAATTAGGTTGACAGTTACCTGTGCTTAGAATAGGGAAATAACTGACATCACAGATTGGAAGGTGTGGTAACCCATAGTAACAGACTGAGAAATTAATAGCAAATGCTGTATTCCAGACAGCTGGTTTCTTTGTGCTAACTATAATTTCTGAATAAAATAATCCTTACTGTGAAAACTTACTTGCCCAAGTACAAGTAATTGCTTAAGAAATCAACCCATGCAAAGACATGTAAGTCACACAGTCTAAAAACTATCTTTACAACATGTCATCCTAGGTTAGACTCAAACTGCATTCAGTGAAGTTTTTCCAAGATCCTTCTGTCTAGCATCTGTATTTATAGTTTTCTTTATACAAAGAATATTAAGGATTACTTATTTAAAAAGCAAAAAAAGAATATGATCTACTAAAACCCCTGACCCAGAGGCTCACATGACTTACTACAGGTTGAGCTTCTCTAGTCTGGTACACTCTCATCTGGCAACATCCGTATTCTGGCCTGATTTTATTTAGCAAGATGGTCACTTATCATAGGTGTGGCCAAGCTTCCCATGGTCCCATAAAGTTTGTTCTCTCAGTGTTCTGTGCTCCTAAGAGCCCAGGAAACAGTGGTAATGCTGCTAAACAATATTGACCTCGCATGGTCCAGCAAATTCTCTCGTTCAGCACCTGTCAGGTCTCAATGGGGCCGGACTAGAGAGGTTCAACCTGTTTACCTGTCCTAGGATTGCTTAAGCATTTTTCTTCTTTGTGATGATAACAAGGACATGGCAAAGTCCCTCCTGTTCTCTGCCCATGGAACATAATAGTCTAGTCTCATTTCTGTTGTTGGGTTTTGTGTGCAGGTAGTTTGTGATACACAAGAGGTCGGGCTTAGCTGACCTCTAGCCTTAAACCAGTGATGGGGAACCAAAGCTAGCGAGTGGGCTGTATGACTGGCCCTCCTTTATCTCAATGAGCTGAAAGACTGTCGTAACCAAGACTGTCTCCCAGGATACAGTTATGCTAACTGTATGTGTGTCCCTAGAATTTGTGGGATGTGCACATTGGAACGGTAGCTGCACTTTTACTGGACAAAGAGGAAGGAGTACACGGCTCCCTCATTTCACATGCCCTTGTTTTATGTGTGTGTTGCTTTAGTAATATCAGCAGGAAAACAATATGCAACTGGAAGTCAGTGGACACTAGTAAGCAAAATGTCTCCTGGGCCGCACATAGAACCCCAATGGGCTGCTTGAGGCCCTTGACCGCAGGATACTCAGCACTGCCTTAAATGCTATGACTCAAAAAATAACAATAAAACACTCACTCTCAATCTTCAACACCTTTACGTGCATCAGTCTCAATTGTGTTTCCTCTCTCTCTGCCCTGCATCTACCCATCCTTTAATAAATACTAACCTAGCAAAATTTACCTACTGCTCACAAAGGTTAAATTCTGCCTTGGCCACTGCAGCTAGAAGAAATAGCACCCAGTGCACCCCCAGCAGCTGAAAACCAGCAGGCCAGTGCAGAATTCTGTGAAGTTGGCCAGAAAGGCAGAGATGGGAGGATTATTGCCCCCAGTTAGCAGAGGCTGCTCTCTCCGGCACACACAAGAGCAAAATAAGAGGGCTGGACACAATACTCTACTTAAAGTTCTTGGGGTTTCAGTGCACAGGCATGTATGGTAGTTGCTTGAATACTGCGTACGAATCCTGCCCGGCTGCTTCTGCGGGATGGCAGAAATTCCCACGTGTCTTCCCCACCCCAATCCACAAGTATAGCAAAAGGGCAGAATCTTTCCCAGGCTTGTCTCCTGTCCTCCTCCTCACACCCAGCTGGGCTGCTCTGAAACATTTACACATCGAAAAAGGAGAAAGAAAAAATGTTCACCTGTCAGGTGCTATAAAACCAATCTTCTACTAAATGTGCCAGAATAATTTTTCTCCACCTCAACCACAGTTAAAACCCTCAGTCTATTCATTACTGTCTTTTTACAGTATTTTTATTTAATAAAACCTATTAAGACTACCATACAAATCTCTTTACTTATGCTTTTATCTTTTAACTGATCAATTTTTATATTGCTGACATCCCTTCTTCACCACTTGCTCATTTAAAAATTCATACTCTATGAGCTATGTCTCTGGAGAAAATGTCTATAAAATTTGTTACAGCTGGCAAATGTGTGTGAGTCAGTGATAGCACATGACTAAATGCTTCACAGAAAATAAAATTTGTTTCTGTAGTAAGCAGAACTGTTTAAATGTTATTTATTTTTATGTTTCAAAGAAAATATATTGTGAAGTGCTGCATTGATTTAATACACAACAATGTCTGTGTACACGCTGTACAGGGAAAATTTATGAAACCTTTGCACAACTCCTTTAATTGAATTTTCCAAATCTCTCACCACACACAAATAATCAATATCTTCTGCAGAGAAAACCAGTCAGAATTATTACAGTCTTTCTTTTCAATTTTGTTGTCATCAGCACATACAGAGCACCTGGATATTTGTAATGTCTGGATAGCAAGTTATTTACACCTCTTAAACATAGGATTGCTATTAAGTGAGTTCAAACTGTTTCTTTATTTAAAATAATTATATTCCCAGGAGAACAGAGACAGAGTATTTATAGTCATGTAGGAGTTGCTATAAATATTCATGTTGTAACAAAGCAGTAGTTCTTTTTAATTTTTCATTAAGCTTCATATTTTAAAGTCTCGATTTGCCAGATTTTTTTAAAATTGATTCTGAAAAAAGTAAATAGGAAAATAGGGAATAAACAAAGGTGGGAAAGTTCATGAATCAATGTGGTTGATACCCACGTAGAGAAGGTAAGTTGACAATCCAGTATATACATATGTCTGAAGTCTAATAGCTGTGAGTCTCATGTGCATTTCTGTCAGCCAACAGTTAATAGGTTAATATTTCATCTGCATAGCACAGGATGTTAAATCATTGGAGAGACTTGTAACTTATTCCCCAAAAAGTTCATGTCTCTGATCTCAGACTCTTGTACTTTCCAAATTTCACAATGTATTTTATATTTACACTCTAAGGTGCACATGCAACACAGTAAAACCACAGCCTGCTGGGAAATATTTTTTTGTAAACCATGAAGAAAGAAAACATAGAACACTATGAGTCCAAGAAACTTGCTGCAAGCTCTCCTTCCCATCAATGGCACTTCTCTACTGGACAAAGTTAGTCTCACACTTCAACCAGGAGAACCACCCGAACCAAAAACAAAAGGCATTGCTGAATTCAGGCATTGGTCAAAGCATGTATTACCTTCTCCAGCCTGTAAAGCCAACAAATTTTCCATACGTACAATTTCAAGCCAGGAGGAGGACAACACTTGGATGGAATGAGAGAAGACCTCTGTTCAAGCTTAGGCAAAGAAACAGCTATTACCCAGAAAGCTACAATGAAGCAAAAATCTCTGTCCTCGTGAGACACACTGCATAAGTAGGACTTACACAAACATACAACAAAATGAAGGGGAAGCTGACTGCTGTTACTGAAAAATTTCCTTTTACTGTTTGTTTGGTCTTCATAGTCTACTGAAGGGTAAGGAAAATATGGACCACCTGCCTTGCCCCCACATGCCACCAGCTGTGGGGGCCATGTGTTTCTCTCACCACCAGTCCAGGAAAGAGAAGCTTTGCGTGCTGCCCCCGCCCCCAGCACAATCTCACAGTTCCCCGTGGCCAGCTGCTGAAAAGCACATGTCCCCCGCAGCCAGCCACTCTGAGTGGGAAGCAGTGAGCCTGCCAGAGGGACCTCCTAGGCTGCTAGCTGGGAGTCACCTAGGGCAAGTGCCTCCCGGCTAGAGCTGGTACCTGGCACCGCAGCTCCTCCCCCCCGCCCCACTCTGATCTCCCTGCTGCACCCCTGCCCCAGATTACAACCTAAACCCTCTGCATCCCCGCTCCTGCACCCATACACCTGCCCAGATCCTGTACCCCAGCCCCCTGCCCAGGACACAACTCAAATCCCTGCACACTTGTCCTTGATCACAACCACCTCCCAGATCCCGCATCCTTCCTGCACCCTCCTCTCCTGCACCCATACCACCTCCCAAACTTTGCGCACCAGTTCCTTACCCCAGGTCACAATCCAAACGCTCTGCATCTCCACTGCTGCATCCATAACTCTTGCCAGACCCTGCACCCCAATCCTCTAGCCCAGGTCACAACCCAACCCCTGCATCCCATCCTGCAACCCTGCTCACACCTCACTCCCCCTCCTGCACCCTACTCCCCACCTCCCTCCTGCACCCCACTCCCCACCTCCCTCCTGCGCTCAACCTCCATCTCAGACCCCTCACCTCCTCCAATAAATATCATGTAAGAGCGCAGCCCTTGACTCTTGGAGTGGCCCCAATCAAAAGTTATTGTCCACCCCGGTCTATTGTTCAAGTGGAAGATAACATCCAAGTAGTTTTGACTGAGGCAGTGAGTCTGAGCAACTGTAGTCTATAGCAACTGATGGCTGACAGAGTGACGTTTGCTTTTGAGAATGCTGCATGAGTGACAGAAAAACCCAGGTGGAGCAGGATGCACTGCTTACAAGCAGGAGCAGTTATCCGTGTTCTTGTCAGTCTCCTCCGGTATGTCAGGTATAACAAATCAGAGTCAAGAAACTGCACCATCCACCAGTATTCCCTATAAGCTGCGTGTTTGGGCAGCCATCCAGGAGACACTGAAATGCTGTCCAGCTGATTAGCAGAGCGCCCAGAGCTGGCAGCAGCTAGCAGCATGTGTTTCTATGTGTGGTGCACATCTACACATGTGGTGCACATAATTTATTCTGCACATGAATGATAAAAATTAGAGGGAGCACTGCCATCCATTCTGTGAGGCCCAGAAGGACTGAAGGCTCCTAGGAACCTTGCAATCACCTGACTAATGTCTCTTAACAGCTGTAACTTCCTCAGCTGTACATGCCTGTTCTCATGTGACTGAGTAAAAACTCATATGGTTAAAGACTGACTTGTCCACCTGAAAACCAACATTGTTAGAGTATGCATGAGGAGAAGGCAAATTGGCTCCATTGTCCTGTACTAAAAGAGGATGGAATTAACATTTCCTTATTGGTGCCAGGGAAGACTAATTGTAATAGAAATACCAAACTACCCAACTTCTTGCAAGTAGGAGTACCTGGAAAACAGGCTCATTTTTCTATTTTAATGTAGCTCATCACTTAGGGCCCTGAATAGAGTTTTTCTTAACACTGTAAATATAGGATCATCTGAGAATCTTTAGCCAGAAGACTCTCTATTGTGCCTTAGAGAGCACAACAGAATCATTCATGGCTATGGTTCATGCTCATTTTAGTGCGACACTGTTTTTTTTTTTACAGGAAATATAGAGAAACTATTAATTTTTTGTAACTGCCAGCTGAAGCTGCTTCACTGTTTGAAATTTTAGCATTGTCAATCTTCTAAATGCTGAAACTGTTAAGCATTCTTTAAAATAAGTATACTGCAACCTATATATTTATTTTCAACATACACAGAGCATGTTTTGGACTGCAGCAAGCTGACTAGATTTCATCTCTTGGCAGCTGCTCTCGAGTTTGCTTACATTTTATTCAAAAACATTTTGTTTACTGTAAATGCTAGTCATGGACAAACAATGATGCCCTTTTTTATGCTGATCACACAAAATGATATACTGAGTTCTACATAATGCTGCCCATTGACTAAGGAATTTTCTGTATTAAGTTGTTTTATGCAGAGGTTGTTTATGTAAAGTAAATAAATTTCATGCCTTACCATGTGATGATAATGTGACATTCCATCTATATCAAGCCACAGAATAGTCATAGGTTTCGAGTCTTGAGCATAACTAATTAAAAATAATTATGAAAAAACCACATCCAAAACTAAAAGGGCAAAGTTAAAAAAAAATTCCAAATGCTTTCTTTTCTCACACTTTTCCTTTGCTCCTCTTTTTTCCCATACTTTTAAAGACAGAACAATGAAGCTTAGTCCTTGTTGAAGTGGAATTACAGCTATTAATGTTGTAATTACACTAAAACTGGTAAACTTATTAAAGGGGTAGCCAGCCTTCTGCCCTACTTCCAGGCAATGAATTCAGATTCAGGGTGAAAAATCTTATCTAATGAGCATGGTAAGTTGGCATGGGCTAGTTTCTGTAGCATGAATGGGCCAATACATTTGTTGCACTGTGGCTGCTAAAAAGCATTCCTCAAGAGAGGCATCAACTGCCTGCCAGTTCAAGATGCTCTCCATTGGTTTTCACTCACCAAGAGGTTCCGGGTCCATTGTGAAGATAACACCCCAGAATTCCTTTTGTGCCTTCCAAAACCTCAGTTTCCACAAATGGTCAACTGCCACCAAAAAAGGTGGTGCAACTTGTTCCTTTTCTCTTTTAGTCTCCTCCGAGCCAGTAAAACTGTCTTGCATTTGATTTTTTATTTTACTGTAGGAGGAGAATTCCCTACAGTGGAAAGCATAGGGCTCTGCAGCTGAGCAGAAGCAGTCTGTAGGGGGTATGCTGGCTTGCTATCTGGAACAGTTTCCATTGGTTGGGAACTTACAATAGACAAAAAGTTCAGCTTCCTTTGCAGTCACAACACAGGATAGTAGAAATTCTGTCATTTTTTCAATTACGCTCATCTGTATTTTAAATTAATTGATGCAAGTCTCTCACTCTCACATTGTATCTGTCATCAGAAAATAATAGGTACTTAAATAAGGGGTGGGACAGGAAGGACATAGGTAGGGGTCAGCGATACTGGTGTGACTACATGGTTTCATCAGATTATTTCTCCCCCAGTGAATTTCAGAAGCCCATGAAACTCAAAGAACCCAGGTTCTTATCTGGCTTTACCCTCCATGCTATTTGAAACTACTACTCCCCTGGCAAGACTCAAGTCACCCCTGTCCATAAAAGGCCTAGAGATGAGATGATAAATCACTGGTTCTCAGAGTGCAGCGGTGGTTACTTTGAGGGTGACACTGCTGCTCCAAAGCTTCCTGTTACATCATTACAGGGCCATCTGTGGCCTGCGGGTCACGTGCAGACCCCTGGGGTTCCTATTGCAGCCCACAGACCCCCTGTCTGCCACCCCCCCGCCACATACCTCTCAGACACAGAGGCCCTGGAGGCCCACACTTCCTACTCCTTCCCTTCTCTCCCAGCACTTTCTGAGTGCCATGTATCTGCTGGTTCATGCTCCATTACTGCTCAGTCACCAGCTCCTCCCTCTCTTGGCTTAGAGCTTGAATGCCATGGATCAGGAGGATTTGTGGCCCTCCAAAAGCACTGGGAGGGAAGTGGGAGAGTAGAAAATGTGGGATTCCAGCGCCCCCTTGTGCAAGAGGCATCTAGGGGAGACAAGGGGTCTGCAGGAGGCAGGTGGAACCCCAGTAGGCCATAGGCCACAGGCTGGTCACCAATGATCATGCGGCCCACTGAGACACAGAAGAGCCACTCATGTGGCCCACTCACTATATTCTTGGTGACCCCTCACCGTGCGACACTGAGTGCCAAGGGCTTTCCAGAAAAAAAATTCCCTTCAACAGTGACAATTTCATCTCATCAAAGTTGTACAGTCAGAACAAACTTGCAATCATCCGATACTGACACTTTTAAAGAGGACAGTGGTCTGATACTATACCAGCCTGCAATCAGCAACACCTTAATACACACTAACACATCCTAACTCCTTTCACGCCATTTTGCGGGTTGCTTTTTTTTGTATTCCTCATTTGTTGTAGTTAGGGGTCTTCGTACCTTCCTTTCTCTACCCTACAAAGGTATGAATCCTAGAGCCCTAAGGCACATAATCCTTCTTTTCCACTGCTGTTTCAACTGAGCTTTTAATCAGTTCAGTCTGGGTTTGTATCTGTCAGAATAACAATTGTAAAATGATGTCATGTTTAAATGTTCAGTGTCCTCAAGAGTGCACTAGTTCAGAGGCGGGCAAGATATGACCTGTGTGGACTGCATCCAGCCCATGGACCACCCCACTGGGACCCTCAAGAATCCGACCAATGGGGAAGGAGGAATGTTGCTGGGGGCAGAAGCAGGGTGCAAAACCTCTTGCTCCCCCAGGCAAGCCAAGCAGAGAGCCACATAGAGCAGGCTGCAGTTTCGAGCTATCTGGGGCTCCAGCAGGCAGGGAGCCTAGGTAAGTGACTCCCAACCAGAGCCTGCCTCTGGCAGCCCAGCCCCACCCTCCCTCCAACTTCCTGCCCAGGTCACCACCCAAACCCTCTGCACCCTCCAACCCCAATTCACAACACCCTCCAAGACCCTCCTCCTACTCCTACATCCCTTCCCAAGGCCAGAATCCTACCCTGCACCCATACGCCCTCCCAAGCCCCTGTCCCAGATCACAATCCCCTCCTTCACCCAAACTCCCTTAGGCCCCACTCCCTGTCCCACAACCCAGTCCCCTATCCAAGCTCCCTTCTGCTCCCAGCCTCCATCCCAGACCCTGAAACCCCTCCATAGAAAAGTGCGGCCTTTGAGCACTTACCAAAATCTCATTGTGCCCCCGCATGAAAAATTATTGCCCACCCCTGTAGTAATCACCTCACAATAGGGATAAGGTGATAGGGTCTCCAACACAAAAAGAGGCAAAGAAAGTTGCAGTTGATGGAAGACATACGATGGCCAAGGGCAACTGGTAGATGCTATATTTATAAATAAAAAGGCTAACAGGCATGATAAACTTTAGTAGCCTTTGGATCAGTCCCCAGTGCACCGCTAATACTTAACTCCCTTCCTTATGCATTGTTTCTTCAATAAGAACTTAACCAAACAGGCTAAAAGGGAACATGAAGTTTCAAAGAAATAAAGAATTAGGTTTAGCTATATATAGGAAGGAAACACAAATTGATATGGTTCTTTGCTAAAGGTTATTTGAAGACTTTCAAAAGAAAGTCACTGAAAGGAACCCGATGATGGCTATTAACCATCAAAGCAGATGCTACACAACAAATTTAAAAATAAATATTACCTCGGGCAGGATGTTTACCATTACTTCTCTTAAACAGCTTCAGTTTTTCTGCCTCAGCCACTAATGAATAAAACAAATTTAAAGGTCAAGAAAACTTTACACTAAAGATTTTAATGAAAGCAGTTAAAGACACGATATCTCTCCTTTGCCCCCTTAAGCAGATGGAGTTTTTGAAAGGATAATAAAACCAGCAGGTATTGTTGGATATAACCTATAATAAAAATAACCTACAAAACCTATGCACAATATCTCAAGTTAGTGCTCGTATCCCACTCATTTTTTCCCAATCTTTCACTCTTATGATAACATGACACTCTGTCTCAAGAGCAGAGAAACAGTTCTCTCCTCTTACCATCAGCAGAAAGGGATGCATGCCACAAAGGTTTGCCACCTCATTTACATCAGCTTCCTGGGTTTGGCACTCTTGTGCCATATCCCTGTCGGCCTCCAACTATGGGTCAGGAACCCAAAGTAGGTCATGAGTCATGATGCCATTTTAAGAGGCTGCCAGAGTTGTCTGGCTTAGATTTGCTGGGATCCAGAGCTGAAGTTGAATCCCCAAACCCACTACCCAGATCTGAAGCCTGAACCCCATCACCTAAGGCCAAAGCCCAAGGGTTTCAGGCCTGGGCAGTGGGGCTCAGGTTACCAGCACCCTGCCTAGGGCTGATGCTCTTTGGCTTTGGACCCCGCAGCTGGGATAACAGGCATTGGGCAGGATTAGGCATCAGACTCTCCTTCTGGGGTCATAATTTTTGTTATCAGAAGGGGATCACAGTGCAAAGAAGTTTGAATACTCCTACCCTATGCTGAATGTATTTGCTTTGACTACAAAACAAAACAGCAGTCTTGTAGCACTTTAAAGACTAACAAAATGATTTATTAGGGGATGAGCTTTCATGGGACAGACCCACTTCTTCAGATCTGGAAGTTCTGGACTGCTGTTTTGTTCTGTGAAGACATAGACAAACACGGCTACCTTTCTGTGACTAGTCACCTTCTTTTGGTTAGTAAAGTAAGCATAAAGCCAATTATCAAACACTAGCATTCTAGTTACAAAAATTCTATTTGTATCACAGCAGCATCTCGTATTAATGCTTGCAGTAACGTAAAATCTAAAATTAGCATATCTGGAATAAAATCTCCTGTTAGTTGTTAAACTGTAGCAAAGGGGTGAAAATTGTTGACGCTTACTTAGCACTTTGGTCTTCTGCACTTCAGCTTTCAAGTTACTGGATGAATCTGCCGCACCAAAAATATTTTCAAGCTCTCTACTGCCCTCTAAAGCCTGAAAGTAGAATTAAAACAATATTCTATTCCTAAAACCACAAATTAATTACTATGTAGACTAATACAGAAGAGAGACAAGGTAGATGAGGCAATATTTTCTATTGGGTCAACTCCTTTTAGTGAGAGAGACAAGCTTTAAAGTTAACAGACCCCTTCTTCAGGTATTACCTCACTCACTTTGTCTCTCTAATGTCCTGGGACCAACACAGCCATAAGGCTGCATTAAACAGTCTTACAAGCCTTTCAATGCAACTTATAATTAACCTATTTTAACAAAGGGTGAAATTTTCACAAGCACACAAGTGACTCAAGAAAGTGAAAGACACTAGGACTTAGGCTCCTAAATAAGTATGCCATTTTTGAAAATGGAACTTGTATGTTTTTGAAAACATTACATTAAAACTTCTATTATTTTAGCTTTATTTACACCTTCAGCTTTTTAAATAAAGTGATTCACATATGTTTCCCAAAAAAGCAAGTCTGGTACATTTATAAATTTGGCTTAATATGGTAGTAAAGAAAGAACATCTATCAGCTTTTAAGATTCTCTTGCATATGGTCTTCAACTTTAAGAATAAATCTGAAAATCCCCAGGGTGTCAATTTCATTAGCAAGGACAAGATTTTATTTTCAATGCATTTGTAAAATCCAAATTAAAAATTTTCTATGATAGAGACTCTATCAAAAGTTGGCATATTAACAATGACCGTATGATGGCTTCTTATGTTCTTATGTTCAACCCAAACAGATGTTTAATTTTCAAGTCATTATATACAGGCGTAGGACAGATAGAAGTTAGGACTGAATGACAAGGGTTGGATCATGTGATAGTTGCCCAGTTCTGTTCACTTCCATTAAACCATTGGCCACTTTCAGAAGACAAGCAAGATGGACCATTCTTGTGTTCTAATGAAATCTATGCAGCAATAATTCATAACTTTAACTGCCAATGCAATTTTGTAGTGACCACAGGTAGTGCAATTTCTATACCACCTAGACGCAGGAACTAAAGTTAAGAACAGATCGTTTGACCTATTGGATTAGAGGTACAAATTCTGGCTTGGCTAAAGGATTTGTCCCAGCTTCAAATCCTGGGCAAGCAAAGATATTTCTGTGTCATAAAAAGGGTCAGACAGATGATCACTATGGTCTCTTCTGACCTTGCAATCTATGAATAACAACTTAAATGTGCAAGTGTATTTTGAAAACTGACTTGGAAAAAAATGTCACTGTGAGCATCTATATTTATGTCGAAATGATTTCCAGGACAAATCTGCTCAGTTTATAGCTAGTTTTCTTTTCTTGCTTTTTAAGTCTCACAGACTACTGTACATAATATTTCATTTTCTTTAAGTTTCATTTTAAAGTACATTAAGGAAATTAATGCCAGTTGAAGACAGACCTGTAAGCTTTTTAAGTTTTGTCTCATTTTCAGAAACCTCACCAATGACTTTTCAACTTCAGACTGTAACACCATAAACCTACATAAAAGAAATAAAAATGAAATTATTTAAATCAATGCTAATATCCACTGGGAAAAATCATTTAAAGTATCTTTTTAGGCCCCCTTCCAACAGTAACAGCACTATCAAAACAATGATTAGTTTACACTGATAATTAGGTCCCTATGAAATTCACAGTCCACTTTGGTCAACTTCATGACCATAGCATTTTAAAAATTATAAATGTCATGACTTCAGCTATTTAAATATGAATTTTCACAGTGTTACAATCGTAGGGATCTAGATCCAAAAAAAGAAATTGTGTGTATATGAGAAGGGTGGTGGGGGTGTCACAAGCTTATAGTACAGAGGGTTGTGTTACTGCTACTCTTACTTCTATGCAGCTGCTGGTGGGGGACTGCCTTCAGAGCTGAGCACTTGTCCAACAGTCACCACTCTCTGGCCACTCATATCTGAAGGCAGCACAGAAACAAGGGAGGCAATACTCCCCTCCCGCCCCACCAAAAAAATAATCTTGCAACCCCTTGTTGGGTCAGGAGCCTCAATTTGAAAAACACTGGTTTCCCCCCCATAAAATCTGTGAAGTATAAGGTAAAAGCACAGACAAGAGCAGATTTCACAGTCTGCAATGTGTTTTTCATGGCCATTAGTTTGGTAGGGCCTTACAAATAAAAATACTGTGAAGTAGGGAAGTATCTTCATTTTAAAAATGGGGAACTTGGGCCCAGAGAAATTAAGGCTACATCTACACTTCAGCTGAGCAAGCCTCCAGGCCTAGGTAGACAGACACGTAGCTAGTGGATCTTCAGCTAGTGCACCAAATATAGCAATGTGGACATTGTAGTTTTGGCTCACAAGATCAGGGGATTGGATAGGCATGCAAGCAATCCCTACACTTCTTTTAAAAAATGTTACTAAACCTGTTTGATTGAGCCTCTCCAGTCTGAGTCTGTCCACCCACAATGGGAGGCTTGCTTTCAGCTCCAGTGTAGACATACCCAGTCAGACTCGCCCGCCCATGATCACATAAGGCAGCTCTGGCACTGCCAGGAATTGAACCATGTAGTCTCAGTTCCATGACTCAAGCATTAGACCAGTATTTCTCAAACCGTGTTCTGTGAACATCTGTGTTCCACATGATGTGAATAGGTGTTCTGCGAGAAAATTTCGATGTTAGTGTTATTTTTCCTTCTAAATATTAAATAAGAAATTATATGTATCAAAAATACTAATGTATCTGAATTACATTTAGACTGTAGGTATATTAATATTTATAACATATTCATAATCGTACAGCTGTCTAAACAGACATAGAGAAACACTCTTCACATTTAAAAAAAGTCAAATGTCACTTATTCTTATTTTCCATTAGTTTCCTGTAAAAATACCAAATTTATAAAAATTCAAAATTTTAAAACATTTTTCCATACCTAATTTGTTTTGTTTCTTTTTCATAAAAATGTTTTTTAAGCTGTAAGAAGGGACTGTACTTTTTTGAACAATGATGTCCTTTTTATTTTTGTACAAAAGAACGACAATAACCATCCTTCTTTTGGCTGCTTATACTGATGTTTTGCTTTGGGGTTGTACTTAATTTTTATACTTAATTATAGGGTTGCTAACTGTCCTATCAGAAGTTGTTCACACAAATGATTTTCTTGTTATTTTTTGTTCTTTGTAAAATAAAATACTTCTAAAAAACCCTCACTCTTAAATCAACTTTTGAGCATTACATGCAGCAATTTTTTGGTATGACTCTCCCCGCCCTTGAACCAGCATGTATGTGTTTCCTCAACATATTCCAAGCCCAAAAGTATTCTGTGGCCAAATTAGTTTGGGAAATGCTGCATTAGACAATCTTTCAGGCCACATATGTGCTCAAATACTATTGCAAAGATCAGTTAGATTTTAGAGGTGAATAAGAAAAATAAAGCAGTACACAATTGGATCGGGCTCAAAATGGTGGATTTTTCAGTGTATAACTGAGGATGTGCACTAAATACTAATGGGGAAAACTGTCAAGTGCTCTTATAACAAAGATCTAGAACAGATTCTTTTTGTAGCATGTGAGCATAGAAATCAAACACAAGCAAGTGGGAAAACACCCATCCACCTTTTTTTCCTCAATAAAAGGGAGGATCACATTGGCATCGTGACTTTTATGAAGAAAGTTACTGTTATCACATTTCTACACAGCAACAGATGGTTTATACAGAAGGGAAAATGCCAGCGTCAGTGTATTGTACAATATATTTTCCCCTACAGAACATAAAGTGTATGAAAGTTCACATAAAATATTAGTAGGTAGGTGTTTGTTTGTACATGTGTATTATTGACAAGTCACTAACTGCAAAAATGCTGCAGTTATTTTTAAACATATTGAATTATTGAACACAAACATTTACATGTCAAAACTGACTATGCATACTTGAATAGTTTTGCATTTTCAAGGTGACATCACTTGGAAAAATGGAAGAGATTGAGCCTCTCTAGCAGCACCCTCTGGACCAGACCTGTGCAGAACGAGAGAATTTGCTGAACTATAGGAGGTCAATATTGTCTAGCAGCATTACGAATACTTCCACTGCTTACTGGACATTTGGGGTAAGTTACAGACAAATAACACATAAAACCTTGAGAGCCAGGTGATAAGTGGACATCCCGCTAACTAGAATCATGCTGGACCATGAACGGTGCTGGACTAGAGAGGTTCAATTTGTATATACATTGTTCAGAGATTTACTGTATCGTGGGAAGAATATTTCTGTGTGGATTGAGAGATTTTCAAACTGAAAGTCTGACACCTGTAAATATTTGCCTAAAGAGATTATGACCATTCAAAGTGGCTTTTACTAAAGGCCCAAAGGGACCCACTATGATTATGAAGTCTGGCCAAACAACCTTACTCTAAGGTTTCTACATCAAGCCCACAGTTTCTTTTTTTGGCAACATCCTTTTTAGAGCATACCTGGAATTAAAATCTGTCAGTGATGGAAAGTCAACTGCATCCTTAGGTTAATTATTCCAATGGTTAATTATCATCTTGGGATTTTAGTTTAAGCATGGGGAAAAAAATCTGTTTCACATAAAGGCACTAGGGTGAATTCTTCCTCAACTGAAAGCATTTTAATTGATTAACTTTGACATTGATTTGTGACTTCCACACAGATTCAATGTAACTATAGTACAATAGGGATGCAGTGTAGGTGTAGCTGTGTAGCTGGGTGAAGTAGTATCTTTTATTGGACCAACTACTGCAGGTGAGACCAAAGATCCAATACAGTAGACCCCCAAATTACACGATTTTGACTTGTGCAATTCTTGGAATAATGCAAGCACAATCAACCAATGCGGCTGCATGAGTCAGTTTCCTGGCTCCTGTGAGCGGCGAGGAGCTGGGAACCAGGCTGTAGACAGGCTCTGGCGCTCCTGGCTCCCAGCAGCTGCACCTGACTCCTGGTTCCCCTCTGCCTGTGGGAGCCAGAAAATTGACCAGTGCTGTTGCGTCTGGCTCTGAGCTCCCTGCCACTCGCAGGAGTAAGGAGCCAGAGGCAGCTGGGAGCCAGGTGCAGCAGCACCAGTCAGTTTCCCAGCTCCTGCAGGCAGAGGGGAACCAGGAGCCAGGTGCAGCTGCTGGCAGCCAGAAGCACAAGGGCCCGGCTTCCGCCTAGTTCCTGACTCCTGCTACTTGCAGTAGCCAGGAAACTGACCAGTACAGCAGCAGTTGGTCAGTTTCCTGGCTCCTGCAAGTGGAGCGGAGCCAGGCAACAAGGTGAGCGCTGCAAGCAGCCATGGACCCACCACCATTTTTGCCTCGGCTACTGAGCTCCTCTGCCACATGCAGCCCTGGCCCAAGGGGACCCAAAGGTGGTAGGGTCCCTCCCCCAACCCCATCCCGATGTACACAACATTTGACTTAGGCATGGTTGCCCAGGAATGCAACCTACATGTGAGTTGGGGATCTACTGTACTTCACCTACCTTATCTCTATAGTAAAATGTCTTCTAATACAAGCTAAAAGTAAATCCACAGCTTTAAGAGAGTTTAAATGCCATGCTCAAAATGAAAGACTGAAGTAACTTGTAAAATGAGTCTCCTTCACCTTAAGTCAAAGCAGGGTAAGTTCTAGTTCTGTATGGGAATCTATTCTCATAGTCCTCTGATCTTTTACAGCTCTGGCTGGAATGTCGGTTTAACATGCTTTTCTGGCATTCTTAAATCGTACCATGGTTAGCACAGTCAGTGTATGTGGATCCCTTTGCAGAACTGTGTCCTGAGTTTTCAGTTAGCACCAAATTAACTATGGTTACTGATACAGTTGAAGGATTTTAATTCCTAACAACTAGAACGCTGCTTGCTGTTCTAGTGGGCTCCATCACTTAAACAATATTTAGCATTCTGCAGTAAAGGAATCCAGAACTTAAACAAAAAGATGAAGCAGCCAAATAATAAAAAGAACCCTCTGAAATACCTTTATCAAAAGGAAGAGCTCTCACTCCAAGCATAAGAAAAATATAATGCTTATTCAAATAAACATTTTAAATCAGAAATGACAGAAGTATTTTTGGAAAGATGGTAGAAACCATTAACATTTGAAGGAGGTGAACAAGAATTCCTATTCGAACAAAGCTACTAAACTTTCAGTTATAGGCAGGGCTGGTAGAGATGTCAATCATTAAAGTTGCCTTACAATTCCCATTATCAGACCCTTTCTTCACTTCCTTTTACACTACCAGATTTTTGTTGAAATTTTCCATGCCAGATCTCTGCCTCACACTGAACTTTCCTGGGGAAACTTTCAGACCAAGTGACTCTGCTGTTTCCAAGAATGAGGTCAGGGAAAAATAAAATAAAATAAGTTTTGCCTGTTTAAAAAAAATCTCGCAACCTTTCCTTTGAAAGGTTTGAGTACCCTTTGGGCTTTGGAGCAAGGACCTGAAAACAGGAAGAGAATGACCTTTGTGTCAGCGATGTATCTTTTGCCATCCCTATGAAAATCCACCCAGATTCAGCTACATTATAAACCTCTTAAAAATCACAAACTGTACATGCTCAGTAGAGGCTACTTAGGCTTTAGCATCTAAAATCTCTGAAAACGCCATCCTCAATGAACATATTAGAGCCTCTTACAGCTCTTAGCACTGCCCAGACTACACCTGCCTCATTCAGTGCCAAGGATGGATGGAACTGCTCTGGAGTGGTGTCCGGGCTATGTAATGCAGGACACCATTGTCTGCAGGAAATATTGAACAATGAGGAGAAAACAAAATAGTTAAATAGCTACTCAATAAATGAGCACTGCATTAGATAGGAATGCAGTGGAAAAACTAGTATGTGATCATGCAATTAAATACTGTACCAATGCATATGCACAAGAGGAATAAATTACAGTTGCACAGGCATAGACCTGAGTATCTTACTAGTGTTTTTAAAGATGGTTTTTCTAATTTTCTCGGCTTCTGTTTTATGGCACTTTTAAGCAAACTGAAAAAACAGATTCCCTCAAGGTATCACAGTGACGGCGTTATGGTTCATCAGCAAGATGGAAACTTGAGATGAACCACATAGACTTTTGCCAACTGAGTTACAAGAGTAACTGACAGCAGCAGTAGACTCTTCTTTTTAATGTGAACTGGCACAGAGGAACAGAAGACACCTTGACAATGGATTTCAGAGATATTTCCTGACAGCAAAGCAATGCGGAATCTTGGGTTCCACTCCAGGCTCTTGACAGGAGTGTACTCTAGTGAACACAGACATTCTACCCCACAAACTTGACCTCTTCTGTACCTTCCCTTCCAATCTGTCCCTGTCCTAGTCCCATTCTCCTCGTCAGTCCCAGTCTTCACTCCTCAGGCTTTTGAGCTAAGCTCTATCCCCTTTGCCCTACCAGATCTCACCTCTCCACTCCCCTGCCCCCGGGGTTTGCTCTCTGAGTCCTAATCTGCCTACACCCAATCTTTCCAAACCCCACATCTGATTCCAGTTCTGTACCTCTCCCAGGTGTATCTAACACGTGGCCCATGGGCCAGAATCTGGCCAGTGGAGCCTTTTGCTGCTCCCATGTCTGCGGCTGCTCTCTCCTCCTCTGCCTCTCTGCCCTGCTGAGCTAAAAGGGAACTTAATTTAATTGGTTTAATGGCCAGCAAGAGGCATGTGGCCATTAAACCAATTAAATTGAGTCCCATTATTTCGTTGTGGCAATGCAGAGAGCCACACACGCTGCAGGTTGGGGAGGGAGTAGGAGGACTGAGGGGAGCCACGCATCCATGCTGAGGAGGAGACAGAGGCCCGGTGAAGATGCAGTGGGGGGCGGAAGCACCCAGAGCTCCTGTGTAAGGTAATTTAATCTTGGGTTTGGGACTGCGAGGGGTTAAGCCTGGAGGTGGGGGAGGCAGCTGTTTGGGGCTGCAAGGGATTTAAGCCTGGGGGTGTGTTTGGGGTTGAGAGGTGTTAAGCCTGGGTATGGAGGGGGCGGGTTTAGGACTATTTTGTGTTTAGCCCCCAGAACACATAAAAAATGCCATGTGGCCCCTGATGATAAAAGGTTGGAGATCCCTGGCCTATCCCAATTCTCTGTCCCAGTTTCCTTGCACAGCTAGGCCCAGTTTCCTCTTTCCAGCTCCTCAGCTGATCTCTCTCCTCCTTCCCCTTCCAAGACATATTCCTACTCTCCTCATTCAGCCTCTCCTCTCTCACCTCCTCATCTCAGTGTTTCTGCCCAGCCACTCACAGCTCTCCCTCTGCATCCCAGCTCCTCATCCAGTCACAGTGCTCTATGCCACTGCAGCCAGCTGGTTCCCAGCCCGTTTCCCTCACCAACCTCCTATAGCTTCCTTCCCCTTCACCCTCTCTAGTCTCAGTCTCACCAGATTCCTTGGTACTAACGGTTCTTTTTTCTCCCCCTCTGCATTTCGGGTAGCTTCCTCCATCAGGCTGCCGGGGTCACTGAGAGCAGAGGAGAGACTGGATCCCTGCTTTCAGGTCCAATGCCCAGCCTCAAGCAGCCAGGGGCAGCAAGAACACAAAATCCAGCTTCTCCCATGATGCCCGGGTTGGAGCATGATTAGTAGCTCCGTTGGAATTGCTCAGTCTGATCACACACAGAAGCAATGAGGGGACAGAGCATGCTCAGTAAAAATGGAATCTCTGGCTAAAAATGAAATTGTGACAGGTTCCCCCTGGAGTGTCATGTGGAACTGGAGTACCACAAAGTCTTCCGCCCGACCACCCTGGGTTTCCTCTCACACTGTGCTGCTGTGACAGGCTCTAGACTGCTCCTGGTCTGACACTTCCACCAGCACTCACAGAGGCAGAGACATACCCAGCTGTAGGATCTCTGACCAGCTACTGCATGAACCGACAATAGAGAGGCTCCAGCCAAGATAACCCCCTGCTCTGTAAGCATGCACCCCACAACTGGCGTATAAGCTGTACAGCGCACAGAGTTCACACCCCTCAATCTGGACAGGAAATGCGACTGTCCCTGCCCCTTAAGCTAAGATTCCCAAGCACTTCACTCCAAACTTACTGATTCAGATTAAAACATAAAATAACTCTGCTAACAACAAAAAGATTTTAAATGACAGGTGACAGCAAACAGATCAAAGCAGATTATCTAAAAAATGAACAAAAATGCAAACTAAGCTTAACATACTAGAAGGACAGATTTGAATTAACACCTCTCACCCTGACTGATGATACAAGCAGGCCTGAAGATTCTTACGGCACAAGATGCAGTTGCTTTGCATCTTGGGATCCCCAACCCCATTACAAGCTTTTCTCTGTCAAGGCTTCTCTTAGGTGCTCAGCTGTGCGGGGAGTGAAGGACAACTGATGATGCCATTCCCTTCCTTACGTAGCATTAGCATATAGCAGGGATCCATTGTCTCTAGGTTTGTAGAAAAACACTGGTAAATAAGAAGCAGTTTTGCATCATATGGCTTGGTCATATACCTGAGTCGCAGCAGCCCTTACTTACAGGTTGTTTGGAACACTCTCACAACTGCTTATCCAGTGGGGAATAGGCTTCTACTAAGGCTTATTGTTCTTTCTAATGGCCCATTACTGTAAATAAACCCCGCATATCCACCTATCTAGACTGGAAGCATTTTGTTTAGTGGGTGTCACCTACTACCTACATGTGAAAGACATAATCATATTCATAACTTCAGATACAAAAATCATACATATAATCAGCCAGGCATAACTTTTCCAATGATACCTTATATGACCCATCTTTATAAAATGTATGACAATTATACCGTAATTATATCATAACAATACCACTAGGATGAACGTAGGGTTTAGTGTCACAGAAGTATCCATCAAGCCTATGCAAACTGCAATTGTTTTCCAAAGGCTTATAACCTGGCCAAATGTGGACAGATTTTCCAAGGGACTGCAAAAGTCACATCGCTGACACAAAAGCTGTTTCCTGTCAAATGTGAAGGCATTGCTCCAAAGCAAGAGGACAAAAGAGATTTTCAGAGAAAAGCTCACCAAGCATTTAACATAGGTACAACAACATGTTTCTTCTCTGACTTCATTCTTGAAAACATCTGAACCATTTCGGATGAAATTTCCCACAAAAATTCAACCTCAGGCAGATACCTGGCATGGAAAATTTCAACCAAATCATTAAATCTTGGTAAAATGCTAAGCACAGAAAATAGTACTATAACGGGCAATGCCAGGTAATCTTAATATGTATGATACTGCCAGCCCAATCTATAAATATATTTTATCAGTTCCCACTTCAATTCAGCAAAAACCTTAAACATTCTTTCCTAATACCATCATACAAGATTAGGACTGGAGGAGACCTCAGGCAGTCAGCTAGTCCAGCAGTCACCTAGTCCGCTCCTTTCTCAAAGCAGGACCAACCCTAACTAAATGACTCCAGCCAGGACTTTGTCAAACCAGTCCTTAAAATCCTCCAGCCCCATGGACTTATGCACGTCCAGCTTTTAAAATAGTCCTTAACCTGTTCTTTCACCACTGAGGGCTGCCTACCTCCTCCCCATACTGTGCTGCTCTGTGCACGAGTCTGGGACCTGACCTAGTCTGTGAAGACCGAGGCAGAAAAAGCATTGAGTACAGTACTTCAGCTTTTTCCTCATTATTTTATTAAAGTGATGGTCTTGTGCCTCCCTATTTAATGAAGCACCTATGCAGCCCCCTAACTTGACATACACACTGAAGTGCTTTATGGACTTCAAACCTGTGAATGCCCATCAATATCAGAAGACTCATGTACAAACGTGAGTTTGTGGCAAGAAGAGCCTCAATTGTTATGGGAAAGTTTTAGCAAAACAAATATATATTTGAAATCAGAATTGTGCTCCATTGTTCCGAGCAGGATCAAACTCAACCATTAGAATAGAATCTGGCAGTGCATCTCTGCTACAAGCAATGTTTCCAGCAAAATCTAAAAAGCTTCCACACGTGAAATAATTTGGAAAAAAAAACATTTTCTTTTGTGTACCTTAATTACAGCATTGCCATTATGGGTGGAATTTCTAATAATAGGTACACGAGTGAGGTTACCAAAGTCCATTGAAAAAGTCAGTGTTGCAACTCTCCTATATATAGGTAGTCCGTCGTGTCCAACAATGACGTCTTGAGCTTGCACAAGCTCATCGGTTGTGGACTCGCATGTGGCTAAGGAGTCCAAGCTTTGAACGGCATGGGCGTTCACAGTGGGGGCAAGGGAATTGTCTTGGCTCTGTTGAAAACCCCACCTTGTACAGTCTCAAGAATCACAGAACAATCATTCTAATTTTTATTTCTCTAAGGAAATAATTACTTCCCTCATAACTGAAAATGGCTCCATATTATCACCACCAAATTAGTATACTTACTTATTATCCTTTTCTGTTTGACGCTGTCTTCTTCTGTGTAAACTTATTTCTGAGTTATTCACCTTGGTGTTGTCTCCTAAGGTAAATATTAAAGAAAGAAACAAAAATACAGATAAGAATGAAACAGGCGTACTGTATAGACACTGTTTAAAGCAATAGGAAGAAAAAGGTGTTAGAATGCATCTTGACTCCTGAGAAATCGCTTAGAAATAGTTTGTTTATGACACAAAAGTGACTGAACTATGAAGCAACACACTTAATTTGTCACCTCAGTGGCCTCTGTAGCTTTTGGATGTAGATAACTTGGGACTTTGGTATCAGTGACTGGAATTTGGTAGGATTCTGTCAGAAATTAGAACATCAAAAACTGTCGAACATCATGTTTCAAAATAGTTTTCAAAATGCAACACGTTGGAGAAAAATGTTTGCCTGTAAAACATTGCTGTGACTGAGAAGTAAAACCTCCTTGTTCTCTAGCAAGAAGGAAGCATGTGCCTGAACCCTGAACCCTGTCTTGTAAGTGACTGAAAGGAGACAATGCAACTAGTTTCCAGATGTTCTGGCATTGTACATTGATATTTTAGTATTTTAGTTGAGTGCCTGTCATACGACAGAGTGGCTGTGTCTAGACTAGCCCAAACTGTGAAGGGGGCAAGGTAATTAGGGTGTTGGGAGATTACTAATGAAGTGCTGCGGTGTGTATGTGTTTGTATTCCTTTGTCTCTAAAACAGTTTTCCCCAACACCTGCAGCAACTTCAAAGTGTGAAACTTTGAAGTGCCGGCTTGCATGTAGCTGCTGGTCAGCCACAGGTACTTTGAAGTGCCCGCGCTACTCTGAAGTCCCTTTACTCCTCAAAATTTCACACTTCAAATTTGCCGCAGGGGAGTTTAGCCTAATGAATTGCTGTATATGCACCACAGCACTTCATTAGTAATCTCCCAACACCCTAATTACCATGCCCGGTTCGAAGTTCAGGGCTAGTCTAAACACAGCCACTGTGATCAATAAATCACATTCTATTGCCATTACTGCATACCCAGTCATATTGCTGTATTTCAACGTACAGCCTGTTAGAGTATTTGCATGTTCCTGTCAGGAAATGGGATGGGGGGGAGGGGCGGAATCACCAGAAAACTCCTCATCTATGGTTTTGCTAATTAAACTTGAGCTCAGATGTGGTGCAAAGAAAATAAACTGCCTTTTGTGTAAGAAATCTGTACGGCTTACAGTGACACCAGCTGAGCAATTACAGAACACGTGCTTCAGACTGATGTGCTGTACATTCAGATCAAATTAACTGGAAAAAAAGTTTTTCAATTGAATAATCAGACAGACACAAATTTAGAAAGCTATGCTAATAATTAACTAAATCTACTCACTCTTGATTGGTATCTGCTGGAGCTATTCTGATAGCCATTTATAAATGTCAAGAAACAAAGTATACTTACAGTGACAAAAAAAAATCAAACCAAGCTTAAACAAATACTATGTGTAAAGTATCAAAGGGTAGCCATTTCAGTCTGTATCCACAAAAGCAACAAGAAGTCCCATGGCACCTTATAGAGTAACAGATTTTTTGAAGCATAAGCTTTTGTGGGCAAAGATCTGCTTCTTCAGATGTACTGATATATGGTACAAAGATGGTACCTAATTCTGGAAAAAAGTTACACCTGAACAAAAAGTGGTACTTATAGAAATATTGTGAAAATATACTAAAGGAACTTTACATATAGTGAGAAGTAACAGATTTTTTGGAGCATAAGCTTTCGCGGGAAAAGACCCGCTTCATCAGATGCATCTGATGAAGCGGGTCTTTTCCCGCGAAAGTTTATGCTCCAAAAATCTGTCAGTCTACAAGGTGCCACAGGACTTCTCACTATGGTCATGTCTGCACATGCCCCTCCCTTTTGGAAGGGGCATGTTAATGAGGCACTTCAGAACAGATTAATGAGGTGCTGACCTGCATATTTAGCACCTCATTAGCATAATGGTAGCCAGTTGTGCTTTGAAACTGTAGACTGTATAGAAGTGGGCGTTTTGAATTTCATAACATTTTCACTTAATTCTTAAAATATCTATCCTCACCCAAACACACACAGCTTCATTCCCAAACCATATTATGGTGTCCTGTTGCCACTGTGAGGTGGATTTCATCCTAGGGCAGAAAGCTTGCAGCAAGCTACAGGCCCTTAATATGAGGGCTATAAGAGGTGCACAGGTACCAGGCCAGGCCTTCTGCAATGGGGTGGATTTCATCTTTAGCTGTTATAGACCACCTTTTTGACATTAGAAATGGCTGCACCTTTCCCTTCATTCAGTCTAAATGTTAAGTGCTTTCATTTCTTTTCACTGGCTTTTAAATGATTTCATGTGACTACTAGCTCTGCAAGATGGATGAAGTTTTAATTTTAATGTTTTGTAAAGCGTTTTGAGATTCCTCAGCATGACAAAGTGCTATAAAAGTTTAAGTTGTTTCACTACAATAGCTGAGGGCCCTATCCCCAAGTTATTTAAAATTTAAATTTAAGTACTTGTAGCAAATTGGCCATCAATTATGAGACCGAAATTACCACTGGACCGGTGACGTATAAGGGCTGAACCCTAAGTGCATGTGAAAATTAGTGAATTAATTTAAAAATCAATCTTAAAAATATACTAGCCATTAAGAGAGAGAAACTGAAAAAGAGACAGTATAATTTATTTAGAATGTAATAAATGGGCAATGCACTTCAAGGTAGTCTGCCAATGCACACATAAGGTATCAGGCAGCCCAAAGAGCCCTGAAACAAAGAATTCTTAACATCATAAATGTGTACTTACATCAGGATGTTTAGATTCTGAAAAATACTGTCTACTTTTAATCAACTGTAGCATGCTCTAGGCATTTAGACTTCTTGAAGGCTTTACTTAGTCACTCCTGTTCAAAGGAAAAATTATATTTACTGTGTTCTCAAATAGACAGCATTTATATATGGAACTTCTTGCACTTTCTGCAGTGTAAATAGGAAAGTCTTTAAAGCTAATATTCATTTTCTAATAAAATTCTCTATTGTTGTATTCTTGCATTACTTAGCAAAATTCTGAAACATTTAAACTAAAACGTAAAATGTCTTCAGGGAGTGAGTCTGCTGAAAGGATATAATGCAGCAGTCAGTCTCTGCTACCATTTTGTAGCTATGTGAATGTAGAAAAAGGTAGTTACTGCTCCATTACTGAATAATTATCCATCTAAATGTCAGCTGTGAACATGTGATCAGTCTTTTTATGAGGAAAAGAATGTTCCCTTATGTCCATATTTAATTTCAATATGGAAATACAGTTCATGCTCACCTTTCCCACTGACATCTCAATACACAAGCACTGTAGTCCTCAAGGCATTTTATTTCTTTTTTATAAAAAGGAAGGCATATAATGCAACTCTAGACTTTAGCAGCTCTGCAGAATATTGTTGAACACCTGTGCTACATACAAACACATCTATGTATGAAATGAGAAAGGTATTTCCCACACCCAAGTGAAAGAGCTTGCATACACAATGACCTAGTCAATAACAGCAAGACCGACAGCCACTGCGGACCTAGGAACAGGGTGGGAGGGTGCTGGGCTGCCTGCCTCCCAGAAGGGGCAGAGCCAAGGGTGGTCAGCCCTATTCCCCAACTCTCCCTTAGAGCCATGTACGGAACTCCACTGCATTTCAAAGGGGAAACATTTTTGAAATCTCAAAAACTTTCCTGGATGGGAAAAGATTTCCACTTAGCTTTAACATTGAGATTGCAAACCAAAGCAGAGTTCCCCAACTCTCTAGGTCAAGTTCTGGCCCACTAGAAAGGCTACTATGCACAGTGTGGAAGAGACAGAAGAAAAGTGAGGGTGGATTCAAAAGGGGCCTAGCAAGGAGCATTTGGCACAAGGTTTAGGCTTCAAGGAGAATCAAGTCATTATCAAAGAGACAAAGCAATTGCCTTGAGGAACCACAAGGGTTACAACAGAGTACAAATTCACAGGAAAACCTCCTATAAATCCCACCCTGAGAGTGACCTGGACCTCAGAGGACTAGAAGACAATCATTTTTCAAAGGAATGCTGGAAGAACTGCAGAATGCAAGGCATAGCAGAGATTCTGTGGAATCTATACCAAGAAAGCAGAGAAGTATCTTTTCAGGAACCGAGATGATAAGGTGCCTGACTTAGTTTTAACAGGAAGGAATGTTCATGAAGTTAAGAAAAATTAGGGTCCTGAAGGGCAGGGCTCCTGGCCTTCAGTTCTAGTAAGTAGAGACCTCAGGACTGTTAGATCTGTGAAATAGACCTATCTAGGCCACTCAAGCTATGAGAACCAGAAGGTACTGATTCTTTTCTGTTTTCTTGAAAACCCACCAGTCAGAAGAACAGAAAGAAGGCAAAAGCTACATTCCTTTCCTAAGATATAGAGAAGTTATCCCATGGCTTTGGAGGTCTAAGTATTGGTTTTCTAGATCTGAAAACTAGGGATCTGCATCTCAACATGAAGTAGTCAGTGGAAGGAGGCCAACTGCTTTACAAAGAGGGAGTTCTGGCATAGACACTTGGCTTCAAGCTTCACAGATCAGCACAAGTGTATGTGAAACTTTTATTATCATGTGAACAGTGATCCTTGTACAGACTGATGAGTTCTGGACTCAACATCCCCAATCTGCGGATGCCATTTGCAGCTTTGTTGAGGTAATGGTCCTGAAGTAGACACTCATGGTGTGAGACCTGCACAGCCAATTGAGAGAGAAAGTCACTTGTCCCTGGGAAGGAATTGAGCACTCCAGCTGGTCCTCTGTTGAGTACAAGGTGTATGAAGGTGTTTGGGGCCAATGCCAGGCTGATGGATAGAATGTGGAGAACATGTAGATAGGAAAATAAGGATAGGAGGGTTATCACCCTACCAGATCACAACTGATGAACACTAAGTGGAGAAAACCAGAGCTTGGGTCATCCAATTAGGAGCTGCTCCTGCTATTGCTTTGATCAGAATTCAGCACAAGTCTGTGGGGAGTAGAAAGGCAATATGTATAGGAGGGAGTCAGCTGATGAAATCTGCAAGAAGAATTTTTCACCCTTCTCTGGCTTTTTTTTTCCTGGGAGGATGTTTCCTTTAATTTCCTGTTCTATGTTCTTCTGGAGGCCCACTAAGTCTTAAAATAAAGATGGTACTTCATCACAAAGGCACTAGTTTTGGCTACTTCTGTTAAGGCAGGAGGACAACGGGCAATGCCCAGCAGCAAGCTAAGCGGAAGACCTATACACAAAAATCAAGCAACTGGACTGTCCTCTGTCCGCCTGATAGTTAGATGTGGAAGTTGCAAACACTTGTCCATGATAACGGCAGCCCATAAAGAAAAATCAAGTTGGTCCAAATAGAGTAATTGTGCTTATTCACCACCAACCTTGTAAGCAGATTTGTAACTACAATAAGAAAGTTGGTCTTTTGAAACTATATCTTAGCATACTTAATCCTACAAGGATCTTGGAAGTGGATGACTATATCATGTATTACTAATTGACTATATTTTTATTCAAAATGTAAAGTAAAGACAACTGTTCTCATAGCTAATGGTCCTTGGGTACTGTATTGGTATAATTAAAACACAGTTATTTATTATGCCTGACTATGGAAACTCTGAAAAACATTAACAGATTCTAAGGCTGGAAGGGACCTTTGCAGTCATCTAGTATAATCTCTTCTTTTAGGTGACTGATACCAACTAATAGCATAAGACCAATGGTTGATTCTTGCAGGACCCTTTTGGATTTATTTTCCATAAACCCACATCATCTGCATAAAATTGCATTATCCTCCTTTAATTCTTTCTTACTCAAGTCTTCTATCAGCTGCTCTATTATCTTGCTTTGATTAATGTCAGGCTGACAAGCCCATAATTATGTGGGCCTTCCTGTTTATCTGTTTTAAAAGTTGGCACAATATTTGCTTTCTTCCCGTCCTCTGGAACTTCCTCACAGGTTCAAGACTTATTGAAAAATCAACATTAATGGTCCAGCGAGCTCATCTGCCAGCTCTTTTTAAACCCTTGAATGCATGCTTCTGGAACCTGCTGATTTTAAAATCTCTTATTTTAGTAGCTTCTGTTTAATATCTTCCAGAGATACTAGTGAATTCCCAAGTATCATATACATTTTCTGATTAAATCCCTTTTCCAAGCTGATTGGATTCAAAACTGTATTGTAAAACTGGTCCGATTAAAGCATTATGTGTAGATATCACCAGTCTGGATTTTACTCTGCACGCACATTAAAAATATTACTAAATCATGATCACTTTTACCTAATCTGTCATTAATTTTTAGTTCTGTGATCAGTTCCTTTTCACATGTAAGAACAAGGTCTAATCAAGAATTCCTCCATGTTGGCTGAAACACTTTTAGAGTTAGGAAATGTCTATAAAGTTTAGAAATTCAAAGGCTTTTTTAGCAATTTCAGCATGAGACCTACAAAATGTTTCATTCATATTCAAGTCCCCTATGATCACGACATTTCTATCTCCAATGCAAAAGGAGGCAGTCATTCTATTCCCTCATGTGATCTGATGGTTGCTAGCAGACACCTACTAATACCCCATTTTAACTGTGATCAGTTAGGAAATTGGTCCATAAGCAGTCAAAATAATTTTCTTCCAAGTTACCAGTGACTCAGAAACAAACAATGCCATTTTGAAATACACAGTCCTTTTCCCCTTTTACCTACTCAGTCCTTCATAAATGGGTGATAACCATGGATGTTGATTTTTCATTCATGTAAATAATCCCACCAGGTTTTCGGTAGCAATTTTTTAAATCAAATTTATGCTAGTAAATGAGCAATTCCATTTCCTCTTGTTGTTACCCAAGTGCCTAATGCTGCTAATCTTAGCACAGGCAATTCAGGAAATTCTTCTCTTCACTTCCTATGGCTCCTCGACTAATTTTGTTCTGAGCTCCTTGATTTTTGGCTGAGTGCTCACATATTCCTTCTTTTCACCCTTCCCATTTGCTATTAGTTTAACATTCCCTTGAATACTATCATCTACGCTTCCTAGGGTGGATAAAAATTGATGATTTTTAAACAAAATAAAAAAAAATAGGTTTTTTTTAAACTAATCAATAAAATACTAAATTTCTCATTTAAAAATAATAGTTACAATTAAACCTCATCACAAACATGCTACACACTTATTTTACATGAGACTGTAAGCTTATTAATGGATCTAGTCTGTCCAGCTTAACTACCAGCTCTTGCTTCTTGAAAGTTCTGGACTTTCAACTTCTGTTTCTAAGCAGACTAAAAGTAACATGTGAAAAGAAAGACACAAGCTAGATATGGGGCTGTTTTTGTTCTGTGCTTATGTGGTGGTGGCCTTTGGCCGGGCATGGCAGAGGAGTTAGTTAAGACATTGTCTTAAGACAGAGAGGCAATATATAGGAGAGACCAGAGTCAGCAAAGAAAGGAACATTAGAGTGGACTAGAAAAAAATGGTAAGACATTATTCAGCACACACAGCTTCCCATATTCCTGCACCCTTCTGCCACAGAAAAACTGACATGGTTTCAGGATATGAAAACGTCTCCAGTGTAAACAGTACAAGAAGATGATGCAGAGTCTGGCTGCAGTGATAAAAACATCATAAGGAAAACTGCTCATTGGGAGAAAATGATGTGGCTATGGCTGAGTGGATCAATTAGTTAGTAACAAAATAATTCACCCTCCAGTGCATCATTCTCTAAGACTCACTCTGTTGCAGGCTGCTGCTACACTACCATTCTCCTCTCGGAGGTGCCATAGTAATGAGGCAATTTGAAGCAGGCTAATGAGGTGCTAATGTGCATAGTCAGCTCCTCATTAGCATAAAGGCAGCCATGCGAACAGCCTTCGAATTGCAGATTGATAGTGAAGACGGGGGCAGCTTCGAAATAAGCACCCCACTTCGGCATTCCCTTACGCCAATCTAGTTCTGTGGGAGTAAGGGACTGTCAAAGTGGGGCGCTTATTTCACAGCTGCCCCCATCTTCACTGTCAATCTGCAATTCGAAGTCTTTGCGTGGCTGCCATTATATTAATGAGGCGCTGAACATGCACGTCAGCACCTCAGTAGCCTGCATTCAAATCACCTCATGGCACTTCTGATGTGAGAATGGTAGAAAAGCAGCAGCTTAAGTGTGAGTGTGGTTTGACAAGTAAAGTCCCAAGCTCTTTAACATGTTGGACATTGCTAGAATAAAAGGTTTATCTTAGCTAATCTTTACGGATTGTTTAATCAGTTAACCTGGTTTAGAATCTATCACTCAAGTATAAAGTGCAGGAAGCTGCAGTAAGAGAAATCTAGAGTTTCCAGTTGCTGCTATAATTTTCTTATATTACATAACACAAATTTTGGAACATCATGGCCACAAAGACCACAATGGTCTATTCCATATTTTACTTCAACGTAACATCATGGCCACAAAGGTCTATTCCCTATTTTACTTCAACATAACTCAGCTTTTTCAAAAGAACCCCGTGCTATGTCTGTTTTCTCAAAAAACAGAAGTGCCAATGACTTCAATGGGTCTTACTCCAAAATTAAGAACACTCTAAGCAGCCAGTCTTAGCCTATTCAGTAACTTATTTTAAATTACTTTGATTTAAATCAATCTACCCTGGCCTGTCTCCAGGAGACTGGTTCCCCTTCTACTGAGGCAGGGGCCATCTAAACTAAACTACCCTCACTGCCCACAGAAGATGGACCAACATTCCACAAACCAAAACCCTACTACACCTACTTTGCCAGTAGATACATGAAGGAAAGCACAAGACTAAAGTTAACTAACTTTATTTCTATATTATCTTTGTTCAGAGGATACCAAAATGCCTTTCAAATATTCATAAAGATTTAAAACCCCCACAAGGGAAGCACACACTGCACCTATTTTACTGACACATAAACCGACATTTAAGAAAGGTTAAATGATTTGCTCAAGTTCAGTGGTAGAACTGGAAATATAGCTCAACCCTCTGTTTTAACCACTAGATTACATTGCCTTCCAAATTATTAAAATTCTTAAGTAATAAGAATGGTGTGGTGGGAGTTGGAGAGATTGAATGGAATGGAGTTGCCCTCACATCTGCTAGTGGTGAATTTGACCTGGTGCAAAATAACCCCTCAACTAAACAGAGAAAAACACAAACCATTACAGGATGGGCATCATAATTACCTGAAATGGGAGATGCAAACAGACTCATCTGGCATGTTCCTGTTGTTGGTGAATACAAGTTCACATTTTTCTCTCTGGTCTTTGAAGGAGTTGCTTGATGTGGCTAAACAAAATTTAAAAAATAAAAAAAGAATAAATATATGTTGGGCCATAGAGACCATGTTCCTTATGTAGCCCCGACAATTTCAAGCCCTCCCTCCAACTTCAATTCTCCATCGAATGGTGCCTGTGAGTGCTCCACTCAGGTCTCGCTGCGCCCACAGGGACACATCCCGGAGAAAAATCGTTACTGCACCTTCCCATTTGTGCTCATTAAAGATACTGCAATGCTTTAATCACTGTTCTAGCAGATATTCTTGTGACTATCTATATTTTGTTTATCTAAGTTTCCCCCGCCATTTCAAATGACTATAGTACAGCAGACACACCCCCCCCCGCCCGAGATATACATACTTGAGTTGCGCGTATCTTGGGTTAGTGTGACCCTGAGTGGAGGGGAGCTGGCTAGCCAAGAGTCAGACACCGCCCTTGAGAGGAATGGGTGGCAGAGCCAAGAGTCAGGCTGCTACCCCTGAGAAGAGCAGGGAGACTGCCCGCCACTCACAGGAGACAGGCTCCCCCGAGTTGTGCGAATTTTGACTTATACGGGGTTGCACAAGAACGCAAACCCCACATAAATCAGGGATCTACTGTTTTCCTTTCTTTTTATCCTGAATTGTATTTAATGTTGTTGTGCATAAATGTTCTTCTGGGGCAAGAACCTCACCTCATCTCACCTTTGTTATGCCTAGATTACAGCGATTTGTCGACAGAAGTTTTTGTCAGAAGATATTATCCAACAAAATTCTGTCCACAGATCATGGCCAAACTGTCAAGCAGATCAGAAGAGCGATCCACTTTGTTGACACAAAGTAGCCAGTTTTGTTGACAAAACCCTTTAGTGTAGACATAGTGCTTGACTCCTTGAAACAAAGAGCCAGGACAGTGTAAAGGTTCAAGAGACACTGCTACACTACAGTTGGGTGTGAGCCTCTCAGCCAAGACAGGCAGAATGGTGTGAGCCTGCTAAAAACAGCTGCATGAACATTGTGCCTCTAGCAGTGACTTGAGACAGCCATCTAAGCTCAAGTCCACCCAATCCCCTAGATTTGAACACAGGTTTCTTGTCCGAGTCTTCCCCAGAGCTTCCACATCCACACACACTAGCTCAAGTCTCTTAGCATGAGTCTTCTAGGGCTGCGAGTATTGATCCCAGCTGCAGTGAAGATATATCCTGAAAGCCCATGATATACGTGATGGAGAATTCTCTAGTATAGGAACCTCTTGTATGCACTGGCATAGTAGGGGCAAGGCTGGGAGCAGGAGGGTTGCATTGTGGTAGGGCTGCTACACAAAGGAGAAAGTGTAGAGTCTAAGTTATGTATGGGGCCTCTTCTGTCCTCAGAGTAGCGTTAGTAAGTAGCTGGAGTACATGAGTAAGTAGCTGAAGCTGACATACTCAGATCTCCTTATCACAGTAAGTCTGCAGCTGATGCTTTCCCGTTGACTCCATTTACTTTTCTCGCTCTGGTGGAGTACCAGTGTCAACAGGAGAATGCTTGGTGGTCGATTTATCACATCTAATCAACCCCCCGCTGGACTGATTGCTACTTATTGATCCAGCCTGTAGAATATACGCCATTAGAGAAGAAGTTACATTTCAGCAGTGGGTAGAATAATAAGCACTATCAACTAGTTAATATTTATTTTTTTACATTATCCTAAGTGTTTTTCAGACATGGATTAGTTCTCAGGAGGAGCACTCTTGAGGTTGTAAGTCAAGAGAGACAGTAAACGTGAAAAGAGGAGGATGAGTGTTTACCAAAATGCCTAATGGTCAATTATGTAGCAACCTGCACATAGAAGGATGTTCTCCAGTCATGGTTTATGCCTGACACATACAGATGCCTATTTTGTGTAGCTTTTTTATGAATAGCATTATCATGCACATAAAGGTCCATTTATCTGTTTGTAAGTTCTCTGCCCATGGTGAGAATATGCGTTCCACAGATTAATTATGTTAGGTAAGAATTTCAGTTTTGAATTCACTGCCTTTCAATTTCATTGACTGTCCTCTTGTTCTTGTATTACAGAAAGGGATAAATATGAATGCTCAATTTACCTTCCCAATAACTTTAATACTTCTTTCTTGTCCCCCCTGCATCATTTTCTTTAACAGTCCCAGTCTTTTAATCTATCTTTACACAAAAACCTTTCCATGATGCTCACCATTTTCACTGTCTGGATCTGGACTTTTCTATTTCTGCAAGTCTGTTTTTAACAGGGTATCTGGAAATGGACATAATTTCGGATGACAGAACATTGTTTTATAGAACAGCCTTATATTTTAAGTAGTGCTTTCTATCTCAGTTTTTATGATAATATTTTGGTTGGTTGGTTGATTTTTAGACCATCCTTGCAGACTAACTGAAGTTTTCACTGAACTACCCACAGTGATACATAAGGGGTTTTTTCCATTATGAGCAATGTTTATGAGTTGATCTAGTTCGGCCTTCTAATGTGCATTATTTTGTATTTATTAATATTGCATTTTGATTTGGTGCCCATTCACCTACTTTTCTTATAACCCTTTGAAGTTATTCAATCTTCTCCATAGTTTTGAGTAAGCTAAATAATTTTGTATCATCTGCAGATTTAATAATTTTATATCATCTTTGCATCTATTTTTCCAGTTCATTAATGTTTTAAACAACCTCTGTCCTAGTAAGAAAGATTGGGCTCTCCACTGTTAACCTTTTGCCACATTAAGAGGAACTGAACCCATTACTGCCAGTAAACAGTTTTTCAAGAAATATTAGTTACAAAATACTATCAAGGGTTTATTAGGCATTTAACCAACACCCACTCTATTTTGCAATATGGAAATGCTCGGCGTCCCTGCTGAAGCATCAAGGAGCCCTCTGTGTTTAACCTTAAATGCCTGACATGGAAGCCATCATATTTCTGGATACAAAGGAAGCCTCCTTTGAGCATCTACCTAGGAACAGAGTTACTGCAACACACAACCAGAGCACAATACCTCTGTGGCAATCAGTTTTTCTTTAGGTAAATAGAGTCCAGATCTGTTCCACAGCTGGGTGAATCCTTCCAATATCATAACAATATTACACATTTTTAACAACTTATTCCTAACTTTTTAAATACAGAAACAGAGGTCACTCGGGTGAAGACATAGTGGGAGAAATCTGGCATGTTGTAGCCACAGATATGGTCCTGGGAAATAAAACAGCAGCAGTAGGATAGAGATTCAATCTCTGCAAGAGTATTGGTGCCATATAAATTAAAACTTTATTGTATACAATTTGTATCCCCCTCACCAGTATAGAAACTACTTCAAGTGAATATTTTAACCCATCGTATCCTGAAAAGCTATTGTAAACAAGGGCTTTTATTTCAGTCATTTGGCTGCATAAGGAGAAACTAGTCTGAAATGCAATTCTTCTTTGTTACCACTTCAAAAAAATAACAGCTTTAGGGTAGAAAAAAAAACCTGTGTTCAATTTCAGGCTGGACCACTCATCCACAAAAATGCTACTCCGACCAGAGAAACAGATGCAAAATTACAGGCACAGCTGCATTCTGCACAGAACAAGTTGGGTAATGGTAAGCTAAACTGCTAATTAAATTGCTAATGATTTTTTTTAGTGCCACTGCGGTATTTTGCTATCTTTATTTAAATAAAAAAAAGTATTCAGCATATTTTTAAAATTGCAAGTTTCTATTTTGCTATACATCAATGAGACTTCTAAATATATATCATAATAAACAAATCTCTCTGAAATGATGGTGCCATGTGGAGATTTACTGGAGGCTCATTTACTGACCAGCTATTTCTAATATACTTTTCCACTAATTTTCCTGCTTTCCAAGGCTACCATCCTCACAAACTCCTTCATGTGAGTGTTTGTAGAATAGCCACTGTTGATACGGATCGACAGTAAAGTGACATATGTCATGACATGCTGGCAATGGGAATATACAATGGATACATTTACAAAAAAATAATAGCAACCATACAATTTTATTTTTACTGTGATAACTGTGGTGAAATTTATTGCATTGTTAGTATTTTATTGTTTCATTATGCCAGATTAGCTGAGGGATGTAATTATATCCTTGACATAAAAATGCCTTTAATGTTTTCATTTCAATTTTGCAGCTTATAATATGAAGATTATAACATTATCATAATTCCATATTGTTACATGTACAATTAGATGGCAGAACATTTGCTTCCATAATTAGGGAGCAAATTTCTAATAAAGACTTTCAACAAGGTTCCTAACTCATTCAGTTCTTGGGCAAGCAGTGAAGGTAACCGAAAATATGTTTATTTCTCCGGTTATAGCCAATTTCCTTATGCAGATAAACACTTCACTTTATTGACAAAACACAATAATTTCATGCCAGAAATTTTTAGCAATCACTTCTCCTTTATGAGAGATTTGTAGCTTTTCAGCCAATCTGCTACAATATAACCCTGATGAAATGCTGTGTATTTATGTAAATTCCATATCATTCCAATCACAAAAGTGAATACTTACATTTTCTTTTGGAAAGGTCTCCAAATTCAGTGCTCTCTTAACTCTGCGAAGAGAAGACAGGGAAGTTTTACACTCTTTCAAACATAAAATGCTTAGTAATAGGATACATTAGCTGTGATCTTAAAAGAATTAGTTATGAATACATTAAATCTTCTATGCCATTTCAGGGAAAGTGACCATAGAAACAGCAGCTTTATTAACTGATTCAAAGAACATTGACAAAGGGGCTGTTTTTTTTTTTTTTTGGCCACTGTAACACAAAAGTGCTTGCACTAAAAAACATCCATCCTCATCATATACCAGTTCAAACCAAGATAATGGATCATATATTAAACACAGGCAATTGCCTTGTTCATACAAGCTAATAATTAAAATAATTGTAGACGTGCACTCCAACTTACATACCTTCTGGGCAGGTGTTATAATTATGTTGCCAATAGTAGAAATAATGAATTAAGTATTTAAAAATGGGCGCAGCAAGGTGTAAAAAAAACAGCTCCTCCCATCATTTTAGCTCTTAACATGATTCAATGCTACCAGACTATGACTTAACTGGGGAACAGATGCTCTATGTGTTTACTAGTCCCCAAACCATAAGAAACCGTTTTCTAGTTTTCTTCACTGTACGGATTCAGAAACATGCCAAACTCTCTGTGCAGAATTTGCTCTGCTGAACTGGATGCCCAGCTGTTAATGGCAACCGTAGGAAAGGGAAGCTGAATATTTATAATACTTTATATCGTGCATCTGTCTTCCAAAGAGCAGTCATCAAATTTTTATTGAATGCAGGCTAAATACTCAAAGGAAAGAAAGGTCAACATAAATTAAGACTATTTTACCCAGAGACAACTGCAATGTAAGTACTTTCTTAAAGATTAAACGATAGCTTAAAGCATTATATAACGTAACTAGAAAATTAGGAAAAATCTCTATCAAGTCACTCGATAAGAACTTTATGCATTCATTTCAGACTAAACAAGCTTCACAAATACACTCTTCTTCAAACTGTAACTGCACAGGTTTCATCTTAGAAAATATTGTTTTGGCCCATTAGCAAGCAAGATGAGCTCATTTCAACTATACCATTGATTCCGCTGTATGAGTGTTTCTCAGATTCAAATGTGAAGGAATCGAGAACATGAATTAAAAATCATTTTTGAAATATCATTCATGTAATATTATAGTATGAGACAAAACTTATTTACAATTATTTGTATTTAAAAAAATAGAAAAAACACTATGTTAAAAAATCCAAATGTGTAAGATTTACATTTTTTATATTAAAAAACAACAACAAATTCTTGCCAAGGGACAGTCAAAGGTGTAACAATTTGATGGAATTCTTTACAATGTAGGTGGAGGGGTTGTTTTAATATAGTGACTCATGCTGCTTAAGAAACACAGGCTCCATTATACCTTCCATCCCAGTGGCAGCAGAAAAACACATGCATTAATACATTCCCTCTTTGCTCCGGGGGGCAATGTATTTGCATGTTATATTAAGGCATCCCTGCTAGCTCTACACTTCTGATTTTATGTTATGATGGAAGTTTTTATGATGGACTTTAAAGGGAACTGGAAGACAAAATACTGCAGAAGCTGGACTTGAGGTAGCTTTATTATGAAAATAAATGAAAACTGCATGAACATCCTAAATTACAGGGATTTAGGAAATTTCTCAGAGAAAAAGAAGTGGTGTGATCAGCCCCATGTTATTTAAAACATGTCAGATATTATCTAGAAAGAATTCTAACAGACCCAAATTTACCTCTGTTGCCCTATGGAACCTCTGTAAGGCCCTTAAGGTATTCAACGGCAGAGGCTCAATGCCATTGGAACCGAGCCTTCCCTCTGTCAAGAACCATGTGGTAGCTGCAGCACAACATTCCCCCCACATTAAAAGAAGTCACGCACAGGTGTATTCCTCTGCATGCTACTCTCCTAAACTTAAGCCCTACAGTGACTGGCAATGGGAGGATTGTGAAGTCTGTAAGCTTTAGTCACGGACCAGCAGGTAGGCGGTGGACAGAATATCAATTTTTCTGTTTTGAGGACTAAGGTGGTACAACAGTCCAGCTGCTGCACCCATGACTGAACTGCCCAATTTAGGATCTGCTCCGCTCATCTCACATGGGGAGGGGGCTAGAAAAGGTGCCGTGAACATAGTCCACTTCAGCCACCCTAACTGGATAAATGTGTCTAGTGGGTTCACCTCTATGTGGTCAAAATCAAACAGTAAACTTTGGAACATAGAACATTAGAACTCTAATGGACAACCCAGAAAGTGGGTAACCCGAAAGATGCATGGTAATTATCACCTGCAAGCTGCAACTATTCGACATCGATATAGCTTCCCTGGCAGAAATATGTAGACCACCACAGCTAAGACAAGAAAGCAGAGGGCACACATTTTTCTGGAAAGGAATCCCAAAGGAAGAAAAATGAATTAATGGAATAGGATTTGACATCAAAAATGAACTGACAAAGATTCTACTTGAAGTCCTCGCCAGCATCAATGAGCTGCTTGAAGCTTGCCAAAAACCAATAGGTAACTGTCATCAGTGCTTATGTACCAACTCTAGATGCTGAAGATGACGTGAAGGAGAAGTTCTACACCCAACTGAACACATTGCCAAGCAAGACAAGATTATTCTCTTGAGGGATTTCAATGCCTGGGTTGGAAGACAGTCTCTCTGGCAGACTACATTCGGAAAGAATGAGATGGCCACAGCAACTCCAATGGAGTGCTCCTGCGTATGAAATGTGCGGAATACGAGCTTGTCATCACAAACACCCTCTTCCGCCTAAAAACAAGTTTAAGACTTCATGGCAACATGCTTGATAGAAACACTGGTACCTTATAGACTATGTCATCATCCACACTCAGGATTGATGTGATGTCCTTCTCACACATGCAATGACTAGTGCTGATGACTGGTGGAACAATCACCACCTTATCTGATCCACAATTGTGATTAGGATTGTCATCAAATGGAGAAGTCAGAGGAAACAGGTCCAAAGAAAAATCAACATACCAGGCTTGAAGGAACCCATCAGACGAAGTCACTTCCAGATAGTGCTCCAAGGGAAACTGCAGATAGTACACCCTGAACATGTGGGAGAACACTGGTGTCAACTGAAAAATGCCATCATTGGAATTTGTGGAGAAACCATTGGCTACCAGTCCAGGAAGCATCAGGACTGATTTGATGAGAACAATATGAAAATTGAGAGCCTGACTGAGGCAAAAAGGAAAGACTTTAGGGCCTGGCAAAGTGACATCAACTGCACAGCAAAGACAGAAGTACTTGCAAAGGCCAAGGCAGAAATCCAACGTAAAACAAGAACTCTGGAAAAACCAGTGGTGGCCTGACAAGGTGCAAGAATGCCAGCATCTTGCAGACATCAACGAAACAAGAGATTTCTTTGATGCTACCAAAGTTGTTTATGGACCAAGAAACCATGGAATCAATCCCCTAAGATCAAAGGATGATACCTAACTCTTGAAAGAAAATGAAGCCACTGCTTCTCGCTGGAGAGAGCACTATAACAAGCTCTTGAACTGTCCCTCCACCGTGGTCGAATCCCTTGACCAAATCCATCAGCAACTGCTTAGGGATGATCTTGCAACACTTCCTACCCTGAGTGAGATCCAAGCTGCCATCAAAGCAATGAAGTGCAACAAGGCAACTGGATTAGATGGACTCTCCACTGAAGTCTTCAAAGAAGGTGGGCCAGAGCTCCACAAACAACTCCACCTCCTGATTCTCAAGATCTCGGATAGGGGGCAGATGCCACAAGATTTCAGAGATATGCTGATCGTCAATCTCTTCAAGAAGGGCAAGAAGTCGGACTGTGGAAACTACCATGGCATCTCCCTCCTTGCAGTGGCAGAGAAAATCTTAGCTCAAATCCTTGCAAACTGATGCCTGCCACTCTCAGAAGAAATACTCCCAGAATCCCTGTGTGGTTTCCAACAATTCTCAGGAACAGTGGACATGACTTTCCCCACCCAGCACTGAAAGAAAAATGTTGCAAACAAAACCAAGCCTTACACATGAGTTTCATCAAACTGACCAAAGCATCTGACTCAGTCAATTGTAGCACCCTGTGGACCATCCTTGTCAAAGATTGTCAGCCCCAAAAATTTCACTAGCATCTTGAGGCTGCTTCATGACAGGACTGCCACAGTACTGAGCAACAACAGATCCCAAAGCAACCCCTTTGAGGTCAAAACAGGAGTCAAACAAGGCTGCGACATTGCCCTTTCACTGTTCTGCATCTTCATCACCAGCACCATTCACCTCATTGATGGCAAGCTTTCAGATAGCGTGAAAATTGTCTATAGAATGAACTGGAAGCTTTCCAATCTCAGGAGACTGAAGGCTAAAAGCAAGAGCTCCACGACCTCAATCATGGAGCTCCAATATATGGATGACAACATGGCTGCTGTTTTTTCTCCAGCAGCCCTTCAGACCATTTTATGAAGTATATGAGACTCTCAGCCTCTCACTGAACATTAAAAAGACCAAGGTGCTCCAGCAGTCCTCGCTGATGGGACAATCTCATGTACATTCTATTGAAGTCAATGGAGAACTGCTGGAAAATGTGGAGCACTTCCCATACCTTGGAAGTCATCTTTCTGCTAAAGTCAACACTGATGTAGAAATCCAGTACCATCTAAGCCATGAAAGCGCTGCTTTTGCCTGCCTGAGACAAAGGGTATTCAAGAACCAGGACATCCATCCCAAGATAAAGCTCCTTGTATACTGCACAGTAGTCATTCCAATGCTACTGTATGCATGTGAAACCTGGATAACATACAAGCATCACTGGAAGGCACCTGAACAATATCATCAACGCTGCCTCAGGAGAATCCTAAATATATCTTGGGAGGATAGGCACACAAAGACTAGCATCTTGGAAGAGTCGAAAATGACCAGCATTGAGGCCATTAACATTCATTCACAACTTTGTTGGACTGGTCAAGTGGTTTGGATGTTTGATCAGTGCCTCCCAAAACAGAGTCTGTTTTCCAAGTTGGAGGAAGAACAGAGGGACCCTGGGGGCCAGTGGAAGCAATATAAGGACATGCTGAAGGCACACATGAAAAAGTACAGCATCGATGTTGACACTTGGGAGAACCTTGCCCAGGACCGTCCCCAGTCAAGAACAGTAATATGTGAGGGGCGGGTGCAATTTGAGAGGTCCCGCAGCAGTGCAGATGAGGAGAAGCAGAGAAGAAGAAAAGAGCATCAAAAACTGTCCTGCACGCCTCCAACAGCTCCCAACGCCTGCCCCTTCTGTGATAAGACCTGTGGCTCCAGAATTGGGCTGACCAGCCATTGATGGACTCACAAATAGGAGGGTGACAGGAAGACGTCCTATTCATTATCAAGTGACCACCAAGAGTAAGTAATGAGAGCATGAAGACTTCAATAAGGAAAGTACATTTTTAGTTTGAGTTCATCTCTCTTGTTAGTGGAAATACATATACATTAAAAAAGTATCTTTTATTTAGTTTTCACCCAAATCCCAGTGTGAAAACAGCATTGAAAGTGAGGAAATACATATGTCATCTTTTTGTATAAATTTGGGCTATAAATTTTTAGCCCAATGCAGTCTGATGTCACAGTAAGACAACATAAGACTTCAAAAATTTTTAGTTGTAACTGACTTTTCAAACAGTCACATTGCTAAAATCTCTATTTGGCTCTTAGCAGAAAAACAAGTAAATCGTATTTACATATTAGCAAAATAGGAAGGACTAAAAGGAAAAATGGCATGCCAACTGGGAAAGCTTGAAGAAAGAACTATTCTCCAGGTTCAAACAAACATAAAAGACAATGCAACAAGTAAAATAAGGAATGTATTCAAGTAAAGGTTGAACCTCTGTAGTCCAGAATTCTCTTGTTTGGCATGATTTTAGTTAGTTTATCATGGTGTGGCTAAGTTTTCTGTGGTCCCATACAGTTTGTTTGCAGCCACCAGTGCCGGCTCTCAAGATTCCCTGCTGTTGTTTATCCGTAATTAACCACTTACATGTCTTTCAAGAGCCCAGTGAGCAATGGAAGTGTTGGTAATGCTGCTAAACAATATCAGGTTCCCGTGGTTTGGCAAATTGTCTCATTCAGCACTGGTCAGGTCCCATGGGTGCTGGACTACAGAGGTTCAACCTGTACTGCAATCCAAGGTTAGTACATGTCACAAGAGGTTTAGAATGATTATTGTTTGAGATCATAAAAAAAAGCCACATCCATCATTTTTCTCTCTTATTTCAGGTGCTAGAATAGAATTCTAATTTGGGCTTGAAGAAACCTATTCCAGTTGTCAACAATAGCTTTGACGTGACTAACAAATATAGGGGCCAAAGGCACCAATTACTGAAGAATTTAATTTTCACTAAATATCAAATCTAATGTAAAGGAAATCTATAGTTGCGAAGATAGCTATCTATGAACAGACTACAAATGGATGCAGTGCTGTCTGTCCAGATCCAAAAGCAGACTGCCCCAGGGCCTTCACTGTTACTCATAGTCTTGCTAAACTGGTTTTCAGAAACCTCTGCTGTTTCTTGAGAAGTGAGCAACAGGAGAGGAAGGAACTAGAGCTACTGAAGCAGAAAGGATCAGGAAAAAATCTGTGGAAATGCGATATAGTGGAGATGAATCCTTTTAACTGCAGGCAAGAAGAGCCCAGAGCAGCTACCACTATTACATCTCAAATATTTTCTCACTTTCACAGGCATGAAAAAGCCATAAGCACTTTACCTCCATGTTCTTCTATACCACCATTTAGCCAAGAAATTATTACGCCACAGAAGAGGGATTCTGAACCTTTTTCTTACAAGGCTCTCCACTGCCCCCCCCAACATGCTACAAAAAAATCTATGGCCCACCTGTGTTAGAATAACTGGTTTTATGCATACAAAACCAGGGCCAACATTAGGGAACAGCAACTAAGGCAGTTGTGTGGGCACCCCCAAACAAAGCTCTGTTGCTCAGGCTTCAGCCCTGGATGACAAGCCATATGGCCCTGGCTTTCAGCCCCATGTGGTGGGCCTTCAGTTGTCTTCCCTGAGTCCCAGTATGTCTAACACTAGCTCTGCTTGGTGGACCTTCTGAAACCTGCTGTCCCCATCACCCTAGGAGTCCCAGATCACTTCCTGAGAACCAATGCAACAGAAGATTAGAGTTAGATAACTAGTACAGTAGACCCCCAACGTACACGTAGGTTGCATTGCTGGGCAACCACGCATAAGCGAATTTCATGTAAGTCATGACTGGGTGGGGGACGGACCATGCTGCCTTCCATCCCCTGGTCCTGGCTGCACCTGGACCCCTACTCCCGTGAGCAGAGGGCAGCCCAGAACCAGGCAGCTGCCTAGCTCCTGGCTCCCCTCCACTTCAGGCTGCTGCACTGGTCAGTTTCAAGTGGCAGAGAGGCAGCAGCCAGGCTGCCACCTGGCTCCCAGCTCCTCCCTAGTCCCCAGAGCTGGGAGCCAGGCTGCCATCTGGTTTTGGGCTCCCAGCAACTCCTGGGAGCTGGGAAACTGACCAGTGCAGCAGTGCTGGTCAGCTTGCTGGCTCCTGCAAATGGAAGGGAGCTGGGAGCCAGGGTGTTGCCTGGTTCCTGGCTCCCCACCATTCCCAGGAGCCATAAAACTGAACAGTGGAGCAGCACTGGTCAGTTTCCCAACTCCCGCAAGCAGAGGGGAGCTGGGAGCCAGGATGCTGCCTGGTTCCTGACTCCCAACCACTCCCTCAGCAGCACTGCCCTGGTTCCTGCAACTGCAGGCTGCCCTGGCTTCCGGCTTCCCACCAGTCACAATTTCGACTCACATTACTGCTAGAAATAAGTAAGTCGAAATTGTGTAAGTCAGGGGTCTACTGTAGCTTCACCTGGGTTCCAAGAAGTTAACTGACTTGTCCTAGTGACTTGGTGAGTAGCCTGGTAATCAAACTCATGAATCCTCGCTTAAACTCCTCTAATAATTAAAATATCTGTGCCCTAAATAATGGTAAAAAATCTTGCCTTTGGGTTAACATTATATACAAAACTGGTATTTGCAGGAAAACATTAGTCATGTAAAAATTCAGAGATGCCAGTTTGTTTGGCAGACTTGTTTAACTGTTTTAAATCTGCTCTTCATAGCCACTAAACATCCCACAAAACTTTTCAAGTAGGGGCATACAGTCCCATTCAACTGGCTAAGTAGTTAAACACTAGACCTACAGGGGTTGCTCTAGCACAGTTGGATTCCCTGTGGGCAGGGGTACTCCAGCCAGGCCAAAGCACCCTGGTGGTGGTGCACTCTTGCCCAGCCAGAACAGTCTCTGTATACAGCAGGAGAGCCACTCCTCTCTCCAGCCACCCATCACTCTTTCCCAGCCACCACTCCCCTCCTGTGCTGCAAGACAGGGGATACTACAGCCTGGTTGGAGTGCCTCGACCCATGGTGGCCCTGGAGCAACCTTCTGCCCAATGTGGAAAGCCGGTTGATCCAGCCCAAACCAGTTAACCATAACCAGTAAGCTTCATCCCTTTAGGATGAGGCTTGTAGGTTAACTGGTTAAAACTGAACAGCACAAGTAAGGGTTTTTTTCTGATGTTCTGAACCAAAATCTCTTCCAACCCTGAGACAGTTCACTGTGATGTGGGCTGTTTAGAAGACACCATGGCTGAATTTTATTGACCTCCTTTTTCGAAAAACTTAATGTTTTCAAACTGGCGTAGCTGCACCTTAAGCACTGAAATAGGTAGTCTGCCTCTCAGAACACTGAGGAGCCAATGGACTGCAGGGGATGCTCCAGGGAACAGCCATTTATTGGTGCCGAGCTTTAAGACAACTGATCTGCCCTCATTGTTCAAGATATGGGTGCACGGTGGATTTATATAGAGGCAATATGATATTTGCTGATAATTTATCTAGCTACAGATTGAACCTCTCTAATCCCGCACTCTATTGTCCAGCAACATCCATAATCTGGTATGATTTTAGTTGGCTGGATGACCACTTAATCGTGGGCTTGGCCAAGTTTCCTGTGGTCCCATAAACTTTGTTTATAGCCACCAGTCCTAGCATTCAGGGATCTGTGCTGTTATTTAGCTCTAATTTACCCCTAAATGTTTTCTACTATCCCAGTAAGCAGTGGAAGCATTAGTATTGTACTCGGCAAAGGTCCAGCAAATTTTCTTGTCCGACACCAACCAGGTCCTTAGGGTGCCGGATTACAGAAGGTTCAACATTTTAGGCAGCCCCAGGTTGAAGAGTTTAGCCACAGCCTCTCCAGCCCTTTCCAAGCTGACTTGCGGACGGAAGAGAAGCCTTGGTTTCAAGTCAGTGCCAGTGTCTCCCAGCTCCTGCCTTTGTCCCCCCAACCCCAAATCCTACCCTCTGCCCTGTCCCCTCACCGCCCCAGATCCTACCCTCCGCCCAGTTCCCAGATCCAACCCGGCCCCAGGCCGGTCCTTCCCGCCCACAGCGCCTACCCCCACCCCCACGATCCAGTCCTCGCGCGCCCACCGCAGCTCTGCCCCGGACCTCCGGCTTCCCCCCGCCCATGCTCCGGGCTGCCCTGGCCCGCGACCTACGGCATGATAGCAGCGCTGCCGCCGCTCCTGCGTCTCCGGGACTTCCCGCCCGCCGTGTCCCACCCAACCCCCACCGGCTGGAAACACCGTCCGGGCAGGCCGGAGGCGGTGACGGCGACAGAGCCGGGCCGGGGAAAGGAGCGACACCGGGAGCCGCCCAGGTCAGCACTTGGCTGGGGATTACCCCATCCGGCTCGGCGCTCGTGCCCGCGGCCCGCCCCGCGCGCGGGCTGTGAGGGAGCCGCGGGGCCGGGCATGTCCGAAAGGAAAGCGGGAGGAGGGCGCACAATGCCCCCGCCGCCCCCTGGCAACAGGCTCTGCGGCCCAGTCCGGCTGTGCTGCTAACCGCGCTGCCCTGGAGCTGGAGCGTGCGGGGCTGAGCCCCGGGGCGCGGGAGGGAGATTGTGTGGATCGCCCCGCCTCCCACCTCGGGTGGGGACCGCATGGAAACGCGCGGGACCGTGGGCGCTACGGCAGAGGCTTCGGAAGAGACTCCAGGGCACGAGGGAGCGTTTGCCTCCCCTAGCAGGGAGGGGCACGGCCTGGACAGTGCATCCTAGAACAACAAGAAGCCTTGCGGCACCTTATAGGCTAACAGATATTTTGGAGCATAAGCTTTCGTGGGCAAAAGGGGTCTTTGCCCACGAAAGCTTATGCTCCAAAATATCTGTTAGTCTGTAAGGTGCCAAGCGGGTCTTTGCCCACGACAGCTGCTGCTCCAAAATATCTCTTAGTCTATAAGGTGCCACAGGACTTCTTGTTCTCGAAGCTACAGAGTAACGTGGCTTCCTCTCTGATACAATGCATCATAGAAGCGATCACCAAAATGTCGGGCTGGCCAGGGTGTGGCCTAGGAGAGGGCATATTGTCCACCCCACCCCCCCATGCAGCAGGGCAGGGAGAAAGGGAAACACAGGCCACGTCCGGCTATTGTTGTCTAAGCCATTTCTTAAGTATCTCCGAGCATGGGGAGGCCCTGATCTCCTTTGGAAGCCCATTCCCGTGCTTGACTACCCCAGAAGTTAGAAAGTTTCTCCTGCCAGCCAACCTAAATCTCCTTTGTTGCAGATTAAACTGATTACTTGTCCAATTTTTGCTGAGCCCGAAGGACAACTGATTACCATTCCCTTTATAAGCTTCCTTAACGTATTTGAAGCCTGTTATGAGATCCTATTTCAGTCTTCTTTTCTCGGAAATCTTGGGGAGAAGTTAGGTCATCTAGTCCCTCCCATGCCCTCTGATGCACAATGTTCCTTATTGTGTACATATATTTTAGTCCTTCATCATTTGCCCAGTTGAGATTTTAATGACCTACGCTGTAGAGCTTGCACTAGTTCCAGTGGAAAACTATTTCACACTAGACTTCAAATAACATTGGCAGCACCTTTGTGCCTAGCTGTTGTGTAAATAATAAATCAGTTGGTAATGAGTGGGATGAGGGGCATAAACAACAGTTCATATTTTATAAAGCTAGTTACTGGAAAATTAACATTTATTCTCCTTTTCCTCCTTGACTTTAACCCACTTCCATTTTGTGAGTGTAAGGTTGGTGCTTAATTATAGTGACACCCGTTTGCAATAACCAGACTGCATCACTTTGTCCCTGTGGGGTCCTTCTAATGCCAGTGTAATATGAAAGTGTCAGGCAGGCGGGCTGTGTATTATAAATAGGGTACTTCATCCATGATAAGCGATTATTATCTTTCTTTCCCAAGTGGAAAAGACCTATATAACTCAAGAAAGTGCAAGCGATTTAGCCCTCCTGAGTAAGAATCCAATGAGTCCTGAAGGGGACCCTACCTAGGTAGTTATCTTGTTTTTGAACTTGAGGTGTTCAATTTATTACACAGGACTATATTTTCAGAAGTCAACACTGGATAAAATAATGTTAGAGGCTGTTAGACCAACAGTATAGCACAATTTAGTGTCCCTCTGTGATGGCCTTCTGAAAACCTTAATCACCTTTGGTAAAGATGAAAGCAACTGTTAAAGTTCAGAGCTGTTTATGAGAAAAGGTGTTACTGCCTTGAATTATTTCAATTATTTTTTAAAAATCTGGCTTTTTCCCACTCCATTTTGTGCAATTTTGTGGTAATACTGTTGTAGTTTAAAGTCCTAAATTTTGCAAACACTTACGCCATGCTAAGTATTCAAATAATGCCATTGATTGAAATGGATATGCTGAATTTTATGTGTTTGAAGCATGCATGTGTAAAATTTTGACAGTGTTGCCACTGTGTTAGACATGTTCTTTAAGAAATTATAGTAAAGGAAAAGTCTTCTGACTATGGGCTTTACACCAGACTAAGCAATATTATTAATGTATTTATTTTTTTATCGTGAATGTAATTTTTTTTCCTAGTAGACTTTCTCTGCTGAAATAGTGTGGAACCGATGAGCCTAATGGTATCTAAACCTGCTGGATTTTCAGATTTGGGACGATGAGTAAGCCTAGTGATAAAAGCATGACAGAGACATCAAACTATAATCTTTCAATGCACAATCACTTTTACTAAGTAGGTCTCTGGATACAGTAAGTCTCTAGTAATAAAAAGCTTGCAAAAAAGCCAAAATAGACACCATACAACATGAGGACTTTTAATACATGCATTTAATTTAAATGTTTACCTTGTTATCACTGTTCTCCTTTTCCTGTCTTCCTGACCTTTCCAAATACATGCTATAGCTACATAATACATTTTGTGTTAAATCTATTAGCTTTTTGAGTCTGAAATTGCATCTCATTCTGTACAGTACCTAATCTAATTGTGGTGGGGGGTTCGTAACTTGGTAGGGCTGCTTTATGTTACCCTTACACCTGTGCGGTGTTACTGAGGTCAGTCAGACTCTGGGAATAAAGACCTGTGCCCTGAACACTTTGTATGATCTTTGTGTCCCTTTAGCTAAAGTTCCAATCAGCTTTGAAACTCAGACTCTCATAATTTCTTTGGGATACTAGGATTTAGGCACTCATTTATTTACGACAGGTTGAACAAATGTTCCATCCTGGATGTCTTTATCAGTTGCTCACTGTGAAAATGTTGCCTGTTTCTTTGTGTTTTAAGCAGTCATTTACAAAGTGGTGAAAAACCATATTCCACACACTTTCCACACTATTAGGGTGTCTCCAGATCAGCATCTTTCCCTTAAAGTATTCCACTATTACTACTACCTAGTTCAACCAGTAGCGCTAATAATGGGAGCGCCAATGTGGATTAGGTGGCTGTTGGCCTGTCAGTATTTTCACCACTGTTCTGAATAATTGTGCCTACAGCAAATTGGCCAGGGAACTGCAAGGCTGGGAGCCAGCTGAGGAGATGTGGAACTGGGAAGCCATGCAACTGGAGAACCATTGTGATGTCTGGAAAGTGGCTGGTGCTGGTGGCCTGGTGGGGAGTCCTGGGGGCATTGCCCACCTCTGGTCTTGCAAAATCCCTCCTCTGGGATTGCTCAGATCCCAAGGGTGCTGGACCGGGGAGGTGCAACGTGCAGTACTTTGTCCATACAAATGCCCCTAGTGTTGCTACTCAGAGGTGAGTTGAGCCAGCGATGGCAACAGTACACTTTTTTTTCCCAAAATTTCCTAATGTAGATAAACCCTAGCACTTTAATTCTAACTTTGACTATGGTAAGCATTACCATATGCGGTATCTTTGAAATTTTGTTACTATGTTTGCATTCAGTATAGACAAATTAGCAATAAAGAATAATACTTAGTACTGACATAGTTTAAATCATTTTACAAAGGCAGTTAAGTAACATTACTCTTACGGAAACTGCTTCAGAGTTTAAATCAATCTGTGCACGAGGGGAAGAAGGCAGAGGCATACTTACGCACTGTGCAAGCAAAAGCAACAGACTTTAAATATGTTTGTATTATTTACAGAATGGCCAACAGCCTTGGAAGTAATGCGTCCTTCTCCAGTCAGAAAATGGTGCTCTCAGAAAGTTCTCAAGCAAAGAAATCGCTGTATTCTGAAGAGGAGATCTTCTATATGAATTGCAGAGCAGCCTACCTAGCTGTTTTTAAAAGCAGCTTAGAAAACATTAAATCAAAAGAACAACTCTGCTTAGGTAATGAGCAGAAGATAATTTTCTTTACTTGAATTCTGAGTGTGAAGATTAGAGTAGTGGGTTTTGAAACCAACAGGCAACATTTCTTTGGTGGAAATACCCCTGCATTGTATGGATCTTGGTAACAGTAGCTTCTTTAAAGGATTCAGGCTGTTCCTGGTGGGGGTTGGGTTTCAAGTATGATTGGCTGAAGACACTTGTAAGGTTTATACTAAATATAACATGTAGAATAAGTTTTTCAAATACTTTACAGAAACTACTTTCTTCTCAATATTTTTTCATTTACCTCAAATTCTTAATGGTCATAACAAGGTACTGGATGGTTCATGGAAGTGAGAACAGATACAGTCTTTCACCTCTCAGTCACCCCTCCAAATGAGCAAAAGTCAGTACTACCTGACAGCTACTGGGGAGGGTGTGTGGGTTAAGTGACTTATTTAAGAGCAACACGTTTGGTGGTAGCATCATTGCCCACTTAAGGTGGACCTGGATATTGCTATGGGCTTGTGACATTTGGCAATAAATTGTTTTCCTCTCTCTGACAAGTGAGCAATTACACGGACAACAAGAAGTCCTGTGGTACCTTATATATTTTGGCTTTCGTTGGCCAAAATATCTGTTAGTCTATAAGGTGCCACAGGACTTCTTGTTGCTCTCGAAAATACAGACTAACACAGTTATCTCTTGGATAAATTAAACAGAGTTGTTCTCAGTTCAGTTTCTAGGGGACAAGTGTCCCTACTACAGGAAGTCACTCTGGCAACTGGCACTAATTGGCACAGTAGCTTGCATTATTATCGGAAAAGTTGTTAAATCAGAGATGGAGGTGGACCTACCTTTTTACTCTGAGACGTGGTTGCTCCAGATAAGGGTTGAGAAACACTGACTGTGTAGTATGTGAAAATCTTTCTCTACCTATGTGGACCAGGTTTTGTGCATAAATGAGTGGTTTCAGTGTTTCATAAGAGCAACATTAATTTTCCAACATGTATGTGGACCTTAAGTTAAAGCACTTCTCAGTTTCCTAAATTTCAAGCCAAAGGTTTTATTCTTTTATCAGTATTGTTCTATTTTGCGGTGGGGTTAGGTGACCTCCTGAGCAGTCCAAGAGAGTGTATATTTTGGTTTGGTAAATGCAGTTAGTAGCAGTTAGTATAAATACTTGACTGAAAATTATGCACCTATAAAGAGTCTACAGAAATAACTGGAAGTTGCACAACTTATTGGATGGAACTATGAAAATGACCAGTTTACACAGTGAGTTCATGAGAAAGGGGTTTCTAAGTTGGGCCAGGGCTGGGAATTTGTTTACTTAAAATGTTTTAATTAGCTATTATGTTAAATGGATATTTAGAATAGATTTCACAGATCCCTCTAGAAATCTGATAAGCTAATGTAGGCCTGGCCTTCTCTAGGGAACAAAGTCAATCCCAGATACACAAGTCTAGCTATGTCAGGATCAACTTTGTTCCCCAGTGTAGGTCAGGGCTGTTTGGGCTTGCGGTGATGTCCCTATCACGTGGAGTACCAGGGTTGACAGTTGAGCCCAGAGAGAGTATCTTACTGCATCTTCACTGCTGTGGCAAAATCGAGCTCCTGTGGCTTGATCATGGAGTGTCAAACCCACAATAAATATAGACATACCCACGGTGTCAGCACTGACAAGTCTTTCAAGTTTATCATGTATCATAGAGTATCTGGTGTTTTTCTTAAAGCCCTAGCACATGGAGTCCTATGATTAAGGAAAAAAATTATAGCATTTTTTTTAAATAAGTTTGTAGCCCTCATGGTTGTAGAGAAGAACTTCAAAACATAGACCCTAAAACCAGGAGGCAAATAAAAAGGACTCAAATCTGTTATTCAGAATCCCCACATGATGTTGAAGTGAATATGATTTTTGAGCACTTGGTATTGGCATTAAGGCAGTGCTGCTTTCTATGGGGTTATCGGTAGTAGATATTGTCAGGGAATGGCATCTTTGTATAAGAATGCAGAGGTTGTGTAAGCACAAAACAAACAAAAAATAAAATAGAAAAGCATTCTACCACACTCTGGTCAGGCATAAGATTTAGGGCACAATACTCCTCTTTTCCTCAGCATAAAATTCAGTTTCTCCCGTGTTTCACTGTCCTTTATCTTAGTACAGTTTGCACCTACAACATGAACGTTCTGCCAAGAAGCCAGTTAGCTTGTAAACTGATGTGTGCTTGCTGAGGTACCTCTGGTGCTTTCAGCCTGACAGCTTCTCTCCAAATACTAGTATTTGAAATGCCATTCTCTAACAAGCATACTCATTCAGCATATGACTCAGTCTTATAAGACTGTCAGGTTAAGGGATAGAAGCCCCTGTATAACATCCTAATGATGGTTTTAAAATAAGAGTGGTGCGAACAAATGTCATCTCTTTTATATATACTGTGCCTTTCATCTCTATCCATATGCCACGTGTGCACATAGCAAGTGTTTTGGCATTTTGGTTTCAAGGTCAGCTAAGAAAGGGCAATTACTAGTTCATGCTCCCAGTCTTCTCAGAGCTGCATGTGAACTTTTTTTCCTTTTAAACTTGTAAGTGTTAGGAGTCATTAAGGGCTTATGTAAAAGCTTAGCATAAATCCTGGCAAAGCATTCAGTCAGCAGTGTGAATACTGAAGCATCTGTGGTTATATGATGTTTGGTTAATAACACAAACTGTGCTATTCATTTAGAACTTACTCTGGCGAAAACTTAGAGGAGTTGCAATTTCTCACTGAATGCACTCGAATGTAATGCCCTATCTTGTTACTCAGGCATTTAGCAGAATGCAGTTGTTAACGAAACATAAATGAAAGATGTGGCCAAAACAGTCTTTCAAAAATACGTTGTTGGGAGATAAGTTTATAGCAATCACTAATCTCCCTGGAATTATAAATGATACAGGTAGCGGCATCTTGCAGTATGTTTATCAAAAAACATTTATTTAAATTCAAGTGAATAAGCAGCTCTGAATGGTGCTAGTTTGACAGCCTACAAGACTGGCTTATTCGCACAACAGCAAACAGTGAGAATAATTGCCCTTCCTTAGCTGACCTTGAAACAGAAATGCTAAACCAGTTGCAATGTGTCCCAGAGGCCCATGAATAAAGATGCAAGCTATCCCATATTCTCCGGCCTCCACTCTTGTCTAGACTGGAACCACCTGCAAAGGAGCATGGGCAGAAATCTCTGTGCCCATATGGGCCTTGTAGTCACACTTCAAATTAGCAACAAAAGTGCCAGTTATGAAAAAGAATTCTTTGTGGATTCTTTCTTTGTACAGCTCACCTAACTAAGAATTGTGATGATACCACGAGCCCATTTCAGATAGGTTACCAAACAACTCTGAGCTGGTACAGACTTAGTCGTTGCAGATCTGGATGAAAATCAAACTGCTGATCTAGTTAGAGAGTTCTCCTAAACTATTTAATTATCTGGAATGGGTGGAGGGTTATGACACCTTATTAAGCAGACAGTGTATTTGAATTTAAATTGAATTTAAGATAATGCCTGCACAGTGTAAACTGATAGAAGTGTAATGAAAGCAAAGATTTTTCAGAAGGTAGAAATAGCATATTAAACTTCTGCAGCTACCATGTACAGGAGCAGTGGAAATTGTTGAAGATGATGTATTGACTTTATATGTGTTTGTTTGTTTAACTATCTAACTCTTTACTTAGGAATTATTTTTCTTTACATTTAAAATTCATGTTGTATAATATGAACTATTTGATAGACACAGAAATAATTCTACAGCTCATTTATAATAGGCTGTGCACTGAGAATCTGGACCAGTTCCTATTAAAGTAAATTTACCTCAGTAAATGTGGAAAATAGGCCCAAAATATGCAGCTTTACAAATAACAGATTGTTATATTAAAGCCTGCATATTGCACACAACGAGCCAAATCCCACACTTGATACATCTAGGCCATGGCCGCACTAGCCCCTCCTTTCAGAAGAGCTATGGTAATGTGGCACTTTGGAATATGCTAATGAGGAGCTTCGAGGAATATGCAGCACCTCATTAGCATAATAGCGGCCACACTTGTTTCAAAACTGCCAGTTTGAAATGCATGCCGCCCGTGTAGCTGGGGGCCTTTTGAAACGGCCCCCTGATTTTGAAAGCGCCTTCTTCCCAAAACCAGATGGAAAGAAGGGGCTTTTGAAATCAGGGGGCCGTTTTGAAAGGCCCCCGGCTACTTGGGAGGCGTGCATTTTGAAACAGGCAGTTTTGAAGCGCGCGTGGCTGCCATTATGCTAAGGAGGTGCTGCATATTCATGACAGCTCCTCATTAGCATATTCCAAAGTGTCACCTTACCATAGCCTTTCAGAAAGGAGGGCTAGTGTGGCCATAACCCTAGTGGAAAGTGCAGGGACTGTTCATTTGAGATAGACACTTTCCCGTAGCCCTGTGTATGAAGCAGCATGTAGTTCTAATAGTCCTCTAGGGTGCGTCTGCACAGCAAAGTTATTTCAGAATAATGGCCTGTATTCTGAAATAACTTTGCAAGCATCTACACAGCAAAACTGTTATTTTGAAATAATTTAAAAAAAACCAATGACTTATTTTGAGTCCTGTAAACTTCATTCTAGCAAGAATAACACCTATTCCAAAATATCTATTTTGGAATAGGGGCTGTAGAGAGAGAGAATAGGGGCTATTTCGAAATAGGGGGCCTCCAGCCCTACCCAGAGTGCCCTGCCTGGACTGGTTCCAGGTGGCCTTAAATGTGAGTCATCATCCAGTCAGTGTGGATGCTCTGTTTCAAAATAGCTGAGCGATATTTTGATACAAATTTGTGTGTGGACATGCCATTTTGAAATAATGTTGCTGTGTAGACATAGTCTTGGACCCAGACTCTGACTCTTTGGCTGTGTCTACATTACCACCTTCCTTCAAAGGAAGGATGGTAATGAGGCTGTTCAGAGTTTACTAATGAAGTGCTGCTGTGCATAGGCATCACTTCATTAAGCAAATCCCCCTCCCTCCCCCCAGCAACTCCAAGGTTTTAAACTTCGAACTACCGGCATGAATCTAGCCACGGCACACCCGCTGGTACTTCGAAGTGCCGGGGCAAAATTTCGAGGAGTAAGGGGACTTGGAAGATGCCCCGGCACTTCGAAGTACCGGCGGGTGAGCCACGGCTAGACACATGCCGGTACTTCGAAGTTTAAAACTTCGGAGTTGCCGCGGGGGGCAATTTGCTTGATGAAGTGCTGCCTATGCACAGCAGCACTTCATTAGTAAACTCTGAACAGCCTCATTACCATCCTTCCTTTGAAGGAAGGATGGTAATGTAGACACAGCCTTTGTGTGGGAAGAGAAGAGCTCTACCATCTCTGTATCTGGCACAGTGTACTTCTCCATTGTGCCATTCAGTGCATTGTGAGGGAAAGAAAAAAAGGCACTGCCTATCTCCACCAGCTTGTGCAATGGGGATGTAATAGCCTATTGGAGGCTTAGACTTCTCCGACCTCCTTGCTACCCCCCAGGGGATGTGTAGCCTTGCATTCTTGTTCTTCCCACTGCGGGTGCATGGGATTGTCCACTGTGTGGCACTACATTACGAACCCAGGATTGCATCTATATTCATGTTGCAGCTACTGCAGTTAAGCAAACGTTTGTCTTTCATTCATACCTACTTTTGCATTTGATTGGATTAAATAAGACCTGTTTTAGCCTATGAACTGGTTAAAGGATATTTTGAGAAACCATGTATATTTTGGCTGTCAGTGAAGTGTTGATAATGTGTTTTATTGTGCAGTGCTTCAGCAGGCTGGAAGAAATCCCTCTCAAAAGACAATTGATAAATACTGGACTCCCCAGACCATTACTCTGAATTTTGACGATTTTTGTAATATCTTAAAAAAAGAAAAACCAGCTACAAAAACAGAATTGATCAAAGCATTTTTAAAAGTAAATACAAATAATGATGGATATATTTTGCACACTGAACTTTATAAAATTCTCACAATGGTAAGTGTCAGGAAAGGTAAATCACATATTATGATATAGAGCTATAATTTGCAAAACATCAATATAGGAGAAAGACCAATTTTTAAAAATTTTGAAAATCACAGAAAAAAGTCCAAATATTTAAAAAATTATTTTGTAGGCGGTGAAAATCTATAGTTGAATATTTTTAAAATGATTTCTTCGTAAGTGCCATGCTCTCTTGTCTATCCAAGGCCTCTTTCTCCTCTTTTTGTCCTCTTAAAGTCCTGAAGTTGGGTGATCACCCAACTGTGCCTATCAGTTACAGTCCATATAGATGAAGATATCAACAGAAAATAATTGCATTACTTTTTTTTATTATGGAACCAGTAGCTATCTGTCCTACACTGCTGCTGCAGAATTGGCAACACATCACCCATACCTAGTTCTTGTGCAATTTCTGTGCAAATCTCTTGTTTTTGAAAAGGCCTTTAGTAGCTCTTCATTAACAGTTCCATTACTTAGTAAAGTTTCATTAACTTAGTGAAGTTTGCTCATTTACTATCTCCCTTCACGCATTTTGTCTCATGCATTTTTAGAAATAACTTCCCACCCTCCTAAACATGATAATTATGGGCTCCTTGATCCTATTACAGCCATGACAAAAATACTACATTACTGTAGCCATACGTAACCTCATCAAATTGCACAGTGTAAGTTGTGGTAGAGCTAGAAAGGTAGTGCTTAACAAGGTGCAGCAGGAATTTACGGTGCAATAGATTGTTGCACACTAAGGCTATGTCTACACTGGAGAGTTTTGTCAACAAAATTAATGGAGCATCTACACACAAAACTTAGCACTTCTATTGACAGGGTTCTGCCTCTCTGCGATGAGGAATAATGCTTTTGTCGACAGAAACTGTCAACAAAAAAGCCGTGTAGATGCTCCAGGGCAGGGTCTTCCTGAGGTCCCTTCCAGCCCTGTGATTCTATGACAGACAGGGCTTCTGGTTCACTGGACAGCACTGTTTGCTGAGCTTCCAGCTGACCATTCTGTCAAGAGAGCAGCCAGGCAGTCTGGCCGTTCTCTGTCAACAAAGTGGATTGCTCTTTCGATTTGCTTGTATGTGTGACCATGATTTATGGACAGTATTGCCAGAACATCTCTTCTGACAGTCATGTCTGTTGACAGATCACTGTAGTGTAGATGTAGCCTAAGCGGCCAGGTCATGTGGGCCCTGCTGCCCATCACTGAAAGGTACATTGTATGCTTTGATGTGTTCACTTAATTCGCAGCAGCAGCATCCAGATGGCAGAATCCTTAAGCATCAGACACTGTGGGCTTGTCTACACTACCATCTTCCTTCGAAGAAAGGATGGTAATTAGGGTGTTGGGAGTTTACTACTGAAGTGCTGCCGTGCATAGGAAGCACTTCATTAAGCAAATTCCACCCCCACGCAGCAACTTCGAAGTTTTAAACTTTGAAGTACCGGCACACGTCTAGCCATGGCACACCCGCCGGTACTTTGAAGTGCCAGGGCAACTTTGAAGTATTGGCAGGAGAGCTGCACTTGACGCGTGCCAGTACGTCGAAGTTTAAATCTTCGAAGTTGCCGTGGGGGGAAGTTTGCTTAATGAAGTGCTGCGTCTGCACGACAGCACTTCATTAGTAAACTCCCAACACCCTAATTAACATCCTTCCTTCAAAGGAAGATGGTAGCATAGACAAGCCCTGTATGTCTGTAAATATTGACATTAGTAACAATTGGGAAATTATTTTTGAATAGTGTGAGATGAAAGGACCTGGTCTTGAATGTAGCTATAGCCAACACCATGAAGGGCTGTAAAAATCAGTAGATCTACTCTAAAGTAAATCCACCATTTTATAAGGAACCAGTGTGAAAGAACTCAGCCTGGGCTTAATAAAATAGCCTAAATAAGTGACTAAAATGCAAAATATTAAAATAGCATTCTGGTTGTAATATATTATTTAGAATTTATGTAATCTGTGATTAAAGTTGGACCTAAATTCATGAGCCTCTACTTCAAGAACTAAAGCTCTCTATGTATTGGTTACGGTTGTAGCAAACTCATTAATCTCTAACTGATCTAGTCGCCATTAGAGGGAGACAGCACCACAACCAGCAGACATGGGTTATATATAAATATTAATTTAATTTATTGGGACTTCCATTGCTACCAACCCTCAGTTCCTGGAACACCTCCTAAAGTCAATATTATGTCCACACAAAATGGGACCTTGAAATTGCATGAATTTATTTACTGGTATTCATCTTCCTAGTATTTAGTAGTGTTTGGAATCATTAAAATACCATTTACAATGCTGATCACTGTTTTGGAGATTCAAACTTAGACCAGTATAAATGTGCTGCAGATAAGCTTTCTGGAAAGAATGTTAAAGTATGCCTATTTCCTTTGTTAATCTTCAAACCAGTGCTGTGCATGACCAATGTTCTTTAGTAGGAGCTGACATTTAAACTGTTTATCACAGAGAGGTGAGAAGATGACTGTGCAGGAAGTGAATGCCATCACTGAACTGGCAGATGTGAACAGCAATGGCAAACTTGATTACAACAAGGTACGGTAACCAAGGTGACAATACTTTTGTATAGGATGTTGGATTAATCAAATTCTGTACATACTACCTAAGCCACAGTTGGATTAACCAAATTCTGTGCATACTACCTAAGCCACTTTAATAGGTTTTAGTGCTGATAGCTTGAGGTTTGCAGATTACCAAGTCCTGGAGAGAGAGCAGGTGCAGGTTTTATCACCCCTTTGTGCTAGGAGCTGTACAGATAATAGGGTAACACCTCTTCCCTGGCTCCATCTCATAATGCACTTTGTTTGGTAATAGCTTCAATCAAAGGTCAGTTTGTACTGCTGAAGCTGGTAGTTCAAGCTGAAGTTCAAGGATATAGTCTAGTTCAAGATTTGGGACTGGCAGCAGTAGCAGGTCAAGAGTGGCAAATGGGAGCATATCAGGATGTTCAGAATAGATTAACACTGTAATACCTTTTTAATCCATATTATAAGTACTTTCTTGGATAATACGCAATTTCTTTTCTGAGGGAGGTTATATTGTGGCATCTGATTTTAAAATAAAACATCTCTGCAGTGACATGTTTTTTCAAACTACACCTCTAAACAATGACTAAATTTTAAACAGCCAACACTCTACAAAAGACTTTCATTATAAACAGTTGCACAGAAAAAACACAACAAACCTCCATTAAAAATTAGATATAAAAACAAGCCCACAAATGTCTAGTAGATAATATAAATCTTCAGCTGGAGTGAAATTCATATTTCATTTTCACTTTATATTATGACCTCTCTGTGGAATCATGCCTCCATTTTTACTGTGTCACTTGAGAATCGTCGTTCTGATTCATGAAAATAGAACGAGTATTGTGCTTCAAGAGAAACTAGATTTCAGCTGTTGATTTATCCTGTGCTTATTAATGTGTGTGTGTTTTCCCTAAAACTATATTAAAAAATGTTTTACTTTTCATTGTGAAAAGTTCTGTAAATTATACATGACAACCATTGAACAATGTTGTAAGACTGCACTAGAGAAACTAGAAGTTGACAGTAGACTGAGGTGTCAGCAGTTTGGAAGTCAAATTGAAACCTCCTCTGAAAGGCCAACAAAATCATCATCAAGGACCACAAGGAAAATTGATCACAAATCAGCACCAACTAGAGGTACAGTATTTAGTTCTCATGCAGAAAGCTTCCATTCCAGGAGACTGTGCCCATTCTCCCAAGTGAATCAGGGGTTTGAGTAACCTTTTTTTTCCTTAATAATTTTTGATTGTGGGCCCCACAGAAAAGCCGCACTAGGATTTCTGAGCTGTTTGCTCAAATGGACATTGGCTGCATCTCTTATCTAAGACCATCGAATTTTTCTTAAGACTAGATTGGCCAATTCTTGTCTGACACCGTCCAGAGGGAAAATGAGCATATAGGTGTTACGGTATATCAGGCTATTTATCTTATACCTTGATCAGAAATGAAGCCTAAAATATTTAGCAACATAAAAGCTATTGTAACTATTTCATTTATAAAGCAAATCACTTAAATATGTGACTAGTCTTATTGACTTCAGTACGTCTACTCTCGTTCTTAAAGGTACACACATCCTTAAGTAGCTTACTGAAGCAGAGCCAAGATTACAGGAATATAATGAGAGCGTATTAAACATCTGCATTTGTGCACATTGAATATCAATCACTTTGGTTGTCTCAAATCAAGGAAAAACCACACTGAAATTAAAAATGCAAAGAAATATGATAAGAAATGAAAAGACTGGGATTGTGTAGACTAGAAAGAATGTAATGTAAAGCTGCTTGATGCATGCAAGGAGGGAGATAGCAGTAGTGGGACTAATTAAGTGGTTAAGTAATTACAAGGAATTCAGTTTATTTTAGTGAAGCCCTTTCATTCAGTTTTTCTCTGACTGAACGAAAAGATATATGAATAAATATCAGTTTGAACTGTAACAATGGAAAACATTGTAAATAAATAAATATCTATGTTATAGGTGACAGCAGAACTTCTTCAAGGCCTTCATCATCCCAAAATTGCAGAGCATCCATTTCTTCCACCATCAGCATGAGCACAAGCAGAAACACAAATTCAGAGCTCATTGAGTCAAACACAGTAAAGGTACTCTTCATATTAATTAGCTCTGTTTAAATTATGTGTTTTCATTTAAGCATTTTAAATAAAACCAGTTTTTCTCTGATTTTTTTTCTCTTATGTTAATAGTTTGTCAAGGACAGCTGTACATTCCAGAGGGATTTCATGGTGAAAAACATTATTCATATTTTATACATATTGTTGGTTTTGCTGTCATCCAGTTACTGAAAATAATACTTCAGGTGTGAAGGTTTAATAGAACAAAGTGTGTTTTTAAAAATGAAACCACTGTTGGATAAAATAGATAATGACTTTTTGAGAAATTTAAAATTGAATAACTTATTGGATTGGTGAGAACTTAAATGCTTAAGTAGTCTGAAAGATTTGTATCATAAACCTTTATAAGAGTGGTAACTGGAAATAAATAACAGATCTTCAGATATATTCAGTTCAATGAACATTAATTTGTAAATATATCCTATAGCCTGAAAATATTGATTTTATATTTTGACTAATATGTTCTATAAGCATTTTTGTTTAAATAAATCATTCATTCAATATAAATTCCTGTGGGAGAAAGACAACAAAGTCACTTTGTTAAGTCAATATTTGTAGAGTGTTAATATTGATCTTTTTCCTTTGTTTTCCCTTTCTTGACTCAACCTTTACTAGTTTTCTTTCAACAGAAAAGAATAGCTACAGAAATATAAAAAATTAACTGGAAACTGCTAGGATACATTAAAAATGTGCAACTTGAGACCTCTGTGTAAAAGGGAAAAAATGGTTATGACCACATAGTATAACTGCTGCTAGAAAACTGAACTGATTGTTCTCATGAGGTGCATTTTGTTTCAAATAACAACTCTGTATTTGTTATTGAACTCTGAAGTCCTTTATATCTTTTAACATTGCTGGATAGTGACATTTGTTCTATATTAAAATTTAAGAACTCAATCTCCAAGGAATTTTTTTCAATCTGTTTAGGTATCTGCACCCCCATGCAATTTAATCTCAATTCCAGCATGTTCATACATGATCTCTCGTGTGCAAAACTATAGCTTTTCAATATTGGATCCCTCTTTCTTTTCACAAGCAAATAAAGTTTTAATGAAAACCAGCTTTAGAAAGTGACCATTAGTGATTACCAGCATATCTCTCATGAGAAATCAAACCAAATAGATGTCAATAAAAATTAACAGATGGACCTGGTATTGCTAATTTCTTCCATCCATACTAGCCAACAGCCCTAGACGAAGCTCACTGAAATGAATGGACAAACAACCAATGATTTCTTGGGCCTTCAGGACCTAAAAGCATACATTGTGCTCATTCATTTTATATTCACATTTATTTTTCTGTACAGTTCAGCTGTTTTCTGAGACAATTAGAAAGTGTTATTTTGGTGGACTTGGACTGGCACTGGTAGTACTGGTCTGATAGTTGAACATAATGTAATTCAGAATATTTTGAATCTTTATACATTAAAAGTGCCAAGGATAAATGTAGCATGTTGTAGTTAATGCACAGTGTAACCATTCAAATTATTCTTTATTCAGTGGACCTGGGTGACAAATTCAAAGAAAGTCAGGGTCAATATTTTAAGGATCTAACTAACTATTTTAAGGAACACCATAGACTCCCAGACATTAATCATCTGTGTCCATGGAAAATTTAAAAAGGGGTCTCTTTTTTCTAAAGCAAACTGTATTATAAAGCTTGTTCTTCCTGCAGTCAGCATAGATTATGTTCTCTTGGGTTCCCATTTGCAAAGCAATAACAAAAATCAGGCATCAAGTATATCCAAGTCAAAACAGTTTGCAAAAAAATAAATATTGTTAAATCTTATGAGGACTGAGAATAGCCACTTGGGTCAATAAAAGCATAAGTTAAAAGATCTTTTTTGGGTTCCCAGCTCTTCCAAAGCCTGTGTAACCTTGGGCAACTCACTTCATCTCTCTGTGCCTTAACGTCTCACCTGTAAAACAAGCATAAAGTGCTTTCTTAATTCACAGGGATGTTGTGAAGCTGGTCTCATTAACGTTCCATTTCTAAATAGTTTGTCAAGGATAAATTAAACATCTGTCTTGAGCATGCTCTCGACATGAACAGTATTGTAGATGGCTATGAGGATATTAGTGGAAGGTGTACAGGTGGTGATAAGCATCTATGATAGATGGTAATAAACATCTGTCTGTGTGTGTACACTGCCTCTGGGAGGTGTTACTCCCAAGTGCATGTAGACAGACTCAAGCTAGTTCTCTACAAATAGCAGTGCGGATTCTGTGGCACTGATCTCAAGCCCCAGGTGACTTGGCAAGTTTGTATTCAGGTGACAAGCCCAAGCCACCAGCAATGCCCCAACACCCGTACCTCTATTTTTAGTGTGCTGTCTCCTGCTGAACTAGCACAAATCCATCTATCCACCCCGGGAATTACACCTCCCAGCTGCAGTGCAACACTCCCTGCAACAGTGAGCAGCAGCCTTTTCAAGGTGCAGTGCCGAAAATTGATCTTTTGACCTCTGTGTATGGTCCGAGTGCCAATGATACTCTTTTTGAAGTCACTAATAGTCCTACTTGCAACAGCTTCATTAATAAATAAATTAAGATGCAGCGTTTTACCATTTAGGTGGTGGCAAATGAATCCCTGAGAATAAGCTTCTCCTAGCAAGTGTGCTCACTTTCAACATTCTTCTCTGTGTACAGGAAAAGCTCTCCACTGACATCAGTGGGCGATCTAGACACAGCAGAATACTGAAAAAGAGACCCAAGAGGAGACTTCTGCCCCAAGGCAACATAGTTATACACTTTATTTTTGAAATTTCATGGGGAAAAACAAAATAAACACAGACAAGATACCACTGTTACCTATTACCGAAGAGAGAAATCCTGCTCCCCTCCTGTGGTGGGACCTTCTGCTGTGGAACTAGTGAGATTCTGTTTTGCAGGAGGACAGTAGGATTAGGCTAGGTAGTGTCAGTTTGGGGCTGAGCGCTGATCTTAATATTTGGCTTGAAGTATGTGAACTGTCTCTTGTACTGAAGATATCTTTTACACTTCTGTGTAGGTAATTGGACATTTACAGTCATTTCCGTAACAATGTAGAATTGGAATGCCACTATCTGACTCACATAAAATTAATTAAGTATTCTACATTAATGGATATCTAAAGCAACAAACTCTTTTCTGATGTTTTCTCACTGATGAAAGAATACGTTTGATAAGTGTATGGTTTCCAGTTTTCCTTACATTTTGCGCTTTTCTGTTCCATGTTCTCTATTATGAATTTAAATAAAATACATTGTGTGGGGGCTGAAAATCAAGCCAGGAAGGTACTCTGATAATGCACTTGTTTTTGCAATGTGATATTGTTGATAAGTTAAAGAGAGCGTAGCACCATCTCATGCTGTGTTTAAGCATAACAAGCCAGTATTTGAATTCTCAAGGGCTCTCAAATTATTTCAGTGTTAACTGCATCTTAATGGAGAAAAATTGTCTCAAGGCCCATGGAATTATAGCACATCCTTGTGAAAACGACCTAAATTGCTAAATTAACTCCAGATTAATGGAACTGCTATGCGCACCCGCATGGCCCCACAATATGCTAATATATTTATGGCTGACCTGGAACAAAGATTCCTCAGCTCTCGTCCCCTATTGCCCCTCCTGTACTTAAGACATATTGATGACATCTTTATGATTTGGACCCATGGTATAGAGACTCTAGAAGAATTCCACAGAGACTTTAACAATCTGCACCCCACCATCAACTTATGCCTCAACTACTCCACATGAGACATAAATTTCCTTGACACTACAGTACAAATCAAGGATGGCCTGATCAGTACCACACTCTATTGGAAACCCACTGATCGCTATACTTACCTACATGCTTCTAGCTTCCATCCTGCACACACAACAAGTTCCATTGTTTACAGTCAAGCCCTTAGGTACCTGCATTTGCTCTGATCCTACTGACAGAGACTGAAAACTACAAGATTGCTACCAAATATTCATAAACCTGAATTACCCACCACGAGAAATAAAAAAAAAAATCGACAGGGCCAGACGAATACCCAGGGACTATCTACTCCAAGATAGGCCCAAAAAAGCCAAGAACAGAACACTACTGGTCATTACTTACAGCCCCCAACTCAAACCACTGCAATGCATTATTAAGACCTACAGTCTATCCTTAATCAGGATGCCACACTCCAGAAGTCCCTAGGTGACAAGCCTGTTCTCTCCTACAGAGAACCTCCCAACCTTATGAGGATTCTCACCAACAATCACAGTCTGTACCACAGGAACACCAATCCTGGAACTTTTCCTTGCAACAAGGCCTGTTGTCCACATATCTATTCTGGAGATACCATCACTGGACCTAATCAAGTTATTCACAGAATCATGGGCACGTTCTCATGTACCTCAACTAACATCATATATGCCATCATGTGCCAACAATGCCCATTTGCTTTGTATATTGGACAGACTTCAAACTCTCTTAGACAAAGAATTAGTGGGCATAAAACAGACATAAAAATACTCCTGATTCACAAACCTGTCAGACAGCACTTTAATGGAGTGGGCCATTCTGTTAATGACCTGAAAGTCTGCGTTTTACTGAAGAGGAATTTTCACAGCAGTTGGGAAAGAGAGGCTGCTGAACTCTCTTTTATATTCAAATTTGACACATTAATACGTGGTTTGAACCGGGATGGGAATTTTCTAGCTCGTTATAGAGGCTCTTTTGCATACTTTGCTTTATCTGATTCTTGACTTCCCCCCTACCTTTTGCCCCTCTGCTCTCTGATTTGCTCACCTTGATAATATTTTTCTGATTTATCAACCTTGATTACTATTTTTGGTTCTCAGTGCCTTAAATATTGAGTCTGTTCTGGTATGGCTATGATCTGAAGAAGTGGGTCTGTTCCACAAAAGTTCATCGCCTAATAAATTATTTTGTTAGTCTTTAAAGTGCTACTGGACTGTTTTTTTGTTTTGATAGTATATAGACTAGCACAGCTATCTCTCTGTTACTAAATTACTTAATATGAAAAAGTAATGGTAAGAAAGTAGAAGCCATTTTTAATGTGGTGTAACCATTGCAAATAAGGAGAACCATCAGATATGTGGTGAAGGGAGCTCCCTACAAACCATCTGTGGTCTATGGATCAGTTTGGAACCCGCCATAGTAAGAAAGGGGAAGTAGGAAATTAATTTGAAAGAGGCATTTTTTGTATGCGATAGTTTACTCTAGCTTTTTGAAAGGCTACAACACATCTGGGCTGCGATTTCGACATTTTACTTCAATGATGGGCAATCTAGGCTAGCAAGTGGGTCATGTGAGTGGCAGTCCTCCATCTCAGTGGGCTGCAAGACTACTGTGACCAAGACCATCTCCTGGGATAAGGCAGTTTTGCTAACTGTGCTTGTACACCTAGAATTGGTGGGGTTTGCTGACTGAGCCAAAGCAGAGCTTTGACGGAACACAGAGGGAGCACACCACTTTCACAGTCAATGTTTTGTGCAGTCAGTACACACCTCACTTCACTTGCCCTTCCTTTCACATGCATGTAGTTTTAGTAATAATTGTGGGGAAAAACTATGTGGACAGAAACCAGAGGAATCTGGCAAACCTGCACGTCGTCAATGGTAAACAAAATGTCTTGCAGACCCACACATAGAGCCCCATGGGCCTCAGGTTGCCCGCCATCCATTTACTGTGTACCTTTAAATCTCTTAAAACCCAGTCCTACTTCAGTAATTTAATGCTTGAATTGTATCTCTCCTGAAATGTTGATATATTGTTTTTCAGACATTTGTGTAAGCTATTAAATTCAGAGACTACAGTGAGTTTTGTTTAATTTCTTCAGCTGCATCAGATTTTAAGGGCAAATCTCATTTTGCAGCATAAGGATTTTAGAGTAAGTAGAAGTTATGTGCGTAGTGTAGCAGCAGTTCACCTCGGGAGGAATATTCTCAGTAATGCTATAGTTGCTAACTTACATACTCTTCTTTTAGCACTGATTTATGCTAACACTAATCTTAATAAAATTTTGAAGGTTGGCCCTAACTTCTTTCAGAGATCTGTGGAACTCCATCTGCTGTTCAACCTCAGCCCCTTCACCATTGATCTTCAATGGTTTTTCACTTTTCCTTCTGCCATTTTTTCTTCCCAGGTTAGGTGACTCTTCCCCATCACATTTCTAGGGGACAGAGTTTATTTGGTAAATGTCAGTGTAAAACATTAAATTATTAAACCTGATCAGGTCTTTCTCTTTCTACATTACAGCCAAGTAATTAATTGCCTATTGTAGAACCTGTTGATATTTTACAAATCATTTAAAGAACTCTAACATGTTAGTCTTTTATTTGGGTAGAACTCCTGCAGTAAAGATGGTGGATAAGAGGAAGGGACTTTGATAACTAATTCTAATTAGGGATTGCATTTCCAGAAACGTAGGTAACTTTGTATATTTGAGCTTGAATGTTTGGTACAGTGTGGTTTGAAGAATTCTGTTTAAATGGAAAAAAATATATAGGAATTCTAAAACCCACAGTTTATAGTCACCTGTTTTCCTAGGTCTAAAAATTTGAATTGAGTAAATAAAACATCTTTAATGACCTTGGTAGGACTCTAGTTGAAATTTTCGTTGATGCTCAAAGTAAAATAAATTGTATGGTCTCAAGTATCGGAGGGGTAGCCGTGTTAGTCTGGATCTGTAACAGCAACGAAGGGTCCTATGGCACCTTACAGACTAACAGAAAAGTTTTGAGCATGAGCTTTTGTGAGCACAGACTCACTTCATCAGGTGCTGTATGGTCTCAGTTATCTCTTAAAAGTAATCTAAGATACAAACTGTAAATTAGCAGAGTTTGGCATGATTGGCAAGCTGAAGTGACGATAACACGTATGCTACCAAAGACTGGATGCTAAGGTTGAAATAATTGTCAAGCATGCATCAGATTTGAAGTTATTGACATGGCTGTATCAATACACATCACAGGTGTACAGTAATAAAATACTTTGAGTTTGCAGTAGTTTCCAGATGGTAACATTGTCATAAGACTCAGAATCACAGGTTGCACCTCCCTAGTCCAGCACCCTCAGGATGTCAGTAGTCCCAAACAAGGGATTTTGCCAGAATAGAGGAGGTTAATATCCACCGGTCCCTGGCTGCCCCTCCTGGCCACTTCGCTGCACTTCCCGGGCCACAGCTGGCTCCTTGGCCCTGTGCTGTTGCTGAAGGATGCCAGTGCTCTAGCCCTGACCTTGCATGGCTGTCAGGGGACACCAAACACCAGCACTTAAGCCCAGCCCCCTGCAGGGCTGCCCGGGGATGCCTCCTCCAGCCCTGTTCCCCCATATTGCTGCTGTTGGACACTGCCTCTGGCTCTGTCCTCACTTCTCCCCATATGGCTGCTGGGAGGCCTGCTTGGCTTGTGTTGCTTCCCCAGTTCTCTGGTCCAGGAACATCCCTGGTCCCGCTGGATGAAGGACTTTGCCAGACCAGAGAGTACTGGTTTTAGGAGGTACAGTCAGTATTCACCCACATCTACTATATATTTTAGAGTTTGTTTGATCAAGAACACTTGCTAAACGGTAAGAGCTAGACCACCAAATTCGGTATACATCTTCCTTTTATCACAGCTTAAAGCAATGTAAGTGTTTGTTCGTACCAGGAAAACAAGATGAGTCTGAATGGGTTTGCTTTTCACAAAACCAAACAGAAAAGAGACAGGATCACCAGATCGAGTACAGTCCTCAAAACTGACATACCTGAGGAAATGCTGAAAGAGACTGAACCAAGATGAGCCAGAAAAATAGGATAAACATAGAACAGGATTGCTTCTAAATAAACCTTACAGAAAAGGTATTAAACAGAGAAATTTGGAGTCATGCTCTGTTTTGGCACAGCTAGCTCAATCCTGAAGGTTTTAAAACTAGAAAATGTTATTGGAAACCAAATTGACTGTAGCCTTTTTTGTTGAAATGTAGTGGGAATTATAAGAGTTGATGGGGATGAAGAAAAAAATACACATGATGGAATTCCCATTTTAAAAATTTACTAAAATAAATTAAACTGACAAATTTTAACAATCCTTTGTTTCTAAGAAATCAGAAATAAAAATTAACTTCATAAAAATAACACTATATTTTTGAAAAATACAATCATTTAAATAAAGCATGTGCATTTTTTTTTTATTTAAAACAATTATTTGAGTTTAAGACCTGGGAAACCCGTTAAATCTACTAGTTAGCTTATGAAAATAAAGCTGAGTTTTCCAATATTTCATTTAAAATATTTTCCTCTTATAGTTTAAAGTTATTGTTGCAGCCGTATTTGTTTCTCTGGTTTCTTTTGGGGTTGTTCTGTTTTTTATACAATTGTTATTTACAAGACAAGTGGTTCACAGGCAGTTTGTGAAAGCAGAGAAAGTGTTTCTGTTACGATTTCCAGAATTTTTTCTCCCAATAGCTGTGATGACCTTGCTCAAGAAGTTTTACTTATCTGCACTTTTATACTTTTTTTTACAGAAAATTAAAGCAAATTTACTTATCCCAAAGTGACATTGTGTTTTAATTTAGTTTGTAACTTACCTTTGGATACTCAAATGAAAGATGCTGGCTATAAAAGGGCTTGGTACTCCTTGCATTCACTTTGTGGTGCCGAGTTGTTTCTCAAATGAAGACTTGTGTTACTCAGACAAATGCAGAGCCATGCAGTTATGAATGGGCAGATCTACATATAGGACTCAATCCTACAAATGCTACCAGATGTTGTACTTGTTTCCATGAGATTACTTAAGGTAGCAAATGGGACGGGCTCAAATCTGTGTTGCCCCTCACCTTGCGTAGTCGTTACACCAACATACAGTGAACATTAAATGCTATTTAGTCAGAATGACTGCATTTTATGCTCACTTTTCACTGATGTAACTAATTACATACGATGAAGTGCAATGGAGAGTCTGTCTCTAAGTCCAATAGTGATTACAGAATAAAGGCGATAGGAAAATTACCAATTTCCTAGAATAAAACTAAATAAGCAGTATGTCCCAGAAAAAGCATCTATTATGAAACATTGTTAGGGCGCATTATCCTATTGTGCTTATTATGATCTGGGTTTTGTTTTTTTTTGTAAATTAATGTTATATAAACACTACAATGAAAAGATTCCAGAAGTTGAACTGTGCTCAGAAATAATTTTCAAAAAGGCTGCGTGTACACTTGCCACTTCTTACAGAAGTGGCACCGTAATGAGCTATCTGGAAGATGCTAATGAGGCATGGATGCAAATCTTCCACACCTCATTAGCATATTTGCATGTGGTTCAGAGTCCAGAAGAAGCTCTTCCGACCTCCAAAGTACATGTGCAGACACATGGCCTGCAGGGATCCTCCAGAAGGAAACTCTCCTTCCAGAAGCCCTTTCTTCCCCAGATTTTTGGGGAGGGTTCCAGAAGAAGCAGCATGTGTAGACACAGCCAAAGAGACAAAATCAATAATTCCTTTCTTCCCTCAAGATTGGGAGCTTCCAATGACATTGCTCCTGTAATAACTTTGTTTCTGTTTCCTAAAAAATGCTTGATGGAACATGCTATATGTAAAATATAATGGTTTTATCTTAGGACTAGTAACTTCCCTAAAAACCTTATATGCAAATAGTGTAGCTTCCCTTTTTTATCTTTCTAATGGCTTCAAGAACAGCCAAAAAGAATTGCTTTCTGTACATAGAGGGAGAAGAATTATACCACTTCATCCAACTCCTGGTAAGCCCGATACCATAATATAGAGCAACTGCACCCATTTTTCCCTTTACTGACACAGCAGGTGCACGCTTTCTCAGGCCTAGTCCTTCTAACCCTATCCTAACAGTTGGGTCCTTCTGTGAACCAGAGGACTTGTTCATTTGCTGGATCAGGCAGAAGGCCATGAATTAGTTTAAAATCAGACTATTTCTCCAAAATCCCTTGTTTTGTCTGTTGGTCTTTGAAGAATCTGGTTTGATAGTGTATGCATCCCTCTCTCCAGAAGGACGGTTTCTCTGAAAATGTCACAACATGAGTGAATTTATCTAATCTCTCCCTCTTCTTCTGTTTACCCTTTCCACAAGTATACATATAGTTCCACTATAGCACATCCACAATTGCACTTTTTATACAATGGACTTCCAAATTTTAATAAAGTTTAATTTTAATGAAGTTCATTCAGAAAATTGTCAGTTTGTCCCATCCTAAATAAAGTGTGTATATCACACCAACTTGGGTTAGATTTATGAGGGTGATACAACTACATGTTCGAAAGTCCAGATCCCTAAAAATTATTTGGGTGCCTAACAAGCATTGAAATGAATAGGACTTACATGCTTAAATATCTTTTGGGGATCTGTGCCTCATGACACAATTCAACAAAGCACTTAAGCACATGTTTTAGTCCAGTGACTTCAGTGAAACTTTTGCATGAGCTTAAGTGCTTTTCTGAATTGAGATGGATTTAAGTTCATGCTGTTCTGGGTTCTCAAAAAGCATCTTTGGTGAATAACTCACCATAAATTTCTTTGACAAATGTTACCTGCTTGTGGGCTTACCTGAACAAAGAATTCTTGGTTGTTCAACCAGTTCATTAGGCTCCCTGACTGGAACTAATAACAGCACAATTTTCAATTTGAATGTTCAACTGTTAAATTCTTAATTTGGAGTTCACATCGTTGGTTAGTTATGCATCTGAAAATTCACTTTCTGCAAATATGTCAGCATCTGAGAATTAAATTTGTGAAGTGGGTTTGCTAGAATATCTGCTAAAAGCAAATACAAAGAGGAGTACATGCTGCCTAAAGGAATTCCTTTAAAAATTCAGAGACGTATTGCAGGGGATTTCATGCAGTATTCATCTGGCAGTAGCTAAGACCCACGTAATTTACTGAACAATAAGCATTAAAAACCTAGATGAACTTCTAATATACACTTTTATATTTGGTCTGTTTCCAGGATTGGCAGTGTGCACAGGCCAAAGGATGCTTCTTCTTAGAGGAAGATGGTGAAATCATTACTCATAGATATAAGTTGTACTTACCTCAAAGGTCAACAGTATATATCACCATTAAACCTTTAAACCTTAGCCAGTTAGAAGGTAAGCATATTTATATTTTGTTTCTTTGGAAAATGAGCAGGGAGGGCTGAGAAACTGATGTGTCCTGCAGAGTATGGAATGTCCAGTGATTAGTCTGAGACAAGGAAGGTGAGAATATATATTTTTATTGGACCAATTTAAGCTTCAAAGCTTGTCTATCACACCAACAGAAGTTGGTCCAGTAGAAGATACTATCTCACCTACTTTGTCTCTCTGATATCCTGGAACCAGCACAGCTAAAATAACAGCCAGATTGCCCCACAAAAAATCTAGTGTCTCCAGTAATGTGGTAGTAGACACCAGTGGTTAATGTTCATGATCTAGCCTTGGATTTACAAGTAATGTTATTACCTTTTCATCCAGCAGTATGGCAAAATATGAGTGGCATCTGGCCATGGATGACTTAAGTCCTCCACTCTCCCTCATCCAAGTTAGGACCTCAGCCCCTGTGTTTATACAGAATCTCCTGTTTTATCAGTAAGGATATAATCTGAAGTTACTGGGAAGGTATCTGTTGACTTCAGTGTGTATTAGATCAGGTCCTAAAGTTGCAACTTTTTCTGATGTGTCCCCGTTGCCTGACTCTCTTTCCTGTCTTGGATAAGGAAAGGTTTGTTTTGTGTCCTTTAATATATCACCCACATATATAGATGTACAATGTGGGTGATCAATTTGAGGCATCTTAAAGTAACATAATTTTGATAGAATGTTGAACACCACCCACCCTCTGAAAATCAGACTCCCTTAAGCTGTCTGAATTCGGAAATCCAAAATCACTGACGGTTGAACTTGTCTTGTCCGGCACCCTTAGGACCTGACCTGTGGCAAACGACAGAATGTGCTGAACCACAGGAGATCATTATTGTCTAGCAGCAACACTTACACTCCTCACTGGGCTCTTAGAAGGCATGATTTTAGAGGTAAATTACAGCTAAATAACAGCACAAAACACTGAAAGCCAGGACCAGTGGCTGGAAACAAACTTTATAGCACCAGAGGAAACTTGGCCACATTTATGATGAGTGGCCATTCAGCTAATTAGTCATGCCTGATTACAGAAGTTGCTGGATGAGAGAGCTCCGAACTAGAGAGGTTCAACCTATAGTCACTTTTGAGTTGTCCCATCCATTTTAAATAGGCATATTTACATAGGTTATTAATAACACATTTAGAATATGAAACAGTAAGTGAACACCATCAACATCGTCTCAATTTCAAAAGATGAGTTTATGGTACATTCAGTTACTGCATCTGTCCCTTGCTAATTTGGTGTGCTTTTATAGCCTCATTTTTCTATTTATTTTTTTTTCCTGTGCATTGTTGTATGAAAAACTCAGAATAAATTGACTGTCATGAAACTGACTATAAGTGCTCACAAACCCACAAAATAAACAGGAAAAAATAGAGGAAAATATTTTTCTCTGATCTTGTTCATTAATAGTTACCTTAGGTATTACTTGTACAATAGTTGGCTAAAAATGATCAGACAGGTTTGATTTTTGAGTTGATAGTCTCTCTTTAAAATACATGCTCTTTCTTTATGGTTGCATTTTTTCTTTGCTTAGTGAGTGAACATCACTAGGGCTGTGCCAAATTCACAGCCGTGAAAAATACATCATGGACCATAAAATCTGGTCTCCACCCATGACATTTGCTCCTTTGTGTGCCTTCACCCTCTACTATACAGATTTGACTAGGGATACCAGTGTTTTTCAAATTAGGAGTCCTGACTGAAAAGGAAGGTTGCATGGTTATTGTAGGGGGGTTGCAGTATTGCCACCCTTACTTCTGTACTGCTGCTGGCAGGGTGCCGCCTTCAGATCTGGGTGCCTGGCTAACAGCCACCACTCTCCAGCCAGCCAGCTCCAAAGGCAGCACAGAAGGGTGGCAATACCATAGCATGCCACCCTTGCTTCTGCACTGTTGCCTTGAGAACTGGATGGCCGAAGGATGGCAGCTGCTGAGGCCCCAGCTCTGCAGGCATCAGTGCAGAAGTTAAGGTGACATTATCATTCCATTCCATCCTTAGTCCTGTGCTGATGCTTGCCGTATCTCTGCCTTCATGCCAAATTGCTAGATGGGATGGAAACTAAAGCCTGCACTGTGCTTTTGATTTTGTTGTTAACTTGAAGACCATTGAATAGCTAATTTGTTTTACTGTCCCAGGACTTGATACCATGCACAAAATCAGATGGATTAAAATGTAATTATTTATAGTAGCATATGTAGGATCAGGCCTCCATTCAAACTGGACCTAGTAAAAATCAAAAGTTTGGACTCTGTGTGTCACAAGGTAAATCTCAGCAACTATTGTGGTGTATCTCTCAGAAACTTCTGCACTGGTGTTCCCTGTAAGCTGAGTGCCTGGGTGGCTACCCAGGAGAGATTCAGGTGCCACCCAGTCAGTTAGCAACACATCCACAGCCACCTACAATGGGAAACGTGTTTCTGCTAGGGGTGCACATCCACACATGCCTTGGTGCACATAACAAAATTTATTCTGCACTTGGATGGAAGAAATTAGAACACTCTTCTGCACTTCCAGATATGTGATTCATTGTACAGTAGCTGAGTATGTGTTGCATCTGTGAGTTATTTAAAGATTGTTGTGCTGCTTTGGTATTCCATTACCCAGGAATCTTCACTGACAGTGGACAGTAGGAATAGTGATTTATTAAGATACGTTCTACTCCATGAAATAAACAAAAGCTAGGTTTCCAATCCAGGTAAATATTGAGAACATTTACAGCACCTCAAAAGAGACTCATAATTGCTGACATAATGTGAATTGCAAATGTCTAGGAATGTCCTGTTCAATAACAATAAAACTAATAAACAGTGTTATTGTGTTTGTGCTAGAAAGGAGCTAGTGTAACTTCTTTAGCTACCAAAACCACTTGACATTTGAGACCTTTTAACATTCGTTGCTGTGTGTCAAAGACTCAGGACAAATTCTCTGCTCTGATATACCATGGGGATCTGAATATTATAATATAAACTCCATATGTGTGTAGCTCTTTCTTTGAGGTCAACAGGAGCTTTGCCTGTGAAATGAACACACAATATAGAAAGGTCCATAGTGTGGGTCAGAAAAGAGCACTATGCAATTATCTATGCAATTATCAAACATTTGGTGTTTTGGACAGGAGAGCAGTATTGGATTTGCAGGGGGCGGGCAACTGCTGGTTGTTTGAGATGTGTTGTTCTGTAGGGAAAACTTCTTCGTGGTTATCAGTGGACACGGCTGTATATGTTCTAAAGGAAAATGAAAGCCAAGAAAATCTGCAGCTTGTGAGCTTTACTGAAGTACGAAATAAGGAGGTCAGACATTTTCTTCACTTTTTAAAATCTCTGCATATGTGCCAGCACAGCACAGTTTAGGACTGCACAGGTTTGGGAGGGCAAAACACTGGTGTGTGAGCAGAACAGAAGTGTGGAACTGCATCTTCCTCTCATCGGCTCCAGCATTCAGCAGCAGCTATTGTTACATCGAGCAACGTAATGTCATTCTGCACCTTTTAGATCCCAACCTATGGGGGTGCAAGAAATTCATTGTGCAGAGAGGCTGAAGTTGCTCCTGAAAGAACTGTGTTCCCCATGGGTAGGCCTGATAGAAATGCCGAGTTGCTGGTTCTCTGTACAGATGTTCCTTCTAAGATCCAAGGGATTTGCCTACGAAAACTCAGTTTCACCCTCACAATCCACCTTCCCCTGCCTCTAAGGGGTCAAAATGCCACAATATTGACCTCAGACTTTCCCCTTTGCCAGGGATATGAGTCCGGCCACACTGTAGGTCCATCTCTCCTGTGGTAAAACCAAGAGAGGGAGAAATGGCAGTATAAAATCATCTCCTTAGATATCAAGCCACAGAGAAATGAGCTTGGGGCTAGGGTTGGTTGCAAGCTTTACAGGAATATACCTGGCCTGTGGAGTTTACAGCCTAAGTAAAGCAGAGAGAACCAGTACACCCACTTTACAGATGGGAAGCTAAAACAGGAAAAGACTAAGTGACTAGGTCACACAAAAAACTAGAAATTGTAGTTAGGTCTTCTGAATCGCAGTTCTGAGCCTTAACTGTGTGGCAACCCTGTCTCTTGCCCCCCTTGTCACTGGTGAACATTTACAAGGAGCCATGCAAAACGTTTGTTGCAAATTTGATGCAGGTTGATGAATCCGGGCCAGACTCTGAGCCAGTCTGCGTTAATTTACACTCTCAGGGGAAAACAGTGAGAAAGTCAGTGGGGGTTTGTCAATCTTCTTCAGACAAGAAAAGTATTTTGATTTTTTTTCACGTTTAAAGTATTAAAAGGATTAAAAATTATGAGGCAACAGAAATGTTGAAGTCAGGAAAATGTTGAAGTCAGAAATGTTCCAGTCAGGAAAGTCCCACAGGTGGTTGTGGTCCTGTGCAGCTGGCTAACACAATGCCCCACTGCGGCTAACTGTGTAACTATTACTACAACTAGCAGATCCACAGTTCTCATGTCCATATACTGGCATGAAAAGCATCTTGTAAGGATTTTCCATCCCTAAGGAAAGAAAACGTGTGGGATCTAACAGTCATTACCTTTTATTAGTTGATCATTATTGTGACAATATTTATCCAAAGCCAGCTTTCATTATTTATAATTGCTCACAGATTTCTCCATTTTCCATTGAGAATAGATGTTTAAGTGGAAAGGTGAACTGGGATCTGGTATTTACTGGCTAATTCCATTCACAACTGGCTGTAGGCTCAAGAAGATAAATAAGCAAATTACGGGAGAAGCCAAACTGGTTTATAAAGATGAAGATGGAGAGCTGGCCCTTACCAAAGAGTTCAAGTGAGTCATGTTAGCAAGGAGGCATGCTGGTTTTGTCAAAGTATATACTCTCAGTTTCCTTTATGCTGCTGAATTCATTTCTGTCTGGAGGCGATTGCTTTGGAAAAACATACCTTTTTGGGTCCTTCACTGTATTGGTGTAAGGAAGGAAGCAGAAGCATTTACAAACTGTCTTGTCTTCTGTGTCTTTTTTAGAGCAGCTTTATCAGACATATTTGAAATGATTGATTTAGATGGAAATGGCCTTCTGAGCCTGGAAGAGTACAATTTCTTTGAACTGAGGACTAGTGGGGAGAAATGTGACGAGGAAGCCTGGGCTGTGTGCAGGGGTAAGCACATCACTCTGCTTCATAAAACTGACCAGGAATGATGAATTTTTGGTTTGAAGTTACCTACATTCACATGCAACATGATTCGTACTATAGATTCATGTGATAGGAACTGTTTTCCTTCCCTTTCTCAAGGCTCTCCTGAGGGGGAGTGGTACGTGGGGCTTCCCGCCCCTCCTCTGCCCTATCCCCTTACCCTCTTCATCACAGGCAAAGAAGCCCGGTGATCACTTGGGCTACGTCTACACGTGCATGCTACATCAAAATAGTCTATTTCGATGAATAACGTCTACACGTCCTCCAGGGCTGGCAACGTCGACGTTCAACTTCGACGTTGGGCAGCACCACATCGAAATAGGCGCTGCGAGGGAACGTCTACACGCCAAAGTAGCACACATCGAAATAAGGGTGCCAAGAACAGCTGCAGACAGGGTCACAGGGCGGACTCAACAGCAAGCCACTCCCTTAAAGGGCCCCTCCCAGACACAGTTGCACTAAACAACACAAGATCCACAGAGCCGACAACTGGTTGCAGACCCTGTGCATGCAGCATGGATCCCCAGCTCCAGCAGCCAGAAGCCCTGGGCTAAGGGCTGCTGCACACGGTGACCACAGAGCCCCGCAGGGGCTGGAGAGAGAGCGTCTCTCAACCCCTCAGCTGATGGCCACCATGGCGGACCCCGCTATTTCGATGTTGCGGGACGCGGATCGGCTACACGTGCCCTACTTCGACGTTCAACTTCGAAGTAGGGCGCTATTCCCATCCCCTCATGGGGTTAGCGACTTCGATGTCTCGCCACCTAACGTCGATTTCAACTTCGAAATAGCGCCCAACACATGTAGCTGTGACAGGCGCTATTTCGAAGTTGGTGCCGCTACTTCGAAGTAGCGTGCACGTGTAGACGCGGCCTTGGGGCCAAAGAATGGGTGTGGTGGAGACAGCAGGAGTCATGTTTCCCTCGCACTCACCACACAGGGGCTGTGTCTGCATTAGAAGAAACTTCTAATGGCCAAATTGAAGAATAGTCAGGAGGCACTGAAATGAATATTCAGCACCTCATTAGCATCCCACCGGCCACGGCACTTTGAAAGTGCTGCGTTTTGCCCGTGCGTGGCTCGTCCACACGGGGGTCCTTTTTGAAAGGACCCTGCAAACATCAAAATCCCCTTATTTCTATCAGCTTTTGATGCGCTACAGCCAGCAGCATGCTAATGAGGTGCTGAATATTCATTTCAATGCCTCATTAGTATTGTTCGATTTGGCCATTAGCATGGCCATTTTGAAGTTTTTTCTAAGTGTAGACATAGTCAGGCAGTGGGAGTGGCAGCCTCTCTGCCCTGCGGCACTGCGCTGCCCTCCCAGCTGCTGCACCTTGCTTCTCCGCAGGCAGTGGGAACCGGAGGGGTGTTCTGTTTCCCACTGCTGCGGACAAGTGAGGCTTAGTGGGTCAGAAGGACAGCGTGGCACAGTGCAGCAACGTGAAGCAGGCTGCTGATAGGTGAATCCAGAGGGAAGGGGACCCCTACTGCCTCTGCCGCCTGACTAACGGCCTCAAGTGAACCCCGTCTTTCTGAGCCATAGGTTGGTTGAGGTGGCTGCCATGGAGTTCCCAAAAGCGCAGGGCCTGCAGCAGCCACACCAGTTTGTCCTATGGACAGGATGGCTCTGCCCATTCTGTTCTTCCCCTCCCCCCACCATCTTCTCTCTATGTTGTGCTTTGCTGCTCTCTCCTGTCACTTTATTCTTCATCTGTCCCATTTGTTTACAGTAATCATGTTTAATAATTTATTTACGGAAGAAATGCATCTCATGGCTATTTGTGCATTACCATTTGTGTGTGTGTGAGACACGCATTCTGAGAACAGACCTGAGTGCCGAGAAGTAGAGAGTTCTAGTTGCGGGGCCTTATAAAGAATACGCCTGCTGCAAGTACACTCTGCCTCTGTTCACTCATCTTTAAAATAGAGAGGATAATGCCTTTCTACCTCATAGGGTGACATAAGGAGCAGTTAGTCAAAGTGTGGAGAACTTTGAAAGTGAAAAACATAACACGTAGTTTATGTATATTATTGTTGGTAGAAAATATCAATCGGAGCGTGCTTTGCCGCACATAGGCATTTCCCATTGAAAATCAATCTTTTAAAACTTCATGAACAGTCCATATTGTCCTTCTCACAGATGTAAATGTGTTTTCTGAGACCTCTGTGAGTGGGGTTGAAAGCCTCCCAAGATTTTAGGATCTTTCAGTCATATATTGGCCTTGATCTGTAGGCGCAGTCTTAATTAACGCCATTGGGATCCATGCACCTTTTGAGGGAAGAATTTGGCCTTCAATGTCAATTGGTAGAGGCAAAAACATGTTTCTGGCAGAGTTTTTAACACTCAGAATCAGTCCTGATGATGTATAGCTCTGTCTCACAAGGGATAAATTCCATAATGATTTTGTGATGTTCATATACTGCAGGGATGGGGCTGTATCAGTGACCAGATATAAAGATAGATTAGAGCCGGTTGGCAGTGGTGATTTGGCTACAGCCTTCTGTAACCTATGACACTTCATTTAATTCTAAAGACAAAATTTGAAATTTTTCAAGTCCTAAACTCATCCAAATACTGTACACCTGTAAATCTGTTTTTTCTCCCCCTGTTTATCCCCCTGGCTTTTGCACCATCTTTTATACCTTTATTTATATTTGTGTGTGTCTAAGAGAAAGGAAATGACAGTGAATGTGCTGGATGGATTACCAGACATTAATCAGTTGAAGGATTCAGATGAATATAATAAATCTCAAGAGCAAAGTTCAAGCAGTTTGTAATAGCATCTCAACCCTGAGACAGATTTATTAAATCGGTAATCCCTTTTTAAATAATATATAGTGAACATTTAGCATTGTTATGATAAGAGAACCATTTTTAAACCTCTCTGACATAGGAACATTTCAAGTACATGTTTGCTGACACTAGAGGAGTTGATCCGCTGCGTTCTATCAAGAGTGTCCCTCAAGCATGACAGCCCCACTGGACTTTCATTTCCTGTTCCCAGAAATCTATTTTCCTAAAATCTCAGTCCCTTGCAGATATTAGCATGGAGAAAAGAAATAATTCAAAACACACTCTACATTTCTGAGACTTCACCGTCTCTTGGCCAATGAGCCTGCAGTGCCCGTCGTTCCCTAAAATCCCAGAGGAAACCCTGGACACAGCACAAATTTCACTTGAGGGAACTTTTTACAACTTCAGCATTTTGTAATGAAATTTGGAGATCTAGAGGCTGGAAGACTAATAGCCAAATCTTCCACCCTCATTAAAGTCAGTGGGAGCTTTGCCTAAGAAAAGCCCAGGTGAAGACTGCAGGATTGTGTGCCTTAGGAGGCAGTAATTTAAGAGCTATTTTGTTCCCCTTTATACAGAGAATTTTGACACAAAGAAGAATGAGCTGACAAGACAGGGATTTATGGATCTGCATCTCATGGAGGCCAATGACCACGAAGGGGATCCTAGTGACCTCTGGGTCACTTTGCTGTCACTGGGCTACAATAAAGCCCTGGAAATGATAGAGGTATGATAGTTGTGTTTCAGAAATAACTGCATTCCGTATAGCTTGCTGCATGTTTAACTGCAATGCTGTTTTTGTCATTCACAAATGATTTCTGTGTGCCAGCAGTGCTATTTGAAAGGTTTTCACGATGCATTTCGGGACAGGCATTTTATTCCCTGGGCTAGCATTGCTAAGAGGGACTACAGAGGAGGCAGAGATTAGAGCTGCTGCAGTGACAACCCTCATTGTTCAAAGATAAAACTCAATTCAGCGACTGGATACAGGTATTTTACAGGGTCTGTTAGAGAAGGGGACTGGGGACATATCTGCTAGAGATCTAAATTTGGTCTTCTGGGCAGAAGCAGTTCTCAGTGAGATGGTGGATGAGAAGATAGAGGCAGAAAATTATGGCCTGCAATAGTGGCCAGAGGTGCAGGGCTGTCTCTATTCAAGCTCTGGATCTGGCTTCTAGTAGGGCCTAGCTAGTGGGAAAAAATCCCTCTCCTTGTCCAAAGGAAATGGGAAGTCAAAAAGAACCTGTGTGCTGCTGTGGAGAACATCTCTTAAAAACAAATAAAAAGCTGCCACTTGTGTTCATTTCTGAATTAGCCATGATCATGTCAAGTGCAGAAGAAGGTAGTAAGGATAAAAGTCCGGGATCAGGAAGGGTGTTTACACTGAATAGGACGAGGAAAACCTACCTATGGATGAAAACAATAATGAATATGCCTTCCAGGGACTGTGTTTTTACATGGAGTCAGAGGTCAAACTCTCCAGACAGCATTAACTAGCTATTTTAGGGTTTTTACTGCTGCCTCTCAGCATAATGACCTAGTAATGCCCAGAAGGCCATCTGTATCATACATAGAATGTAGAATTTTCTTCCCCATGTGCCCAAGTGGCAATAAGGTTGGTTTTCAAGGCCCACAATATATTACCACGCTTTCAACAGAAGGCAATGTTTAAAAGGGGTAACTCTAAAGGTTGCGGAAGCAAAGCAAAGCTAAGTATAGACACACACCTACACAAACACCATCCATTAAATATGCAGGAAAAAATCCAATATTTATAGCTTCTTTCCAAGAAAAGGTGTTTTTACTACCCCATCATCATTTTCTTTTCTTTGTTTATTTTCTGTCAAACCAAAGCATCACGGGGCCATGAGACCATGTAATTGCCAAAGAAAATCATTCTGTGCATGTGAAAGAAAAATATACTAACACAAAAACACAAGTTGTAGAATTAGCTGTTCTCCTATTAGTGAGAAGATTATGGAAATTAGCAAATGGTTGTGAACAACTTGGCACTGAGTTATACTTCAGGAGTTACTGTCCTACAGATATCGGAGGGGTAGCCATGTTAGTCTGTGTCTTCAAAAACAAGAAAAAATCCTGTGGCACCTTACAGGCTAACAGATGTTTTGGAGCATAAGCTTTCATGGGCAAAATCTGCTTCATCAGATGCATGAGACAAATATCCCTAATAAAGCTGAGAAGACGTGGTACTCTTCGTCTCTGCAGTTTGGACGCTAGAGGGAGCTGTTCTCTAACAAAGAAGATTTCCTTGTTTCACAATCTGAGGAGTCCCTTATAGAGAGTCTATGCCATGCACAACTGTAGTTTGTGGTTACAGGCTTTGTTTCCCAAAGGATAAGTAAAACTATTATACATTGTGTGCGTCAAATGTTTGCTTCAATAGCATGTTTAATTTAACCCCCTCCAGTTTCTGGTTTACCCTTTCAGCAGCACTTTCAACAGCAACTGTAAAGTGAAAATGGAAGTAAAATTGTGTCAGTGCTAACAGCATATTGAGATGATCATTTGAAAAAGCAGATGTACTCTTACAGAGCCTACTGAAAGTAATGCAGAATTTAATTTCCTCTTTGGTACCATACTAATCCTAATCAAGAAAATGCAGGCATAAAGAGTGTGTCCAAATATTTTAAATCTGTACACAAAAATGCTCGTTGGAAATGCCAGAGTTGGCTCGAATACTGAGGAGGAAAGGGGTTCTCAGATACCTTAGTACTTTATCTTCAGTGCCTGATCTATTTTGTGAAAAGATGAATGGCACAGTATATTAGACCACATCAGCACTTGAATTGTCACCGGTGATTGTGTGTTCTGCTTTGTCCTGATCTCCAAATTATCAGAAAAGGTTACAAAGAACTGGAGACAGATAGTTTTCTAAATCTATTTTTTATACTCAGTGTCACACATGTATGTAGACAGTTCTGCATCAGATCATCTGTAAAAGCAAACCCAAGGATAGAAATCTGAGGAACAAATTAGACATAAAGTAACAAGAACTAAACAATATATACCGTGATTGTATTTTTTCTCTGTAACAGGCATGCCCTTTTGTCATTGACATCTATGCAGAAAAATGCAAGCCTAGAATTAAGGCCATTAATCTGGAGGCAGGCAGCCGGCAACTTAACAGAGCTGTTTGCACATCCGTTGTTAAGAAAGGAGATGCCAAAGTACTGGACAATGGTGAAAGCATAATTGTCTATACCTACAAAAGTGATGCACGGATCACTTCTGTTATTGAAAATAAGGTATTGTGTGATATTTTTCTGATGCACATTGCACAAAAGAATTTTCACAATAATGTATATCATTGTTATTATTCCCTCATTAAGCACTTCCTTATATATAGGTTCTGTACCTAGGTAAATTTAAAAAAAAAAAATCTCCTTTTTAAGGGCCTGATCCAAAATCCATTGAAAACAGTGGACTTTGGCCCTCTGCTCCAGTGGACTTTGGATTAGGAAGATATAAGGCACTTGCATGCTGTATCACTAGCAGACTTCTCATCTATATTTAAAAAGGCATTGCAAATTTGTAATGTAAAAGATTAGCAACCTTATGATTAGAACTGCTCAGGAATTTGTGTTCTGCTATCAGATCATATCCTATAACTTGAAAAAAAATTAATTAAATATTCTCTGCACATGTTACCTTGTCCACATGTTATTCACCTTATGGAATACTTTCTCTGTGAACCATCTTCATCTTGCTTCTCATCTAAAAATATAGATACCCCCCAAAAGAAAAGATCGAGACAGAAAAATAATGTAAAGATAAGCACAGAATGGTGTTTGTTTTTGCATCCTCAGGATATTTCAAACAAAATTATATTTGCATTCTAATCTACATAAAATTTTTGTACTGGGAGCATCGCAGACAGCAATATCTGTCAAGCTTTATCTGTACAGAGCAGAGGTAGGGAACCTTTTTCGGGCTGGGGCCACTGACCTGTAGACAAATCAGTTGGGTGGCCACAGAAATGAGAAGTCCGATGTGGTCCCTGACTGCATAAGAGCCAGGGCTGTGGGGTCTGGGCAGCAGAGAGGGTGCAGAAGCAGGCTGGGAATTGAAGGATCTGGACAGGGGAAAAACAGAAACCAGCAGCAGAGCCCCGAGCCACCCTTGGCACCAGCAGAGTCTGCTGTCTTCATCCAGACTGTGGCTTGCATGATCCAGCGCATGGGGTGGGGGTTCCCCACCCCAGTATAGAGTCATAGATTGCCTTTAAGTAGGAAGAGGAGGCTGCTATGTGAAATAATCATATTCAGTTTTTCCTTTTTACCATAAGAAGCACAATTGTTTGATAGTATTCTTCTAAGAGTCTTTAGCACTTCTCAGCACCTGTGTTAAATCCAAATTGATCTAAACATGAGTGAACGACACTGCATTCTAGCCTGTCTAATTTAATTCTTGTTTTCTAGTTTGATATAGCTGGTTTGATTGTTTTTCTGAGACTGTGTAACAAGTTAGATCCACTCTGTGGGTCCAGTCTGGGCTCAATTTGTACAGCATTAAGTAGCATGGTGAATATATCAACTCTGCACTGGACCAGTTAATGATTAGGCCCAGTTCACAGAGGCTTTGTAATTTGATTGTTGTCCACAGAGACAGCAGCTTGGTGCTTCTTTGACCGTCTGTACTCTTCACTGTGGTGCAGAGGTTACACAGGAGGACAGGAGACAGGGGCCTGGAGATGAGGTCTTAGAATAATAGTGCTGTTATTTAGCTCTATGAGGCTAGAGAGACTGAGACTTTTCAGTCTAGAAAGGAAGAGGCTGAGGGGCGATATGATACAGGTATATAAAATCATGAATGGTGTGGAGAAAGTGAATACAGAAAAGTTATTTACTTGTTCCCATAATATAAGAACGAGAGGACACCAAATGAAATTAATGGGTAGCAGGTTCAAAACTAATAAAAGAAAGTTTTTCTTCACACAGCACAGTCAACCTGTGGAACCCCTTACCAGAGAACGCTGTGAAGGCCAGGACTCTAACAGAGTTTAAAAAAGAGCTTGATAAATATTTGGAGGTTAGGTCCATAGATGCTGTTAGCAAGGGCTAAGGTATGGTGACTAGCCTTTTGTCGAAGGTGGGAGATGGATGGCAGGAGACAAATCACTTGATCACTGTCTTCGGTTCACCTTCTCTGGGGCACCTGGCATTGGCTACTGTCGGCAGACAGGATACTGGGCTAGATGGATCTTTGGTCTGACCCAGTATGGCCGTTCTTATATACTAATACATGGAATATCTCCCCATATACATGGGAATGTCTGCCCATTCTCTGAGGGCCAGTGGATTGACAACTCCATTCCAGAGTCATTCATTGGAAGTTGGCCCTGAGAGGAGCATGGCCTATTCAGTCATACCTAACCCCACCAATGCTCAGATGTTCCAAATTCTCATTAGCTACTCCCCATTTGCATGCAGATGGGAACTGGCTGTCCCAACACTTGCAGACATTCCAGGCTTTGGGAATAAGTGGCAACACAGAGCTGCTTGAGGTTCTGTCCATTTCTTAACAGCTGGTGGACTGTGCCGCTCCTGTTTTATTATTGGGTCATATATCACTCTCAGAAGAGCGTGCAGCGCTTCAGTGTGTGCTGTGGACACATAGCCAAGATCAGGACCTAGTCCATTATTTAAATTGTTTTTAATTACATTAATTTTGTTGATTTATTTAAGAATTATTTCACATGTATATTGGAAGAGAGTGTTTGTAACAAGTCCATGATCTGCAGATGATGGACATGATTGCACAAATTTGTGTATGTCTCTTTCACACATGCATGCCTGCATGCGTGCTCTCTCTCTCTCACACACACACACAGAGAGAGAGAGAGAGTATTGCTTCTTCAGCTCCCAGATCAGGTATCTACTGCTTAAGCTAGAGATCTTCTGTAGCAGGGGTGTCCCATACATTCGCCAATAGGACACTGCATTGTGGTGTATACAGGGGTAGCCAACACGTGGCTCTTAGAGTCTTTAAATCCAGCTCCTCTTGAGAGCTGCATGCAGGGAGTACCATCCACCTGCTCCATGCACGCATCCCACCACTTGGTGGGAGAAGCATGTGGCAGTTGTGGCTCCAGTGGCAGCTCCGGTGGCAGCTCTGGTGAGTCACTGGCATGGAATTACAATGCGGGGGGGGCGGGACCTGGGGGTGCCTGGCTCTAGGGGAGGGCATTCAGTTAGTGCAGGAGGGGTTGGGGGTGCCTGGCTCTGCAGGGAGGGGGAGGACATTTATTTAGCGTGGGGGCGGAGGGCTGGGAGTGCCTAGCTCTATAAAGTTTTGTATAATATAATGTGGTGAATATGGAAAGATGGCAATATTTGAATTCCTATTGGACACCACTGTTCCGAAGAACATCTGACATTTTGGCTATGGAGCTCATACCAGAGGGTTACGTTATTTACTCAGGCATGCCAAACAGGTACCTTGTGTACCAAGTTCTCTGCTGGTGTCAGTGGGGAGACCCTCAGTGAAGTTGAAGGCTGTGCCAATTTACACTAGCAGAGACTCTATTATTGTGGGTAAAATTTCCAAGAGCACTTGGATCACATAGGAGCTCTGTTGCCACTGACTTTCAGTGAGACTTGAGCAACGCAAGATCTCTTGAAAGTGGACTAATGCTCCAAAGTTACTTTTAGGTACATTTGAAAATAATACCCTGCATATTTAAAACTTCCCATCCCATTATTATAGCAATTGCAGATGAAATAACCAGAACCTTTAAGTTGCTTTATAAGAAGTAGCCATTTAATCACAAAGACTAATGAGACCTTTAATATTTTTCCACCTGCAGTCTGAAAACAAAGTGGTTATTCATGTCAACAATGAGCAGAGTAAGAACTGTGTAAATAATAGGGAACTCAACATTTTTGCTGTTGAAGTGGCACCGAAATCCATGATGGTAATGTTATTATTTCCCTGATTTAAGATCATAGTAAAAATATTATATGTGGCACCTTTAAAGTTTGTTTTTGCAAATCTTCCTTATTAATATGTAGATGTGAAGTGAAAGGAAAAATGTCCATCTGTCTGAGAAATATAGTTAAGATGAGGGCCTGATTTTCAAAATTTTGCACCTGCCTAGCACATGCAGATATTTCCTTGTGCAGATGGCTAGATAAACATATAGGTTGCACCTCTCTCATCTGGCACCCTTGGGACCTGGTCAGGGCCAGACGTAAGACTTTGCCAGACCATGACAGGTCAATATTGTCTAGCACATTACCAGCACTTTCACTGCTTATTGGGCTCTCTGAAGACCTTTATGAGTAAATTAGAGCTAAATGTAGCACAGAGCACTGAGAGCCAGGACTGGTGGCCGTAAAGAAACTTCATGGGACCCAGGGAAACTTGGTCACACCCATGATAAGTGGTTGTCTGGCTAACTAAAACCATGCCAGATGATGGATGTTGCTCGATGAGAGAGTTTCAGATTAAAGAGGCTCAACCTGTATAAGTAGCTAGTTTTTGCATCCATAGGATTTGCTTGCTTTTTTCTCTATACTTGTACATACTAATTATGAACATGTTTTGGTATTCACTCCTATTTAAAAAGGAAGCCTGTACTGTCAATTGAAATCGAGTTGTCATAACAGATTGGTCACCAATCAATAAATCTTAGCAAGGCTCATGCAAATCCAACACATTTATTTTCGGAGCAAGAGATGTTTTGCCTGTATGAAATTTCAATTATAATGACTATACTTCTTTAATGATTACATTAAATTAAATCATGTTTATTATGTGTGTAGCCGCAGTAGAACGATGCATGTTTGTTGTGCTATTATGAAAGAAAGTCAGTTAACCTAACATCCATATGCCACAAATGAATAATGTTGTTCATAGCATTAGTGACACCTTAGGTTATTAAATATGAAAAAGTTAAAAAATCCAATTTACCTGTAACTATTTGTGTGATTTGTTTACTTCACTTGGACAATGAATACAAATGAAGGCAGTTTCACTTTTTTGCAAAATCAATTTACTGTTGCAATGGTTGGGTTTCAGACACCTGTAGTGGCATGCTTATTTGTTTTCATAGGCATTCTTTTTATTGTCTCTTAGGTCTGCTTTAAAAAAGAAAAAAAACAAAACAAAACAAAAAGAAACTGTTAAGACATTTTTATTTTGGGCCAAATCTGAGTTTTCTCTTCAGTTAATGCACTCCGTGAGCACAAAGCACAGATTTAGTGTGTGTTTCAATGAGTCACACACATAGATATATTTATGTAATGTATCTGATGGACGATATAACTTCCCACAGGCTGAATTTTAAAAAACCCATAATGTATGGGCAATGCTTAGCCAATTGGCAATTTGATTGGCTGACTTTGATTCCAGAAGTTGTAATACGTGGGAGTATATGTTAAAAAATTCATTATAAATTGAGATAAATCTTAATTTTTTTCCTCAAGTCATTCAACAAACCTACTTTATAAAGTACTAACAGCACAGTGTCTCTCTTTCAAATACATATCATTCAAATGAAATTAATTCTCTGTGTCTTCATTATCCAATTTCTGGCCTTGATCCTAGCATGGATAGCCTCTCCCACTCATTTGGAACACCATTTAAACTGATGCAGCGTAATGAATGTGCAGGATCAGGGCTATTCTAGCACTGATGTTGATACCGTGAATCTGACAGAGGATGCCCTGTGCTGCCAGGTTTTTTATTAGCTTCCTTTCTGTGCTGGAATCAATGAGAATTGTGGGCTGAGACCCCATTGCAGGATTTTACCCATGATCTAGTTACATGCCATAAAAATAGTCATTACACAAGCTGAATTTTGCATCGGCTAACTTTTCCAGTATGTGTCCTAGAAATATAGTGATTAATGCATCTAGGGCATTTTAAATTAAAAAAATATACAACTCGGTAGGAAATAATGGAAGAACGGTAAATAAAGATAGTTCATTATATTCTCCTCTTTTTACATGCAGGTGTGTCAGCATGTCATGTCTCTGAATGAGCAAGAAGATTGGATATATAATTGTGTGTATTCTCTCTTACCTTAAATATCTTGTTTAGAAACTGTTCTTTCTTGGAGCTACTAAAACAGGATTCTCCTGTGATTTATAGAGAAATTGATTAATATTGCCCACTTCAAAACTAAGACTGATACAGATCATTTATTTGCTCCCATGGCTTCAGCTATTCAAGCCAACTCATCACAAGGTCTGATTTCGATCTCTGACTCCCTGATGTGGGTGGTCAGGTTGAGAGAAATATCGCCTGGATTCACCTTCTGCAGCAGGAATACAAACACACGCTTTGTGCATAGATTGAATCATTTATGTTTTGAGTGTATCCCAACGAACCAGATTGTTACACCCCCTCACCCATAATGATAGGCAGGAGTCATTTAAATGGTGTGGAAGTGCAAGATAACATGTCTCAGCTGTGCCTCACAGTGCCACACCACCTCTCAATTTGATTCTAGTTTTGACTCCTCTCCTCCTCCTTTATCTAGGTTTTGGCATATCCAATTTCTTCTCCCACGTTTCTAAAACCTGTCCCTTCCTCTCTGTCACTGCCCTGTGCTACAAATCTGTCCTGATATCTTTTACCTTTAGTAATGTAACTTCCTCACCATGCCTCTTCCCTTCTCTGCTCTGTCCAGAACACTGCAACTAAGATATTCCTCTCCCTGGAATCCTGTCACTAGCTTCTGCACTTTATCCAGTTCTGGCTCCTTCTGCGCCACTTTCAGTGCTGTGCCTCTCCACTCCTGCCTTTTTCTGTGCTCTGATCACTTCCTGCACTCCCTTCACACTCTCTGCTCAGTCCTTTCCTCTTAGGGCTTCCTTTTTCAGGCTTCAGCCTGTGTATGACCATACTACAAAACTATACCAACCGTAGTTGTGCCAGTATAGGACTGCCATGTGTCTGCAGTTTAAACTGACATGAAGGATTTTTCCATCCAAATTTCACCACTCCAAATGCTACACCAATGGAAGTACTCGTCTATCAACATAGCTGGGTCTACGCTGGGAGTTAGGCCAATCTTCTTCCAGGCCTCCAGACAGACTCTTTGTTATGAGAAATGTTTGCTTCCTAAGAGAACCAGTGCTTAGTTATTGCTATGTTACGCCATCTCTTTGTAAACAAGGACTAGTGTGCAGAGCAAGCCATGCGGGAGGAATGGTGAATGTTTTATGGAATCCTTTCTCACTTTCTCCACCACAACCCTCTTGACTTTTTTATGCAGCTGGCCAACTTAGCTTTGTTGAACTGCCATTTAAATGTAGACAAGGCCTGTGTTTAAAATAGCTTCTGCTTTTCTGTGTGCCAGATGTCATCCCCTTGCTCCTTAAAGCTCACTGTTAAAACTTTTCCCACACACACCTGATCCTTCATTGTTTGCACTGGCCGTTTCTACACTGGCCACTTTCTTCGAAAGTGGCATGGTAATACGCGTCCCAAAATATGCTAATGAGGTACGGATGCAAATTCCCCGTGTCTCATTAGCATAAGGTCACGTGATTTGTAGCCCGTAAGACTGTTCTTCCAGACTCCAAAACGCCGTGTAGAAGTGCGGCCCTGGGGGGTCTTCTGGAAGGAAGTCCTTCTTCCAGAGGCCCCTTGGGAAGAAGGAGCCTCCAGAAGAAGGACTTCCTTCTGGAAGCTACCCCGGGGCTGCGCTTCTACACGGCATTTTGGAGTCTGGAAGAACGGTCTTCCAGACTACAAATCACATGACCGTATGCTAATGAGGCGTGGGGAATTTGCATCCATGCCTCATTAGCATATTTCAGGCCGCATATTACCATGCCACTTTCGAAGAAAGTGGCCTGTGTAGAAACGGCCACTGTGTTTAGTTGACATGATTGGACAGTTCAGGTCCTTGTTTTGTCACACATCTGTAAAATGTCACTGGTCCTACAAATAATGTAATTCAGATTTCCATTTTTGGTGCTGTATCCTTTACAATTAAAATGTTAATTCATTTTGTGTTTATGACGTTGTTTCTCTACTTCGTGTGTGTGTGTCTAAAGCAGATTCCATGCTACAAATACTGCTGTAGCCAGCTATGAGAACAGAAGATTGCAATATATCATATAAAATATTGGTGCAAAGACACTGCATTTTGTTGATGTCATCTGCCTTAGTAGTTACACTTGGAAATATTGGAAGGGGGCCATTCTTTAAAATTGCAGTATGCTGGATATGAAAATGAGGGATGATAATAATGGAAAATGGACAAGAAGTATAACTGACAAGTTGATAAACTAAATAGGGGTTTGTCAATCTGCACTGTATTTAAATCTGTTTGGAAACACTTCTCTGAGGAAGAGCTTGCTACATCATTGGTCCGGGGGCTTGGGAAATTTAATACACCCATGTATGGTTTTGATTATATGTATTATTATGTATCTTAGGTCTGGTGTCCACTACAAACCTATGAAGAATCTGCATCCATGAGCAACATATCTGTACCAACGTTAAACCCCCATGTAGACTTCTCCCACTGATATAGCTACTACTGCCTCTTAGAGAGGTGGATTAGCTATTTCAGTGGGAGAGCTCTTTCTCACTGGTGTCAGCACATCTTCATGTAAGTGAGACAGCGGTGCAGCTTTACCAACACAGCCTTTTAAATATCAGAGGGGTAGCCGAGTTAGTCTGCTTCTTCAAAAACAAGGAGTCCTGTGGCACCTCATAGACTAATAGATATTTTGGAGCATAAACTTTCGTGGGCAAAGACCCGCTTAGTCAGATGCAACTGATGAAGTAGGTCTTTGCCCACAAAAGCTTATGCATCTTTTTAAGTGTCTTGGAAATTTAAAGAGCTGGGGCTCTTGGTTTTATCTTTCCAGTCCATCAGTGATTTGATTTCTTTCCTCCCCTTAGTACTGATGCTCTTAATACTTGACTTCAACTTCCTCTGATTAATTAAGCCACTGATTGAGCGATTGATTCATTTTAAAAAATCTGGGTGTCAGCTGTCACAGTCAAAGCTCCACCTACTGGACACTCACAAAACTTGTATTTGGGTCCCAACTTGCTGGAGCTAATGTGCTTTTAAGGACAGGTCTGCACTACAGGGGAAAGTCAAATTAAGGTACGCAATTTCAGCTAATTACGTATCTAAAGTCAACGTACCTTAATTTGGCCTGCTATGCCTTCTCCACCAAGGGAGGTGGACGGGAGCTTGTGCTCCTGTTGACTTCCCTTATTCCTAACGAGGGGCAGGAGCACCCTATACATTCGATATAGCGCATCCCCACTTAGAGTGCTAAAATTGAATTCTGGAAGATGAACTGCAGCAGGTGTGATCTTCCCCTGTAGAGTGGATGTACCCTAAGTTCTCTTTTGCAAGACAGTAAGCTACAGTCAACTGTCTCTCCAGACTCTCTGGCTCATGATTCAGGTACTATAGGCCTTAAAGACTAGGGCAGACACTGAAAGACACCCATAGCTTGCACAGGCACTCTGGTTTATAGTTTACCCTTTCAGAGACACATGACAGTTGACATAAATAGGCCACTTTGCCTAGAATTTCTAAAATAACTGCTCTTTCTTCAGACAGCATAAGAGAGATATATAGCTCTAAGCAAAACAAAACACCTATATGCTATTCCTTGTCTCAGTTTCCTCACTATGGAGTATTTTCAGGGTTTAGGTCTGTGTCCTTTCAGGGTTCTTGGCCCCCAATCATCAGTCATTCCTCTAGGTTTGGCATCTCTTCCATATCACAGAGTTTCTCTCTGTCCTCTGCACTCAGGCTATGTTCACTTCAGGGTTTTTCAGAAATAACTTATTTCAACATTCTAATGTTGAAATAAGTTATTTCTGAGAAGAGCGTTCACCTTGCAAGAGCGTTTCGAAATTGAGCGTTTACATGAGAGAGCCCAATTTTGAAATAAGAGTAATGATGGCGTGCCTGCTTGGAGGCCAATTAAGTCGTAATTACTTCTGCTTAGTACACGCTGAGTGAATTTCAAAATTAAAAGGGGCAGGGTCAGCTAAAATCATTCATTTTGGTGGAGTTAGTATTGCAAATTAAATGCCCCATTATTCCAAAATAACAGTGTGGATGCAAGGTGGGTATTGGCCCTCCCTGGAAAAAAGGTTCTTTTCCTGGGGTGGATGAGAGGAACCTGTGTAGACAAGCCATCAGTGTCCTTCACCCCTGGCTGGATTCAGTCAAAATATGGCTCCCTCACTCTGGAACCATGCCTCTTTGTTCTTCTCCCTTGAACTTCTCCACCTCTGCATTTTTAAACACAGATGTTAACACCTGATTTCTTTGTCTGGGGATTTTCCACTTCACAAAATCCCCTTCCCAGCAGACCACTTGTAATGACTGCATTCCTCCAGTTGAAGCATCTTCCTCTTTCTCACATTTGCCTTCCAGTCCTTACAAGTTAGCAGCTTCTTTCATTTGTTCTTAGCTTGGTGGGTGGGGAGGAGTGACACTTGACAAGTCTTTACTGGCCCACATCTAATTTGCTAGGCCTGGAGGATTGGACTTATCCATAGAGTTCATAAAATCACCCATAATTTGTAAGCTGTACAGCGACAGATCGAACAGATTGTCACATAAAGGGTGCGTCTACACTTGCATTCCTCTTTCGAAAGAGGTATGCAAATGAGGTAAATAAAATGCAAATATGGTATAAATTTGCATATTTGGTGCCTCATTGGCATATTCGAATTTCGAAAGAGCTTCTTTTGAAAGAAGAAAGCCAGTGTAGATGCTGCTCTTTCAAAAGTAAACCCATCTTCGAAAGAATCCTTCCCTTTATAGAATATGCCAATGAGGCACCAAATATGCAAATTTATACTACAGTTGCATTTTCCATTTACCTCATTTGCATGGCTCTTTTGAAAGAGGAATGCGAGTGTAGACACACCTAAGGTGCTAAAGAACTAAGCCCTGTAACAGAGGTAGCAGTATTAGTCTGTATCTTCACAAAACAAAAAGGCAGTCCTGTAGCATTTTGAAGACAAACAAAATGATTGGGTGATGTGCTTTCATGGGATAGACCCACTTCTTCAGATCTGGAAATTCTGTAAGCCCTGTAAGAAAAACAAAAGCTTTGCTTTGGCTTCTTAGCTGTTGACTTTATGTTCAGAGTGAGCTGGAATAAAAAGAAAGTGAATGTGACACCCAGGAACAAGCTGAAGCAAATTACACCAAAAATTCAGAGTCTGCCAGACACGTTGTCTATTGCAGTTGTTATAGTGATTCTAAGCATCAACTTAAAGAACAGTGACACCAGTGACTGGCTTTTTAAAAGGGGTCTGTTTAAAATAGGTATTAAATTTATGTGACCTTGTCTGGGTAGCAAATGATTCTGAAAAGCTATATTTAACCACCAGCAACTCTTGTATGCTGGCTTATTCTGATGTAACAGTATATTAGGCAATGAAAGGTCAGTTCTGAACTGGGAGCGCGGTTACAGGACTGCCACAATTTACATACTAGGTACCAGTGCTTAGACAGATTTTACTTGTGATCTGGGTTTATTTAGCCAGTAGCACAGAAAATAATGGTCCATTTGCAATATCATTTGGAAAAAGTGTAAGTTGTAGCAACATGCTTGGAAATTATTTAACCTCTCGGGCATGAAAAGACAAACACAGCCAACATTTAGAGCCCTTCCCTAAGGGCGCATATAGCAGCTGGGCTGGGCTTGAGCTACAGGGATCTTCTCCTGGCCCACTGCAGTTCAGAACAACTTCAGTTTGGCTACCAAAACAGCACAAAGGAGCCAGAGCCGGCAGAAGCAGCAGCCTTGATAGTCTCACTGAAGTCATCTAATGTCCGTTCAGTTGAGTGGAAGAAGCATTGACTTTGTATTTAAGATGCAATACAAAAAGGCATAATGCTCCAGCTTCCTTCTTCTGGGGTTTAGAGTGAACAAAGACTTCAGTGAAAAAAAAAATAGAATTACAGTGAAACCAGTAAAGTCAGTGGAAAATAGGGCTGCCCAGCACCTCAGAAAAATCTTTTTATTAGGCATCGAAAGGCAACCCCGGAGATGCTGAGACCACTGGCAAGGGAGAGTGAAGTCTCTGCTCTACAGCTTTGGCTCAGAGCTAGCTGTTTTTCAGTTCATCCAATAGAGCACATGGCTTTAGCGCCTAAGATCTCAGGTTTGTTCCTCCCTGCCCACGACCTGGGATCGTTGGCCTTACATAACTATGGATTTAGGATCTTAGCTATAAGAACCTCAGCTAGATTTTTTTAACCTGTATGAGATTAGTTGTTTTGCACTCAGTGCAGTTCCCTGTGAGCAGGTATGTGAGCAATCTCAGAAGACTGCCAGGTCTGGGCAGGTGTGATCTACACCTACTGCCTCCGTTGATCATGGAGATGTTACAGGCCTATAGCTAAGGCAGCAGTCTACTAGTGTTATCCAAGCCCGTTTCAGCTTCTTTGTAACTTTTGTTTGGAAAAGTAATGAGCCAGGAATGTGGCAGATCTATTCCAAAGGAGGTGGTTTCTGCAAAACTGGGAGAATATTTAGCTAAGTGTTTTTGAACAGCTCTTGAAATGATTATACAAGGAATAGCAGACAGCTTTCTACTACAGCCTGCTGGACTTTCACTTTCCAAATACGGGGAATACAGGGGAAGGAATACTCCAAGGCCACCTTGAAGCATATACAGAATATGCAGCTGCGTAGGCCCCAAATTTAGTGGTGCCCTGGGCAGTTGCATGTTGTGTATGCAGGACGCTGGGCATAGGGCTGGCAGTGGAGCCCCACGTGGTAGCTATGGCCCCAAGCATAAAGCCAGCAGCAGAGGCCCAGGCAGCAGCTGGTACCGCAGTGAGATAACACCTCCTGTCACTCTAGTGAGTGTCTGCTCTGCAGCAGTGTGGCTGTAGCACTGGGGCTCCGCCACTGTAGCATTTTAAGTGTAGACATAGCCTGAGAAGCCAATTTTAGCAGAAGAACTTCAGTGCTGCTCTGACTCCCCACTGTCACAGCATTGGCCAGATTTCCTGGTCAACCAGTACTATCTTGTCTTATGTCCTGCAGCTTGCGGTTCTCCACAGTTGATGCTTGTATTTGCTGTGACAGACGCCACTTGTCTCTGTGACTTTTCTGCCCTGGGAAGCATTTTGCAGAGACAGTTGTTAGCCTGACTCATGATCCACCACTCCCACCACCCCCGAGGGGGGACTTATGTACTGCCTTGTGTCACTCTTTGACTCATCTGCTTGGGTGACACTACCAGGAGTGATACTCCCAAAGGCAAAGCTCCAGGGTCACTGGAGCATTCAAGCTTTCCCAACTCATCAAGGCACAGTCATTGCAAAGCTGCAAGAGAAGGTGAAGGACTGTGCACACCCTAGAGCAGGAGAGAGCAAACTTTTTACATCAGGCTCATGTTTCGTCCCTGTAATTTGCAAGCCTCTGCCCCTGCAACCTGTCTAATGTAATCCAAACCAACAGAAACTTTAATTATAATTATTTGAAAAAAAATGTTGGCATTTGTATGAAAATAAGTATATACAGTAAACATTTTCATGTCCAGCAGCCCCAGGACTGGGAAGTTGCTGGATATTCAAATATTCTGGATAATAGCGAGGTATATGTAGCAATGCATAACACTAAAGAAAAAACAAACAAAAACGCATGCAGAGTACTTGATCAATAACAGTAGTATTGTACATTGTAAACTTATACTGTATTTGCTGTATTTATTTGCATTAACTTTCACTATACTACACTAACGGAAAATGTAACTAAAATTTACTTATGGATAAAATGCAAGTTATCTGAGAGTGCCAGATGACAGAATGCCGGCTGTGAAAGAGTCTGCTGTAGAATGTAAAAATCTTTATTAATGAGTACATAAATGTGAATACACAGACATAAAAATAGTAACGTATTTCAGCATTTTCAATGAGATGGATGAGCCTGAGACTCAGCAGCCAATGGTGCTGTGCCCCCCTTAAGAAACTGCACGTCCCTCACACACTGACACGGCCTGCCCCTCACTTTGTGCACCTCTGCCCTAGAGGACTCTGTCTTAGTTCCAAAGGACACAGAAGAGTGGCAATGAAACCAAAGCAGAGAAGGGCATGTAGCGGTTATATCATTTTGTCCAGATCTGTGTATCTCTTGTACTGTGCACAGTGAAGAGTTAACTGTTTTAGAAACATTTTTGTGCAGGTCTGGTATTAAGTGTTTCAATAACTATGTTTTTTTGGGGGGAGAAACTACACAAAGATTTGCTTAACTGACTGGAGTTTGGTGGTCTGGGGGGGTCCCTATAGGTCAGGGGGCCTATGGCAGCTGGAATGTAAGGCCCCACTTCAGGGAAGGGGCAACTGGGAGTTTGTGCCCAGGAAGTGGGCGAGAGAGGCCAAAGAAACAGACAGTGCAGGGCCTATACAGACTAAGAGAAGCTTGAAAGGAGATATGGGATGCAAACATTACTACAGCCTGGTGAACATCTAGCTGGAAAGCTTAACCAGGGCTGATGGGGTGAAGTCCTGTTTCCATTTCAATCAATGGCAAACTCCCACTGACTTCAGAAAGGTCAGGACTTCTCCCAGGAGCTAGCTAGGCCCTCACAGTACTCATAAAACACAAATAGCAATATTATATCTTCCTTTGTTGTTCTTGTATCAGAGAGGTAGCCCTGTTAGTCTGTATCTTCAGAAACAACAAGTCCTGTGGCACCTTATAGACTAAGAGAGATTCTGGAGCATAAGCTTTCAAGGGCAAAGAGCCGCTTCATCAGAGGCACAATAAACAGCCACAGTGGAACTGATTTTTAGAAAAAGGGGTAGTGTGAGAATGTGAACATTTAATTAAATATTAATGTGTCATTTATGTACCTATCTGCGCTGTCAGTAGGGAGCAGTTCAGAGCCTTGTGCATGCATCTGATGAAGCAGGTCTTTGCCCGCAACAGCTTATGCTCCCAAATAGCATAGGACTTCTTGTTGTATTTGTTGTTCTTGTGACTTCATTGTCTCCCTCCTCCACCTCCTCTTTTCACCCTAGTCCCCAGTCTTTCTCTCCAAGGTATTGGTTGTGTTGCATGTGCGCACCTCTGGAGCCACCTCTGGTGGGACTGGATGAATTAAATTAATTCCTTGTTTTTAGAATGAGAATTAGTGCCTTCCTGCTTATGAGACAGAAGCACATTTGCTGTTTCACCACTGAAAAGGTTAAGAACAGTGCTATAAACAACAGTACCCTGAGCGTCCACTATGTGTTTCTTCTATTGAGAACTATAGTAATAAAACATGGTGCATCCATTGTCCCTTGCACTAGGGAATCTCAAAATACTTTGCAAACAATTAAATAGCCTCCTATTGTAGGTATTATTTTAGCCATTTTACCTGGAGAACCAAGATCACGCCAGTATGAGCTTGTTTCACAGCACGAGAACAGGCATTCCACTGTGTACAAAGCATCGAGTGCAGACAGCATATCCCTGTTCCTCTTCTCCAGGGTGTTACATTCATATATGTCCTTGTCCTCCTCAGAGTCTTCATCACTCTGATGTTTGCTTAGGCTTTGCATGCACTGCAGCCCAATGTGCAAGGTGCTCATAACACTTGCTGCAACCATTTTAAGCTGTACCGGTTCTATGCTAGCCTTGCAATGGTGTGTGGGTATGAAAGGGTGCAGAAACACTTTTTAACATTGCTTTCCTAAAAGACGGGGAAGAGACAAGTGCACTATGGAACGCTGACGACACACACCCAGAACCACCCGCAGCCTGTTTTTAATCCCATCACACACCGGGACAGAAACCCACAATGCAAAGGGGCAGCAGGAACTCTGAGATGGGTACACACAGGGCATTCCTGGCAAAGTCGAACCTGGCAACACAGACTGGGACACGCTTGTCGACTTTACGTGCCCATGTGGACACGCACCCTCGACTTTTTAAAATCAGGTGCTAGAAAATCAACCCTAACAAATTTCACCTACTTTCGTAGTCACAACAAAATAGCAGAAATGCAGCGCTTCAAAGACTAACAAAATCCTTGTTTTAAAGTGCTATGGTTCTGCTGTTCTGTTCACAGACTAACACAGGTGCCTGTTACTCATTTCCTAGTGTAGACATACCCTCTGTCCACCCAGTGCAAGTGCAGACATAGCCTAAGTCGATGTAAGTTACCTGGCTGGGGGAGCTACATCCAGGAGCCATGGACTGAGGCGGAAATGTAGACAACCCCACAGTTACCTGCGACCTGGCCGAAGAGGGTGATCAGCCTATAGCCTAGGTCAGCCAAAGGAGCGGACGGCCAGGCCCTTATGTAGCTCCGCCCTAGGGGAGCATTAGCCTCAGAGAGCAGCAAGGGCAGAGCGGCGGCTGTTGACGCCACTTGCTGTTCACTGCCCCTGCCGGCCTGGCGGGGGGCCCGGCCGCTGCCTGTGTCTTTAAGTGGGCGGAGCGGCCGGGCTGACGGCTGGCGAGGCTGATGACAGCGCTAAGCCCGGCCCCCCGGCGGCGCTGGGGAGCGAGCCGGGCAGCCCAGCCCAGCCCAGCCCAGGTCAGCAGCATGGTGAAGCCGGTGACGGTGCAGACTCGCGCCTACCCCGACCAGAAGCCCGGCACCAGCGGGCTGCGCAAGCGGGTGCGCGTCTTCCAGGACAATGCCCACTACGCCGAGAACTTCATCCAGAGCGTGCTGGCCGCGCTGCCGCCCGCCGAGCGCCCGCAGGCCACGCTGGTGGTGGGCGGCGACGGCCGCTTCTACATGACCGAGGCCATTCAGCTGATCATCCGCATCGCAGCCGCCAACGGGGTAGGGGCCCGGCCGCGCCCCCCGGGACAGCAGCACCCCCGCGCCCGGCCCTTCCCTTCCCTTCCCTTCCCGGCACCCCTACCCACCTTCCCTCGCCCTGCCCTGCCCTGCCTTGGCCGGCTCGGGGAGTCGCCCTGCCCCCTTGCCCCATGGCCCGGCCGGGCTAGCGAGACTGCAGCCAGAGGCAGACGCCTGGGGGTAAGAGCCCTAGTGCGGGGGTGGCTTGTGTCCTTCAGCTGCCCTCTGGCGGGGGCCGGGGGCTGCTGGCACTTGAGCTGCCTGGGTGAGCTGCTAAGGGTTCGGTGGGGGGGGTTGCACGAAATCCCTGTTAGCTGGGGGACGGGTGGCACTGCCCTTGGGGGCATCTGTAGGTCTGCGGCCCTTTGACATTTAAGTTAACCTTCCAGGCATCCGAGATACAGTTTCCCTAGCTTGCATGCAGCCCTCCCTTAGATTGGCTTTCCTTGGAATAGGTCTGATCTGCGTGGCAGAAATGCTTCTTGTTGGTTTACCCCCTTGCAAGTGCTGGCTGCAGCCTGGATTGTGCAAAAGCACACCAGTCTCATGAGACCAGCTCTGGTTGTCTTCTACCTAGTTCCTCCCCACACGCGTTTACTTACGTAGGTTAGCTTTGCACTAGAAAACAGGGCCCGAGGTCCTGTTGGCTTAATCTGATTGTGGCAGAAGGCAGGAATTGTTTTCATACCAGTGAAACGGGCTCCACGCTGCTCAGGAAACTAAAACAGTAATTATTTTTAGGCTCTGAAGAAAGTTCTGTCCAGGCCTACACTTGCCACAGGGGCTAATGGCAGAAGCAGGAAACTGATGAAGTTTTCTGCACCAACATAATGGAAACAAATTGACACATTATGCAGCAGTCACTGACACTAAAGCCTTGAAACTGGGTGTATGGATTTTAATGAATGATACGACCGGTAACTGGATATTGTAGTCTACCAACGTGGGTGTTCATAGAGATTCTAAATTTTAGTTTTGTTGCTGAAGGATAGAAGCAATCAGCTGTCGAACTTTGTCAGTACTGGGTCACATGAGCTGTTGTGGATGGCATTTGTATTCACAATATGGGACTGTTTGATGCGTGTTAATTGTTTCCCTTGACATCTTTCTTCAACATCCCAGACGGGGATGAGATGTTCCTAGAACAACTCAGGAAGTGCTAAATCTGTGGTGATGAGCAGGCAAATGAACCATGTCATGTACTAGGCCTTGTGGCTGTTCAGACCCCTCTCCTCAGTCAGTAGAAGACGCTATCCTTTGTGAAGCTGGGGGTTGAGCTGAAGATACCAGCTAGTTGCAGTCACTGCAGCTATGTGGACACACTCAAAGCCAGTAACATCTCTCAGGGTAAAATGTAATTTACGGTTTCCGTGGGAAGTCGTATAGAACTCTGTCTATTATGTTCTCCTCACCGCAGCTGCTCACTTTGTACCCGTCAGTCAGTGCCTGAGTGTGTCCTTCCTTAACCAGTGTCCCCTCCTTGTGTACAGTGTTGAAAGTGGGTGGATTTATTAATTCAAAAAGAAAAGAACCAGCCACAGTGGAGCTCATTTTTAGATAAAGGGGTACCGTGAGAATGTGAACATGTAGTTAAACATTAATGTGTCGCTTATGTACCTACCTGCACTGTCAGCAGTTCAGAGCCTCATGAATGAACAAATAGTGGAATTAATTTCAGCAGGATGAAGGACTGGTTTGTCCAACTTTTGGAAGCATACCCAGGCATCTAATGGGATCTGGCACTTCTTCAGGAGGCTGAGAACTAAGCTATTGGTGATGCTTCTGCCTGCTCCAGGGTCCTGAGAGGCATTGAAGCTAGGCCAACCAGCTTCCAAAACAGCCCTTTTGTTAAGTGCAGCTAACGCTCTTATGCTTCCAAATACTTGCTGCATCTCTGACTGCACTGTAGTGATAGCCTTTTGTCTAGGGAAAGGGACCCTCCTTAGAAAAAGTGTTTGTAGTTTATGGTTACAGGATTTTCCTTGTAATCTGATTTTTAGAGGTCTGGACAGAGCAAGCTGGTGCGTCTAAGTGTTTGCAGTACCAGGGTGCAAGGAGAACGCATGTGTAACTTTGTGCACAGGAATAGTGCCTTTTAGTTCATTATGGCCAGGTCTACACAGCCGTGCAGCCATGGAGGTTCCTCGAAATTGCAAATTGTTGCTCATTTGCATACTCACATGGCTAATTAGCATAGTCACATGAGATTTTGCTCTCGATAGGAGGGGCTGCCGACAGTAAAGAGGCCATGTGGACAAGCCAATGCTGGCTTAAAACCCACTCTGTCACCAGTCCCTTATCCCTGAATTTTTTTAAGCTTGCTATGTCAGACAGCTACTGGTCAGTGGCCAATCAGTTCAGATTGGTACAGCACCCTCCACAGGTCACACTCAATTGCCTTAGCCCGTTTGTAGTGTGATGGAAAATTCAAGGATAAGTGACTGGTGACAGAGGGAGGGTTAGCCAGCAGAGGCATGTCCACGTGGCCTATTTACTACCAGCAGCCCCCTCTGCTGAGATCAAAATCTCACATGGCTATGCTAATGAGCCTTTTAGAACCATTTGCAATTTCTAGAAATCTCATTAGCATATGCTCCAGGGTGGTATAGACGTGGCCTATATGTGTGAAGTTTGTGCATGTAGGTGTTTACAGGATCAGGTCCGTGCATTTGCAGGATCAGGGCTCGGGATTAAAGCAATTAGCAGCTTGTGCTTCACATCCCAAGAAAGCATCTGAGAAGGTTTAAAATTGTAATCCCAAACTACAGAAATTAAAAACCAGACAACTACTGCCAAAGACATCAGCATGCTAAAGGCAGAGCTGAAGATTTCAAGCAGGGATATTATGGTCTGGCTGCTTCTCAAAATTTCTCCCGAGGCAAGTGCTGTATGCTTTCCTTTGTGAAGAAATCGAAATAGAAAGCTGCCAAGGAGAAGAAATTTGTCATCCTGAAAAAGGAGAACTAAATTTCACACTGGCAAACCAAGGCCTGGCCTGTACTACGATTTTGTGCGAGAGATGCTGCCTTATGTTGATCAAATAATGTATGTGTCTGTATTACAAGGTCACTTCTGCCAATATAACTCGCTTGTTAGACCGAGTTGCTGCACCTCTGCAAGAAGTGTAGCACCTAATTCCATGTGCATGGATTGGCGGAGAGGCAGTGTAGGCCACAGTGCTGTGTACGGCGGTTGGTCTCCAGAGATGTCCCACAATCCTCTGGTGTGATTGCTTTTAAGATAATTTTCAACTGGGCTGCACAGTAGTAAAGGTACAAAGGGAGACCCTCCTCATTAAAGCCGTGGGAACTTTTGAATTCCCATGTCCTGTTTGGTGGTGGCGGCGGTTTCACCACCCATGTGCTTATAGCACCTCAGTGCCCCAAACGGGAGTACACAGGAGGTGGTGGAGCTTTTTGGTCGGTGTGAAGAAAAGTCTGGGCCGGCACAAATCTGATCCAGAAGAAACCAAATGATTATGTGGGACCTGAAGGAGAAGGGACACACAGCTCACCCTTGACCTAGGGGAGGCGGGGGAAGTTTTCTTTGCAAGTGCTTCTACCACAAACAATAGACGTGATCTATCACCCGTGGAAATTTCCAGATCCCTCAATTATGCTTTCCCTAGCATTCTGGTGGTGGGATTGGTGTTGAGCTCAGCTTGTTCAAGTCCAGGGTGACTTCCATCAGCAGTGTAAAGGGAAATGTGTGTGTGTGTGTGTGTGTAGGGGGGGGATTTGGATCATTCCTGTATTGTCTCTGGCTCCCCCGCCCTACTTCCTCACCCCTCGAGCCACCTTGGCTAAGTTTGCAATTTGGGAGGCTTAATGCTAATCCTTGGTCTTAAGGCAACATCCATGTTCTTGGGGTAAGAGGCACTCTCCACTTGCTATGTTTGCCAGTTTTCCAGACTGGGCGCTACTGCTGTGAAAGGCATCTGGTTGGGTAAGATGGTGACCCTACCACCTGTACTCCTGGTATGGGTTTCCCACGAGTTATAGTACAGGGCTCGTCACTCCTAGCACTAAGCCATACTCATGATCAAGGTTCCCCCTGATTTTCCCATCCACATATAGAATAAATTTTATGTGCACCAAAGCATGCACAGATGTGCACCACTAATAGAAACACATGCTGCCAGCTGTGGGAAGCGGTGGGTACTTTGCTCATCAGCTGGGCAGTATTTGAATCTCTCTTTGGCGGTGGCCCCAGTGGTCAGTTAACTGCTCACCATGGCTAAATAGCAAACTGATCTGTTGAATAGCTAGGGATTCTCGTGTTCTTGTTTACACTTGAATAGAAGAAGGGGAATTTTTGTTTAAATGGCAACCTTGCACTACAACTTGTACTGGCAGTGGTTGCCTTGTGCTTTGCATGTCTTAGGCCGTGTCTACACTAGCCAAAAACTTCGAAATGGCCATGCAAATGGCCATTTCGAAGTTTACTAAAGAAGCGCTGAAATACATATTCAGTGCCTCATTAGCGTGCGGGCGGCCGCGGCACTTTGAAATTGACGCGGCTCATCCAGACGGGGCTCCTTTTCGAAAGGACCCCGGCTACTTCGAAATCCCCTTATTCCTATGAACAGATGGGAATAAGGGGATTTCGAAGTAGCCGGGGTCCTTTCGAAAAGGAGCCCCGTCTGGATGAGCCACATCAGTTTCGAAGTGCCGTGGCCGCCCGCACGCTAATGAGGTGCTGAATATGTATTTCAGCGCTTCATTAGTAAACTTCGAAATGGCCATTTTGAAGTTTTTGGCTAGTGTAGATGTAGCCTTTCAGTGGAAAATTTGTCCTTCAACACATTCTCCCCACTGGGAGAAGGTTTTTTGCAGATTAATAGGTGGAAAAAGAGACCACATGGCAGCATACTCAACAAGCGAATGAATGCATGTGGGACAGCTGAGACAAGCTAAGAGCTTGGCGGATTTCACTGTCTGTAAAACTGGGCATGGAGACCATTCCAGTAGCATGCACAGGCCTTGATGGATGAGATGCTGTGATATGAAAGACATCTGGATGAGACATCTGACTGAGCATCAAGAAAAGCAGCTTGAGGCTAGACTCCCTCTGTATTGCCTGAGAACTGCCTGCAAGCATCAATCTTTTCAAAATCCTCCTGCATATGGTCCAGGATGTGGAGGGCAGAGGGAGAGGGTGCACTGTTCCTTCCACTGAACACTGGAAGAGTGTACTAAGAACAAACCATTCAAAGATTTTTGATGGGTAAGACTACTGTGCTCTTACAGATAACCTGACTTGGTTTATCTCCTTCCAGTTTTATCACCTCATTTATCCAAGGTTAAATTTAGTTTCCTCTTCTTTCAGTTTGTTTTATGCAGTAAGTCAACATTTCTAGAATGTTTGTTTGTTTATTTATCTATTTATTTATTCATTCGTGGGGATTGGGAGGAAGGGAGGTACAGGGAAGCTGATGCAGTGGAGGGGAAAGTATGGGAACACACAACTCGGGTAAGCAGTATACATTACTGTATCATTCTCATTACTGAAACTGGTTTTCAAAACCTTCTGGAGATGCAGAGCTCTTGCTGGGTTCTTCTGGTATTGGGCTCACAGCTAATTTTGAACAATCTGCCACCTCACCTCTCTCTCCTGCAAAAGCTTTGCTTCACAGATATTATGGGGCACACAGTAGGCAGTAGTAACAATGGGGATATTACTTTCACTGAGGTCTAACCTAGTGAGCAAACTGTTCTAGGGAGCCTTTATATGTCCAAAGTCACATCCTGCCATTATTGAACCCCTGCTTTTCAGGTGGTAGTGTGTAGCTTCATGAGCAAGGTATAGGCTGGGTCTCCCAGGATCACTGTTGGCATTTCAACATCAACAGTGGTTATTTTGCCATCTGGAAAGAGTCCCTGATTGCAGCTTTTTGGGCAGACTTGTGTGCCTATATCTGTTTCTTGATATCCCATGCTGATGTTGTGGATCATAGGAGGCAATTCATCAAGTGCTTGCAATGCCATTGAAAAGAATCCATTATGATTTATATACTTTTTTGGCTACGGTTTCTGGTGCCAAGATAGGAATATGAGCGCTGTCTATTGCCCTGGCATAGTTCGGGAATCCCATCATGGTAAAACCATCTACTATGTTCTGCACATTACACAGTCATGACTAATCTTAGCAGAAGTCAGTTAATAGCCTTGCATGCTTGGATCACAGCAGCTTCCATGGTGGATTTACCAACCTGGAACTGATTCCCCACTGACTGCTAGCAGCCAGGCGTTGTTTGCTGTTCACTTCTCCGTTGTCAGTGCAGCAATCTTTTTAGTGTTTTTTGTGCTTCAGGTTCTGGGGAGAGTTCTGTACAAAGTTCCTGAAAAGGGGCCTTCCACATCTGAAAGGTTAGCCCCTGCTTGTCTTATCCTAATGTTATGTCATACATGATGATGAGATCTCACCACTCAGGGCTTATAGCCCAGGACCAGAAATGGGGCTGCACCTTGCTCAGATGCTCTGTGACTGCCAGCGGCAACCAGAAATTGCTTTGTTTTATGTTATGCAGCAGGGCTCCTTGAAAGACATCACAATATTCTGTGCAGCAGCTCCTGTCTTGGTTCTGGAAATACTGCAGGCAAAGGTGCCAGATCTTTGCATGTGATGCTCTCAACAGTAGTGTGTGCTCAGCGGGGTCCATGCTTCTTAGGCTAAGATTTAGTCCTGGGTGGTTGTAGTAAAAGTCATGCACAATGAATGAAAATTCACAGCCTGTGACCTTCCCATGACCTTTACGAAAATACTCTCCCCAACTAAAATCTCTCCTTTTGTGGTCTGCTGCTCCAGGGAGACCAAGCTGCAGCACTGGGGATTGACTGTCCCCAGCTATTGCTGCTCCTCCCCCGGGGACCCCTCCCCAGACAGTCTCCAGGGATGTTCCCAGCACACCCCCAAGACTGTTGCTCTGGTATTCCCTGGAGCCAGCCACACTGGCTCAGTAGTTCCTGAAAGCAGCTACCCGGGGGCTGCCTGAGCAGCACCTGATTTTGCTGTCTCTGAGGAAGTCATGGAGGCTGAAGAAAGTCATGGCATCCATGAAGAATCACAGCCTTAGTTATGAATGTGTAGCAGGGTATATGGGCTCGCTGTATGTGTACTACCAAAGCAGAGGAAATGGCTAGCAATTAGAGTGGGGCCACACTGAGCATTTCGTGTTACCGTACTGCAAACACTCATCGTCCTCCTGTATGTAAACGTGGAGGCATAGATTAATTCCCTTGGAAGTCTTGCAGTTCCTGGGTTCATGCATGTTGAAAATTAGTATTATTCCATCTTGATCTAGAGAGAAAGGCAGGTTGTTCTGCATTCTGTGGGCTTCCCCAAAACTGTATTTTGAGTCCAAAATTATTCTTTCACTTGAGAACTGCTTGTGGTAAGGGTACTTTATAGCATAACCTATGTTCAGGTCTCTGATCTCGTAAGAGTCTCTACTAGACGATACAGGTCTTTCAAATAAAAGATAGTGGCCGTACTGCAGGGTAAGATTCAGTGTCCCAGATAGGACTTAATTACTATGGAAAGGTGACTTTGAGACTCTTAGGCCTGAAGGCTAATGGCAGAACTTGGTTCTGTGCATTTTTTCAGAATCACACAGGCTTAGCTGGATACAGTTTGTGGCACTGAAAGTAAGAACATAGACATAGCAGGAAAATGACTTTTTGGCTAAGATTCACAGTCTAAAGTTTAAATTCCCTGGGGAAAACACAATCCTGTTTGGTCGTCGTCGTCTTTTTTTTAAATCATTAATCAAAGTCCAAAGTTAGCAGGAAAAAGTGCATTGTTCTGGCATATTCATTGGGTCTTGGTCACAAACTAGAAAACTTCATCAGTAAATGCACCACAGATTTTAATGGGTGGTGGGGATGAAGATGAGAAGGGGAAATCTAAGACTCTGTGAAAGGTAGCCTTCCTCCCCTCCACCTCCCACCCTCACCCCCACATTCATCCTCGGAACAAGGACAGAAGCAGGGCAAGCTTTCCACCTGATGTCATTTCTGCTAAGATGGAGACATCGGGTCAAATTCTGAGGCCCTGGATGCGGATGGCAAAACACCACTGGAATGGAGTCCCAATTTCACCCTTCGTCTCCAGTTCAGCCTCTTTACTTCCTTCTGGCTCTGCCAAAAGGAGGTACCAATTTTAATGGTGGTTTTTTTTAAAAGGCATTTGCCCATTAGGGCATAAGCTGTGACACAGCCACCAGGTGAGACATAAAGGTCCTGTATTCCATACCTATCCCCAACCAATCACTGTTCATCTGCACAGACATGAAAGTAAAACATTGATTCCTGTTACCTGGAAACCTCAACAGCATTTTATTTAATGTAAGTGTGAGAACTCTGCTGGGGCTGCCTCAAATGCTGCTGAAACTTTGTAACAGAAAGTCAAACTAAATAAAACCGAGGAAGCATATTAAACTTCAGCAGTTGAATTCCATTGCTACTTAATTGTAGGTGTGTGGTGTACGTGTATAAATCACTGAGTTTATCATAGCCTTTTCCCCTGACAATGGGTGTGTAGTTTCATATAAATCTCCCTTATGCAATAGGGGGGAACTTGTTCTAATAATTTACTTTTTGCCATGTGCTTGAGTGCTGAGGGATTTCAAGGGCTTGGACATCCTGCAGTAGATTAAACTTACAGTGCCACCTGGGAGTGAGAAGGGAAACTGCATGCCTAGGTTTTTGAGTAAATGGCAAGGGGCATTTCCTATGTAAATCCCATGTAGGTGTGCAGTGATCAGATAGCAGCCCCACTATGTGAAAGGAATACAAGTAGGACCTTGTTAGTCAGTCCTGAGAATTGTTTTTCCATTTTTGTACCACAAGAGGGAAACCTATACCTAAGAACGTTAACTACAGTGCATATGCATTTCCAGATACCAAAGTGAAGGTGAAACAATGAGGAGTCCAGTTGCACCAGTTCTGAAGCTGTAGTGAACTAGTCACGTTATTCTGAAAATGTATTTATTGTTCAAGCCAACTCCGCACTCAACCAGTCAAATAGCATGTTGGACACCATGGTATAATCAGTCTTGTGGACTGCAGCTCACTTCATCAGATGCATGGAGAGACAGCTTCAACATGGCAGGGATTCATGCAGTGCTCGTTAGCACTGGTCTTCCACAAAGTAATGTAAAGCTCCATCTTTGTGCATATGTATCCATCCCTGTCATACTGAAGCTTCCACTTCCAGAAGTCATCTTTATAGAATACTTAAAAAATGGTCACAACAATCAAATTATGTTTAAAAATTGACTTTTTTTCCTTTTGCTCTCGTAGCAGGCAGGCTGAGCCATAACGAAGCGTGGCTTTATAAATTGCCTAATTAATGTTTGTAAAATGCACAGGAGCATGAAATATTATTAAACACGTTGTTGGTTATTTTAACCAACACATTCACTTTGCAGAATTCAGAAGGATGGCACTGCATGTATTTTTAAAAAGTTGTCATCTCGCCAGTCCAAGTGACATTTTCATTGGATTTCAAATAACTTGGCTGCCATCCCATTCTGCAAGATTTTAATAATGTTTCAGTCTTTGCAGCTTCATATCAGTGTACTTTCCCCAAAACAATAGCATTCTGTAAAGCCCCTAAAGTAAATCCTGCTCCAAGTTGGACTGTGCTCAATCTGGAGTTACTCCATTAGAAACCATTGGAGTTACTTTGGATTTTCCCAAGTGATCTTTGGCTCATTGTGTCCAGCAAGCAACTCCACTGTGTGTTAGAGGAAAGCCATTCAGTTAAGCCCTATAGAATACTAGCAATGGGGAAGCTATTGGCTGTCAGAATTATAGTAATATAAGTAAACTGTAGGTAACAGAGATCTTCTGACTGCCATTTTAAGAGTGACCTTTAACTTGCTGCTCTCCACAAAATAACTTCAGCTGTGTACAGCCATGCTTCCTGAACGCTTACCTTCTCAGTATTCACTTCCCAGTGAGGGCTCTGTGACAGTGGGAGGGAGTCACAACTGGAGACCTAGCAGAGCTTGATAAATCTGCTTGTCTGTCTAAAATAATTCTAGCTCTGCATTGGCTTAAAGAGCAGAGCCCGGCAACAAATCAATGCTTTTGACTGAAGGGCTGACCTACTAAACAGCCTGTCTTGCCATCCCCATCAGAACAGATAACTGGACAAAATTACCACACACTAGACTACAGTGGAGTTAGTAGGAGAGCAGCACAGAACTGGCTGGCACAATTGGAAGACCTGAGAAGATAAAAATCTCCCTTTCCTTTCCATTTCCATGAGGGATTGCGGTGTGGAATTATATGTATTCTCTCTGACAGTGATCTTGCAGAACAAGTGCAAGAAAACTTCTTCAGTTACCGAAACCACATTCAGCACAAGGTTCAAGGAGCTATTTTTGGGCACTTAACTGCTTCACTGAACATCTAACTACTAGATGTGCCATTGCTGGTGTCCAGATTGAGTTTTCTTTTATTGTCACCATAATTTATTTTCAATGTATTTACATGAAAAATAAACATGGAAGACCGTCCTCAACTTATAGTGACTTTGCCAACATTATCTTACTATGACCAGAAACCGGGAACCAGTGGATTACGGAAGAAAACCTATTATTTTGAGACCAAGACAAACTACCTGCAGAATTTTATCCAGAGTATATTTTTTTCCATAGATCTAAGAGATCGACAAGGATCTACTATGGTAGTTGGAGGAGATGGGAGATACTTTAATAAATTTGCAATAGAGCTGATAGTTCAAATGGCTGCTGCCAACGGGGTTGGTATATGATAAATGTGACTAACTTCCTAATACTGTTGCTGACCTAAGCAGAAGTGTAGTTTAAGTCATAGTAATTAGGAGGGGTTCAAACTTTTAATTAGCTAATTTCCCATTACCTTTTAAGTGACTGACATTGGTTAACAAATCATTGTTTAAACATTTTAATAGAAAACCATCTTTAAAGTTACCCAATTTTTTTAAAACCAATGTTGGCAGTTAGCTTTGCAGAGAAGTGAAAATATGTTTGCAGTTGGATGGAAATACCAGTAGTTTCTCATTAATGCTCATTTTGTTTTGTGGCAGCAAATTACTGACATTTGTGCATTTTGTAACTGTTTTCATCAGCTCACAATGCCATTGTTTGAAGGAGGCAGTGGGTTGAGAGATGGGCTCTTTGTGTCCAGTGACAAGTTTACTTTGGTCTGCAAAAACAGTTTCATTATGGTCTGAGCTGTTCAGCAAATGAAAAGACAAAACCCAGTGTTTGCAGTTTCTCAATAGGTGTAAGTAGCTATGTCGTTAATATCACCACAGCATTTGTAAATAAGGATACCTCGTGTTTTATCAATACACAAGTTGAACCTCTCTATGGGGAACTCCAGTTGTGGTGAAATTCCACATGTTGGCATTATAATGAAGTCTGTGGAGTACAGAGCAGTTCATTTCAATTTTAGTGGATTTCTGGGCATGAGAGTTTTCTGTGGAAAAAGGCAAAGATTCCACTGAGGATTTTATTTTTAAGGTAGAGAGAAAATAATAGTGGCAGTTTATGGGAAATCGATGTGGCCAAACCAATGACTTGATAGCATTGTAGTTCGTAGCAAACAGGTAGAGTTCAGTTTTTCCACCTAATCTCTTGATCAATAACATAATTTGAGGGTTAAAAATTAGAAATTGCCGTCCACATCATCTGCTGTTGTGAATCAGGGTAGCCCCAGTGAGATCACTACATGGTCCAAATGGAAGATCTGTAAGGTCCAAATTGATATCAAGTGATAATCTGACCCAGTGTTTGGATCATAAATGTAATGTGGTACCTTTTTTATATCCAGTTTCTTTGTAGCTTATTCACTATTTTAATAAGAAGTGCTGGGTCTCAAAATGTGTAAAGCTGTGATCTCAGCTCCTCTCCCATGAAGATGAAGCAATACCTATTTATAGTAGCTAAGGATATGGCTTGATATTTCCAGTAAAATTGCCCACACATGTCTCTGAAATTTGCTATATTGTAGTTTTTGTATTTTCAGTAACAAATTTACATTGTCTTGTCTGTGAGTGGTTAGCAATGTTTATCAACTTCATGATGACACCAGTGTGTGTAGGATGCAAAGTATAATTCTGAGAATGTTTTCGAATGTAAAAGTATTATGATACACATGCATCTCCTCTTAAAAATGTAAAAGGCCATTCCATCGCTACGTGAGGTAGGCAGGTGCTGTCACTTCTATGAATATGGGATCAGAAAGATTTCCAAGTAAGACCTGGCCCAGTTGGTATCCCAGTAGTCAAATTTATATTTTGTGCTTTAAATGTGATTTCTTTAATTAAAAGAAATGTCTAAGCTAGTAGTCCAGTAAACCTGGCATGTATAAATAAAGACATCTGCATTCAGAAGTCATAATTAAAGCATGGTGTAAAGGACTGCTGAGGCTGCATTTACTGTACTGCATAGTTCCTGCTGGATAGATATACTGAAGCTGAGGATGGTGGTGCAGATAGCTACCAGCTTGATTGAGAAGAAAAGTCCCTGGTATTTAAGAGCCATGGAGAGTATCTGCCTATATTATCAGGGAAGAGGAGAATTGCAGCATTTATTTAATTTTTTATTATAAAAGACCTGCATCTTATAGATATTTTCTGTGTAACGAGGGAAGTGCGTGTGTTTTTTATAGTATTCTTTTAAAATGTTACAGTCCAGCACTGGCTTCTCAGCTAGGTTAGTTTAACTGGTGTATTTGAAATTCAAGTCTGAGCACTGTGGAAGGGGGATTCCTATGTTCTGTACAGTTGTAACAAGAAACATAGGAAGTTAAAGTGTTAAATGTAACTTAAACAGCCGCCTTCCACAAAGAAACAGCCTTCACACTAGTGAGTACGCAGAATTGCTGGGTTGTATGGGGAATAGAGGATATTTTAGCAATGGGCCAAAATCAGAGGTGAATCTAAATGGCGCAATCTGTACCATTTTCTTCCCTGTCCCGCCAGTGTGTACGTCACACAAATGTAAACTCTCTAGACTGACTTGGACTCCTGTATGCTTATCGATATGTAGCTTACGCTCTCCCTTACACGTTGCTTCAGAATTTGTACTGCTGTGTTTAAGAATCTACAGGTCTGTCTACGCTGCAATGAAACATTGATTGTTGACTCTGCCTGTGGGCTATATGAATGCAACATAAGGGTTGAAGCTTGGGCAGGTTCCGGGGCTTTGGGACCCTGTGAGGACATGGCGGAGAGCGTTCTAAAGCAGTGGTTTTCAACCAGTGTGCTGTGGCACACCCATGTGCCTGAAGAAGCATCTAAGTCTTTGCAGAGCAAGGGTGGGTGGGAATTGATGAAATTTCAATACACGCTTAGATGACCCCGTGCCAACTGGAAGTTCAAGCAGCAAGGCTGCTGAGTCCCAGCTGGTGTGGAGTCATCAATTTCCCTGCTGCAGCCACTTTGCAGAGCCTCTGTGAGGGGAAATTAACCAACCCCGCACCAGCTAGGAATCAGGCAGCCTTACTGCTTGAGCCTCCAGCTGGCGCAGAGGTGGACACCCGCACTCTGGCTCTGCAAAGAGCTGAAGGGATGGAAAAATGACCAGCCCTAGGCTGGCTGGGGCCTCGAGCAGCAAGGCTGCGTGATTCCCAGCTGGTACGGGTTTGGTTAATTTCCCCTCACAGAGGCTTTGCGAAGGCTGTGACGTTTATGAGCAATCGATTCAGCCAGAAAAAGTTGGTGTGCCATGGAAGTGCTCTGTCGCACTAAAGTGTGCCATGTTACTGAACAGGTTGGGAACCACTGTTCTAGCATCTGCACTGCAGTTTTATAGCCCCCAAGCGCATGGAGCCTATGTTGGCTTATACACCTATCCATGGGTGCTTTATTGCAGAATCCATATACACTAAGGACTGGCTAACAGTGGTCCATATTGTGTTCACATCTCAGTAGTCTGAATGGGAAATCAGAGTGCTGCACTGTAACTCCCTCATGTGGACATGGTGGGAGCAAATTTAAAATAGGCTTTGAAAGATTAGATTTTTATTGGGAAATGTCAGGAAGCATTGTTTTCACTGGACAAAGGCAAATGGGTGAAAAATATTTCCCTTGACAGTAGTAGATATTTCCAGATAGGCAAATTAAAAAGCAGTGGTTTGAGAACTGACTGGAGTTTGATTTTACAGATATCTGCTTCATTTATTTTGAGGTATGATCGTGATATCTTGTGTCTTTAATAGTTTAAAACTTTATAACTCTTTGAATCTCAGCAGCTACTGCCACTAGATAATTGTTTGACTCCCCCCATAATTTCCCTCCACTATGAAAATCCAAGTCTATGAAAACAGAAGAAAAATGCTTAAAAGTAAATATTGATATTGTCTGTCAAAACTATGTATAAAGAATTCTGCGAAGTCTAAAATTCTAACAAACCCGGGTGAGAGTCTTATAAATACTTTGCATCTGTAAAGTTGCCATTTCTAATCTTCGTGCTCTAGCAGTCTTTAACATTGTGAATTTTTTGATAGTTTGTTTTTAAATCTTTATTTTAGATTGGCCGTTTAGTGATTGGACAGAACGGAATTCTCTCCACACCAGCTGTCTCCTGTATTATTAGAAAAATCAAAGCCATTGGTGGTATCATCTTGACAGCCAGTCACAACCCTGGTGGGCCAAATGGAGACTTCGGCATTAAATTCAATATTTCCAATGGAGGTAAAGTTTTCCTTGTTTCTGACATCAGCGAATATACCTTCAGTGCTGTCAGCAGTATGTTTCACTAAACGCAAGTGATCTACTTTCTCTGTAAAAATAATACAATCCCCAAGAGAAGTATTCTCATCCCCTTGTCTTCTAAAGTAGGTATGGAATGCGTACATATCACACACACTAAAAATGTCCCTTCCTTTTTCACTTGTAGGTCCTGCTCCTGAAGCTATTACTGATAAAATTTTCCAAATTAGCAAGACTATTGAAGAGTATGCTATCTGCCCAGATCTGCAGGTGGACCTTGGTACCATTGGAAAACAGCAGTTTGACTTGGAGAACAAGTTTAAGCCATTTACAGGCAAGTGACATCTGTTTAGTCTTGTATACATGTAAATATTACTGTCCCGGTACAGTTGTTATATAGCATGGTAGAGCCTTCGTTTAGCAAGGCCATTTGATAGATTTAAAGCCCCAAAGAGACATGATCAGCAAAGTCTGCCCTCCTGCAGAGCACAGACAGCAGAATTTTATTTCTGCATTTGGGACAACTACTTGTGGGTGAACCAGAGCATGGGATAAATTTTCAGAAGTGCCTAAATGCATTAGGATCCCAAGTCATTTTCAGAAGTGATGTAGGCGCTTAGGAGACAACATTTCATTGACTTTCAGGGAAAAATTAGGTTTTCAAGAACCAGATTTTTCAGAGTTACTTAGGTGCCAGGTAAGATTTTTTTTTTTTTTTTGAGGCACGTAGGTGTCTAAATACTGTGCAAAATCTGACCTAACTGCCTGTCACTTTGGAAAAATGTGACGTCTGAAAATTTATTGCTGTATCTCTTTTTATAAAGACATCTGATTTTGATTTAAAGACTCCAAGTGATAAAGAATGCACTGCATCCTCCAAGTGTTGCAATTTAAAATGTCTTATTTCCAGTTTGAACTTTTCTGAGCTTTTATTTATTCAATCTTTTGTGTCTTCGTATGCTAGCTTAAAGCGTTCTCTAGTATATGTTATCTTCTCCCTGTATAGGTACTTGTAGAACCATGCTTGAATCACCTCTTTGTCCTCCAACAGACACTCTTTTTGTGTATTGCACAGAGGTCATAAAAAGTTCATTTTAATTCAGATTGGAGTGTTGGGCCCTGCTAAAACTAATGTGAATATTTTTCCATTTGTGCTATGCTATAATAGTACCTCTTGAAAATATGTTAGCAAAACATTGACAATTTTGCACTTACATTTTTCACAAAATTCCAAATTTTTAATTAAATTTAAAAATCTATTACATTACAGGTTTTCCATAAATTCACACCATTTTTAGCAAAGTTGCAATGAAAAGTTAAGTTTTTTTCAGTTTTTCAGATTTAATTCCACCTATTTCACACACTATGTATATTAAAAAGGAAGAAAATTTGAATAGTTTTTTTTAAAAAGAACCTAGTAAAAATCAGTATCTTCAACCTCCAGTTTTAGCACACTGAGAGTTTGCGTTAATACATTTTCTGCCTCATTGCCTTTGTGTTGGTCAAATTCTGTTCTCAATTATGCGGGTGAAGCGGCACCAACAGCTGCTGCCAGCCCTGGGGGCAGGGGTGTTGGCTCCACACCCCAGAAACTGCGGGGCCAAGGGTGTAAGGGGTGGAACCTCAGGAATTCAGCCCCTAACACCAGTTAAACTGCAGTGTTTGGGCTCCCCTCTCCCATGCTCTCACAGCTGCACACAGCTGGAACAGTGCTGTTGTGGCATTTCAGAGAGGACCGGGGGCAACTGCCCCTATTGCCCCCTCAGTCAGTGGCCCTGCACAGGTGCAGCCTTTTTTTAAAGGTATAAATGAGAATTAGATGTCCGATTCCGACTGACTTCTAGTGGAAGTTTTAGGTCTCGTTCTATTAAATGCTTTTGAAAGTCCCACCCTCTTTGTAACCGAGAGCAGAATTTGATCCTCTGGAATGAAGAACAGAGAGATTAAGTTGGACCGGGAGCTACTTTTATCTTCAGGTTTCTGGCTCTGCTGATTAGGCTGCAAACCTATAGGGAATAGTGGTATGTAGTAATACTGTAAATATCCTTGAAAGCAGGACTGCAAAGTGGTCTGTTACCTCAGAGTTTTCTCCATTGTTGTTGTTCCACAGCCCAAAGGCCTGCCGTTCAAAATAAGGTCTCAGTATCAGAACCGACACTATGGGATGTTCTGAGACCTTAGTTTGACTGGGAGTCCTTTGGCCTGTGGAAAGTTATCCTCTTGTCATAAATTGCAGGCTAACACTTTTGAATAGGAGCTTAGTCTATCTGATCAGTTTGGTCACTGCTAGAGTCTCAGTGTCTTTTTATGTTTTTGTTTGTTTTCTTAATTTTTTTGTTTTGTTTGGTTCTGCAGTTGAAATTGTGGATTCAGTGGAAGCTTATGCAAACATGTTGAGGAACATCTTTGATTTCAGTGCGCTAAAAGAATTACTTTCAGGACAAAACCACCTAAAGATTCGCATAGATGCTATGCATGGAGGTAGGAAATAATTGCTCTTCATTTTTTAGTTATTTCTTGGAAGGAGAAACCTTCATTTAAGAATAATTTACACTCTTTTGCTATCTTATATTATCCTCTGTTTGAAGAATGCATTGCACTGCCATTAGTCACCAGGAATCCTACTTTGTTGCAGAAGGAGCTTGTGGGAAAAATTTTTAAAAATGCCCAAGTGACTTAGGCTCTTGAATATAATTTACTTTCCTTCCCTGTCCCAACCATCCACCCACAAATTTTCAGTACTTTATTTATAATGGTGGCAAAAGGGGAATAGGTAGTGTTAGAGTGACTCTTATATGTGAGAACAACAAAAAGTCTTGTGGCACCTTAGAAACCAACAGATATTTTGGAGCATAAGCTTTCATGGGCAAAGACCTGCTTCATCAGATGCATGAGTCGGGGGGGTGGTTTCAGAGGGGTATTTAAAGAGTGGGGTCCCAATAAGAGGGAGGGCCAGAGCTGACAAGGTCTATTCAGCAAGGTGGAAATGGCCCAGTATCAACAGTACTTATCAAAAGAGGAAAAAACAAGTCAGATCAGACAGGGGGATGTGAGCTGCCATTGATGGCTCACATCCCCCTGTCTGATCTGACTTGTTTTTTCCTCTTTTGATAAGTACTGTTGATACTGGGCCATTTCCACCTTGCTGAATAGACCTTGTCAGCTCTGGCCCTCCCTCTTATTGGGACCCCACTCTTTAAATACCCCTCTGAAACCACCCCCCCACGCATGCATCTGATGAAGCAGGTCTTTGCCCACGAAAGCTTATGCTCCAAAATATCTGTTAGTCTGTAAGGTGCCACGAGACTTTTTTCTCTCGAAGTTACATACTAACACGGCTACCTCTCTTATTCTCATATGTGAGTGAGCCATGAACCATGACTTACTACTTCGCTGTCTTCTCCAATGTAAACACAGAGCAACATGTGCATTTAGCAACAAAACCCTATGCTACACAAACACCTCTCCTCCTGTGGAGAGAACGAGACCACCACGTGACAGATATTAGCCACATTACATATTGCACTGTTGGAAGGTGTTCAGGTATCGTAGTGGTGAAGTCTATATAAGAACCTCTGTAATAGGTAGATGTTATTGTCGCTATGTGTCATAGAAGGAAAGTCGTCTTTAATGAGCTTGTTTTTTTGCCTTCCTCCCTCTTGTTTGGATACCAGTGGAAGAGTTGAAGACAAAGAATTGAACATCCACTTGATCAGTGCTAAGACAGACTGACAACCTCAAAATCCTGGGACAAAAATGTATTCTTAGAACATGAAGTAATACAATTGTTGTGCCTCTTGGCAGACTACAACTCTATTTGGGTGGCATGTTGTTGGTCTTTCTCCTCTCCTTTCGAGAGATGAGCCAAATTCCAAGGAGATGGAAACATCTGTGTAAATTATACCTCTGTGTAAGGAGGAGGATAGGTTCCACGTGGAAGTGGCAGCAGGAAGAAGAGCCAAGAGGGAAGTATGAGGAGGTGAAAGATAAAGGAAGGGCATTCCTCCACCTATGCAAAACTTGCCCGTCTGTTGAAATGAAATTTACGCTATCATTTACATTGCCACTAAATTTGGCTTATTACTCATGCTACCTCCCTGATGTTGATTGAGCCACTATAGTCTAATGGCAAAAATTGGCCCATAGTATAGAATAAACTTTTAAACTTTCTGCTGTTTTAATGTCACGCACCAAAAGCAGCAAAAGCCAACTGGGTTCTTTAGGCCTGACAAAATTGCAGCATCAGCTACATAGTTGCTGGACAAATCTCAGTTGATGGTGAATTGACGGTGGACAGCTGCTGCTGTAAAGAGGGTGTCATGACATTAGACACTGATCGACTCCAAAAGAATCTTGTTACTAATCTTATGGCAAATGAAATATGTCCCCTAGCAGCAAGGTTGCTTCCGAACTGCAATGAAAAGTAGTAAGTAGGGGCGTCAAGACAAGTTGAATGTTCAGGTTTATTTTTTCTAACTTTTATGTCTGAGCTGAGAATTTAACATAATAAAAATACTGTGATCTCAAGAAATGAGTGAGGGGGAAGTTGAGAGGTACCCAGTGGAAATACTGCACTGCTTAGATTTGTTTCTCTCATTAGATGACAAAGCAAGTTTTTGCCCATGAAAGCTTTATGCTCCAAAATATGTTAGTCTATAAGATGCCACAGGACTTCTTGTTGTTTTTGCAGATATAGACTAACACAGCTCCCCCTCAAATACTCATTAAAAAAGTTAGTTTTATATTCTTGAGACCTGAACAAGGGGATAGCCCAGTCCTGCAACCAGATAAATGCAGGTGGACTTCTAAACCCAATAAAGTCCCCATTGAAGTCAATGGGGTGTCACAAAATAGCTGTCCATGCTGATCTGATTGCAGGATTGGAGTCTTTGCACCTGTGGTGTCTAAGATACTAGCCATACGTGGCTGTTTGGTTGGTTGAGTGTGGCTAGCTGGCTTGAATAGTAAATATATTTTCAGAATAATGTCGCTAGTTCACTATAGCTGTAGCCGCTATGTTAGCTACTGCGGTGTAGAGCCATGATGTCCAACCAGTTCTGGAGGAGTAGCCATGTAATACGGAGAGAAATCTTTGATTAGAAGGCTTGTGTGCCTGGAGCATTTGTAGATAACTCGCTTATGATTTTGTTACAGTACATCTTATTCTGTGGGGCATTCTTAGTGCCCTGTTTCCATCATCTTGATGTCACAGTCAGGCTGCCTTGGAAATGTCATGCTACTTCTGTTTTAGATTGGTGTGTGAAACACACATTGGCATGCAGTATTGGTAGACGTTTATGGTCAGCCTTGCCATTTTCTCCTCTGTGACACATGTAGAGGGTGAGCTTCCAGGAAGCAGGAAACCTCTCTTGTTCTGTTTTTTGTACAGAATAAAACATCATGAAATCCCAGTCTGTGACTCGGGCACCCAGGAGCTACTTCAATGTCTACACTCATAGAGCCTATTTCGAAATAGAGCCATTGGACGCACTATGGCTTTTTTTGAAACAGGCTTTATTCCCTCTCTTGACAGCACCTATTTTGAAATAGCCATTATTCCTCGTGCAAAGAAGTTGACCAATTTCAAAATAAGCAGGACAGTTACTTCAAAATAACAGCTGTTATTTGGAAATAACTTTGCTGTGTAGGCCGATCCTAAGTGCTTGATCTTGTCATCTTCGCCCCAGTCCAGCAAAACATGTAAGCACGTGCTTAAAGGTACACCCATAAGTAATTTTGTGGAACACTGGGACAGCTTGTGTTTTAAGCATCAGGCTCACAGGACGCAGTAGATGGCAGCATCAGGTTTAAGTGGCCAGACAACATTTTGCTTTGCAAAAGCCCATATGGTCCCAGTACATTAAAACCGAAAGATCTTTTTAGCAGATGATGAACCTCTGGCTTAATCCTGGTTTGGACAAAAAAGTGCAACTGGTTGAGGGTTAGTTTTAAAAATAAAACATTGAATGTGTTTAATCCCTTTTTCCCCTTTCTTAGTTATGGGCCCCTATGTAAAGAAGATCTTATGCGAGGAGCTTGGAGCTCCTGCAAATTCCGCTGTGAATTGTACACCTCTAGAGGACTTTGGTGGCCACCATCCAGACCCAAACTTAACCTATGCTGCTGACTTGGTCCAGACAATGAAGACAGGGGAATATGACTTTGGAGCTGCCTTTGATGGAGATGGGGTAAATGAGCATGTGGCTATTCTACTCACACCCCTGCCCCTACCACATGGTCTACTTGTTCACAGTCTAGTGATGATTGGTGAACACAAGCTCACCTGCGTGTTATGCAAAGATGCCAAGATTAACTGGATTTCATAAGGATGCTCTTGCGCGTGACAGTTTTTGACTTTCATTTCAGTGGGAGTGGAATAGGGCCAAACCAGATTACAGCAGCGCTGGCCCAAAGTCAGATACCCACCTAGTACAACTGACAGGAGATGACAGATTTCCTCCCCCACGCTCTCTAGTCATGGCTGAACAAAAACCACATGCTCTAGATTGTCTCCATGACATTAGCTGCTTTGGGCGTGTCCAGCTTAGAACAGGGAAGACCGAGAAGTGAAATGATAGTGGTTTACAAGTACCTTTTTACTGCTGTTTGAGTCTATGTGCGTGCCTGCTTGTGAGATGTCTTAGTAGGTTTTATGTCCCTTTGGGGTTTCATACTTTTTAAGCTATATGTTTATATGGTTTGAAAAATTTTGTAAGCTGCCTCAAACGTGTTAAATAGAAAGGTGGAGTTAAAATATTTTAAGTAAATAAATGCCTAAAAGAGTGTTGCAAGGAGGAGGGAGAAAAATTGTCCCCTGTGGCCTCTGAGGATAGGACAAGGAGCAATGGACTTAAACTGAAGCAGGGGAGGTTTAGGTTGGACATTAGGGAAAAGCTTCCTAACTGTTAGGTTGGTTAAACACTGGAATAAATTACCTAAAAAAGTTGTGGCATCTCCATCGCTGGACACATTTAAGAGCAGGTTAGATAGATGTCTATCAGGGACGGTCTAGACCAAGGGTGCACAAAGTGGGGGGGTGGGTCCACTGGGAGGGAGCATGAAATTTCATAAGCCGGGGTGGGGGGGCGCGCCACGATAGGCTGCTGGGTCTCATGCTCATCCATCGAATTAAAAATGTTGAAATAAGTCACTGTTTGTATGTGTGTGTGTTCACATTTTACATACCCATTGATAACGTTTTTACATTCTACATATTTTCTTACACATGCCGACAGGTGTGGGGTTTTTTTACTTTTATATGATCATAACAGAAATTTCCGTCAGTTTGGATTACTTTATACAGGTTGGGTTCGGGGGGAAGCGGGATGGGAGGAGGCTGCTAATTGCAGGGATAAAAATTGGGGCCCAGTGTAAAAAGTTTGCTCACCCTTGATCTAGATCAGTGGCTCTTAACCTGGGGTGCACTCCCAGGGGGTGGGTGATGCCCTTTCTGGGGTGCAAGACATGCCAGATTTTTTTTTTTTAAACGAAGATAAATCATCGAAAACACAAATTAAGCACAGGCACGTCAGTACAACTACTTTGTTTCATCAAACCTACATATGAACTCGGTCACTGTTAGTGCGTCAGTTACAGTTTACTTCCACAGTGAAACTCCAGCATCTCTGGGTAGTACTTGCATACTTTCACGTGCCTACTGTAGTGTTATTTGTGGTGAGTAATAACATAAGGCTATTTTATGTATATTTAATATGCATTTAAGAGCATGTAGGCCCCCCATCTCCACTTTTGATTTTTGATAAGGGGTACGAGAACATATTTTGAGAACCCAAGGTGTGCAAGCTGCATTAAAGGTTAACAACCACTGACCTAGATGATACCTGGCCCTGCTGTGAGGGCAGGGGACTGGACGCGATGACCTCTCGAGGTCCCTTTCAGTTCCAATGGTCTATGATTCTGTGAAATTCAGTTATGCTTAGCAAGCTTTAAAGGTTATGAGAAAACAAGATGATGATGAAAATACCACAGGTATAATGCTGCTTACATGAGTCAAAACTCCACACTCATTTCAATCCTGTAGGAAGTAAGTTTGCAGTGTAGGATGGTATGCCTGAAAAATAACATTTACTCTGATGCTTTTGTGCACCCAGTTGTAGCTAGAACTGATTTGTCCTTCTCTGTCATCTTCTTTAGGATCGGAACATGATTCTGGGGAAGCACGGGTTCTTTGTTAACCCTTCGGACTCTGTGGCCGTCATCGCTGCCAATATTTTCAGTATTCCTTACTTTCAGCAGACCGGAGTTCGTGGCTTCGCGCGCAGCATGCCGACCAGTGGAGCGATTGATAGGTATGACTCCAGAGCGGGTTGACGATTGCTCATGTCATCGTTAAACCTTCCGTGGTGGGTGAAATTGTGCTCTTCTCCCGGTAAGGATAATATTAAAGCGCGCCTGAAATGGTATCTTGAGTGGGACCAAGTTTGAAAAGCTATTTTCAAAAGATATGGAGATCTTGTAGTTGGGTTTTCTTCAGCTTAGGTCCTGGTTCTGAGAGATGGTGAGTGCCATCCACAGCCATTGAGGCCAGTAGGGAATGAGGATACACTGCACCCAAGAGGGAGAGGCTCATCGGTTTGCCTTCAAGCGTTTGACTGAAACCTCATCACTAGGGTAGCAGCCAGCGCTGACCTGGAACTAGGAGGGAAGTAGGTTCTGTTTCTAGCTCTGCTGAGTGGCCCTGGGTAATTCATTTCACTGTTCCATGCCTCAGTGTCCCCATCTGTAAAATAGAGATGATGCTGACTTCCATTGTAAAATGCTTAGAAATCTAATAATGGGTACTAAATGGTCATTGCCTATTGGTTGTTGAGTTTTTTTTATTTCCGCATTTCCAGACCCTCGCCCTCTCCAAGGTAACACAAGAATAAAGCAATAGACAAATATACAAAGAGTTATTCTTCTTAAAAAAGAAAAAAATCACTGTCTTGCCATCACCATTATAGAAAATGAGACGCTTGATAACTAATGTTACTGTTGCAGCATTTCACAAGAGTCCTCTAACAGTCCAGCTGTGAGATAATTTACCTTTCTTGCCTCTGAAGGGTGGCTAAAGCTACAAAGATCGCTTTGTTTGAAACTCCAACTGGCTGGAAGTTCTTTGGTAACCTGATGGATGCAAACAAGCTGTCTCTGTGTGGAGAGGAAAGTTTTGGTACTGGTAAGTTTTTTGTTCTTCACCGCATTAAGGTTGATGATGTTCCTCACATTTAAACAGAGTTTAGTCTTTCTGTAGCACTAGGATTTATCTTCTAAATCAGAAAAACAAAATTTGTTTACAAGAATTAGTGAGGAAAACAAACACAACTGTAAAAGTTTCCTGGTAAGTTGAGTCAGGGCAGGCTAGTTTTTCTTTCAGATACTCAGTAAGGCTTATTCAGGAAGCATGAGGGCCCCTTGACTAGCCGGTCATTGGGTCTATGGGGATTAAATGCACTGTTAAATGTATTTTTTCAACTCTTGGTGGCCAGGAAAGCCTTCAAAATGTTTTCACTTCTGGGAAGAAATATGGTTTGGTGAATGCGGTTTTATCAGGGGAGGTTTCAGGTTGCTATTAAATCTCTGAGCTTAATAGGACCCTGGTTTTCCTGTTCTAAAAACACGGTTTGATTTATAAAGGTTAAATTAACACTTGCCTTTGAACTGTCAAATCAAGGTGAATTGCAATGCAGAACAAGTATCTTAGTAAACCTATTGGAGAGAGGCACATGACTTTGTGCTGCCATTTGTGTAGGGAAATTTAAAATGTACAGAACTCCCTCTGCATAAGGTAACATGCTGCCAAGTGTGCGGTACTTCAAGAGCCATTTCAAGGCTGTCTGCTTACTGTAGCGATGGTGGTCTTCATGGTCTTCATTGCTATACAGGAGATCAGCAGCTGTTTGATTAGCATAAAAGATCTCTTCCTGTCTCTGGCCCTGGTATGCTGAAGAAGGATGGAACTGAATCGTGTGCTGACTGCTAAGTTGCACATGGTTGGGACTTGCAGTGACAGCTGCTTCTGAGGAGTGCAGTCCGGCCCTGATGTGAAGACATCACAGTTGACTGGCCCTGACTTCTGGTGGCTGGACTAGTTGCATCATGGACAAGCCTTGAAGGATGTTTGCTGCAATACTGGGCCTGTCTGTATTGATGATGTTTTTGGAGAGCGAGTGCTGTCCCATGCTAGGAGGAGGAGTCACACCCCGGGATCCAGCATAAGGGAGCCAGAATGGATGTGAAGCTCTGACCTGATTTTTCCACATGAACGAGCTTTCTTCCTGCACAGTCATTAGTCAGCCCCAACGACTGGCATCGTCCAATGTGCCATTTCTTGTAACAGTCCCATTATTTCTGAACTGGGAGGGTTTGGCTTTCTGAGCAGGACCTGCACATTTTTCATAATCCTTCAACAGAGTATGTGCCGGTTGCAATGTTTTGAGCTGGCAGATGCTAAGTGACAGCTGCTTAAAGAGGTTGAATGTAGGTCCCAGGTTTGTGTTATGCTTTTCCTTTTGCTTGCTTTCTTTAAACTTTCTGCTCCCTTTCACTGCCCAAAAGGGGTTACTTATGAGCAAACTTAAGGAAGTGTGGGACAGTGCTAAAGCTTTTTAGGCATCTTGTGGGATATTTTATTTTTTTTAGGTATTTTAAAGGCATTCAGATGCACTATGTGCTTCTGAAAAATCTCACCCTAGCTGGCTAATTAGTCGATTCCAAAGCCAAAAAGGACCACTGTGATCATCTAGTCTGATCTCCTGTACAACACACACCATAGAAATTCATGCCTCTGACAAAGTGGGTCGTTGCCCACAAAAGCTTATTCTCCAATATAGATCTGTTGGCCTTTAAGGTGCCACAGGACTTCTCATTGTTTTTGCAGATACAGACTAACACAGCTACCCCTTTGATACTGATTTTTAACAACGTCTGCTGGATCATGATATTTACAGAGTTCATCTGGTTTTAACTATTATTTAAATACATGAAAACAAATTAATTCCACCCAAAACCACACACATTTTGGGGAATGCATCTGATGCATTCAGGTACATCTGACAAAGTAGGTCTTTGCCCACAAAAGCTTATGCTCCAATACATCTGTTAGTCTATAAGGTGCCACAGCACTTGTTAAAATCAGTTGTATGTGTTGGTTTCAGTAAGTGTGGTTGGCACACTGAGGGCAAGGAGCTTTAATGCCAACTGTCAAGTCAAAGGAACTGTTCAGTTTGTTCCTGTTTCTGCCCGGTGCAGGTTCTGATCACATCCGGGAAAAGGACGGGCTGTGGGCTGTTCTGGCATGGCTGTCTATAATAGCCGTCCGCAAACACAGCGTGGAGGACATCTTGAAAGATCACTGGCAGAAATACGGACGGAACTTCTTCACAAGGTGAGGGAAGAGCCAGGCGATTGGTCGCAATGATGAAGCATGGCCCTCTGTGGAGAGCAGAACATGTCCAATCCCTTGCCCTGGGACAGGAGGAAGAGAATGCTAAGAAGGGCAGGTGCCCAGACTGCTAAATACTGAAAACATCTCCAGAACAATGTGAAGTGTGTGACTTACACTGAGAGAGCATTGACCTCCACTGCCCGGATGGCTTCTCCATCCTAAACTCACCCTTGTTATTTCTAGGCCATGGTAGATGTCTCAGCAGTTCTGTTTTACATGCCGTATTTGCATGAATATTAAAACATCATTAGAATGCTGGACTGTAGTTCTTAACTCTGCTTTATGCCCAGTTTAAATTGAAGCTTATGTGTTGTTTTAACACTTCCTTTTGTGCATTCATCCAAGGGGGAGGAAACTTTTTATGTCGGGCCCCGCTTTTCATCCCTGCAGTTAGCAGGTCCCCACAACCTCATGTAATCCAAACCAATGGACATTTCTCTTATGTTCAGATGGGGGCGAAAAAACTCCTTTCTGCATGTGTAAGAAGTAGTATGAAGAATGTAAAAAAATTATTAATCGGTGTAATAAATGTGAATACACATACATATTTCAACATTTTTAGTGAGATGGATGAACCTGAGACCCAGCAGCTGATCATATTGTATGTCGTCCCCCCCTCACCTCCCCCCAGCGGGGGTGTGCCTCCCACTTTGTGCATCCCTGGGTAAAAATCCATACTGGAGTTTTATCTTCTATTAGAATGACAACAGTGTTGAGACCACAAATGGCAAGTTAATTTATGAGCTCTTCTGTGACGGAAAATCTTTTTTTACAGTATGGGTTGTGCAGCTCCTAGGGCATCTTGTTCCTAGTGCAGGGCCTCTGGCAGCACTGAAATAGAAAAAAAAAAAAAAAAAAACCACAAGCCAGTGCTGCTCTGTGTTTTCACTTCTGTACCTGCTAAGTTCACCCACTCCAATGTATTTCTTTGTTGCTGTTCAGGAGATTTGTTGAACCCCTGTAAGGCTCTCAGGTGCCTGGACCTGCAGAAACAATTTATAGGGGACTAAACACAACTTTTTAACTAAACAAGCTCTTTTTAAAGTAGTGGTTCCCAAAACATTCTTTGTCACCTGTGTAGAACCTCCCTAATTTTCATGTTACTGTGGCTGGTTCTAGGTATGACTATGAAGAGGTGGATGCAGACGCAGCTAACAAAATGATGAAGGATCTAGAAACTGTAATGTTTGACCGTTCCTTTGTGGGGAAGCAGCTCTCAGCTGGCGACAAAGTTTACACTGTGGAGAAAGCCGATAACTTTGAATACAGCGATCCTGTGGATGGAAGCATCTCAAGAAACCAGGTGAGACTAGGAAACTATTCTTCAAAATCAGCAAGTTATTGTCAGAATGTGTGGTTCTGACTAGACTTTTTTCAGTTAAAATTTGAACGAGGTCATTTTTAGCTTTGCATCAAGGGCTTTGTCCTCCATTTAAAAACCTCCCCCACCCCCAATTATATGTGTTTTATAACTGTAGGCCAAGTCCTGGCCTCTGGTTGGGGCTGCTGAGAAATGGCCGAAGCCGGTGAGTCCCTGAAGGCTGTGCTAACCTGAACCAACAGCCATTGGCCCCCACACATTGCAGGGGCAGCTAGAGATCATTATGATGCAGGAGCAGCCTATTCTGGCATCACCCATGCCACTAGCACAATGGAAGATGGTGTAAGAGCTGTGATGACGACTTTCCAATACTTGTGGGTTTTTCTGTGCAGGGGAGATCCTTCAGGAGATGGATTAGCTGGGTTTGGGGCTGCTTTGCACAGAAATGGTGGTGCAAACCAGAGGAAGCATGCAGGCTCGCTAATGGGATGGGGGACCAAAGGGGGCAGTCCCACCCTGGGGTCTAGTGGTTCAAAGGGGTCTGGGGCTCCCACTGCTGCTGCAGCAGTGACAGCAGCCTGAGTCCATGGCCCTTTAAATCACACCAGACAGGCCCACCAATGGGTCGGGGGAGGCAAGGGGGCAGTTTCACTGGGGCCAAGCCTTTCAGGGGCCCAGAGCTCTGGCCGATGCTGCCACTGTGACTCTGAAACATCACGGCAGCCCTGCTCCACGTGGCTCTGGAGGATGCACCACTCTGACCACAGTGCTAAGACCTGACTGTCCTAGCCTGCCCCCTGCTGCCCTTGTCCCTGTCTCTTCTGGGGGCATGGAACCACCTCCCCACACACACCTTGTCCCGGGGCCCATCATAGTTGTTGGCCCCACTGCCACCAGAGTGCTGGACAGTGCACTTCCAGGCAGCGCTGAGGACTGCAGGGTGGCAGACTGCGATGCTCTCTGGGCGGCACTGAGGAGTGGCTGCCCAAAGCCCCATCCCTTCTACTTGAGGCCCCGCCACTTCCAGGAGCGCGGAATCAGTACCCCCGGCCTTGCCCAAGGGCCCAGCAAGTCTTTGGGCTCCCCTGAAAGCCTGGTTCAAACCCGTAATATCTAGTTAGAAGTTATCGATTTCAAAGGGCCAATTAGTTTGTTTTATAGCCTGATCCTGTTACTGTTGCATGGATTTGACGCCCTCTTGTAGAACTTGGGCAGTCCTGCCACACTTGTCAAAGAGCTGGAATCCTTATTCCAGCATCTGAAAGTCAGGAGCTATTTAATATATACAAGATGAATTACCCAGCGCCACACAAGTTATTTAAATAAAATTATCCTGGAGATGAGTCTGTTTTGCAGCATACTGTGGAGAGGGTGACATTAGCTAGAAGATGTAGTGGACAAATGCACTGGGCTTGTTAGATTTTATGTAAAATGTTAGAATGATTTTCTTTATATGGAGTTTGTGTGGAACTGACATGTTAGCATGACAGGCTGGGATGCAGAGTATCAGAGCTGGTTTCTTCCCAAGCCTGCAACAGGACTAGGGGCTTCATGATGCTTTGGATTCAAATGCTGAAAATAGTCTATCTAGGAAATATTCAAGAGTGGCTTAGGTCATACCTGCTCAGCTGGGGTGGGTAGAGGAAGTGTTGCTATTTGCAACCTCTCTTGCCCTCTGATGAAGAATGGTGGGCAAAATGACATCACAGGTTTGCTTGAAGGTGCGGCTGGTATTTGAAGAGGCAGATGAACAAGTGGATTGATTTTGGTTTTCTGATTTGCACTTACTAGGGTTTAAGGCTCATCTTCACAGACGGTTCTCGCATCATCTTCAGGCTAAGTGGTACAGGCAGTGCTGGAGCGACTGTGCGACTGTACATCGATAGCTATGAGAAAGATGCTCCAAAAATATATGAAGACCCACAGGTAACTGTTGTATCTGAACACTTGGTGCCACTCTGTTCTGTCCGTTCCACAAAAGTTCCCTTCTTTGCTTTGAGGAGAGCTTGACTTAGTGAGCCTCTATGAAGTGATAACTATTTCAGAAGCAGGTGTTTCAGTTTCTTAAACATCTCTGTAAAAAAGATCCACAGACAAATCTCTCCATATTAAGTGAGTATCTTATTATTCAGGATTCATCACAACCTCCTCCACAATGTCTGTCTTGTAGCAAGTTAAGTGTTTACTTACAAGCTGGAGAAGACACTGACTCAAAGCCGAGCTGTATTTTTGGCTAGTGTTGAATCCCCAGGTTTAGGAAATATATACATATTTTTAAAAAGGCCCAAAAATATATGGGGGGGACAGAAGACTGTGCAGCCTAACATAACAAAATCTGCTGTCACATTCTGCACTAAATTTAATGCACCTTCTCCAGGTTTCCATTAAAAACACTGTGCACTTTTTAATGATCTCTGGTCAATGTCTCTGAACTCTTTTAGACAACTTGTTAAGCCAGGTAAAAGGAAACATGGTTATATTGGGGATGAGGTATTGTGGTTAAGTGAATATCGGTTGCTGTCTGTGGCACATGGCAAATCACGGGCCAGGTGACCATCTATCCCATTGTGGGTGGGACAGCCCTGTATCTCGGGCACCAGGAAGGCATCCCGATTTATTTTGGTAAAGGCCCAGAGCTCTGGCGGATGCTGCCACATGTCTCTGCGGGATGCACCACACTGATCACAGTGCTAAGACCTGACTGTCCTAGCCCACCTGCTCGCCCTGCCTCCCCCCAGCCGGCTTCCCCCAGCTTTGCTGGTGGGGCTGCAGCCCCATTCCCGGTGCCCCAAGTCATGGGACAGCCAAGAGCCACAACTACACCACTCCCCTCCATTCCCCCGCAGGGTGGCTAGGATGGTGTCATTTCCCCATGTCCCATATTTTGCCAGGGGAGATGTGGTTACCCTAGCCATCGGACTGTGAAGCATAAAAGTTACCAAAGTAATAATAATAATTGTTAGCTCGCTTTGGCTGCGTCTACACTACGAGATAAATTTGAATTTAAGGCAGTTAGCTTGATTTTTACCATGTGACTATAAACACTATTAACTTGATTTTGGGTGCACTAATCTTGAGATGACAAATTCACAGTTACCTGACGCGTGTGGCATCAAGCTTGAGTTCAAAAGTTCGATTAAAGGCCAGTGTGAAAGCACCATGTCTTAGAAGTTAATGTATTAGCCTCCAGAGGTGTTCTGTATGTAACCCACAATGCCCCACAATGCTGCTCTGGCCGCTGCTCGCCAGTAACAGGAAGACTGTGAATTTCCAAGCGTGAGCAGCGAGCCTGTAGCTGGGGGCTCATGTTTGCATAAGAGCCTGAGAAATGTCTGTCTGTCTTTGCTATGAGCGCTGGGAGTGAATTTGCCCATTTGAATAGCCCTGCAAGGAGTTTGCAGCTGTCTGTACAGTTATTTTTTTTTCTGTGCTGCCTGGTGCCAGCCCCTGCACTGCCGTACCACATGTCAACAAGGCTGTGCTGAGGGTTGTGCTTGCATAACATGCTGAGAAACTTCTTCCCAGCGGTTCACATTTGTGTGCAAACCCCCTTCCCTCCCCTACAGGTGCCATATAATTTGTGTCTTTTCCATGCTCAGACACATCACATGGGTAGCCCCCACCCAATAAAAGGATGTGCTTGCTGTTCAGTGCTGACCATTAGCGGGAAAGATATTTAGGGGCTTGCTGCCGCTGTGGGGAAGTCTCCCCTGGTGGCTAAGGTATTTGGGGTTTTGCTGCTGCCATGGGGAAGGACTACTTCAACGGCCCCCCCCCGAACCCCCTCTTCTCCCATACCAAGGCTGCTGCCGCCAGGAAGAAAGTCTCTCCCAAGCCAAAGATATTGGGGGTTTTGCTGCCACCAGAGGAAGTCTCTTGAGCTGGGTGGGCTGAGTCACCATGAAGGGACCATATCAACTGGGCTCTCAGCACTTGTCCCCACCCCAAACACAAGCTGCCCCCCATCAATAAGGTTTGGGTCTTCCACCATCATCTTGAAATAGAGTCTGGGCCTCTGTATTATTTTCAGGGATCACATGCAATGATCCCAGTTGAGAATAGTCATGGCACAGAAGAATTACAGTGCACTGGAAAGCCAAAGACTTGCCCCAACAGAACTGTAATGAGAGGGGCAACGAAAAATTCTTTTTTTCTAGACTTTTCTATCCTCTTCCTTCTAACTTGGAGGGTCCCTGCATTATTTCCAGCGATCGGCATATTTTCAGGGATTGGGAGGGGAATGAGGAAAATGCAGCATGGGAAGATGATGTCAAGACCATAGAGCATACCCAGAACACTACAGGGATGAGGGAACTATGGGATAGGTTCCCACAATGTGCTACTGCAGCAGTCAGTGTTAGCCAATTTGAGCGTGGCAGCAGTGATTCAACTTTGTGAGGAGCATGTGGGAAGTGAGGCTGGTCAAATTCAAACAGATAAATTCCAAAATTAGAAACTTGATATTACTCAATTCAAATTTATCTCGTAATGTCGACGTAGCCTTTGTAAAGTTCCATAGAATTACTACATCTGTCTTCCTCTCTGTGGCAGAATTCACTGTTCATCTTGACTGCGAAGCAGCTGCATTTCCATAATGTTGAAATAGTAGTATTCTAATCCGTTGTGTTTAAGGGACTTGGCTCAAATGCCCAAAAAGCCATTAAAAGAGAATGAGCGCTAAAAGCTCAAGTCGTAGCACATCAGTGAGTTTGATCTTTTTTTCCTTTTGACAGGTCATGTTGGCACCTCTCATTGGTATTGCACTGAAGCTTTCACAGCTCCATGAAAGAACTGGTCGCACTGGCCCCACAGTCATCACATAAAAAGATTAGGACCGGCTGCTAACTGCAGACAGGGCTGAAATGGCTGGGTGTGCTGAATGAATCGAACAAAATCATCTGGTCCTTTTGATCAAAAGTGTCCCTAAAAGTAAAGTTAACCTATTTTGAAAGTACTGATGAAAGGGTAGCTGTGATCAATAAACCAAAATCCACCCATGTTTACTGTCCATTTTCCACTCGTGTATATGGCTGTATTACCTTTCTGTTATGTGGCGCTGTTACAGTTTGGCTGGAATCCTGCTTTAGCATAGCCTTTTGGTTTAGCACATGTAATTTTTCTTTCTCTTGCCAAAGCAACAGTTGTGAAGGTCACAGTGAAGCTAAATTCTTCTGAGATATGGGGCTTTTCTGTCTCATGACAGTGCCAATACTTTTACTGATTTATGTGTGATTTGTTATGTTTTGTGTCAAGGCTTGTCTACGTGCCTCCAGAAAAGCGCTCTAGTTAGGTGTTTATTTGTAAAGCTCTCTTGCATGTTACACTCTACCATGGGGGTGGCCAACCAGCTAGAGGTGAAGAGCCAAAATAGCTGTGGATAGAGTGTAAAGAGCCGTGTATTGTGTATATTTATCTATAATACAGATATACAGTACATGGCTCATTGCCCTCCCCGAGAACCAGGCACCCCCCAGTTCCCCCCCAACCCAAAGCCCATTATGCCTGGGACTCAACAGAGGCACCGGGACCGCCACATGCATCTCCCTCCAGGAACTGGGACACGTGCACAGAGCAGCAGTGAGCACTTCCAGTGCGCAGCTCCGAGCACGAGCCACATTTCATTGTTCAAATAGCCACAGGTTAGCCACCCCCAGCTCTGACTGTTCTGTGTAGATCTTGCTGGTGTACTCTAAGGCTACATCTACACGTGCCCCAAACTTCGAAATGGCCATTTGCGTGGCCATTTCGAAGTTTGGGGCACGTGTAGACACGGCCTAAGAGATGATAATCCAGTCCTATTTCAAGCGGAGCACTCCAGAAGGGTCTGGCATGGGGCAGTTAGAGTGCAACATGTTTGTGGTGTGATTTGCAACGCTCATTCTCATGTGCTTTGTCATCGTGTGTAGACAGGATCCCAAAGTGTATTGCATTTGGCTACAACCCCTCCCCACATACATACCCAGACCACTCTTGGCAGGGTTAATTTTTTTTTTTTTAAGGAAGAATGTATATAAAACTTATCTTCATTTGCCATGTTCTGTCATATAAAACCTACTCTTCACAATGCTATTAACAATCATGAGAGGATATTAAAGTGAAAGGGACTGGTATTACTCTTCAATGCATATACACTTTTTTTTCTAAAAATTTCACTTAAAATTGTAATAGGTTTGGTTTTGGAAGAACAAAGAGACATCCTGAATGTAGCTCATGAAGCTGTACTGTAGTGAAGAGAGCTGGAAGGATATCATTTCGGACATCAATAACTCCATTGTTTACCATATTCTTGAGGCTACTAAATCACAAACAGTTACACAGTGGATGGGGGTGCATTGATTGGCTTTTCCACCTGTGACTCAAATGCTCATGTAACCTACACCTACCTTCTAGGGTAGTTTGACCTGATACGGACATTGAGGAGCCTGTTACTACCTTAATTAATAGACCTGGATCCTATAGCTCAGGCTGTACAAGTTTAAGCTTAAAGATCCTCAGGTTCCAAGTTCAATTTCTGCTGCTGATTCATACAGAGCTGTGGTATTGCACAAGCAGCAGGAATTTTTTTAAAAACTGCTATGAGACTCTGAAGTGGATGAAAACAACAGAGCAGGACAGAGGAGAGTCCCCTGGTTTTTATCTCTAAAGTAAGAGAACCTACCACCAGCCAGCTTAGAAAGTTGATAGGGGAGGCAGAGCCAGCCAACCTGATACCTCGTCAGCACTTCCCCCAAATAGTCACCTTGACCATGCTGGGATACCATTTAGACTCCTGGGAAGCAGCCCAGGACTGTGTGGTGAATATATTCAGCCCAGCAACACTTAAGAATGTTGAGTAACAATGTCCCCTTTTTTCATCTGAGGAAGTGATGCCTCTTCTTTACCTAATATAGGTTGTGACAAAACTCTAAATGGTCCCTTTTTATGATGAAAACTTACATCAGCAATATGTCTTCCTCCACAGGTTTCTAGTTGTCTTCAGACCACACATACTGTCCTATTGGGGATTGTGGGGTGGTTGTGTTTCGGTGTGAGGTTATATGCTGTGGTGAGGTTGTTTTCTGGTTATTTTGTCTTGGGGGTTTTGCAAATCTAATGAAGAGGGAGGCCATGTTCATCAGAGATAGGTGTCTAAAGCTAGGCTCCAATATCCATACATAGATACCTCACTAGGTATTTGAAAAAAAAAAAAAAAAAACAAACCCCTAAGCAGCCAGCAACACGCATGACTTTAATACAGCTCCATCCTGGCATAGGTGCTTGCAAATGTGAATTGCTTCCGGCAGTGTGACCTTAGTTCATAAGGCCAATTTCTCATTCATTTGGAATTATAACTTTCTGTATGTTGAGACACGATTGACTCTAGTTTACGCTACAGATTTTAAGCATTCAAGGAGGGTTTTGTAGCACTGTAGGTGTCTGCTATACTGTACTAGTTGGAAAGAACAGAAAAAACTCAACTAAAGAAGACTATTCTAGAATCATTGTAAGGTGTACAACTACCTTCCATACAAGCAAAGTCCATGTATACTTTAGTCCAAAGCATTTACAGAAACTACATTTTACATGTGCCAAACCCAGCAATTTAAAGTTGTAAATAAATATGGTCCAAGCCACTTAATAATATAAATCCCAAACCTATCAAACTAAAATAAAATCACACAAAGTGTAGTCTTGGCATAAGACATCTGTCTCACCATTTCAAAAAGATGCAGCTACTTGGCTCAGGAGATTGTTAATGAAATACGGAGCTTTCTAAGACGCATTTAAACTTTGTTCAGTTTCTTAACAATTTGAAAGTGATCCTTCAAGGACTCTTCAGTGACTTATGTAGTGGTGTCAGTCCAGGTCTGAAGGATCAGGAACAGCGGAGAGACCTCTCACAAATTTACACAACAGTGACATAGGACAATGGTAAAGAAATATGATGCCATTTTCTGAGTATTTTTGGCAGATTCATGCGCTGCTCCATTCCCCATCTTTTGTCCTGAATGGGTTAGCGTGAATATCTGCTAATTTTCCAGTTTGTACCAGTAATAACCAATGAAGTCAAATAATGGATTCTCCAGCCTTTTCACTCGTCCTACATTATGTTCCCCATTTGCGCTCTCAAGTAGTAACACAAACTGCAACTTTAATTTTAAAAACAAAACATGGTAAAGCAAAAATATTTTTATCCTTAACTGTAATAAGAGTTTATATTTGCATTATTTACTGGCTTTTGCATTACACGTTCGATATTCGCAGGAATGAGACACATCTCACTTAAGTTGCTTCATTAACTGTTCCTACCAGTGACAAGTAACTTCCTCTTTTGTTTTGTTTTTCTCTTCCCCTGCTCTTCTCTGCTATATAAATCCTCCTTTCTGTTTTTCCACTCTACCTTCATCTGGGGAAGTGGGTTTTACCCATGGAAGCTAATGACCTAATAAATGTGTTAGTCCCTAAGGTGCCACTGGACTGCTAGAACTCTGGATTGCTTTCAGTGCATTACCAGCTTCCAGCTTGGTGTATTCCTATTGCAGTGCTTTCTGGATCTACAAGTATCTAAAATGTAATTTCAGAAATCCTCCTGCTGTTACTCATAACTTGTGCTGCACAGGAGGTCAGACTAGGTGAGCACAATGGTCCCTTCTGGCCCTGGAATCTATGAAAAATGGCATTTGTGCCTAAAGTAAAGATGGGCCAGTGCTGCAATTAAGGGCCTGTTTACACGACGGGGGACGATGGATCTAAGCTATATGGTTTGTAAGGTTGATAGTGTAACTCAATTCGACACAGCTTAGATGTACTTACAATGAGGTCCCCACCACGCTGGGTCAATGGCAGAAACTCTCCCACTGACTCCCCTGGCTCATCTCATTCTGCTGGAGTGGTGCAGACAAGCCCTAGCACAATGGTTTGTGCTCCATTTGGAATCTGAACAACTGCTCCTCTTGCTGGTTGCATTGACACTCAAAGAGCAGGCCGTGTCTGACATGCAATGATCACTCATGCAGTCGGTGCAGAGGGATCAGTATCAGTGGGTAGGGTTTATTTTTTTAAAGCTGGAAGAACAAAACCAAAACCTGCCCAGTAAGATAAAAAATGCGGAACCCAGGAAATTAACAGCTAGAAGGTTTTGCACACATGGCATACACCTACCTTTGCCCACTGGCGTAATTGTGCTAACAGCTGACCAGCCCTTGTTAAACATGTGCTCAGCATTGTTATCCACTACCTGGCATTCTGCGGATACAGTAGAAGCTTCTGTCTCAGTTTGGGAGAATGTTATTCTCTATGTCGTAGGCACAGAGGTGGACTGTTGAGTTCAATCCTATAGTTTCATCCCTTGGCCTCTGATCTTAAAGGGAGGTTTGAAATGCAGACCACAAATTGAAAAGTTAGAAATGAAGTTGCATTGCTGAGCCAAGTGCAGGAAAACAGTTCAGCCTCACCTCTTGGCCTGCTATGTTACTTGTGTAAGCAGGCAGAGGTGACCCGTGTGGGAATTTCTGGGGATGGGGGGGGGCACTGGCCTCTCCCTGCCCCTGCTCTGTCCAGGCCCCACCTCTTCTCTGCTCCCTCCCTGTCCCTGTTCTGCCCAGCCCCATCCATTCTGATGGGTGTGGGTGTTCCCTGGCCTACAAGTAGCACTTTCTGGCTGCACTGCTATGGGGACGGGGGCAGGGATGCCCCTGTACTCATCAGAAACCCCACAGCACTCTTGGTGAGTGTGGAGGGGGTGTGCATGAGCACCCTAGTATGTGCCCATATGTTGCCTATGTAAGCAGGATCTGAAGGAAAGCTTCCATTACAGCCAGCTGGAAGTGGGGGAGAGCATCTGGGTGTGTCTATGTAAATGTAGTTTACTCCTGCCTTGCTTAAATGTGTTAGATACTCAGTAGATCGAGTGGCATTTTTCTCACTGTAATCAGCTTAATTAGTGACCCAACACCAGGTAGGTTTGTATTAAACGCAGGGATCACTAAACTATGGTTACCACTGTTCGTAATTTTGTGGGAATACGTAAAAATAGGATTCTGCTACATGGTTGCACAGGAAAGGGCTCACAGTTAGCACAAAGAACCTTTCTAAGTAGGGGCTTGACTCTCAGCGCTCTAGGAGAAAGAAGTTGGTGTGGGAAGTTTATTTTAGGTGGGTTAGGAAGTTGTATATTCTCCCTTGCCTGGACTGATTTGACCTGTTTTGTGCCCTACCCTTGACCTTCAAAGACCAGTGCTATATAGGTGTCATTAAAGGCTTCTGAATCATGGGGAGCTGAAATCATTTTAGACTGATGGGGCAGAAGTTACAGCCAAGACTGACACCCAGCAGGGGGGTAGCAGAGATACACTGAGAGTTTAGCAGGGTGGTGGCAGAAAGGTTCAATGAGTGGTCAGCAAGGGAACAGCAAGCAGGAGAGTGGTGGCGGAGAGATGCGACAAGCAGTCAGCCGAGTGGCAGCAGTGAGCAGGCACATGGTGCGTGATCAGCATGACCAGCAGAGTGAGTAAGATGCCTCTTTATCTTCCCCCCTCCGTTCCACCACGGGAGGTGAGCTCTCTGGATGCACCTCTTAACCCTCGCTCTGCACTGACTAAGGCCAGCAACTGTGAGTGGGGTGCAGAGAAGAGTTGGGCATGTGAAGGGGCCGTTTAGATTACTGGACTTAAGAACCTGAGGGGAACAGGACACTGTCCAGCCTACCTGGGGTGGGATTTCTCCTCATGATTTTATATTTATGAGTCCTGTTTATGATGCTTTTCCAAATTATTGCCAAGTTACTCCCTCCCTTTTACTAAACCTGACTTTTCTACACTCAGTTTGTGCTTGTGAGTGGAGAAGCCTGGCCTCTCAGAGACACTATATGGTGGTGTGAATTTTCCAGATTATCGGGGGGGCGGGGCTCAAGCCAGTTCTGCATTGGGTGGCTAGAGAGGGACTCTAGATACTAAATCTGGCCCTGGCTGCTGCTACTTGGCTGATGGATTACACTTGCATTTTTTTTGCTCAAGTGACCGTACATTTAATGACAGGCCTCTTTTTAAAGCAGGTCAGTCCTGAGTTCCTTTTGATGAAACTGTTGCCAAATTCAATAAACTGTGGCAGCTTTAGTGAATCTAGTCTATTGGACGTGTCCCCGAGTCATCTAACGGGACTCCAGAATTTTTACAAACATATCCAGAACTCGATTAACAGCTTGAATCATGGCTCATAGTATTACAGAGCAAAATGCTTCCCTCTGTCATTAGTCCTCCCCCACAAAGACAGTTTGTCATTTGTGCTTGTTTAGAATATGGCAATTTAGGTCAGTTGGTTTGGATGCATGAATAGGACAAGGGAAATGCTTTAGGCAAAACTGGTTTGATAAGAGTTCCATGTTAGTGGCACATATGTAAGCACACAAAGCCTATCAGGTGCATTATGAATGTTTACTAGTAGTGGATGCAGTCACTTGCAAATTTGCCCATTTGGTTTCAGAAAATTACTTGTCCCTCAATATTTCTATTAGTGCCAAAACTCCTCTATATGCTTATTATAGAAACTCTATAATGCTGCAAATACAGAGCTAAAGTCAAGGTACTTACTCCTAATAGCATGCCAGTTGATTTAGCGAATTGGTCTAGCTCAAGTAGAGTGGGGACATCCCTACTGTAAACCATTATGTTCAGTTATTCAGAATTTTCTCAGGGGAAAAGAGATGAGCTGGGATTTTCTGGTCTTAGTGCATAAGGGGATTTTTCTGGAAGGTTTGAGCTAAATCTATTCAGCTGCTTCTGAATGATGTGTGCCATCCAGTTTAAATTGTCTGAATTCCACTGAGCACTAGTAAGAGTCAGATGAATATTACAGACTGAAAAATCTGTATACCAAACTTCACACTGTGTTGTGTGGTAGTAAGTTTTGTTACACAAAATGCAGATGAGATCAAGTTTATAAAAGCAAAGTTCATCCAGATGGGAAATGAAGCATTAGAATTTTCAGAGTGAGTCTTCTAGCACAGAGAACACAAGGGCATATCAAGGACAATGGATCGATCATGGACCATTACACCTGCAGATAAAGGCTATGGTTACACTACAGCGATCTGTCGACAGAAGTCACTGTTGGAAGAGATTTCCCGACAAACCTTCTGTTGACAGAGTGCGGCCAGTCAGAACAGCGCTCTGCTCTGTTGACAGAGCAGTGGGACCGACCGGCTGCTCTCTCAGCAAAGCAGGCAATCAGAAGCATAGTGGACAGGGCTGTCCATTGTTCTGGATGCCCTGTCTCTTAAGAGAAGGCCTCCCCCCCGCACAGTGTCCACATGGCTCTTTTGCCAATGGAGTTTCTCGACAGCAGTGTTATGCCTCATGGCGGAGATGCAGAATGCTGCTGGCAAAAGTACTGAGTTTTGTCAACAAATTGTTGAGAAAATGCATTTTGTGTGTGGACATTCCACCAGTTTTATCGACAAAACTGGGGGTTTGTTGGCAAAACTCGCTAGTATAATCATAGCCATTGAGAAGAAATTCCACCTGGGCACAGTCAGGAGTTTGTAGGGTGAAGAGTGAGTCTTCTGAATGGAATTATTCCCTGACCACTCTGTGGAAGCTCCTTTAACCCTACAATCTCCATGGATTGCAAGGAAACTGTCTAAGGCTGCTCAAGGCTTACAGTATTATCTCCCTCAACTTTGCAGAGTTCAGTGGGTAAGTTAATGCTGGCTCAGCATTTAATTGCCAGATTCCTGCTTCATCTTAGGGTCAGCAGCCCACAGAAGAGACCTTTTCAACATGGCACCTACAGGAAATATGCTGCCCATGGTCCAACAGATGCCACTGGGTGCAGAGGGCCATAGGGCTATCTCCTACTGTTGTCAAAGGGACTAACGGGACTAAAGCCACAGTTGTCCTCAGTGACTATTTTGAGAAGGGTGGTTCTGCTTTCCTCTCTGTTCTGTTGTGCTCAGTAGGAGTAAGTGTTTTTTTCCTTTCTTGGCTCACTGCATAGGTGGGCCCTCATCTTCCCTGAAGGCAGCTGGGAGTTGACGGTCCTTTTGAAAGACTTCAATTCTGCATAACAGATACACGCTATTCTGAAATACAGGTTGAACCTCTCTGATCTGGCAACCATGGGACCTGACTGCTCTGAATCAGAGAATTTGCTGGACTACTGGAATTCAGTCGTGTCCAGCAACATTACTAACACTTCCACTGCTTACTGGGCTCTTAGAAGACATGTAGGGGTAAATGAGAGCTAAATAACACTAGGAACACTGAAAAAGAACACTGAGAACCAGGACTGGTGGCTTTATGGGACTGTGGGAAGCTTGGCCACACCCATGATAAGTGGATATCCGGCTAACTAAAATCATGCTGGACCATGGATATTACTGGATGAGAGAGTGCCAGACTGGAGAGGTTCAATCTCAATGAGCAAAACAAGACCGTTGATCCAAAATATCTTTGCAGAATCTACCCATTTCACCAGATCTGCTGTAGAAGTAGGCAAAACAGTGGGGATGGAGGGGGGTGGGGGTGACACATCAGATGTATACGAGTGCTGGGGATGCAGAGAGCTAGGAAGGAGAGGTATTTGCCTGCCTGTATATCCACCCAGGAAGCCCGTATCCAGGGAACACACCATATGGGTGTGCTGCTCTGATATTTCTTCTGCTGTTTGGCTGCTGTGGTAGATTTTTTGTTCTGCTGCTTTTGTCTATGTTGAAAACATTTTTGCCCTGGCCAGCAAAATGGAAATCGTGTGTGTGTGTGCGTGCGCGCGCACAAATGGCTGAGTACAAGATGCAGGAAAATCAGGGGAGGTGCTGGAGGCAGTGGGAATTTGAGAGATCCGTGCTGGGGGCAGTAGGAAGGTGCAAGAGGCAGGGGGAGTTTGGAGGGCAGGAAGAGGAAGCTACAAAACACTGTCCTGATGCTTTGCACTACTCTGGGAGTTCAACTGGTGCATGCACTTTGGCAGCTTTGTGCTGGTCCAGAATATGGTAAATGACCCCAGAGTACTGGTGAACCTGGCAATAAAAGTTAGCATAAAAAAGAGTTGATACTTTACAGTTCAGTTAGTGATTGACTGCACTGGAGCAGAAAAGATTTATCAGCCTTAAAGACACAACAGCCCAGATTTGCCAAGAACATAGGAACGGAGGTGGTCTCTGAGACCCAGTGTCCTGGGACATTCAAATATTCACATGAGCTCCTCTTCTCCCTTCACAACTAGTGCTGCAGACTCTCTTCCCACAGGGGTTCAGTTCGACCCAGATGCCTTGATATGTGTGTTAATTTCTATCCTAGGTTAACAGAATGCACTGGTCTGCTAAAGGCCACAGGGATCTGTGACACAGGAGCTTCCTACAGGAGATGAAACACTTTAGCTGAAAATTCTTGTAGACTAGGCAACACAGCAGGGCAGCATTCCTTCTCCAAGCCTCTGAATGGCTTTGAAATCCCTGGAGTTTCTATGAGCAGGTGAGTGTGTAATACTTAATATTGCTCTCCAGGTGGCAGCATAGGTAAGAGCCAACTTGCTGAAAACAGATTCGCTCCCCTCTTCTTGTCCATATAGTTCTGTGAAATTTTATCTGTAAACAGTGAGTTTATGTATTCACCTAGGCAGTTCTGAAAATCTGAATAAACTGGGAAGCCTGCTATTAGCTTTTCATATTGCAGTGTGGTCTGCCCCAGACTTTGTTTTCGAGCCTGTTAAGTGTTTGTACAAAAGCAAAACCCAACCAGCTAAATGAAAGGTCACTTTTATGCCTGTTAAAGCATTTAAAGAAAATGTAGCGCCATGCCACTTACACAGCATGTTGCTACATGGTAAGTGTAAAATGTCAAATAGAATACTGCATGTAATGTTTATGGCAATATTTCTATTTACCAGTGGGGAATTACTGGGTTCAGCCACATTTGCCATGAAATATGCATGGTACTTAGCGTGTGTTTCACTTGGACTTATGGTGAGTTGCTTTATAGTTAAATAGCTTTAAATTATTGTTCCATTTGCACAGGCTTTTCATAGCATTTCTCCTGCATTTTAAAACTGTAAATGCTGAGTTCTTCCAAGGTCTAAATTGTCTAAACATGTTAACTTTAATCATAGGTGGCTTATTAAGTGTTTATAGGGAAGAAGCTTCATTAAAAAGTACCAATATTGTGGCATACTTCAAATATTGAAATCTCATCTAGTGTACCTGCAGTAGAAATGAACCAAAGCCACTGCAAAGTGAAACTGGTTTTATCCAGTGAAGTGATATTATTAACATACATTGCTGTGCTATTTTTAATATGTTGCAATTCATAGATTTGTGTGCCTACGTGTTAAATAAAGCCCTTATTGTTTCCAGGAAAACCAGGCACATGCTCATATTCTGGGAGGTGGGGGAGAGAAGAGCCTATCAACTACAAAGCAAAAAAAAAAAAAAAGGGCATGGAGTGCCTGTGTAGGTATCAGGGCTGGTGGTGTAGGGGGCTGAGAACAGGATCATTAGGGGAAGAAGCGCGTCAAGTTCCAGCTACACATGGCTACCCCCTCCACAAAGAGTGAGTTGGGGAGAGTATAGGGGCTGCTCCCGCAACCTGACACGCCCTTTCACCTGCCTGGCTGTCTGCTTCTTTGTGGGGCAAGACTTCATTGCTAGTCTTTAAAGTGCTACTTGACTGCTTTTTGTTTTGACAGTAGAGGTGTGTGTGGGCTGGGGAAGGGGACATCTAGGGAAGAGTGACGGATCACTATTTGTCAGTATGCAAAGCTCCGAATCATTTGGTTCTATTTATCTGCTCTTCTTTTGGGAGTTGGAGGGAAGCAGAGAAGTTTTTAGGGTGTTAGCAAGTAGAATGCTGATAGTTTTCCTGGCATAAAATCACTCTGTATTGGTCCATTCACAATGCCTTTAACCTCCCCTGGGTAGTCTGATAGAGCTTCAGAATATGATAAACTGAGCCACTGCCATTAAATACTATTTAGGCAGTTGACCCTAGCAGCGATAAGGCTAAGACTCCTGGAAGCAGTGGTAGAAGAGGAGGGGAGGGATGCAGTTATTCAGAATAAATCTGATAAATTCTGGTTAAAATGTTAATGGTTGAGGCAGCTGATATTGAAATGAGAAAAGGTTTTTCTCTCTAAACTATGTCAGAGTTTGGGAATTACAAGTCACTTGAAAGGGATAGAATCCATCCAAATCAATATAGAAGCATCAAAAATTACAGAGCTGGTTTGGGTAAAGGAACTTTTTATGTAATGCAACAATAATATGCTGAAGCTAGGTGTGGGATATGGTTAGAGCAGTACCCACGGTGTAGTGTTTCATTCGGAGATGGTCTGTGAGGTTGCAGGGTAATGCACAGTTGACTCTAATTAGAGCACATTATCTGCATGAGGACCCTTTACAACTAGATAAAGAGAAGGCAGAGTCCCCTTATTTAAATGAAGGTGAACTCTGGAGCAGAAGCAAATTATTCAATGTCAATTAAACCAGCTCCTAGGATGTGTGGTGACCAAAGCACATAAATGGTCTGCCATTTAAGAGCAGGATGAAAGTTGGCAGTATTTACCTTTTACCTATTTATCTATTTACATGTAGATGCTTTGCTGTTCTATGTATGAGTAAGACCAGATATAAGGAGACAGAGAAGAGAGAGCAGGACAAAGGCTGTGAGAAGGCAATGGACTAAAAAAATTTTCTCTCTAAAGAATTGCCCAAACTCAATCTTCTTTTATTGTTATCCTCCTTTCTTTCCATTGTTTTTTTTTCCTCTGGGTTGCTGGAGTGTAATGCAAAACTAAAAGCATTGAGCTGCTCTATAATTGTAGATAGTCTGAGAGAGGAAAGTTTCTGTTTTACATGTTTTGGGTCCACGACACAAAAATGAAGGAATGTAATTCTAAATAACATAGCAGCAGTTTAAAAATCATTCTTCTTCAGGTGGCTGAAAGAGACAAACCACTTGGGTGATAGCCAAAGTAGGTATTTTAATTCATAGTCTCTTTTCAGGTCCAAATAAACTGGAGCCCACATCACAAGAAGAGCATCATTTAGGGAGGAACACACTCCTTGGCAAAAAGGCTGGGAGGTGGCTACTATATGAGCTAAATCCTTCTAAAGCCTATGTACCATGTAAGTTCCCAAACATTATGTTGGCTGTCTAAAAACAGCTGAATTCCATTCTTGGTTGACTCAATACCACCAAAAATCAGTCCACTAAGGTTTTTAAGAGAAAATTCTGAGCTGAAAAAGAAATTACTCTCTTGGCGTTTGGAATCATGGATTATTGACCATGTGAAATACAGAATCCACTTTTATCCAGCTCGTTTATAGTATTTAAAGATAGTTTTCCATTTATATATGTTTGTGGTGTTCAGTGTATTTAATTACCCAAAACTTATTTTATTTCTGTGATCCACTGTGCATTTTTCAAAACAAACAAAAACTATTTTCCCTGACTACATAAGACCATTAGATCACCTGACCTTGATTCATCTAAAGCATCCACAAACTTGGGGACATGTAGGGTTCCTTTAATAACTTATGCATCACACCAGCAGGTTCAGTTTGGCGGACTTCTGATCCAAGTCTTTCATCAAATACTTCGGTTTACATGAGTGCGCTATCAAGCAATGGGCATTTATGAAAACTAGAAATAGGAGTAGTAATAACAATACTCTTGCAACCTGCTTTTCATCAAGAGAGCTCAAAGTGTTTCACAAAGGAGACTGGTGCCAGTATTGCTAGCTCCATTTGTACAGCTCTGGATATGGAGACACAAAGAGGGAATCTGAATGGGTTCATTTTCCAGGTTTATCTCCGTACAGAGCTAAGCAGGGGAACCACACAGCACTTCTCACTATCAGATCAAATGTCCATGTTGGTTTTTTAAATAATGGCATACGGGTATTGTTTCTTCACATATGAAGGTAAAAATGACCATAACAGTCAGATGGGTGATCTGTCTAGCCCAGTGTCCTGTCCTCTGACAGTGGCTTATGCCAGATGCATCAGAGGAAATGAACAGAACAGGGCAATTATAAAATCATCCAGTCCTGTCGACCAGCCTCAGCATCAGAGGTTTAGGGACACTTCTAGCCTGAGGTTGCAGTGCTGACCCTCTGGGCTAATAGCCATGGAGGGACCTAAACTCTATGAAGTTCTCTAATTAATTCTTAAATCTGGGCATGGTTTTTGCCTTCACAAGATCCTCTGTCCACAAGATCCACAACTGCCTGTATGAAACAGTACTGCATTATGTTGTTCCAGATGTACTACTTGTGAATGTGAAGGTTGCCAAAGGGGTGAATAGCACTTACTTTCTCTACATCATATTGTCGTAGAATTCTGTTACCTGCCCTCAATCACCCCTGTCACCTTGTTTCTAACCTGTACAATCCATCTCTTAATCTCTCTGCATGGAAGATATTTGCTAACCCTACTCAGTTTGTTGTCCTTCGCTGTACTTTTTCCAATTCTAATATATCTTTTCTGAGGTGAGGCAACCAGTATAGACACAATCGTCGAGTGAGGAGTACTGTGGGTTTATATAGTGCTTTTTATCCCTTTCCTAATGTTTCCTAACATTGCTGGGGTCTTTTGGACTGCCATTGCAGATGGAGCAGATGGTTTCAGAGCACTATCTGCAATAATTCCAAGATGTCTTTCTTGAGTGGCAATAGCTCATTGAGACCCTAGCCTTCTGTTTGTAAATTGAGATTGTTTTCCAATGTACATTATTTTGCACCTATCCACACTGAATTTCATCTGGCATTTTGTTGTTTAATCACTCAGTTCTGTGGAATCCTTTTGCAGCTCATCAATCTGCATTGGACTTAACTATCGTGAGTAATTTTGTATTGGCTGTGAAATTGCCACTTCACTATTTACCTCTTTTTCCAGTTAATTTATGAATATGTTGAACAAACAGCGCTGTTTTCAGTATAGATCCCTGGGGGACTCCCACCCATTATTTCTCTCTCTCCATTGTGAAAATTGGCCATTTATTCCTTCACTATGTTTCCTATCTTTTAAAAAGTTACTGATCCACTTGAGGACCCTCTCTCTTATCTCATACCTGCCTGGTTTGGTTCAGAACCTTTGGTGAGGGACTTCATCAAACAATGTTTGAAACTTCAAATGCATTATGTCTCTTGGAACAGCCTTGTTCACATGTTCATTTAACACCATCAAAGAATTCTAATAGATTGAAGCACGATTTCCATTCACAAAAGCCTTTGACTCTTCTCCAACATATCCTGTTCATTTATGCATTTAATAATCCAGTTCTTTATTATAGTTTTAACTAATTTGCCCGGAGCTTTTTAAAAAAAACTGGAATTTCATTGCAATGTGCCAGTCATCTGGTATAGCGTGTGATTCAACTAGCAATTCAGTTTCTTTGGAAGTGTTGGGTGAGTACAGACTGGGCCTGGTTACCTATTAGTATTTAATTTATTAATTTTTTTCAAAGTCTGCCTTACCACCACCTCAGTCTGAGACTGTCCTTCAGATTTATCACCTGAGCCTCTCCCACCACAAAGGTGGGTTTTGATGAACTGGCATTTTCTGGAAAAAAAATCACCTATAAATTCTGACCACTAGTGCTTCTCATTGGTTCCAGATCTGGCTCAGCTGCCTGCCTGCCTTGCCTTGCCCCACCGAGAAAGATCTCTCTTTTTCTTTTTCTTTTTTTTTTTTTAAAAAAAAAGCTCCACTTTCTATAGGATACTGGGATTTACAGTGAAGATAATTCATCTTTTAGCTCCTAAGTATCTCATACAGGGATGTCATGTAGTTATGAGACAGAAGGAAACCTTATCATAGTGGAGAAGGATGGAGGAGGGAGGATTGAAAACAGGGCATTTTGTCAGGCTGACAGACTTTACTATTCAAGTATAACAAGGGTCTGTGGTAGCGGTTTGATAATACACCAGGTTATTTTTATAAATCACTTAGATTACAATAATAATGAGGTATAGTATACAAGATTACTATATTTGCAGATTATTCTTTGTAATTAAAATCACCATTTAGTGAGGATTCATGACAACAGACCTACAAATATAGACAGGTTTTATATTTCATGCAATTAAATGTTCACTTGCAGTATATTATTCAAAGTTCCATATAGACTACTAGGAAGAGTGTGGACCCTGGTAAACAGAGGAGACAAAGATGGAACTCAAGCTTTGTGATAGTCATACTGATTGTTGGTGTTGAAAGCTATTTTCTGTAATGAATATCTCCTGTTTTAAGGAGGATTGTGATTTCATATAACATGGCACTCCACAGCCAAATTTCTCAGGGCAACCTGTTTTTACAAGTTATTTTTTCCAAGTGAGAGGTCTTCACTATTGGTTAAACTTCTCTAATCTGGAACTCTCTTGTCTGGCAACATCCGTAATCTAGTATGATTTTAGTTAGCTGGATGACCACTTATCATGGGTGTGGCCAAATTTCCTGCAGTCCCGTGCAGTTTGTTTCCAGCCACCAATCCCGGTTCTCAGTGTTCTGTGTTGTTATTAGCTGTAATTTACCCCTAAATGTCTTCCAAGTGCCCAGTAAGCAGTAGAAGTGTTGGTAATGCTGCTAGACACTATTGAACTCCTATGGTCTAGCAAATTCTCTTGTCCAGCACTGGTCAAGTCCCAAGGGTACTAGATTAGAGAGCTGCAACCTGTACTGGCCTAAGTAGGTGCTTCTAGAGATGACTTGAATGAAGAATATGTATTGGAATTTTGGAATGCATGTTTGAAGGAGATGTAAGTGAAAGGCGGCAGAGGCCTACACTCAGAAACCAGGTCTGTTAAATTAAACTATTACAGTTTAAGGGCCCAGTCCTACACTTACTGAGTGGCATGGGGCTTAATGCCCAAATGGTTCCCACCTGCCAGAATTTGTAGAATTCAGTCCTTAATTAGCATCTGCTCTTTGGTTCACTATAATTGCATCAGAAACAGGATTTCTGGCGATGTTTCAGTTATAAATTCTCATTTTAATACTTCATCTGTTTCCAAGTATATAGTGCTGATATTTTTATGCTACCTCTCAGGCAATGAAGGATTTTTATTTATTGCCTTTTATAAAACAATGGCAATGGACTCAACCATTGCAAACTAAAGAACAGTAAACAAAACTACGTTAGTAAATTCAGATTCCCAAATCATGCTTGGGCAAACTTTTCATTCTCCCACCCCCACATCCGGAAGGGAACAAAAGGTCAGCGCTCAATCTGCCATGACTTCTACTTCATCCTGGTTATGGTGAATGTTTTATAAAAGTAGCTGAGCAGCATTTTTCAATTTTATAGGAAGGGTTTGAAAGCCACTAACTAGCTAAGTATGTGTGTGCATATGAAACTTATTCCATGATGGATAATAAGGACATACGACTTTCGTATCTGGCAATATCCCTCTTAGGAAAATGGATTTCTGCTCAGACACATGAATAAAATAAAAATATGTTTGGTCAGAAAGAAATGAAAATGTTTTCTCATGACACCACAAAGCAAAAGATCTGGGATTGCTGCTGCCATGGGCTGCTGGAAATTGTAGCAACGCTACCTTTTTGGCTGTGGTGAAATGTCCTAGATTTCGCTCTTTGTTTCCCACTGATGAGGAATCATGTGTAGTGGTTTTACAGCACATGCTCCTCCTATCAGACTGTTTGCCTGTTGCCTTCCTTTGTTTCCAGTTTTTTCCCCACTTAGTATAAAATAGTTTTCCCTACTTCGTGAGTTTGCTGGTCTTTTTCTTTCATTATTCAAATCCCTGAGAGCCTGGAATTCACACACTGACACCAGCAAAGACATAAAGGACTAGTTCAGCTTTATCGAACCAGCACTGACTAAAATTTCCAAAGTCTGAGCCAATCTGTGTAAAACTTGTGGTGGATTATTTTGAAGAAGCAGAGGAGGCGGGGGACTGGGAAAAGCCTGTACTGGTAGATCAGTTGTTCCAAAGTCTCAGGGCTTGTCTACATTACATGGAAAAGCGACCCAGTAAGGATCGATCTTCCGGAGTTCAATTTCACGCGCCTGGTAAAGATGCACGAAATCAAATTGTCTGGGGTCGGCAGTCAACTCCTGAAACTTAGTGAAGGCAGCCAGGTGAGTTGATAGCAGATAACTTGATTCTAGCTGTGCAATTGCCAGAGCTAGAATTGCATATCTGCAATCGATTTACCTGCCTAGTGTAGACAAAGCCTCACTAGAGGTGGGATTTTTTTTTATTTTTGCATATGCTTGGGCTGTAACTGCACATGTGGACCATATGTAAGCTTAGAGTGCCTGGCGTGCAAGAGAATTCTCTGGCCAAACATGCTGCATGCACATAGCCATCTGAGAGATATCACTGTACCTACCTATATGTTATAAAAACACAGGTTCTCTAGAACTTGCAGGGTTAGCAGTACTGGCAGCACGTAATAAGGAATCGGACTGTTTCAATAATACACTCTTAGCCTTCAGGGGCCTGTGATAAGAGAAGTTGAATCCCTAATCTGAGATATTTGTGTGTAGACAGAACTGGGGTTTGAACTAAAGTCTCAGCTTATAGCTATACAGTAGGGTCTCAGAGTACGCACATCCAGAGTGCATGACCCTGCTTTTACGGGGCTGACCGCCGATTCATACAGCAAGCCCCTGCTTTAGGCGGCTTCACGTTTGCACAATACGAAGCTGCTGGGCTGTCAGCCTGCTTAGCTTCCCGCAGCTGCAGGCAGCTAGGCAGGCTAACAGCCCCTTCCCACTGCTTTCCCAGAGCATTGCTAGGCATCTCTCTGGAAAGGTAGAGGGAAGGATTTTAGCTCCCCTAGCTGCTGGCCCTTGTGGGCAGCCAGGCATGCTAAAAGCCCCTTCCTCTGCTTCCCAGAGCAGTGCTGCTTGACAGCCGTGCTGATTCATCCCCATTAAACCCCCTTGTCAGCTCAGCCCCCCGAAGCTTTCCCACCCCCGTGGCCCCAGCTCATTTCCCCCAGTGGGACCTCCAGCCACATGCCTGGGGCTCCCCTCCAACCTCCATGGACCTAGCTTCAACCCCTGTGCCCCAACCCCCCAGCACGCCCAGGCTGCAACCCCTCCACATGCCTGGGACCCAAACTCCTTGTGGTCCCAGCTGGCTCAGTACATACAGGGCTCCAAATTGACCCCAGCTCATGCACCCCCATTCAACCCCTCCCCCCGCCCAGCTCACCCCTCTGTGGCCCCAGCTTACCCCGCCCTCGCACAGGGTGCCAGCTTCAACCCACACGTGGGGCTCTGGCTTCCAGCCCCCAGAGCGCTGCGTGGGTCTCGAACCCCCCCCCCACTAAACCATCCCACCTCGGTGCACCCCCCATTCAGCCCCCCTGCCTGCCTCACTCCCTCCCTCCCCGTGGTCCTAGCTCACATCCCCCCATCACACTTGGGGCTCTGGCTGTCAGCCACCAGCATGCGCAGGGGCTCTAACCCCCACTGCCAGTTCAATGCACCCCTACCCTGGTTCACCCCGTTCAATGTCTCCCATTCACCTGCAGCCCCAGCTCACACCTCCCGGCATGTGGGGCTCTGGCTTCAACCTGCGTGTGGGGCTCCCAACCCCTTGTGTGTGCGCACATGCGGGGTTCCAGCTCCAACCCGCCCTACCCACCACCGCCACAGCCCCGACTCCAACCCCCGCTCTGGGCTCAACTCCGGCCCTAACCCCCTGCTGTGAGGGTCCAACCCCTTGTATGCCCAGACTCAATTGTTCCCTCCCACCTCCTCTGCAGCCCTAACCCTCCCCAGGCTTAACCTGCCTGCCCCCTCCGAGGATCCCAACCCTCCCTACCAGCCCTCTCTGACTTATGCGAAATTCAAGGTACACGAGGGCTGCATGGAACGCAGCCCTTGTCTGCCTAGAGGGATTATTGTGCTTACTGGGAGATCAACCTGGTCAGGATCGATCTTTGGGGGTTCAATTTCACATGCCTAGTGGGGATGCTTGAAATTAAACTATCAGGACTCGACAGCCGACCCTGGTTTGCCTCACTATTGTGAGGAGTAAGGAAATGATTTACCTGGAGAGGTGGTGGAACCCCATCCCTAGAGGTTTTAAGTCCTAGCTTGACAAAGTCCTGGCTGGGATGATTTGGTTATGGTTGATCCTGCTTTAGGCAAGGGGCTGGACTAGATGACCTCCTGAGGTCTCCCATAGCCCTAGGATTCTATGAACCCTCCTGTTGACTTCCCTCTGTGAAGACAGCCAGACAAGATGAGCTGTGGAGCTGACCCTAAATACGTCTAGAATGAGAGAAGCCTGCCTGCTTCTTACGGCAGCAAAAGAACTAGAATCGTTGCTGGCTGGGGGCAGTTTGGAAGCCTCTAAAAATGGACTTTTTTGTATTAATTGGGTTTTGGTTTCACTACTCTTGGAACCTGTACAACCTGGCTGGGAGCTCTTTTTCAACTCTGTAAACTCAAAAGCTTCTCTCTCATCAACTGAAGTTGGCCCAATTAAAAGATCTTATCTCATCCTCCTAAAAACCTCATGCCAACACAGCTACAATGCTGGAAAAAAATACTTTAAATCCCTAATTTTCTAAGCCCTACTTGGGTTTTCCCAAACATCTGAAATGCGTGGATTCCAATAAGTGCAAGGTGCCTAGATGCTGTTGAAAAACACACTATAGACATCTAATGCCTTTGAAATCTCGCCTTAAGGAGCTACCAAGCACTGAAATCACCAAAAGTTGTCCACATGCGTTGCTAAGGCTTTTGGATGTCCCTCCCTGATTCTCCAAGGGAGAGGAGTGGGAAGGGATGAATTAGAGAGAGTGCAGAAGAGGAAAAAATAATTCTAAGTTACAAAATGAATGGAATGTTTCTATTCCTTAAATAGGGCAGTACATATAAAGCTGGCTGAGAGGACTGTTTCTCAACAGCAAAGCCAACTTCCACTTTCACAGGCTAGCAAATGGTCATGTAAATTACTAAAAATCCTAGACTTCAGGCTTAAACTCTTCCAATTGTTTTCCCATGATGCAACTTTAAATCTCTCTTTTGAACAGTATTACATTTCCTTTCATTCCCATAAACTTCAGAAAAAGTTGCCTGTTCTCACATTTCAAACTGTGACCTAGCTCACTGGCACTTCCCCCCACCACAAGTCTGGAGAAGGGAATAATGAAATTCAGACAACAATGACCGAATGTGTGGTGTAGAACTTACTTCTTACAAAACAAATGAATGCTCCTGGGGTCCAAAACCCTGCAGGGAACAAAACTTTCCCATCTTGTGGATATAAAATAGGATGTCAGTGGTGACTTCATCTCTTTTATCAGATAAGAAATGTTTTGACAGGCATAGAAATGGAAACCATTTTTTAAAATGATAAATAAGATAAATAAATTTAAAATACCAATTTAAACAAGTAATTATTAAAATAAACCCTGCTTTCCAAAAGCAGTCTTGCAAAAGTGGAAAATGAATTCCAGAGCACTGCAAAGAATAAAATCTTTATGATTGTAACCATTTTGTACAGAACCAATGTTGCTGAATATAAATTTGCCTTTATAATGACTAGAAAAGTTTAATACCTATTGCTGGGGACTTAACGAGGACCTCCATTATCTTATACGTTAGAAGGACAATTTCTGCAGCTTTGATATTCGCTGGGATGGCACCCATCCTGCTTAACTTACATTTCCCAGAAGTTCCTTTCTCCCTCACTTACTTTTTAATTTTTAAATGTAGCTGATTCCTCAGTTTTCCTCAGCTCGTAGGAATAGGGGGATTTTGATGTTTGTGGGGTTCTTTTCAAAAAGGCCCCATGTAGATGAGCTGCATGTGATCGAAGAGTGGCTCTTTTGAAGTGCTGCAGCTGGCAGCATGCTAATGAGGCACTGAATATTCATTTCAGTGCCTCATTAGAATTCTCCAATTTGGCCATTAGCATGGCCCTTTCGAAATTTTGGCCAAGTGTAGACACAACCTGAATTGCACTATTTCTAAATAAGCTACAATGGCACTCAATGGCACTATTTCACAAGAGAGCTACGTGTCTGGACATGCTATTTCAAAATAGCTTTGTGTTATTTCAAAATGCATTTTGTGTGTAGCTGTGTTATTTTGAAATAAGATATTAGCTGTGTTATTTTGAAATAAGATACCTTCTTGTGGCTCTTAATTTAGCATCTGAAAGATGAACTGAAATACCAGTGGAATAAATACTTGTTTGAGGTGCCAACTCCTTAACTGTATCTCTATGTTGACTTACAAATACATTTTAAACATATGCCAACTTATTTTTTAATCTGCCAAGATATGAATTCAGGAAACTTTTTCATTTGTTTTTCTTTTTTTTGTTGTTTTGCAAAGCTTGTGATGTTTCCACTCTCCCACATACCGACACATTGAACTGTTTCTGTTCCTGATGGTAAATTCTTTGAGATCAGATGAAGCAGTGGCTAAAATACAGGTATTAACTATTATTGCTTAAGGTGTTGAGCGTCAACAGTGGAACTTCCCTAATTCACGCTAACAACTGAAAAAAATCCATTGCCAGCGGTGGCATTTTATGAATAGGTGAGTAAAGTTCAGGTGTCTCAGCCCATTCTGTACAGGGGTGATCAACAAGACTATGTCTACACTGCAGCAAGCTGTCGACAGAAGTTACAATTGGAAGAGATCTTCTGGCAAAACAGCTGTCAACAGATCACATCCACATACAAAAGTGGATTGAAAGAGTAATTCACTCTGTCAACAGAAAGCAGACAGACTGCCCCGACATCGTCTTGACAGAAGGGCCAACTGGAAGCTCAGCAAACAGGGCTGCCCAGGGAACCGGAAGCCCTGTCTGTCAACAAAAGGGTCCCAGAGCATCTCGAAAGCCCTTTTGTCCACAGAAAATTGTCAACAAAGGTGTTATACCTGACTGCAGAGAGGCACAATGCTGCTGGCAGAAGTGCCAGGTTTTGTCAAGAAAGTGTATTTTGCGTGTAGACAAGCCGTGGGTTTCTCTGACAAAATGCTGATTTTGCTGGGAAGACCCCTCTGATGTAGATGTAGCCTCAAACAATAACAAAAAATAGAAAAACATGGTGCTTCTATTCAATTACCCTATTAAAAACAATGTACTCTCATGTCTCAAATTGGTGAGATATATCTATTTTCCTAAAAACTATCTGCATCCATCTCTTGTAAGACATTTAGCTGGTTGAAAAAGAAAACACAGCAAGGCAGAAACTTTTATTGTATGTGCCTAGTCATTTTCAGAACAATCTACAGAGTTTAGCTCAGTGGTGGGCAACATCCTGTGGCCCATCATGTTTCTATGTGTGGTCTGCAAGACATTTTGTTAACTGTTGCCCATGCACAAAGTTGCCAGATTAGGCTGGATTCCATCTGCGAAGTTTTTTTTTCCCTACCAGTATTACTAAAGTGACATGCATGTAAAGCCAGGGCGCGTGAACTGATGTGTGTGTTGACTGTGAGAGCCATGTGTTCCCTCTGCATCCAATCAAAGTGCTGCTATTGTTCAGTCGGTACTCCCTGCAACACCCCGCAAATTCTAGGTAGGCAAGCACAGTTAGAAAATCTACCCTATGCTGGGAAACCATCTTGGTTACAACAATCTTGAGACCCAGGGGGATGAAGAACAGCCATTTATGTGGTGCATGCTCATCGTTTGTTTAGACCTATATCTTCCACTAATTTTAATGAGATATAACACTATGGTTTAGGATGCAGTAGAGCCTAGATGCTTCAATTGAGGATCAATTAGCTAGCTAGGTATATAAAAGATATTCTCTGTCCCAGAGAGTCTACAGTTTAGGCAACAATGTGTGTTTAAATCTGGGCTGTTTGGAAAACGTCACCCATTGTTTGTATCTTACACTAGCATTTACAAATCAAAGGGAAAACCTTGGTATTAATACTGTACATGTTTTCTCTTCATTAAGTCTGGCATTTCTACAAGAAGAATGAACTTATCCTAAAATTCTAGCTTATGTCATTTTGAGTTTTGAATGAGCAAAGAATGCTGGTTCTGACTCCAAATGATTGAAATGTGTCAATGAAATATGGTATTTATTAATGAGATAAAGAACTATGAAGTGGACAATAGATTTGGGAAAGGAAATGAGGACATTTTTGTGATCTGACATGATCCTTAAGAATCAATTTTCCCAGTATCTTGTATTTTAATGTGCTGTACTTTTTAATGTGTTGTACTTTTGAGAATATTCTCTTACAACATTTTTCTTAGCGTCTCCTTGTTAGCTTTATTGTACTTATGAATCATTCCCAGACAGTGGGATTCTCAGCTCTCTCTTCATTTTAAAACGGTGTGATTAGTGTGTTTTCTTTGTGGGAACCAGTTCTGCAACTATATTAAGTACAAGCATTTTGTTGTTTTAAAAATATGTAGATGCGCATAAGACAGTTGCTTCTGCTCCCCAGAGTGACCCTTCTGAAGTTTTATCTGAGCATTATGTCACCATAGAATCCAGTGAATTAGGTAGGAGAAATCTAATCTAATTATTATATCCAAGTCAATGTTTAAATTTGCATTGGTTGTTCTTTATCATTATGCCCTTAAGAATATGCTGTGGTATGGATTTTTCTTTTTTTAATATTTACTCTTGTATATTGCTGATTGAGTTTCATTTTCATCTTTAATACATTCTTAGTTCTTCCACTATGCCACATTACAGACTTCCTGACGACAAAATTTTAAGGAAAAATATTTGTATTGACTTCAGAATGCTGCAGATTAAGAGCAGATGTATTCCCAAAACATCATCTTAACTTTCATTTATGTGCTGCGTTGAACTGTCTTCAAGCCAGAAAGCGATTTGTATTTGCTAATTGAATGCAGTTTGCTAGACATACATAAAAACACTTATTTTTAGCTGCTTTATTGTTATACATTTATTTGTTCCTTCCTTCACATTGAATAAATCTGATCTATTTACTTCATAGATCTTTTTCATATTAAATTCACTGCAGTGATTCCCAGCACAATGGCTGAAAGGAAGACTGGTTCATTGATTATAAATCTGACCTGGAGGGCAGTTCCTTGCTGCACCACAGACTTCCTTTGTGGTCTTGAGCAAGTCACTTAGTCTATTTTACAACTTTGCCTCAGCTTGCATTTGTAAAACGGGAATGAAAATACTTCCTTATCTCACTGGGGTGTTGATGTTAAGATAAATACATCGGTGCTAAGATACAGGGATAATGAGAACCATATAATTACTGCAAATAGATAGTGATCAATGTTTTGAATAACCATGCAGCCTCCGTATTGTCGTCTTAAGAAGGCTGAAATGGTTTGTACTAGTCTTTAAATGCCTGGTGCAAGAAATGAACGTATATTATTGTTACTCCTTTTGACCTGCATGGTTAGTCAATAGTCAGGGTCTTACTGTGGGTTGTTTTGGCTAGGAGCACAAACTGAAGATGGAGTCAGGGTGGGCTTTTTTATTTTATTTTTATGCAATCCTGTTTGTTTATAAAGTATGTACACAAAGTTCCACTTATATTAACACAGTAGGAAGCAAACAACAGGAGGCTGTATTTTGCTCAATATTTCAAGCCCCTTGTTCCAGCCAGCATTCCACCCTAGCAGCTCTCTGACTTTTTTTTTTCCTCAGAATCATGCTACAGATCCTTCTCTGCCTGTCTCCTATCGCTTTCTTCCTGGTTCCTATATGTGCTTTTAGGTTGTTTCTGACTGCATTTGTCCACGTGGAGTTCCAGCAGAACAATACCTCCATTCAGACTTGTCCAGAACTCAACTCCTGACCAGCCTTACCAATGTCATGGTCACAACAATGATGCAAATCATGGCCTCTTGGAACTTCATGTTGGCGGTAGCATTCCAACTCCAAGCCTTCTGCTCTAGGAGCACAGCCTCCCTGCCAGAGATAAAGGGGATTGAGTCACATTGTGTTTGGTTAACTTTTATATCATATACACAAACTCCCAACGGTTCCAGTTTCCATCACAAACACACAGAGAAGACCTCTGTCCATTATATTGTGTGCATGTCAGGGTTGGGTGGGAGGTGGGGAGGCAGTGAAGAGTAAAAAAAGAGTTAAACTCTCACACCCCACATCTGAAGCATGGGGTGAATATATCTCCTGTTATGCCAGGACAGTTACCTTTTCAAGTCCTGTTTTGGAATTCCTAATCTGTTTGCAAAACTCGGCACTTGTCCTGTTTGTTCTTACTTAACTGACCCTCAAATGGGACAAACGCCCAGTTTGTCCCCCAAAAAGTGGTGGCGCATTCTCCTTGGGGAATGAGGTGGAACATTTGATGAGGAAAACTGTTACACCAAGCCCTGAGTGGCAGGGCTCAGATGAGCAACAATGCCAGGTGGCTCAAGCCAACCCCATGAGTGAGGGATGTTTGGGTAAGCAGTGATCCCAGGTGGCTCAGGCAAGCCCCGTCTTGGAGCTGGAAGAGGGCTCTGGGCTCTCCCCTCACAGTACCCCATTTTCATTTTGGGAAATATGGTCACCCTACAAAGTGTCAGGTACCCTTTCCGACACACACAAGTCACTTTTCAGTCTGAAAGCTGCACTGGGAGATATTGAATATACTTTTTTTTCTTTTTTAAATAAAATTTGTTGAAAAGGGCTGCTGGGTTGCAATCTGATGCTGGAAAAACTGTGGGACCTCCAAGAACCTGACTGTGAGGACAAAGAGAAAGGGCCAAAAGTTTCTGGGAAACCTTAAAAAAAAAACAAAGAAAAATAGAGAATTTAAAACACTAAATATATTCCAATTAGCAGAGGAAAACTATGTATAGTTTTTTTCTTTACTATTAATTATGCTTATTCTTTTCATTATAAATTATGTTTACATATGTGAGAATATGCCCTATGACCTCACCAGGTTATTCTTAAAAGGATTTTAAAAAAATGTAAAATTAACCAGCCATGCTGCATTAGTTCCCAGCCATTCCACGATATACATTGTAGCAAATGGTGCACTTTTCAGGGGTGGAAAAGCAGTCAGCTTTCTATTTTGTTTTCTCCCAGCATGCTTACTGTGCACCCACAGTCTCCTACCACATATCATCTCATGGCTTATTGCTATACTAGCTATCTAATGCCTGGAACGTGGGAAGTGCTGGGAAGGGACCATTTTCCAGAACATGGAAAGGGAAGAGGCAGAGGGAGGGGCTCAGACAGGAGGGATGAGATACTGAGAGTGGCCACTCGGGGCAGCAGCAGCATGGGACTCTGCCATCTTGCCTGTCATAAAGACCAGCTAAGAGCTCCCTGCCCCAAACACAGTGTGTGTTCCGGGTGGATAGCCTACAGGCTGCAAAGGGGGCTGTTGGAAGGAGGCAATCCCCAGACAGCCTTCAGGCCATGAGAGAGAGGGTGCTGAGCTAGGGGTCCACCCTGAGACCTCAGCCCACCTAGACAGCCTGCAGACCATGGGGGATCTGCTGGAGGTGGAGACCTGGGGTGGGGCAGTCCCCAGAGCTTCACCCCCACTTTAACAGCCTGCCGATTGGCGGAGGGGCGGTGCCTGGAGCCTGCCCCACACAAAACAGCCAGTAGGCTGTGGGGGGCACTGGAGGCAGGGTATTGTCCCCAGAGTCTTGCCAGCCCCTGGAATGCCCAGTCAAAAGGCGGCAGGATGGGGGGGCACTGCAAGCTGGGGGTAGCCCTGAAAGTGCCAGCCTCCCAGAGAAGTGCAATGCCAGGGGGAATTTGGAGGCCAGGTACAGCTCGGAGAGTGCTTCGTCCACCCCCAACAAGCTGCAGGAGGGGACAGACACTACACCAAGCAAGGCCCCCTGGGGTAGCTGCCAGCCACAGAGTCCTGGCCCCCACCTGACAAATGCACAGCCCTGGATCCCTCCTTCCCAGGAGGAGCTGCTGGCCAGGGAGTGCTGCCCTTGTGCCCTCAGGAGGAGCTGCCTCCTGATTAGTGAGTACTGCCCTGGCCCCCTGGGAATAGCTGCTGCTGTAGCAGCATTACCCTCACTGGTGGGGTGGCCCAGGTAGCCCCCCCCCCGCACCTCCCAGCTCGCTATCCTGAGACCCTGACTCTAACTTTGCACATCCCACCTGCCTGACTTCTGTACCCCTGTCACCCATCTTCAGCTGCTTACCTTGAACCCCCACCAACCCTCTGCCTCACTTATCCATCCCTTGCCCCTCCTCTCCCCTGCGCCCTCACTCCAGCATTCATTCTTCTTCATTTCTGGACAGTACTGTCATTGACACACACCTGCACGTTTTTCATTTATTCTCAAAAAATCACGTCCATTAAAGACCCAAGGAATGCCAAGTATATCTGCTGTAGACGATCCATGATCCACCACTGACCTGATACTCATGATCATATTTTTAGAGCATCGTAGGTGTGTGTTTTCCATATACACCATAGCCAGTTTGTCCTAACACACTAAAGCTCCACCATTAAACTATGAAACTGCTGAACAATTTCTACATGATGCAATGTTTTGAGGTAGATGTTTTGAGATTGATTTTTCTAAAAATACAGAGAGATCTGTGAGAGTGAATTTTGCCTGTGAGTTTGCAGTTCTCAGTCGCTTGGTAGATAAAAATGAAATATCTAGAGGGATGCTGCAAGGTTCAATAAAGTAGAAATTCCTCCTAGGGCAGGAGGAGTCGAGTCCACGTTGTTTAGGGTCAGGGACAAAATGACCTGTCCCTGTAGTAGTGACTTAGCTCAGAGCAGATTTTTGAGTCAGTTTTGTGTGCCTGTTTTCAGACAGCAGTAGAGACTGGATCACTAACAGACCCAGTTTTACTCATGTTTTCATTAATAGTCAGAAGAGGGAGTAAACCGCTGCTTCAGAGAAAGTTGTATATGATTATACATTGAAAGGTGAAAGGTAAATTGAAAGGTGTCCAAAACTTCTCAAGGGTAGAGCTATAATAAAGAGAAATAATAAAAAGGTATCAGGAAAGGTTAGGAATATTGTCATCAATAACAGTAATATTGCGCATGGGAAAAGTACAGAAAAGACGTCCATGGAAAAATAATCTGGAACATGGATATTTGCTGGGATGACACTTGGGAAGATGAATGAATTTAAAGCTTGCCACAAGTTATCATGATAGTTGTGCTGCTAATGCAAATTTTGCTTAGGCATGTTTAGCCCTCATACCAGAGGTTTTCAACTGGTGTGCCACGACAGGCACCTACATGCAGGGCCATCCCTAGGGGGCGCAGCTTCTGGGGTGAATCAGGCTACCTGCTAGTCTCCTTGTTGTCCACCCAGCCATACTTGCTTCTTCACCCAGCTCACACATCTGTTTCCCTTTCTGCCTCCTCACCTGAATCTTGGGATAAATAGTGTCCCAGTTGTACAATGTTCAGGACATGAGACAAAGGGCTAAATCTGGAGACAACCCTGATTCTGTTGCGTTGCAGGTCCCCCCAAAGTGCAAGGATGATCACTCTGATTTGCCTTACCCAAGGGACAGCTCTGCCTACAAGTATTTGAATGTGTAAAAGTAAGATTCAGCATTAGTGTTGTGTAGGGTAATACAGGTAATACAGTAAAGTCTAATGAGGAGTAGTGAGATTAAATCCAGTTCAAGGGAGAAGGGGGGCTCTATTAGACTTGAGGCCATGCTGGCAGTGATACCCTAACCTAAGCAATGATGGGGCTGAACCATCTCCATCACTTCCCAAACCCTGGCCACCAAAGCTGCGTCTACACGTGCACGCTACTTCGAAGTAGCGGCAGTAACTTCGAAATAGCGCCCGTCACGTCTACACATGTTGGGCGCTATTTCGAAGTTGAAATCGACGTTAGGCGGCGAGACGTCGAAGTCGCTAACCCCATGAGGGGATGGGAATAGCGCCCTACTTCGACGTTCAACATCGAAGTAGGGACGTGTAGACGATCCGCGTCCCGCAACATCGAAATAGCGGGGTCCTCCATGGCGGCCATCAGCTGGGGGGTTGAGAGATACTCTCTCTCCAGCCCTTGCGGGGCTCTGTGGTCACCGTGGGCAGCAGCCCTTAGCCCAGGGCTTCTGGCTGCTGCTGCTGCAGCTGGGGGTCCGTGCTGCATATACAGGGTCTGCAACTAGTTGTTGGCTCTGTGTATCTTGCACTGTTTAATGAAAGCGTGTCTGGGAGGGGCCCTTTAAGGGAGCGACTTGCTGTTGAGTCCGCCCTGTGACCCTGTCTGCAGCTGTGCCTGGCTCCCTTATTTCGATGTGTGCTACTTTGGCGTGTAGACGTTCCCTCGCTGTGCCTATTTCGATGTTGGGCTGAGCAACGTCGAAGTTGAACATCGACGTTGCCAGCCCTGGAGGACGTGTAGACGTTATTCATCGAAATAGCCTATTTCGATGTCGCAACATCGAAATAAGCTATTTCGAAGTTGGGTGCACGTGTAGACGTAGCCCATATCTCCTACTGCTATTTCTTCACCTTGAACGTTCTCCTTGCTTCGGCTCAGTGGTGTGCAGGGCTTGCATTTAGATCCCAAACGTATACCACATTCCTTTGATTTAGTCTTTAGCTTGATAATGATGGGGAAGAGGATAATTTAAAGGTTCTGCTGGTACATAGGGGAGTTCAGGGCAGGGCACATAAACATTGGCAGAAATCTGGTGGTGGGGAGGACATGACACCACGTCTTTCCCCATCTTCAAGAGAAGCCTTCGGCTTTGAAGTGTATGCTGCAGCAGCTGGTGCAAAGGATGCCAAGGCATATTTGGCCAGTAAAGTTTTCTGATGTGCATGAGTATAGAGAAAACAAGAATCAAATGGCAAACCAACTCCCACAAAAAAAAAAACCCAAACACCTGTTTGGGATTAGTTTTGAGTTGGTGACTCTGGAAGTCCATCCAAATGATATTTTAGCAGTTTAGGCTCTGATGTCTTAGGTGGCCAAATGCTTAACCTATGGCCAGCTCTGAGTACAGCACACTCTCCAAAAGGAAGCTGGAAACTCTCTAGACATAACTAGATGGAACAGGGAACAAGAAAGTGGCCCACGGAAACAATTTTGTAGTGCACCGAGTCTCCTTATCCTATGAAGAGTGACCCCAGGTGTTCCTGGAAGGAAGACCCCAGGGTCTCACTAGTTGCTTGGAGAAAGCAGCATGTGGTAGGACTCAGATGGGACCAGGTCCTTACTGCTGTTGTAACCTCCCTTCCCTGGCTGATGCACCTCACTGCACTTCTCCCCATCCTCAGCAGAGCTTTCATCTGGGGGCCAACAAGAAGCACTCCCAGAACGGGAGGAGCTGCCCCAGAGCTGAGCACTGTAAGGGGAGAGAACACATACTCTGGCACTCAGCACCCACTTCAACCCTTCACTTGGTCACCCACTGTCAGCAGTCAGTCCTTTGCTCCTTGCCAAGATCCCCATTTGGGTGCCTCCTCCTGAGCCTGGCAAGAAACCAGGGGTGGGCTGAGGTCTTGGAGGCACCAGGCCCTCTCAGAAATCTGGAGAAGCCAGGGCAACTTCCAGGTTTTGAGGCCCCAACCCACAGTAAAAATAAAAAAAAATGTGAAAACAAAGAGGCACAAAAACGAGACAGAAATTGAATATTTTTTATTTAACAAATGCTTTTCTCACCCTTTTCCTGTGCACTCATTATTGAGGGATGGGCCTAAAACCAAGTTGTGAAACTTATCAAATGTCAAAAAATTAACAAGTGCTTAAATTTGAGGCTTCCTTTGAGCTCAAGGTTGAGGCCAAACAGCCCTCCTGCCCCACTCTGACTGACCCTACAGCATGGTTCCCAACCTTTTCAGTAACAGGACACACTTCAGTGAGGCATACAATTCCACGGCACACCCACTTTTTCATCTGAATCAATTGCTCAAAGGTTACCTCTGCCTACCAACCCATGGGAGCTGGGATGCAGCATTTAAATCACTTGCAGAGCAGCTGCAAGGGAAAATTAACCAACCCTTGCAGCTTGAGCCCCAGCGGGCATAGGGTGGTCATTTCAGGGTACGCTTGGCCAGTTCTCACCACACACCCATGTCACAAGGCACACTGGTGGAAAACCTCTGCAGAAGGGGCACAGAGCCTCACTGGGCTACATGTGGGTCATTTCTTCTCTCAGGGGAGGAGGGAGTGATCTGGTGGAGCAGATTCTCCCGGGGGCTGGAACAAGTTGCAGAGTGGGGGACGCCGACAGCCACCGAACCAGCCAGGAACACCCCCTCCCGAGGTGACGGAAACCGCTTCCAGCCTGGGAGTGCAGCCGCCGCGCCCCTGCGCACGCTCCGGCCTGCTCCAGGTGCCTGCTGGGGCAGTGGAGAGCGGCTGGGCTGCGCGACGGTGAGGGGACACCAGGGGGCGCTGCCGCGCCGGGCCGGACCGGCCTCCCGCCGGCGGGGCGGGGAGAGGTACTTGGGCCGGGCTGGGAGCGGAGGTTTTGGCAAGTGACAAGTGAGAGGGCCGAGGGAGGGGAAGAGCCGCAGCCGCCCCGCTCGCGCTCAGTGCCCAGGCGGCGCGGGGAAGGGCTGGGAGGGCAGAGCCCCCCGGCGCAGCGGGCTGGCGGCGCTGCCCGGCGGATGTGGGAGTAGCAAGAGCCGGCTCAGGAATGCCCCGGCCGGGCGGCTGGCAGCGGAGCCTCCCGCCGCCGCTGCTGCTGCTGCTGCTGCTGGTGCACGCGGGGAGCCTGGCAGAGCTCGGAGGTAAGACGCGCTGCGGTCCCGCGTCCCCGGAGCAGCCGCTGCCCGCCCCGGGGCGCCCTCTGCCGGCTGGGGGGCGAGGCAGGAAGGGGTTTGTGAGTTGAGGCTGCGGGTGGCCCCGGAGGCGAACTCAGACAGCGCCTCGTTGTCCCCAAGGCGCTTCCCCCTGTGCCAGCTGCAGCCGGAGGCGGAGCAGCAGCCGAGTGTGTCCGTGCGTGCGCTGCCTGCTCGCACCGCCCGCGAGGGGAAGCAGCGGGGCAGAGGGCTGGAGCTGCTTCTGAGCCGCAGCCTGGGGCGCCCGGGATGTCCGGCCTCCTGAAAGACAATGGCAACGTTTAGGGCAAAGCGGATGAGAAAGGCGAAGCTATTGCCTTCCCCCGCGGGAAGCCGCCAGGGCTCCCCCTCCTCTCGGGGCTGGGGCACAATGAAAGCCCAGAGGAGCTGGTCCTGGGGTTACAACGGATCCTTTCTTTGAGGGGATCAAGCCGTCGGGCTTCACGGTAACACGCCCTGGGCAAGAGGCGGCCCAGATCCAGTCCCATTAGTAGGAGGCGTGTCTGGTTAGGACAACAGACCCCCCCACCCACTTTCGTTTTGTCTTTAAGCTGTATTGAGCAAAGCACCCCGGCGGCATAAACTACTAAGTACTTCTACTGCCAAAGAGCAGAACCAAAGCAAACCAGCAGTCCTGTGGCACTCTGAAGCCCAACAAAATAATTGATTAGGTGATGAGCTTCCCTGGGACGGGCCCACTTCTTCAGCTCTGGAAAATTCAGAGTTTTCCAGATCTGAAGAAGTGGGTGTATCCCAGGAAGGCTCATCACCTACTCAGTTATTTTGGTAGTCTTTAAAGTGCTGCTGGACTGCTGGTTTGTTTTGTGAAGATACCAAGTGAGGCAGCTGCCTCTCTGTGAGTGAGGTGGAGAATGACAGTATCTTTTCAAGGGGAACACTGAACAAGAGGCCTTTTCAACAACCCCTACACATCAGAAAGTTCTTTCTTTCTTTTTTTTTTAATTTAATTTAGCCAAGTCTGATTAGGAAGCTGATCATATCTTTGCTTCTGACATCTTCGCTCCCTTACTGCGTGAATATCCCACTGAGATTATTTACCTATTTATCACACTTAAGAGTACCAGAATCGATGGTCTATGATTAAATGCATATCAGATGACAACATATGATGTGGGTTTTTGGAATGAAGGGGAGAGAATATAACCAGGAAACAAACAGAAGTAAAAACTTGAACATCATTTGCGCCATCCTGAAGAATATCCTGTGAGGAGTTTTAAGTCTACAGTTTACCTCTCTCAAATTGCAAATGTTTAAATCCATTAGTTAAACACAGTTCTGATAGGCCTTTAAGTTTCACATCAGTAGTAGTCTTCTTGAAAAATACTATAACCAGGCATACGTATTTGGTTGCTTCTCCTCTGATTCTAAATATGCCCATATTTTAGTTAATGAAGTCAAGCTTTATACTTGGTATGTGCTTAATTGCTTTATAAAAATGCTTTCCAAGAGTTTGACTGAGTTGTTAGCTAAATGTAACTATTCCTAGGCTTTTAATTCTGCTGTTGACATTTGACTTAATGTCTCTAAGGTAATACTGCTCATGATGATTTGTCTTTTTAGTTCCAGCTATGTACCTATATATATTACCTATATATAGTTAACTATGACTTTAAAGCAAATCCTCACAGTTTGTGATTATTTCATTTTGAAATTATTTTATTTTTAATTGCAGCTCTTTTGATAATTTTACTTTTGAGTAATCATATAACATACACATTAAAGGAATTGATGCTTGTAACTTGGAGTGGCATTAGGAAAGTGTGCATGTTTAGGCTAAGATAGTGAAAAGTGACCAGTGACTTTTGAATGGCTTCAGAAAATGTTGAGCTCGTATAACTTAAAATCAGGCTCCCATAAGTTGTGTCAAGCTGCTGAAGTCACTTTTGAAAAACTTGGCAATAACTTATATTCAAAAAGAAAAATGCACATCAGTGACCTGTTTAAGTTTAAATACTCAGAGGCCAAGTTAAGAAGAAGTTAAGATTTTAATAAAGAGACAAGCTGAGTGAGATATCTTTTACTGACCCACATTCTATTGGTGAAAGATACAGACTTTTGAGATACATGGAACTCTTCTTCAGGTTCTAGGGTCAACATGGGTACCACACTGATGGAAACAAGGCTTTGATTAACACTAACTTAGCCATATCTCACATGCTGTGGGGTAGTTGCCATTAAAGAATCCATTGTTGCCAATAGTTACTACACAGTTGTCTGAGCCTATCCCTGTCATTCACTGTGGCCAGGATTCTGCTGTTAGATCCATGTGGGTAGATCCCACTGATGTCCATATGATTGCATGGGCATAAGATTCTTATCATACATATTTAATTGCTGGATTAGGTCTAGCCTTGGAGCAAGAGTTCCCTGATATCTGTGTGGTGACAACTGGCTAATGATGAGTCTGAATGTCTTCTGTGGAATAATTTTATGTATATAACAACATAAACATTAAAAAGGCTAAAGTTATTTTGCTATGAACCTTCAGTTTTTCATTTCCCAACCGTTTAGTGTTTAAATTAATAACTTTAATGTTCCTTTGCATGAGATTTTGTTTTCTTTTTTAATAATGCAAAAGTTAAAACCCGCAAACCAAAACCTTATTACATTACATTAGCAAAATTTAACACCACTGTTTGTTCTGTTGGATTTAGTATACATTCTGAGATAGAAGAGAGAGAATAGAGATTCTATTCTGTGCTATTTATGAACGGTATAGCAGCATAAGGATTTCAATACATTATTAATTGCTTCATTGAAATATTGTCTGTGGTAATGTTTACTCTGTTTATTCTAAGATATTAGTTACAATGTTAACTTGGTGCCACATGATGTATTGCCTTACATTAGAAAACATTTCATCATCATGAAATAAGAATTTTTTATAATACGTACAGTTATTTTTTTGTTCTAAATATGTGAGGATATAGACCCCCAGTGAAGATTTGGTAACCTGAAAATCTAAAATGATAAAATGTAGCAGATTTTGAGTTGTGTAAGCAAAAGTGTATATATAAGTGTACAGTAACTAGAAGTATATACTTTTTCCATAATTCAAAAATGGGGGAATGGATTTTTCCTTTTCCCCTAGCTCCCACTACCACCACCAAAACTCCGTTCACTTTTGCAGAGACTAATCATCTGGATATTTCAGATTTAAAGGAGGATTCCCCCTGCCCCACTTGCATTTGTGACCAATCATTTGGATATTTGGCTTTGAATTAATATCCTTATATACCTGTAATCTTAACAACTGTCAAACTGATCAGATAGCTTTAATATTGATAGGGAATCCAAGGTCTGCCTGCCCATTAAATCTACAATTTTTTATTTCATGTTTTATTACACTAAAACCATAGTTCGAAGAGTGTACATAATACGTCACATTCAAAATATATAAAGACATGATTTCTGCTCTCAAGAATTTGTCATCCAACATGCTGATCATGCAAAGTCTTCAGGATGAATATAAATTAATTCATGTGAATACAGTAGTCAGTTCACTAGGACTGCACTTATGAGTAACATTAAGCATGTCTTCAAATGTAGGTAGGACCAGGGCCTAAAATCTACTCTCATCCATTTTGGATTACCAGATAATCTATTCAGTTGAGTCATGATTATGTGATATAAATTAGCTTGCATGGTTCTTTTTAGAAATGCTATATACTCATTGTAAAAATTGATTGTCTAGTTATTGGCTGAGAGAGGGTTACATGGTCTTGGGAGCTAAAGCAGAAGCATTTTGGTGCATCGTAGCCTGCTGCATCATATTGCGTATAAAATGGCCTTTTGAGATTTAAACGTAACTTGTGCTCTGTGCAAAATGCGAACTGTTTCTTTCCTTTTCTGTTTTTTTTGTTTCCATTTCAGAAGGGTTGGCAGTCACAGTGCGGGAAACAAGACATAGCAAAAGCAAATTATTTACTTTTATGTGCATACTGCGTTTATTTTTAAATCCTCTTCCCAAAGGCAATGAGAAGTTAATTCAACAATGTTTTGAGTAAAACCACAAGGTTAGTGTGAATGTGAATAACAGGAACTCTAACTTGGCATTTTCCCCTCACACGTAACATTATCTGTGATAGCTGTTATTACTGTTCCATCTTTATTATTGTTGAATGCCAGTAGTACTGTGCGCTAAACTAGAGTTCCTGATGGATGCAGCATGAATAGGGCAATACTATTTTTAATCATATCATGAAGGGATTGATCCATAAACTACATATTTTCAATAAAAACAATGAAAAGTCCTGTGGCACTATATAGACTAACAGATTTATTGGAGCATAAGCTTTTGTGGGCAAAGACCCACTTCATCAGATGCATTCATGTTCATGCAGATATTTTAGATAGTAGCAGAAACATTACCTTTTTTGAAAGTTATCTTCAGTGGATTAGTGTGCCAGCTCCTTTGAATAGGAGTGCTGTATCCATTTTTCATCCAAAGGGCAATAATGTTCTATTTTGGTCAGTGTGCATTCAGTGTTTTTGCCGTTGACTAACAGTATGGAAGATGGAAATAGGTTTTTGAGCAGTTTGATTTTGGTATCTTGCACTTTTGTTCAACAGTTGCACTAATTACAGATAAATGACCAGTTATTGTGTATCACTGTAATTATGTCCATAGAGAATGAAGTGCTAATTCTATACACATAGAACATTAACTTAAGCCTTTGCAAATGAGATCTTGACAGGGGTGTACTTAAAGGTTTCTTATAACTCTGAACAAAAAAACCATTCCCTGAGGTGTGACACTACATTCTGATCTTCAGAGGCACATACAGAAATGCAATAACATTTTGAGATTCTACAAAGCACTTTATAATAGAAAATTCTTCAAAATTCTGTAAGTAAATGCAGCTGCTTCTAACATACTAGGTATCTTAAATGTCAGAAATATTCAGAAAGATAACTAACACACAATAAATGGTATACCCCTTGCAGGCCCTCTCCTCTACTGTCATCTTGCCAGAGTGAGCTCAGTTGTGACATTTATGTTTAAAAATATGTGAGAATTTTAGAAACATTAGATCTAAATTTAGGCTATGCCTTGATTACAGTGACTTGTCAACAGAAGTTTTTGTCAGAAGATATTGTCCAACAAAAATTTTTTCGACAGATGGTGGCCAAACTGCCAAGGGGATCGTTGCTGCTCTGTTGACAGAGCGTGACCAGGCTGTCCAGCTACTCTCTTTACAAAATGGCAAAGTGGAAGCCCAGCAGAGAGGCCTGCACAGTGTCCTGGAAGCCCTGTCTGTCGACAGAGTGCCCCCTGGAACATTCAGACTGGCTTTCTGCCGACAGCAGCATTATGCCTCATGGGAAGCAGGATAAGACTGTTGACAAAAGTGCTGCATTCTGTCAATTTACTGTCAACAGAACGCCTTGGGATTCTGGATGCTCCCTGGGTTTTGTTGACAAAACACCAATGTAGGCATAAAAATGTGTATTCTTCACTATGTCCATGTACAGTACCAATCTTGTTATGATTACTAGAGTAAAGCTGAGCAGGAAACACGCACAAACATTTTAGAGGTGATACTGCTACCTGAACCATAGATAAACTAGGCAGATCATATCATAGTCTGATCTTGGCAAAGCTAGTCAATTTCACAGCTTGTCATTCATTAATAAAAAGAACAATATAGTGATTGTTTGTATTTTTAATATGATTCCTACAAGTTAAAATTCTCTTAAATGAATATGTTTAATAAAATATTCTGTACATTTACTGCATATTTGCTTACAGTAGCAGCAGTGAAAAACTAGCAAATCAGGCCTTACTTTTTTCTTGTTTATTGAAAGTAGTTGGACTATTTCTGTAATTAAGTACAAGCACTACTCTCGTAAATGAAGGTTTGAAAGACTAGGTCTAATACTTTATATTATTAGAGCAGTTTGAAAATGTTGATTACCAAATAAACTCTGTTGTAAAGAGTTATCATCAGCTTGGTTACTTATCAGTATTACACCTAGCACCATTGGGCCCTGAATTTCGATTAGGGTTCCTAATAATAGTAATATTGAAGGACATTTAACTCAGTCATTTATAATATAAACAATATAGAACTGAATGCATGAGAGCAATTTTCAATGACATTTTATAATATAATATTTTGATTAACTGAAGTGCATTGTGCTAATTCCTTGTGTCAACAATTTTAAGAGATTAAAAAAAAATTTCAAGGTTTGTGACTGTTTTGGTATCTACAGGATGACCCAGGAAAACAATTCTCACTTTTTGCTATATAGTTACTAACAATATTACTTTCATTGTGAGAACTGGTATAATGTTATGTATGGGAGGCTGTCTTTGGTTTTATTTAATTTTGTTTATATGTCCATTTTAAAATATAGTTGCACCAGTTTTAAATATCAACAGGACCTAGGAGCGTGAGATGGTCTGCTCAGCTATAAAATGGGGATAATTTTGGCTTACGTTGGTACTATTAATGTTTATAAAGCTTTTTGAGACCCTTTTGTGAAAGATACTGTTGTAAATATAAATATGTTTCAGATCTGCCGTGCAAAGTGATGTTAGATTCCCATTCAGCCAGATCTGTAAAGTTTTGAAACAAAGGCTGTTTAAGAAAAGCAAGCCCTTTCTAATGACAGAAAGCAATAACACAGGGTTCTCAATATCCTTTTTAGGTTCTGTAGTAAAATCCCCTTCCTGAAATGGAGCCAGTTGAGCTCCCCTGCCTCCACATCATTTTGCAGAGTTGCATTTGAAAGGAAATGGCTAGTGACTTGTGAAGAGAATCCCCAGGTGCATATTGGTAAGACAGACACATGGATTTGGGGGATGATTAAGTAGATGTTATCACTTGAAAACAATCAATTAAATGAACCAGGAAAAACACCAACCAGGATGTCACTGTCATTCCTGAGCAGTTGCATCTTGTCTGACACATTAAGGGATGCCCACGCATGCATCTGACAAAGTGGGTCTTGGCCACAAAAGCTTATACACCAAAATATCTGTTAGTCTATAAGGTGCCCCAGGATGTCTTGCTGTTCTTGAAGATACAGGCTAACTCAGCCACCCCTCTGATATTAAGAGAAGAGAAACTCAAAGTGACTGCAATACTTGTTTTTGGTTTTTTAAGAGCAGTGCATGTGTTGCTAAATCTGGGCAAAAGTAGGGTGCAATCATTAATGTTTTATTTTTAAAACATGACATGCCACTATTGACTCTGGCTCTGTATGCTGGGAGTGAAATTTACCCCACACGGAAAGGCTGAGCGAGGGCTATGTACCACTTACGCCTTTCTGTGCGCAGGGCTAGGTTTTATGCTAGCTGAGTCGTGGAAATAAATAAACGTTGTTCACTTTATTACTATGCAAAATATGTTTGAATAATATTCAAATAATTTATCCATCAGCTATAGTTCATATAGCTGCATTGTAGATATGTTAAGGAACATATGAAAAAAATTAAATCCCACCTTTTGACGTATGTTCTGTTTTTTCTCAAATGTACATGTACAGCTGTGTGACATGGTAAAATATGGGTTGTGTTCCAGTCTTAGTCTCTGTAATGCCTAACTTCCATTACCGTTAATTAGAGTTGGGTTTGTGGAATCATGCACAACCTTAATTTAGTGTGTTGTGACCTGAATCCCTACTTAGCAGTAAAAATTGTTTTCTTTTTACTGATCTATTTTTACAGCGTATTGCTATTAAGGTATGATTTTAGTCCTCTTCAGCACTTGTCCTGCTGCTGTTGTGGATCCCAGAAATGTGAGTGCTCACTATGAATGCCTCTTAGCAGGATCAGCTCCTCCTGCAGCAGGTTCATATGGCAGTTACTAGAGACCATGGCATAAACCTGCATTTTATTAAAATGGTTTTCTGAGCTTTCGAGGTCACATGTTGAAACTGATACTTCACAGCAGCTTCATGCTATCTGCTGTTCTGTTCCTTCCAGGGCTGTCAGTGAACTCATCTTCTGTCTCTTTCCCAGATGCTCTACTTTTTCTGCAGCTCAGCTCTAAACATATGCTCCAGGAGTAGTGAAGTAGCTGGGAAAGAGACAGAATGGTGCAGTCCTGTGTCAGAGCACAGCAGCAGGCCATGGGAAATCAGAAGATCAGAGATAAGAAAGGAAAAATGTTAAGTAACTTTATAACCTCATCACATAGTCCCTCCAGAGAGTGGAAATATATTAGAAGACACTTTGTCACCCCTGGCACTCAGGATTGACTTTGGAGGTGTATACTCTTTCAAATTCACAGCATGGGAATTCCTCTCCAGAGATAAACATCTTGGTTTCATCAACAGGCAGCGTTTTCTCTTGAACTGCTGTGAAACCTTATTCTCAAAGGCTGGAGAAGTAAGCGTAACATGCTAAGAGTGTCATGCGGCTGCCCGTCTAGTGGCTACCCCCTTCCCTGCTCCCCATTTTGTAATAGTACCTAAAGAACTCTTTTGGCTCAAATGGTAGAGGGTCAAGGCTGTGTTTTTAATGCTGAAGGTGCCAGGCTCAGTCCCCGCTTGTAGCTGTAGGTGAACATCAAAGGCCTTACTTTCAGAGATGCTGAGTATCTGTACTGCCCACTGATTTCACTTTCAGTCGTGGGTGCTCAGTATTGCTAAAGATCTGGCCTCAGTCAGGCTTGTTTTAGCACTGAGAATTCAAACAATTGTTCTCAGTGATCAGACTGACTTTTTGGGAGGTCTCCGGTACTCCTTGTTTGCTGGTTGTCTTAATATTTCTCTGCAATGAGCCTCTTGCATTTCAGTGCTCCTGGCCAGAACCAAGAAAATAACTGACAAATAACAGTGATGCTTCCAGTGGGAAATACCTGGATAAGGTCCAGTTTGTGTTTTGGGCAAAGGTTTGGGTAAGTTCTTTACTTGCCTGAACTTTTTCCCCAGCCATAACTGCTATGATGAGTTCATTGTGAAACTTTTAACATAATCAAGGTCTTAGATTACAGTATCATAATCAAGCCGGGCTATGTATTTGCAGTGAAACTGAAAACCGTATGTAACCTGCTTTGTTTTTGCTTCTTGCTACATGCTTAAAATTCAGATCAGGTTTGTCAAAACTTTTGCTAAATTTTTTGACCCTATTCAAAGAACCTGCGACCAGTTATCAATGAAGCAGGTTGGTTTATGGTTTCATATTTACATCTGTGCAAAACATGCAATTTGTGGTGATTTCACTGCATATAAAAGTCTGAGTTTCACACAGCTCTAAATTTATAAAAGAGAATACTGTCTTTTCAAGTGGGTTATGGTGATTCCGTCCAGTCTTAGTATTTTTGTGCTGTATATTACCATAATACCAGTAAGACCCTGTCCAAAAGAATTTAGCAGTTTAAAGAGACAAGACAAAGGAAGCATTATTTATGTTTCACAATAACTAAACTTAGCCGCAGGATGACCAAGTGACTTCTGTCTGATTCCTATGTAAGCTTATAGATCTGTGAATTGAAACCAGCTCTCCTGAGTCACAGTTGAGTGCCTGAATCACAAGAACACCTTTCTGATCTGCTTTGGTTGAAAGGCAGTGGCATAGCTGTGAGGTTCCTTGATCGTTTTAAAAAAAAAAAAAAAAAAAAAAAAAAGAACAAGGAGGAAAGAACAGGTCCTGAATACCTGTGTAATGAGACAAGACTTCTGTTGGACTCTGTAAAGAAGTGGGGAGCCACGAAACTTTAATGACTCTAGGTCTTAGTGTTTGTCGTATGAACGGATTCTTATTTGTTATCAAACAGACTGTTTTTATTCTCTTTTAGCTTCAGCCTCAGCCTTTGTTACAAAGCATTATACAATGGATATGTTTGGTTAATCTAAACCAGTTTGCAAACTGCATTTTTATGACAATATGAACATATTATGTGGAATTGCTAATCATTGAAGTCTTTCAGATACCCAGACATCTGGCTAATGCAGAATGGATTAACCAGGGCTGAGTATAGTCTTTAGGGGATTAAGTGGGTGGAACTCCATACAGCAAATTGAAACAATTTTTAACTTCTTGATAGATTTTTTTTTCTTAGATTTACAGAAGCTTTTCATTTTTTTGCTTCTCCGTGGGGAAAAACGTGTATACTTGTAATGTATACATACAGCATGTTTTAGTGGCCTTACTAAAATGTATAAAATCCTTAATCTTTTAACTTTTAACAGGGAAATAAGGAATAGAGTGATCGAATGGCATAGCTGCCATCAGCATACCGGAATGACTACAACACACAAGCTGTTTTTACTCATTTAAAAATACCCCCAAAACTAGTCCTATGAACCCATTTTCATATAATTCTTCAAATGTATTTTAAATATTTGTAATCTTTAACTATCATTACTGTGAAGATACACAATTGGTTGCATATAATGATCCTCAGAACTGGTACAGATATAGAAATACTAACTGTGTGAACTTTAGAACAACTTCATGGTTACAAGATGTGTCTAAACTACAGAAGAAATTATTAGAGCTAAAATTAGGAGGCGATCTAAGCTCTAACCAATAAATTGAGCTCCTCTTACTATATTTTTTACTCTTACACAAAACCATTACACTTAGTGCTGCTATTTTCTCCATAGAAAAGTAACATCATTATGACAAGTGAATATTAAGGTGACAGTAAAGCCTCCTGTTGTTTAAAAGTTGCTGCTAGTTGGTTACACTAAATGATTGCATATGGCAATGGATGATTGGGGCTGGTACTGAAGTCCATTCAGGGGCTCAAGCTAGTGCAGAATGTATTTGCCTGCCTTCCAAGTGCTGCCAACTGGTGTGGTATTCACAGAGGTGAAAATGAGCCAGTACAGTGTACAGGTAAGAAAGTGCCTGAAGTAGCTTTTAAGGGCATGTCTACGCCACTGACATTAAAGTTTTACCATGTAGTCACCACTCCAGTCTGTAATAAAAACACCTTTGTGAGAGGAGTAGCCCCTAGCTCTGGGAGCATGGCTCCCAGTGCTGTAGCACCGTCTACACTGCCACTTTACAGCACTGAAACGCATGTGTGGCTCAGGGAGTGTGTGTGTGTTTTTTTTAAAAACACACCTGAGCAAGGAAAGTTTCAGCACTGTGAATGGCAGTGTGGACAAGCTCTCTCTGTTGAAGTCATGCAAGGGGATCCACCAAGTTAAGTGTGTAGAACTGGAGGTGGGAAGGAGGGTTGTGATATGAACATACTGGTAAGAAATTTTAAGTTACTTTTTAGCTCTGGGGGCTCAGTTCTCTTCTCTAGCTTTCTGTTAAAATTATGAGGCAAGTCAAGGTGTCGCTGATGCTCTGCACACCCCTGTATGGTCTGGTAGCTGTCCTTTAGAGCAAAATTGTCTTTTATCCCAGGTACCATTGAATCACTTACGATCAGCTGGGAAACGTTTGCTGTTGGCGCCTTTAAGTTTGAAACACTTCACATCTGATGATAGAGCTTCCTGAATGGAGGTCTCTCCCAGTCTTTAGAACTCAGTCTTCTCAGCAGCTTCTCAGAGCCCAAACCTAGAGCCTCCAGTGGCAAGATGCAAGCAATGCTTTGTCTTAGGATGTGATTAACTGTTAGGCTCTTGTCTTTGTGGTTTAATATACTATTCCTTAATTTGATCGCCCTCACAATGGTAAAATAAATTAATGTGCTGTGAACATTCTGATAGCTTTGGGAGCTCCAGCTCAATCCAAGCTCAGCTTTTGACTCACCCTCAGTGAGATTTAGTTGCATCCTTTTAACTAAGTGAATCTGAATAATGGGAATAATTGAAAGCTATGTGGGATAACAGAGATCACTGTGAAGTGCTATGGTAAGAAACAGGCTACTTAGCCAGGAAAGCGTAAGGCCATCAGAACTTTGAATTCTGCCACAAGGTATGGGTCATTCCCCTGCTCATAAGCTGAATTATACCACACTTTGTTTTCCCATCACACTGTATTTATGTTGTAGATATCTAGTGTAAAACAGGGGCTTTTTGCTACACTCAGGGAGGGAATATTTTATATGTCGATAAACCAGTTTTCAGTACATCCGACAGCTGTGACAAAGACTTAAGAGGGCTATCTGAAAAAAAAAATGTGAAAGACTCTTCTCTTCTATTAGGTGAGCACTTACAGGAAAATACCCCAGGCAAGAGAAATATGCACAGTTTAATTCTTCTCATAGACGATCTGTCTGTACGTTAGTGATAGGGTGACTATCTGTCCTGCTTTTAACAGAACATTCCCTTATTTAGGCTGCTTCACAGGCATCCCGACTTTTTTAAGTAAATGGGCCAATTGTCTCATATTTTGCAGGTCTTCAGTTCCACAGCACCAAGTGTCTCGGGGCAGCAGCCCCTCCACAGGGTGGCTTTCTTGCTCCCCAGCATCCCACATCTAAGAGAGGCAGCTCCTGCTGAAGGGAAGCTCCTCTTCGGGGTGGCTGCCCTGTTCCCTGGTGCAGCAGCCACTGCTGCCAGGGACCCCTTCCGTGGGGCAGCTGCCACGTTTGCTGGCCCTCCTGCAGGGAGGCTGTGGAGCCCCTATTCTCGGCACCCCTCCCACATGGTGAGGTGATTACAGATCCCCCACCCTCTGCTTCCCTCACTGAAAGGCTGTAGAACCCCCATCCCCAGTGCCGCACTGTGGGGCAGCAGCCCCCATCACTGAGGAGTCCTGCCATGGGACAGCAGCCCCCCATCCCCAGAGACCAGCATCCAGTATTTGCCATAGGGCAATGTGGTCCCCCTAATTATGAGTTTCTAATTTATCAGGGTTCAAAAGAAGATATTTCTATAACCTTTGTTTTTAAACTGTATGAGCATTTTGTATCTGGTTTGCCATTGTGACTGATAAGAGTCTGTTCCTGAGATCAGACAGATTCTGACGTCATGGTTGTATACAAGTTGTCTTCAACATGCAGTCTAATTTAAATCCAGCTGTGGTGTTTCTGACCCATCAATAGCATAGAATCATCCCCAACCCCCATGAGAATGGTGAGAAATGTGAAAATACAATTTTGTGGACTTTCCAATGAGAGAAACTAAGTCAATTTTTCACACACTCAGCGGCTGACTGTCAAAATATTAGGAGAGTTGCTCTCTTGACTTGTCTTTCTGGCAGGTGATTTACATTTCATTCTTTGCGAGCTGCTCTCAGGTTTGGTCTTTGGATTGCCCTACTGAACAACAGTAAGGAAAAGTCATCCTGTCATGTGGCTGAGCGTCAATGACTGCCCTCAAGCACTCAGCTTGATAGCTGTAGCCCTAAGGCAAATAGACCAGATAGAAATGTCAAAATGGAAAGTGCTAAGATCAGTAAATAATCAACAGTTTGCTTTTGACTGCCAAATGCTATACGAGACATGTCAGATCAGCTTTCCAGTTTTTCCTCCGGAGGCTGGCATTTAAAGGCAGTGCTGTGAAGGTGCTAAGATTAGATGGTCCCTTCTGACTTTAAGATATATGAATCCGTGAGATCATGATGTTTTTGTGGAGGTTCCTTGGCCGGTCTGGAAAGTTAATGGGATTCAGTTGCCAGCTTTGGAGGGATCACTGCAAGTTCTACAGTCAGAGGTTTAATGGTTTGGGTGGTGGAATCTCACAGGTCAGTGGTATAAAAGCAGGTAGAAGGTGGGGGTAGAAACGTGAGAATACAGTGTTCTGTAAGCAATTTAGAGCAGGTTTTCTTGACCTTTTTCTTCCTGCAACTCCCCTGACCCAAGCATGCTATAAAAATTCCATGGCCCACCTGTGCCATGGCAGCTGTTTTTCTCTATATAAAAGTCTGGACCGGTATTAGGCTTTACCAAGCAGGATAACTGGCTGAGTCCCCATGTCACAAGGGGCCCCTAAAAGGTATGTTGCTCAGATTTCAGCTTCAGTCCTGGATACCAGGGCTCAAGGTTCTGAGCTTTAGCTTTCTGCCCTGGGCACCAGTGAGGCTCATGCTGGCCTTGCTTGGTGGCCCCTGAAACCTGTTCATGGTCCCCCTCTCCTTGAGAACTGGTAACCCAGAGGATCCTGGAGTGTGTAAGAACATTTGTTTTGTTTTTTTTTCCCCAATGGAGTAGTTCATAGGAGTCCACTCCCCCAGGTAGTTCGATTCTTAGTAATATCGTTATGAAGGCCTTTGGCTTGAGGAGCTCTTCCGCGTTGAGAGAGCCCTTTGATGGTTGGTGAAAGTCTATGGCCCCGCTTTATGCTGAAGGGCACATTGAGAGCCATCACAGGCCCTGTGCTTTGGGGGGGAGGGAAGAGTGGGTGGCTCTTGAGCGGCTGCCTCAACCATTCTGTGTTGGGAACTGGAGGGCCCAGGGCATGATCTGGGGGCCTGGTGCAGCAGCAGGGGTCCGCCCCCTGCACACACCACAGCAGCTGGAGCTGGTGCAACCTTGCAGCCTGCTCTGCTCTGCTCTGCCCCCCTGCCCATCTGCTCATCAGCTTCCTGCTGCTGTGGTAACGTGGAGCTGGGAGAGGACTGCAGGCAGAGCGGAGCAGGCTGCTGGGTTGATCTGGCTCCTGTCACTGTGGTGAGTGGAGGAGGAACGGTTGGCCCCTACTTCTGACCCACACCAGGCCCCCTGGTAATCTTCCACCTCATGTCGCTCAGGGAAGGGGGCTTTGGGCAAGGGGATGAAGCAGGGTAGGACTTGAGTGAGGACAGGACCCAAAGCCTGGGGCACAGGTGGAGGAGTTGCCCCAGACCCCATGCCTCACTAGGGAAGGCCCTGGGCCTACTAGATGGTCATAATGTCTCTTCTGGGTTTAAGATCTATACATGAGTTTAAGCCACCTGGTTTCTCAACAAGGGTTTGGGTGATATCCTGTGGGAGGCCTCGACGTGGCAGTTGTCAGTGGGCTCTTCCAGGCCATTGTAGTAAATGTGCAAGTGTCTGCATGAGGTACTCTGGATGTCCATGGGCACAGCAAGGTTGTCTCTGCAGGGGACTTTGGAAATAGAACTCGGGAAGTGTAGCTACGTGGCTTCCATTTTTTTTTGTTGGATTTTCAGCCAGCTCTATAGCAGTCCCATTTTCAAATCACTTAATTGTCAGTTCTGTTTATAACACCTCCGTGCCTGCCCCCACAGCAAATTATTATCTCAAAAGATTATCTGCAGTAGTCTCACATGCACTGATGGTAATAACTAGAAAGGCCTAAGGGGAAGAATTCCATCTCAACTCTGTAAGCGGAGGATTAAGTGTTTATGCATTCAGCACAATTTGCTAAGAGATACTTAAATATGTATCTGTCAAAGAAGCTGTAAAATTGTTTGGAATGGCTTAGGCAATAGTTATATAATGATAGGGATGCTTCAAATTTCCTTTCCCTTTTCTGTGTACTACCTTGCAGTTAGTTTTGTATCATAACACCTTCTCTCTTCTTGTACCTGATTTTTGCAAGTCTCTATGAGAAAATGCTTGTCTTCTTGAAGGATTATAGCTGTTCACTTAGTTCAGATTCCTTCTATTTGCGTGAAGTAGTACTGTTACTGTGAATTACTGACCCCAGAAACGTCAATTCATTAAATTAATTCCCTTCTTCTCTGTGATAGATTAGTTTTCAGACTTTCTCCTTTATTGACTTAGTTTAAGCTCTGAAAGAAAATCAGGAATGAAAGCTCTTACATCCAAATCTTGTTCATCAAGCAGTGGGACTGAATGATCACTTATTATTCATACCAATTTAATCAAGAGACTCTGATGGACTTGTTGCTTGACTCCATTCACAAGTATATGCCAGTTTTTTTAGGTTTGATAACTGCTAAAATGCAATCAATCAGAATCTTTTCCGTACAATAATACTTCCATATTGGGCTCATGATGAGTGTGCTCTTGTGCAGAAATGATCCAGTGGTGACTGCATTTTACAAGCTAGCTAACCTTGAGTATATAGTTCATATTCTCTGTGGTTTTCTCTCAGCTTCTGTGGAAGCCTAAATAGTCATTTGTTTTAAATTGTATCTTTGTTTCCAAATACAAGGGAAAAAAAGTGTTTAGATAATTAAGGAATCTAAGACCAATAAGCCTTGGATTTTGAAGTGACTTAAACACTATTGAAAATTTTACCCCTCTTCTTTCTCTCAACTGTCTTGTATATCCTAAGAACTAAATCAATGACCTGGCTAAACCAAGACATGGCTTGGCTGAGGTAGTTGAATAAACGGTTAGTTTGTAATAAATTTACAGACTTTTCTGTACTCACACTCTACAAAAATATTTTATTTAAACCCTTTGAAATAAATGAATGTGATTCCCTTGCTAGCAATGTTTATTTTTTAACAGTTAAAATGATTTTTAACAGCTACATTCTGTTGTACAGAAGGCTATATAAGCAGATGTTTGCACTGGAACACAATAGGTATTAGAAGGGGCTGAAGCCATTAGTTCGCCTTTTTTGTATGGATCAGAAATAAAGCAAATATTAAATAGACTTAATGGGACAAATTTTGCCCTCACGTGCTGCTCACCTACACCTTCAATAAGATCAGTCTCGGAGCTCATTTTGTGGGACTTGAGTAATTGACATCAGAATTTTATTCAGCCTTTGAATAAAATTCATGTGGTGGAATGTAAATCCTTGATTTTAGTACACTGATGAAATCTTTATAAGAGCGGGTTCTTTATTCAGTTGACAAATATTGACTTAATTTAGTGACAGCTTTATTACTACTGTATTTGGGGAGCAAGTTGAGAAGTTAATTTTCTGTTTATATATCTGAACAGAACTTGGTCATTTATCTATATGTCATTGTACAAAAATTAAAGAAAACATGGTATGCAAGAAAGGGTCTATTTGTGGAAGTCTGAACAATCTGCTAATCTTCCTTTCTCAAGAGCTATTAAGTGTATTTTGCAAAAAATGTAAGTGCTTTGCATTTTGCTTCATACAAAGAAAATAAAATGCAATTTCTGCATCCTGCACTGAGTACCAAGTCAGCAAACATGGTTTTAATTAGTACCAGGGTTACACCATGAAGCACAACTTTCTTATCTCTGAATGAATCACCCTTGAAACATATAACATACTACAGGTTGAACCCTCTGGTCCTGGGCTCTCTGCTCCATCAACATCTGTTGTCCTGCTGGACCATGGATGTTGCTGGACCAGTGTCCCAGCCACAGAGGTTGCCAGCAGCTGGGAGCTCAGCTCGTCTAGAGGAAAGCAGTCGCACTGGCTGGGAGCAGAGCTGCTGCCAACCCTGGGGCAGGGAGGCCCTGCAACCAGAGGTGCCCAGAGCGGCCAACCCCATGGCAGGGAGCCTGCGGGGGTGCAGAGCCGCCCCCTTCCTTAGGCAGGGAGGCATGGGTGGTGGTGGGTGCGGAGCACTGCTGGCTGGAGTGGGATGACCTTGAGTGGCCTGACTTCCCCTGGTCGGGCAAACTCCCTCCTTTGGGATGGCTCAGGTCCTGAGGGTGCCAGACCAGGGAGATCCATCCTGTAGGAAGGATGTGCAACTTCTGTTTCTGCATAGCAGCCTGGCGGAAAGCTCAGTGGTTTGAGCATTGGCCTTGTAAACCCTTGAGAAGGACATTTAGGGATCTGGAGCAAATAGATTAAAATCTGTCAGGGGTAGTGATTGGCCCTGACAAGAGGGCAGGGGACTGGACTTGATGACCTCTCAAGGTCCCTTCCACCTCTCTGAGATATGTATATCTCCATTTTCTAGGCAGTAATATGAATGTTCAGTTTTCTTAATTAAAATATTTCCTGTTGTCATGGTGCGCCTCTTTACGCTGCAGTGGTCATCATCCTTCTTGTGATCCATCATCCATTTCATCATCCATCATGCAGGTGTGGTCTTACCACAGCCTCCAAACACAGTGTTCTATTTTTATTTTCCTGGAAGAAAAATGTGCTAATGAAATTAAACTTCATTTGCATAATCCAGAGTAGTTCAAACTGAATACAGATCCTAATGAATGTACAGTCTGTTTCTAATTAAAAATAAATATATAAATAAAATTCTTAACGTGTTTCCCAGATTTAATGTATGACTTGAAATAAGAATTTTTTGTTTCCAATTTTTAAATCACTCTATATCTCCGGGTTAGCATTTGATAAATTATTTGTTATTAGATATAATCCTTTTGATTATACCACTTCCTATAGTTGCATAAACTGTATAAGGCCAGGCAATGAATAACAGTGCTCTAGGCACTAGCTTATGCTTCACCAGTAAGAGGAAGAGACTCTAAAACAACCCAGAGATTCTAACTTATTTTATTTAAATTGAGGATTCACTCTTTGAAATGGGGAAATTAATACATTTTTTTTCTGTTTCCTATGTGGCTTCTCTTTTTTTTTTTTTTTTTCCTTGTTTACTCATAACTTTGGGGTGAAGTGACAGAATCGTTTTTGGACATAGGAAAAGGGTTTGTTAAATACCATTCTGAATTCTGTTCATTCTTTGGACCTATAAGTCTTTAAGTAAGTCAAAAGGGAAAATATCTTATTGTACTGTTCCTATTTAGGCTTAGTAGAGTTTGGTTTTTAGTTTTTATAATTTGACAGATAATGTTTATTTTAAAGCATTTTATATTTTTATCAGTGTTAACTTTTCATAGTTGTGAAAAATTACCAGTTTTAAATATTTTCTAATTTGTACTGGTTAAAATGTTGTAGGTGGGGGAAATGATGGGAGGCAAGCAATAATTATTTAGTGACAGTCTTGAGATTTTAAAAGGTAAATATTCATAATTTGTGTTTTAACAGTTATCAACATGACATGTCAAAATATACCAAGTAAATATCCTAAAGTCAAACTCTGAGTTCACAAGCAGCATTTTTCTTTATCTATTTGTAAATTTCATTTATTGCTGATGGAATATTTTTTGTTAGTTTGTACGTGTATCATGAAAATGACATTTACCTATGAAGTCAGTTCATAAGACATAGTTCCTTTTAAGACTTTTGAGTCCCTTGCAAAATTTGGTGGTTTTGGCAGTTTCAGATGAGTTTTCTTGTAATAATCTAGTAACGCTGATTTAATGAATGATTTGAATATCCCTGTCCTCGTAGGAGCTAAATGTTGGTACATCAAAAGTTTTCTTCTGCATTTGGGTTTGCAAATGAATTGTGAAGGCCTTTCTTGCACACACCCCTTGGTGAACTCCATGCAATTGTCTAGCTGAGGATTTGAATATACTTGAACCTCTCTAATGCAGAACTGTCTTCTCTGGCAAGATCTGTAATCCAGCATGATTTTAGTTAGCTGGACAACCACTTATGGGTGCAGTCAAATTTCCCATGGTCCCATAAAGTTTGTTTCCAGCCACCAGTCCCGGCTCTAAGAGTTCTGTACTGTTGTTTAGCTGTAATTTACCCCTGAATGTCTTCTAAGAGCCCAGTAAGCAATGGAAGTGTTGGTAATGTGCTAGACAACATTGACTTCCCTTCGTTCAGCACCAGTGAGGTCCCAAGGATGCTGAACGAGAGAGGTTCAACCTGTACATATATTATGTTGCATATATTATAGTTATATATAATATAGAACTTCTTTGGTAGTAGTGTGCTGATACATGCTAACTAAGTCTTTGGGAATCATCATCTCATTCAGAATGCACCCATTCTATTACTTAGTAGTGCTTTTAAACACTACACTTTGGTTCTGTACCTTAGTCTTCCCTGGTTTCCAGTCCATTTCTATAAGCAGTTCAAGGCGATGGGGTTTTCATCAATGGGATCCTAGCTGGCTCATATCAGAGGGGTAGCCGTGTTAATCTGTGTCCGCAGAAACAGCAAGAAGTCCTGTCATGATCAGCATCAATAACCGTGGGCTCAGCGCCCGTTGCTGTCTGATGCCTCTCTCAGTATTTCATTCCATCTTTCCCTGTCCAGTGCGGAGTGGCTTAGTTTCTGTAGACTAGCTCCACACCAATCTACTATATCATCTATCCATTCTCTGTGGTGTCTGCCTCTCCTATTTGAGCCGTCCATTATGCTGAATACCAGGGTCTTGATTTTTCATTTGTCGTTCATTCTGCAAATATGCCCAAATAGCTGTAGCTTCTGTTTTATAACCTTCTGCAGCAGGTTCTCTTTTGGCTGTATCTTTCTATATAATTCCTCATTGGTGACCTTCTACATCCATCCTGTTCTCAGACTCTGTCTATAACAACTCCTTTCAAACGCCAATATTCTTCTTTTCGAATCTTTCATTATTACCCATGTCTCACATCCATACAACATGCTGCTGAATACACACATTTTCAAGACGCTTGACTTTGTTCCCAAGCTAATTGCTTTGCTTTTCCCGATCTTATCCATTGCCTCCAGACTCGCTCTTGCTTTCGCTATTCTAGTCGCTGTTTCCTTCTTACCGTCTAGGTCATATATTGTTGCTCCCCAGATATGTGAACTTCTCTACATTTTCTAGTTCAATACCATTGCAGACTTTGTTTATCTGGGCGACGTCTGAGCTGGCATCTTTAATCATTTAGTTGTACTGGCATCAGATTTCATTCGTATTGTTGTTTGACGGTCAGCGCATCGACACACATCTGACCAACCCTCCTCCTTCATCCAGGCTTGAGACTGGCATGGAGCTCATGTAGGCTTCATGGCAGAGTTAGAAGTCCTCTGGACCTTATAAACTAACAGATATTTTGGAGCATAAGCTTTCATGGGCAAAGACCTGCTGGCTTTCATAGCATGCTGTAATATTACCTGTTCTCCCAGGCTGTTAAATGCCTATCGAGCTTTGGACTGGGATAACTAATTACAAATAATGAATGGGGCAGGGTAGAATTTGTTGTTAATAGTGGTTCACTGTAAAATTTTTTGCATACATTTTGAAATTATTTGTCATGTGCCTAAAACATGGCGTGTGTATTTTATAAATTCACACTAAACTTTTACCCTTACCTGGTTTTAAAAACCTGCTATTTGTCAGTTCTCATGTGCACATGATAAACAACTGACTAGCATAATACAGCATGTGATCAGGAAGCTGAGCCAGCTCCTCAGGTGTTTAGATTTATAAGCAGATGCTTATGTTTGGGGATTGGTGACATTATCTACAAGGGGACTGATTTACCAAGAGGTGACATCAGTTTGGTTTTGAGTATCTGTAATATTACGCTGGGACAAAGGCATTTCAGTTTTTTCCTTAATTTCCGGTTTTTAGCCATTATGTTTATTTAAAAAAAATCATCTGTAGCTATTTATTTCAAATGAAACCCTAATAAATGCACTGGGGAGCGGGAATGCAGATGTCCACATATCCATGCCCTATAATGATTTTAGCAAATGCTTAGATAGGAGCACAACTCAATGTTGTCTGGTAAGCTAAAAATCAGTGAGGCGTATGTCTTAAATCTAGTATGTTCAGTAACATTTTCTTCTGCATTTATGTTCCTTTTAGTTTTCTTCTAAGAATTCTGTTATGTGTCATAATTTTATTGCAACAGCAATTATCTTTCTGTCTAACTTTGAAAAGCACTGCTGATTTCACAATAGATTTGCAGTCACCGCCTTACAATATCCATAGAAAACCTTTGCCTGAGGCTGGATAATGTCTGTGTGACTCTGGTTGCAGCACATGGATAGGAGCATCTTGATGATTTCCATGCCAGTTAATATCTAACTGGTGTTTAAATCTATGAATAACTGCATAGGCTTTGTAGAGTTTCATCTTTTTCTCGTGTATTTAAATCTGTAACATACCATAGCCAGATGAGCATTAATCCTTTAGCATAGGTTCAAAGAACAGGAATTTCTCTTCTGGGAAGGCTTGTTCAGGGATGCACAATTACTTTATGCAGCCAGACTTTTGTTTACAAGGGTGGCAGTTAATGGTGCAGAAGGCATGTCTTCCTTCTTTTTGCACCTTCTTCCGATGCTTTTGTTTTTCTTAACATCTACTTTTCTCCTGCATCTTTAGCTCTGTTTTTTATAGTCCTTGCAGGCCTTATATTTCCAAAATGATCTTCCTCTTGGCTGTTTGGGAACTCTCTTGGAGGAACTACCCAATCCACCCCTTCAGAGAGGCTCTTCCTTTTGGCCCTTTTTGTGTAATTTCATTGCTTTCTGTGTGATCAGCTCCTTATGAACTGAAGAGTTCTGGAAAGTATTGGAATCTGGGATGATGGACAATTACTTGGGACAGTTGTAGTGGTGCAGTGCCACCCCACCCAAAGTTTTTCTAATTTGTGCAATGCAATTAAGTGGTTAAAGAGTCAAGTGCCTGGTAACTCAGGGGTGGGCTAACTTGCATGGGAGGGATAACTCAGTGGTTAGAGCATTAACCGGCTAACCCCAGGGTTGTGAGCTTAGTCCTTGAGGGGACCAGTTAGGGAACTTGGGCAAATAGATTTTTTTTAAGAAAATCTGTCACGGACGGAGATATGTCCTGCTGTGAGTGCAGGGGACTGTACTCAATGACCTCTTGAGGTCCCCTCCGGTTCTATGAGATATGTATATCTTCATGTATTATTAGTTGCCAGAGGGAATTGCCATTGGTCAAGGGCAGTAATTCTGTGCAGCCTGGTACTTCTGATGCTGAGGAGCTGCTAAGGCTGCTGTGGCATGCTCTGCTCCCGATGTCTCTGTAGTCAAGAGGCAAATTCTGTTTTGGTGGTTTTTTTCCCCTTGTGCTAAGGTGAGCAAGTGTAACTAGAGCCCTCTGCAGATACAGAAATGTGGATCTGCATGTGATCTGCCATCCAGATTTTGGGGGTGGGGTGGGTGCGAAGAGCACAGATAAGCAAGGACGGTGCAGCGTCATGAAGGGAAGAGGCAAGCAGTACAAAACATAGGGACTGGAGGTATGGGGCAGCAGGGGTCTGGGGACTAGGGCTCTGCAGGTCAGTGCTTACCAGGCGGGGCAGGGGAAGAAGGTTGGCAGGCTAGGCAGGGCTGGGCTTCAGCTCTGCTTGCAGGGAGATTTTGGATGCAGCTTTTTACATCATTTCCCTGCTTTCAGTGCAGGGGCCTACCTGAGTGTCCAGCCCCCATCTCCCAACTCCACCTGGTGGATGATAGGGAGGGGATCCCTGTGTGGGTATCAGTTCCATTATCCACGCCACTGTTTGTAGATATAAAGTGGATATCCATGGATACGCAGGGCTCTAAGTGTAAGTTTCCCCCACCACTCTCTCATAGGTGCAGCTGATGGGGGAAGTCGTGGGGTCGGTCACAAAAATAGCAAGAAAAGGCATTTTTTCCAATTTGGTAAAAAACTCAGTTATTCATGGACTGCAATGCATGTGAATATGAGATGGTCCTTTAATAAATAACATCAAACCATACTTATTGTAGTTTAAGAACAGTGCACGCACAATGATTTGTAGTGTGATACATGTTTATTTCAGGACATTCACAAACATTATACCTATTTTATTTCCTAACACTTTGTGTGTGTTTGTACACTGTCTTCCTGAATTTCTAGCCCAAACCTTCTCTCTCTCTCATGCATGCAGCAAAATGGATCTCTGGAAGATCGATTGTGGTGCATCGAACCTCCCGTAAGTATAGACATAACCTCAGGTTCCTAAGCCTGTTGGGCACTGCAGTGCTGAGTAGAGCAACACCTAGATACCTGTAGCCTTAAAGATCCAGAGATTAAAGGTAAATTCCTGGTGACACTGAACTCAACTGGCAAAAGTTCCATTGACCTAAGACCAGGGGTTTGCCTTAAATATAAAAGACAAGCAGAGATAGGAGAAGAAACAGAGGCATAGAATAGTGACTTACCCAAGGTCACCCAAAAGATCAGCAGTAGAGTCAGGATTACACCCAGCTCTCTTGAGCCTCAGCCCAACCCTCTGTGTCCAGACTGAGCTGCTTTCATAGTGAAATAAGCAACTCTACTGCTAATCTTTCATCACCAGTCCTCTCTCTCTCTCTCTCTCTCTCTCTCTCTCTCTCTCTCTGTGTGTGTGTGTGTGTGTGTGTGTGTGTGTGTGTGTGTGTGTGTGTCCCCAGCATACTCTGTAAGGGCTCAGATAAACGTAGATAAACACCAGCTCAAAAAATGCACTTGGCAAAGCCATGATTTGTAGATCAGTGTAAGGTGCTTTTCAGAAGGCTTAATTGTGCGCTAATTGGAATTTCTTTAATCTTCCTGAAAATTTTCCTGTAGTGTTATATGCTCAAACTAAGTCAGTTTGTTGAAAGATTCAAGCTGACCACTGTAAATGGGTTTATGTTTCCAACAGGGCAGTTATTTAATTTCCTGTTGGAAGTCTATGAGCTTTGGCTCTGTTCACTGCTTGTGGGGAAGCCAAAAGAGAGTAGAGTATCATTAACATGATCTATTCCATTGGAGATTTCTCTTATTAAGGGGTCCATCCATACTTAGAACTGGACCTTAATAAAGCATATCTTTCTAATTAAGCCCCATAAGTGTAGTTAATATTGTTAATTTTGGGATGATGGAGATAGGTTGGCATGAGGACAACTTTTTTCCATTTTTCCTTAGTCCTGATTTTGCTCTTTTTTTTTTATTTTGCCATGGGTTTATTGTTACCTTTTGCCAATAACTTACCAGAACTAAAGTCCCAGTTCTGAAATTGGAGCCATAAGAGTAGACAAGTGTTCCCTCATGCCATTGACTTTGGGATACGCTTAGTTTGCTTTGAAAGATTGGTGCCTAAGAAAGCACTGGTAAAAATTTGGATAAAATTATCAGAGTTGTCTAAGTCATTTAGATATTTTCAAAAATATCACTTAAGGCTTAAGTGATTTAGGTGTATTTTGAAAAAAATTTAGGTGGAGGAGGGGAGCATAGAATTCTTTTGCAAACAAATTCTGTTGCAAAAAACACCTTTTGTTTAGTGATCAGCTGAAATAATTTTTTTCTTTGTAGCCGTTTTTAAAACTGGAGAGCAGGAACTGAGTTTTGCTTTCATTTACAGTTTTTCTTTTCTTTTTTTTTTTTTTTAACGCCAGGAGGGTTACTATGCCTTGTAAGAGGATACCAAAGAATGTTTTAAAATTCTCCATTACTTTGAGTCTGATCCTGAATAACTATGCAGACTGGAGTACAGTTACTCTTGGGTTTGCACTGGTTTAGCTGAGGGTAAAATTATTTGACCTACTGTAGCTGCAGAGTGCATTGTAGGTTGGATGGACTGCATTCTGACCTATTCTGGACAAAGGATGACTTGCTATGGGGGAAAATTAAAACCCAAATGCTATGTGTCCAGGAATTCTGAATCATTTTGGGTATTGGGATGTGGAGGAGCTCATGGAAAAACACACAACTTGCAGATATCTGCAACCATTTACTTCCGGCTCATGTATAACATCATCAGAGGTACAGTTACATGAGAGATGTGTAGCCAAGATCAGGAAGGAAAAAGCATGTTGTGCATCCTTGTCATGTCCCTGTGTCACATATCTCAGGGCCCCTTGTGGCTGATGACAATACACAGTTTAGGACAGTGGTTGTACTGAATCAAAATTGAGTTTTGAATAACCTGCACATGTCAAATGATCGAGATTAAGTTCTTTTTTCCTTGGCTCCACAAAGGAAATTAAAAATTCCTTGACATAGAAAAGGCACATAAAAATCCACATATAATAAAGTGGTACGTGAGACAAAATTAATCAAATGCATTGAAATACACTCTTTATTAGGTCCCGTGTGAGTGGATTCTCCATCTCTGACAATTGTTAAATCAAAGTCAGATGTTCTTCTAAAAGACATGACCTAAGAATTATTTTGGGACCATTCTATGGCCTGTGGTCCATGGAATGTCAGATTAGATGATTGCAGTGGTCCCTTCCGGCCTTGGAAGCGATGATTCCCTTCCACCATCATATTTTTGTGAATAATTTTGAGATACATTTGTATTTGTTATACAACATACAGGTGAAGACTATTGCATGCATTAGCTTCTAGATAGATGCACTGGAGTTTGATTCCCCCTATCCTCCCCCACCCATTTAACTCCTTCTCAGCAGTAATATTTGTGTATGGACAGAAGACGCTCTGGTCCAAAGTATGAGGGCATAATTGATGTTATTCCAGTTTAGGAAATTTTTGGAAAAAAATCCTTTGGATGGGCCAGAGTAGCCAATATCTCTTCACTTTTTCTCTGATACCTGAGTGAGAACATCCAGTTGTTTGAATTTCTACATTAGGTTTCATTCAAGGATCTTTAAGCATTTTATAAGAATGCCGTTATTTAGTGATCACAATACTCTGTGAATTATTTACGTTCTTTGTAAAACTCTTAGAGATTTGCTGATGAAAAGTGCTATATCAGAAGTAGGCATTGTTATACTGGCTATGAGTCGGCATCCCCCTTTTGAGATGGGTAAAGTGAGCAGCACAGGTTAAATGGCTTGCTCGAGGTCACACAAGTGAGTGTGTCAGACCATAAAAACATAAGAACAGCCATATGGGGTCAGACCAAAGGTCCATCTTGCCCAGTGTGCTGTCTTCTGTCAGTGGGTAATACCAGCTGCCCCAGAGGAATGACCAGAACAGGTAACCATCAACTGCTCACTCTCCTGTCAGCCATTTTCAGCCTCTGACAACATCATTCCTACACATGCTGGCTAATAGCCACTGATGGGCCTATCTTCCATGAACATATCTACCTCTTTTTTGAAGTCTGTTGAAAGTCTTTATTACATCTTCTGGCAAGGAGTTCTACAGGTTGATTGTGCGCTGAGTGAAGAAATAGTACAAATGTAGCAGAACTTGGAATAACACCTAGGAGTCCTGATGTCTGTAGACATGCATATTACCATTAGACCGCCCTCCTGCGCATGTAATAAAGAAACCTGCCATAAAATAACATGTTGCTTTTTAAACTGCATGTAATAGGGAGATAGAGCTGGAACAGGGGTTTGCAACCTGCCACTCCTTAAGAGCTTCTTCGGGGCTCCTGACTCTATAATTGCAAAGTTAACCGCCCCCCCCCACCCAAAAAAAAACCAAAACCTTCCTGATTATTTTTGATAAATGGTGAATGTCTAAAAGACCAAAAATGAACAACTCCTATCTAAATAGCAAATTATATGTGATCTCTCAACATTGGATAGCTCCCCGAACTCGCCCGTTGATGTTCCCCTGTACAGACAGACAAGTTAGCTGAGTGCAGATATGTCTATTTTAACTGCATAGTTGGTGTTGCTAAAGTTTCATATCTGTGATTGACTTTCTTGATCTAGTATAGATGTAGCCTCATTTACTTCTCAAAAACCAGAGCTCCTCATCATATTATCTATAAGATGTGGTTGGCTTTGTTTCCTAATGCCATAGGGTACGGTGCAAGAGGTACTCAGCTTCATCTTGCCTTCTAAGATATGGGTTTTCCTGTGAACGTGGGAGATTTTTGAATGCTTTTTATACTGCTTTTTGCACAATTAAGAAGTATAACCAGTTTGATACAGGACTGAGCATATAAGTTCCATTGGTTTCAGGCCTAATTTAATTTTGTAAATATTTCAGCCTTTGTATTCGTCGTCTTGCCTGCAAGAAGCCGGGCAGGGGGAGCATCAAATTCCAAAACTAAGAGGAAAAAAGCCATTTGTATGTGTGCTTTTTTGAAAACAATACATATTTTCCTTATATATGACAATTATAACATGAACATATAATAAAGGTTTGTCCATAGAACAGTTATCATGCAAATATATTACACATCATTTAAAACTGGAGAGTTGAAATTATTTCAAAGATATTCTAGTGTGCACAGTGCTGTACAAAACAGAGTGAAGACCTACACCCTTTCCTAAGGTATTTACAATTAAAACGTGATTCTGCAGTGTACAGCACCTGTGTTGGAATAATAACTACATTATTTTTCCATATAGGACATGCCTGTGTCCCAAATAATTGTATGGGCATTTGCTTTTGAGTGGCTCCAGGCTCAAATCCATAGCCTACACACCTCACTCAGGGTATGTGTATACTTACGGGGAGGGGGAGGGGGAGGGGGAGGGGTGGGGGGGTTGACGCACCGTGATCAATCTTTCGGAGATTGATTTTCCCATGTGTGTGAAGACACAGCAAAATCAATGTCTCTGGGCTCAGCTGTCGACTGTGGTACTCCACAACGTTGGCACGAGCCCAAAGAGTCCCAATCTACACTAGGGAACAAAGTCAATCCTGATATATTGATTCCAGCTATGCTAAAGGCATAGGTAGAATTGTGTATCTGGAATCAACTTTGGTCCCTAGTGTAGATCAGGCCTCAGACAGAGACTGTAAGGGATTACCCTAAAACTCTTATTCACATAAGCAGGCCCTATCCATACAGGTATTCACGTTTTTGCAGATGTGTAAATTGCACATGTGTGGAGCCTTGCGCAGATACAAAATGAGCCACAGTTGTCTGCATCTACACCTGCAGATGCCCATGGATATAAAATAGGATTCTGTGGATTTGCACCGCCATGGTGGTTCTTTAAAAAACAGTGAAGTCTATCTTCATTGCAAAATACATTGTTAATCCTGTCCAAGGAGATGACAGATATTGTTGACTTCGGTAATCGTATAAGTCCGTTGAGAGCCAAATCTTGTAACACTGTGGAAACTTGAAACATCAGAATTTCTACTGTTTATTTACCTGTATAATGGACTTCCATGCACTTCTAACTTCCCAAGTGGTTCAAATCTGACAAAAAAACTTAATCAGCTTCTACCCCTAGACAATATCTGCTTGAGTTGACTATTGTTTAGAGGTAATATATCATTGAGCCTGGTCCAAATGGAAAAAAAAAAGTCATCTAAAACCAGTGTAAGCCATTAGGAGGGTGAGCTCAGTAGGGACTAGTTCATGTAGAAGCTAAATACCAGGTACAAGAAGTTTTTTGATGAAAAATAAGCAAAAGCTGCCATTATGTCAAAATCAGAGGCCCATTTCTCCTTGTACATATGTTTAATTCACAATGTAGCCTCTAAGGGATTTGTCTGCTGAAAAGAGGAGGCCAAAGTGGCCAAGAAAGAAATGCATGCCCTGCTCAAATAACCAAAGTATACAAGAATAATTGTCCATTCTCTTTAGTTCGTTCAAATGAGCAGTTTTCCCAAGGGTCCTTGTTCCAACCCAGTACTGTTTAACCTTTATTCCTTCCATTGGAAATCCAAAAATGGTTTTGCTAGAGTGATTCCTAAGTAAAAGGACACATACTTTCTGAAGTGCATTGGTTCTTAGTATTCTACAAAGAGCACATTCTCCTTTAGCCTTAGATTCATCAGACTTGAAGGATTCTGTGTCGTACCTTGTGGTACAAGTCTATGGACTTGACACAGTCTCTTGTACAGTGTAAAATATCCATGTTTTGAATTCAGTAACTTAATACACCATGTGTTCATCCTAATTCTCCCTTCTTCCTGTCAGGCTTCAAGTATTATTTATTTCTATTCCAGTAGCTTCTGGAGGTCACACTGTGCAAGGTATGAGGTAAACACATTGTGACAGGCTATTTAATGCTCTGGTGAGCTTACGGCCTAAATAAACAAGATAGGCAAGGAGTGGGAGAGAAAGCACTCACAGAAAGGTGGAGGAACTTGCCAGGCTCCAACAGGAGGGCCAGTGGCAAGGAACAGAACTGAAGTTGCTGATTCCCAGATCAGTACTATAGTCCCTGGATTACTCTCACTGTCTGTTACTACAAGCAGGGCTAATTTAATCACAAAGTTTCATTCACCTTGTTAAAAAACACTGTTGATCTCTTTTGGAGGTAAAGAGTGAATAGGTATTTGTTTTAATCATGGTGTCACACTGCTTATTTCCCAACAGGCATCTTTCTCATTTTGAGTGTTCCTCCTTCTCCTCTGCATGGTGCAGGAAAGCCAGATCACAATGTAAACTCATCTCAGGGGACCTCTGATTAAAAAAAAAGGTGGTAGAGAGACTCATTTCCCTTGCTGTTTTATTATTGGCTTATACAAACGAGTTTCAACTAAGCACCATTACAATAAATATGGACCACACAGCATGGTGTAATATTCAAAAAAGGAGTTAATGAATGATAGTGAACTGTTAATACAGATTTGCAGTACCCTATGATGGCAGGAAAGCCTGTGTGATTTCATTGGTGGGGTTGAAGAGGAACTGCGGATAGATGCACTCAAGTCATGGGTCTCGTGGGATGCAGTTAAGAGTATTGTATTCAATTCTGGGAAACTCAGAGATGTGCTGCACATATTTTGGGAAGGAATCTCAAAAGAGCAAGCAAAATGATCAAGGTGAAATAGCATCTAAGGTTATGTCTGCTGTGCACTAGGCAGTTGAGCCACAAAGCTTGTCATTCATAGGAGCTTAACCCCCCGCCACAACAAAAGCCTTGTTGAGGCAAGTTCTAGTGTCCACAGCAGTGCGACAAACAGGGCTTACGCTGCCCTACTTCTAGTGACACAGCTGTGTAGTGTAGTGTACACAAAGCTTTAGAGAGATAATATACCTGTTTAGGGAGTGAAAGTATCTGATGGGTGCTATTGGGGAGAAGAAAGGGGAGATCCAGTGAGGTATAACTACAAATAATGGGAAGAAAATAGAGCAAATGGAAACTTAGAATTTCAGGAACAGTTTTGTAATAATGATTTCTGTTGAACTGAACAGTCATGGATGTCATGCCACAATTCTTGAGCTGTTTAAATTGGATCAGAGACCATATTGCTTCAAGCAGGCCTTCTTGGGCAGAAGTCTGAACAAACAGGCTGCTCCAACTCCCAAAGAAGTCGACGTGAGTTTCTGTTGACTTTGGTAAACTTTCAGTCAGGACCTAAAGGATATAAGGTGTCTCTTCTGTTTCTGCGATTGAGACAGTGTTAAATGTGAGGTTTCATGCTTCCTGGTGAATTGTGGATAGAAAAACAGTGAAAGAGAAAAACCGTAGAAACAAACTTGTCAGTGTTTTTATTCATTAACTCAAATGGCTGGCCACAGTAAACTCTCTTCTTTTAAAGTTTCTTGTATTGGCATGAGAGTAAAATATATTCAGTCACACAAATCTTCTTTTTTCAGGTGCTATATTCTTTTCCCCTTGGATTCTCAAGCTTTTTACAGCTATTTCTGTTTTATTGACTTTAAAACTACAAAAATTTTGCTTAAAAGAAAATGAACCAAATTTAAATTATATTCATTGTAACCTGAGACTTGGTGGTCCTGGAAGAAACCTAAAAACAGGTTTGGTTGATAATTTGTAATATGAATGCAATTAGTAGGGGGCTTTTTCTGCTTTCACAAATGGTAGAAGAATAATGCATGGAAAATTTAGGTCGGAGATAGGTATTCTCTAAATCCCTTTTCTTTTTGTTATTTCAAAATCCGTGAACATTTTTAATTATTAAATTCCAGGGCTATAATGACTTTGTCGCCAGTACAAACTTACTGTACACCAGAAATCTCGTTTTGTGGTTACAGTACTGTCTTTGTGTGGGAAATGGCTATTACATGTTGTTTCCTTTCTTGTTTCCTTACCTTATATATCTGCAGGGCTCTTTGTGGGTGTATAATAAGGGACAATAAGGAAGACTAGAGGAGGTCTTTGGCCTCAGCAGTTAACCTGTCCCAACAATCAGCTCCTGAAACAGTGGAGCAACTTCATAATAGATAGGGGATCTTATACGGGCATATAGCAGCCGGGCTGCAGTTTAGCCAGTGGATATAGTTTGTTTTTTAGGTTTTTTGTAACTTTCTAATTTCAAACTGCATTAGTCCAAAACTTACCTAAATTGTTGGCATTAGTGGGCTTTTTAGTCCTTTGAGAGAACTCATTCACACTTATAAATCCTCACCTTTATTTGTAGAAGGGTTTTCTGGGGTAGGGGGAGTTGGTTCTTCAGTTATGCTCAGGGTTCCGGGATCTCTGCGACAGTCCAGCTCTGAATTCTGTGGCACAGGTGAAAGACTGTTGATGCTGCAACCGTTTTGTGGTATTTTCACAGCATCCACTGCTAGTTAAAGAAGTGCAGACAGCCTAAATCCATCTGTGATGTCTTATGTGATCCATGAAATCTATAACTAAGATCTGTGGCAATTGTTTTGTACTCTCTCCTTGGAGTATGAATCCCCACACTGCCACCTCACCAGTTGCAAACTCCTGTACGCTTCGCTTCTTCACCGTTGCTAGTTGCAGCGGATGCATTGGCACTCAGAATGCTAGCCTGGGGTCAGGAGTTCTTCTGCAGAAGGCTTTTCAACTGGTGGATTCAGATGCCAAAATTTTACTGGGGCTGGGGAGAGGGAGACTAAGAACTGTTAGAAATGTTATCATAGGTAAGCCTGAATCGCGTTGTCACAAGGAGAATTCTGCAGGCAGTGGAGAGTGATTTGCTGTCAATTAGCAAAGGAAAGAGGATTATTAATTAACTTTTATGTTGTTGTCGGCTGAATCACGCATCCTTCTCTTATCTTTGGTACTTTACTTCCACCACTGTAGTACCTGAGTATCTCACTGCATTTAGTGTATTTATCCTGATAGCACCCAGGTAAGGTAGGAAAATGCTGTTACAGGTTGAACCTCTCTAATCCAGAACTCTCTTATCCAGCAACATCCATAATCTGACATGATTTCAGTTAGCCGAATGACCGCTTTTCATGGGTGTGGCCAAGTTTCCCACAGTCCCAATAAAGTTTGTTTACAGCCAACAGTCCTGGCTCTTGTGCTATGTCTAGGCTGCAGGCTTCTGTCGACAGAAGTTTGGTTGACAGAGTGCACATCCAGACTGCAGATCTCTCAGAAAACATCTGCTGGTCGGGAGCATTCTGTCGACATCCCTGTGCACATCGTTCTATGAGAAGGAAGGGATGTCTTGACAGAGGTTTCTTTTCTGACATTTGGCCCTGTGTGGACAGGCCAAATGTTGGAAAAGCCTCTCCTGATGGGACCATCAGCAAAAGTTGTGCAAATGGGTTGCACAATTTCCTGTCTTTTGCCAACAGTTCTCAGTAATCTAGACATAGACCAGTGTTCTGTGCTGTTATTTAGCTGTAATTTACCCCTAAATGTCTTCTAAGAGCCCAGTAAGCAGTGGAAGTGTTGGTAATGCTACTAGATAATATTTATTTCCCTTAGTCTGGCAACTTCTCTTGTCTGGCACTGGTCAAGTCCAGAGGGTGCCAGATTAGAGAAGTTCAACTTGTACCACTATAGTATGGTGACTTGTTCATAGTCCTGCAAAACGAGGGACGTGAAACATAGTCTAGCTATAGCCAGTCTTGCACCCTAACCCCTGGTACTCCATCCTGTCTTTCAGGAAGAAGGCACAGGTTCAGAATTGGAAGAGGACAACAACATTGAGAAAGTAGGGTTCTAGTAACAGTTGCTAATCTATGAAAATTTGTTTCCATGGATAGTTTGCCAAGTAACCCTCGAGTCCGGGAGCCAAGGGTCAGTGCACATCTTGGTGAGTTTTAACTTTATTTTGGGGGCCTCCAAATTTTGAAGCGGCTTGCAGCCTTCTTTATTTTTGGCCCCCCAACTTTTCTAGATCTTCCAGCCTTGACTCTGAGGGGTAGCCATGTTAGTCTGTAGCTTTCCAAAAAAACAAGCAATCCTTGATTCTGTATTTTGCTTTGGCACTGATGTGTGGTGATTCATTGCGAAAACATTCAGAGCAGGGAAACTCGGCCTATGGAGCAAAAAATGCAGTGAGTGTTGAAACCCTAAGGTTCAGAGTGGGATTAGTCTGTCCTCCCTTCCGTCCTATTTATAGCGTGCTTCTGCCAGGGTTCATGATTCTTCCTCACACAATCACCTCTCATCTAAATGGCCTCTTGTTCTACCAGTCTATCATCTTCCTAGAGCAGGGATGGGGAACCTTTTTTGGGTCAGGGGCCACTGACCCACAGAAAAATCAGTTGGGGGCCATATAAAAGTGAGAAGCAAAAAAACCCCCCCACCCCTCACTGATGTGGCCCTGACTGAGATTCCTCATGCTCCAGCATCACGGACAGGAGGGTGGAGAAGGAGGGGACTGAGGTTCTGGGATTTGCCCAGGCGAGAATAACTCTTCTGGAAGCCTGGGGTGGGACCAAAAATAGGTGGATTCAGGGTCCAGTGAGTGGGAGCAGGCTGCAAATGTCATGTCTGGGCAGGAGAGAGGGTGCAGGAACAGGCCGAGGGTGGGTGTTTGGGGCCTGGGTGGGAGGAAGGGGCAGGGACAGGCCAAGGGTGGGTGTTTGGGGCCTGGGCGGGAGGGAGGGTGCAGGGACAGGCCGAGGGTGGGTGTTTGGGGCCTGGGCGGGAGGGAGGGTGCAGGGACAGGCCGAGGGTGGGTGTTTGGGGCCTGGGCGGGAGGGAGGGTGCAGGAACAGGCCGAGGGTGGGTGTTTGGGGCCTGGGCGGGAGGGAGGGTGCAGGGACAGGCTGAGGATGGGCTGTCTGGGTGGGTGGATGGGGGCTGCACGAATAGGATAGGGGACTGGGTGGGAGAGTGCAGGAGGGGATGGGGGTGAGATGATTACCTCTGCCTGACGGCATTGCTGCCTCTCCTCTCACACCAGCTGAGGAAATGACAGTGGAGGAGAAAAGCCAGCCCTGAGAGCTTTTTCTCTTGCTGCTGCCAGGCACTGTGCCCACCTGCACTGCTCTGATTGCCCAGAATCAATCAGAAGCCTCTCTGCAGGCAGTACTGTGAGCCGATGCCCAGGTGCCAGCTAAAGGTCTGGTGGGGCAAAGGGGGTGATGCCACACCAGCAGCTACGCTAAGCCACCAGGGCAGGCTGGGTTCTTTGGTTTGCATTTAGTTCGGGTACAGCAGCGAGAGGAAAATTACACTTATTAGAGGCTCTAACAGTTACTTTTTATTTATACAAAGATAGAAACAATTTAACTAAGACAAATGATTAAAGTACAAGTTAGTACGCGTGGTTTTTAAAGGGGAAACAACACAATTTAATTTAAGAAAAGTTCTTGACAAACTAGCTAGCTTAAACTAATACAACTAATGTGTACACAAAAAAAGGCACGTTCAAGGTGTGATTTTCACCCCTGCCTCTTAGACCTGGTGGAACCAGAGTCTTTCCCTCAATTCCTATAGGAAAGAAGTGTAATACAGGTGTAATTCTTACCCCTGCCTCATAGATCCAGTGTGACCCAGAATCTTTCTCTCAATCCCTTGGGAAGAAGTAGATATGAACCAGGCGTCCCCAGTCTCGGGAGTCAATACCGGACCTGGCCAGCAGGTGTAGGTGATTGGAACTCAGAGGGGGGTGGGCTGCCAAACCCCTCTTATACCCCTTTTGTCGCATAGGCTTCTTCCTGGTCTCAAGTGGCCAATCGGGAGGAATGTGTTTGAGCCCCAGGTTTCCCAGGGAAGGTGCAAGGCTCAATTTGCACCTGTGAATTGTGGACAATTGGACACCTTTGGAGGTGATGGGCGGAGATTCCCCGTTCTTCCTGGGGCAGTGATCAGGCGTGTCAATTACCGAGATCAGCCAGAAGGGCGGCCGTTAGCTAGCCCATTCACTGTCTGGTTTCTGTGTATGGTAGAGAGTCTGAGTGAGACAGCACATCTGCGTTCCCAGGGCATCAAAGGCTGCCTGTCTCCCCCTCTTTGTTTCTCTCTCTGTCTCTCCCCGTGGGGGGGAGAAGAAGAAAAGGCCAAATGGGGGTTCATGTCTGGCTACAAGTACTTAGTTGCTATTACCTTGGTCTGCAGGAGGAGTGGTGGTAACTGTTTGTTTCACTTCTTGCCCCTCTCCACCCCTGGCAAAGGTCGTGGTCCAGATTGAGTCCTGGCTTACCTGATGTGGCCTGCAGTGGGGTGGAAGTAGGGAGCTCCGAGCCTTGCAAGCCAGACCCAGACAAGCCACGGTCTGGATCTGGACTGTGGGCTGGGGGTTTTCCACCGCTGTCCTAGCGGAAGCCTAATAACATTTTATTCTCTCTCAGTGTGATATTTGAGGGTGATCAGGTCTCCTGTGCACTCGAGCATCTTTCTAAGTTTCCTTCCTTCCTCTTCCTCCCTTTCCTGGGCTTTCTCCTTGTCAGTTTCTTCCTGTAGCATCCCCTCCATGCTTTCTCCTTTCCTTGGGGTGCTTCTTTTCCTCCTCTTCCCTATTCTTCTGCCCCCTGTGGGGTCCTTGCTCCTCTCAGTCTTAAGAGGGACTGAGCTGAGCTATTGCCTTGGTGGTGATTTTGTGGTTGTGGAAGTTGGCAACAGAAAAAGAGAGAAGCAGCTTCTGGCAGCTCTGGGAAGTGATAGGTGTGCAAAGACATAGCAGACGGAGGACACACACATACCGCTTGAGAGGGAGGAAGGAAACATGTTTATGGGATGGTCTGTGTGCTTTCCGGGTAGTTCTGTCCCTTCCTTCTCACAACCTTTCTTACAGGCTTGCAAGGTCTACTTTGTCCTGTCTTGGGTAGCTGCTGGGCTGGAGGAACATTTTCAATCTAAACTGTGTTTCAGTAGAAAAATGGAGTTTTTGTCTGAACTGAATTTTTCACAAAAAGTCAGCTTTTAGTTGGAAATTTGGCATTTTCACTGGACATTTTTAACTAAAAAATTGAAATTTTCTACAGGGGATATGGCATGCTAGAATATATTCTCCATGACCTGTAGTGATGATACTAATTTTAGTTATTTGGCATTTAGATGCCATGATTATAGACACCTTAGTCACAGTATATCTGGGTAGAGACATACTGATTAATTCAAAACGGCAAATTTTGTAGTGTGGGGACGGTGGCTGGTTGGTCTAACAAAATCTAAGAAACCTCCTTTTAAAATAATTGACTTATACATTCATTTCTCATAAAGTTCGCACTTTCACACCTGGGACTACAGATCTGAAGGTGGTTAAGGAAGGTTCCAAATTTGTCCCACCAAAGAGCTCTAACGTGGTACAATTAAAGTATGGCTGCATCCAGATTACATTCCTCGAAAATGCAACTGAAGTGCTGATTTACAAATCTCATGCTTCGTTTGCACAATCTTATCTGATTCTCTTTCAAAAGAGATTCTTTTTTGGGGGGGGGGAAAGCAGTGTAGATGGGGTTCTTTAGAAAAAAACCCACCTTTTTCGAAAGAACCCTTATTTCTGGAAAAAAATGAGGTTTACAGGGTTTTTTAGAAAATTGTTTTTCAAAAGAACTCCATCTACACTGCTTCTTTTTCTGAAAGGATCTCTTCCAAAAGTGATCGGATGAGATTATGCAAATGAAGCAAGAGATTTGTAAATCACTTCATTTGCATTTTTTATTTCCCTCATTTGCAGCCCTCTTTCAAAAGAGGTATGTAGCCAAGATGTAGCCGATGTGAGTGTTGACAAGGGAAGATCGGCTTCAGAGTTCTAATATTAAGTGCTTTGAGTCTTGACAGCTTCTGTGGGTTTTAATAATGTGCCTTTTCTTAAATCAGTGACACAGTGTATGTGCAAATGCTCAGTTCCATTGTCTGTAGATAGCATGCAACAGCAATTTTCTAGACTGGGCGAACCACTAATGTTGCAATATTTTATTTCTAACCCTTTCAGCAACAAAATCTTACTTTATTAAAGTAACTTTAGAGTGAGTATAGTATCATAGAATGCTAAACTTGTAAGGGACCTTGAGAGGTCATTGGGTCCAGTACCCTGCACTCATGGCAGGACCAAGCACTGTCTAGATCATCCGTGACAGTTGTTTATCTAATCTGCACTTATGTCCAATGATGGAGATTCCACAACCTCCCTAAGCAATTTATTCTTGTGCTTAACCACCCTGACAGTTAGGCAGCTTTTCCGTATGTCCAGCCTATACTCCCTTGCTGCCATTTAAGCCTGTTGTGTTTTGTCCTATCATCAGAGATTAAAGAGAATAATTTTTCTTCCTCCTCTATGTAACACCTTTTTAGGTACTTGAACTTTAGTACTGTGAAAATTAAAACTAAATTAATGCCATATAGTTACATGCTGCTATTACTCAAACAGCACAGGAATACAGCTTCCGGCCTTCATGCTGTAAAACACAAATTGTACTCAGAGATGTACAGCCCATTGTAAATATGGCTCATGATCAGCTTTCTTGTACAAGGTTTCAGCTTATGCCGTTGAACCGATAAAGTCATTCTTTACATACTTGGCTTTCATAAGTTGTTGGTTTTGGAACTTGTTACTTTCAGGAAGGAAGTAATACAGGATGGTATTACTGTGCATACAGCTGGGTGTAGAAGCGTGCCCTGAGAATGTGTGGTGACAGTGGGCCTGTTTTGTTATACAGCATGAAGAGGGTTAATGCTGATAACACTAGGAAAGTCTCCTCACTGAGTGGCAAATGGAATTGACCTACTCTGGCTTGAACAGCAGGAAACCAATAGAACTTTCCTGCTCTATTCAAAGCAGGGTAGTCAAGCCGCTTAACTTCCCACCAGACTCTGTTTTCTGTTGTGCTTTCTAATTCCAGTTTTTTACGGCATTAGAAACTGGAAGCTAGATATTTGCAACTGTTTATAGAATTGTAATGTTACTTCTAAAAATTGTATTACTATTCCTCTTGGTCCAAAGGACTGTCTTGGGCTAGGAAATGGTTTTATAAGGTTATTTGTTTAAAAGAAATTCAGTGTATGTATACAAAGAGCACATGTTTGTGTTCAGTGATTTTACTTGGGCTGCTTTTAATAGTGCATTGAAAGAATCTTGACTGTTTTAAAATGTAAAACATTTTGATAGGATGAACATAATTTTTTTTGTCTCAAGTGCCTATTCTACTAATTATACTGAGTAAGTAACAAAGATAAAGGGACAGATTCTGTCAGCTACTCCAGTTTAAATCTACCTTATCTCCGTTGACATCAGTTGAAAGTACTCTATATATTTACGTAACTGTAAAAGCAAAATGTCACTCATGGTGCCTGAACTTTGTTTTATCACACACTCACTGAACATTTTCTCTTGCAATTGTAGGTGAATTAAACTTTAAGGTACGTGGATAAAATGTTTCAGTAGTAGAAATAGTGTAAATACTCTTTAGGTGAATCACTAGACATATAGGTCTCATATCTGAGCTACATTTATTTGTATATTCTGTGAACTCTGTGTCTGCAATGTTGTCCAGACCATCAAAGTGCAAGTATTTTCTGAATGCATGTGGACAACTGCTTAAAGTGAGCCACACTGTGAAAGGTATATTGCATTTGGATCATGTGATGAACTCTTGACATAACACAGATGACTGACATAATGAACAGTGGGTATCAGAGCTCAAATAGTTGGGGGAAAAAAAACCCTGCCTTTTCTTGACTTTCTGTGATCCCTCAGTTGGAATCTTTTTGGAAATCATAAGAATGAAGATTCTGTGTTGAAAGACTATTGGGTGGAATTTTTTAGGTGGGTGGAGGCAAATTTTAGAGCCTTTGTTGACCTGGTAACCACAATGAAAGGATTAGCTGAAGCAGAAACCTCTTTTGGAGCTAGTGGAAGCAGGTGTGCAGTGGACATAAGCTACATGCCTCCCAGCTCTCTGCAAATGTCTTTCTTCTTCTCTGGAAAGGAGAAAGAAATGTCTCTTAACTTCTTATACCTGACAACTTTCTTAGGGATCATTAAGATGTTCTGAGGCTCATTGTAAATACTTGTAAGAGAAAATCTAACTAGTTTCAAAGTAGATGAATATTTACTAAGTAGTAGTGGGAATTTAAAATGAAAAGTAAATCATTCCATGGGAGTGGAATAGGAGTAAATAGATTCATTTTCTCCTACAAATAACCCTCAGTGCTTGTACATCTCTTGCTCTGATTAGGGTAAGTTCATGTTTCATGGTGCAATCTACTTCAGCTCTGTAGTGGTCTTTTTTTTTTTTCCCCCTGTGAAATGCTTAATATGAAGTACAACACTAAATCTACTACACAGATGTGTCTCATCCAGATGAGAGATACCAATAGCTTAATTCTCAGTGTTTAAAACCATATAAACAAGAATGGATATTCTAGTCTACAAGGAGGCTGTCTTAAATGCTTTACTGAAAGTTTGTTGTAATAAGCATGCTTGAAGATATTCCCTCCAATTCTCCTGGTTCACATTCTTGTGTTGTGTTTCCTGCCAGAGACTGTCTCTCTGCAAGAGCTAAAGCTGTGCACTCGCCCCCTGCAAAGCTCCCCCATTCACCTGGACTCTGGGCTTATTTTACACACAGATCCTTCTTCTTTCCTGCCTCATTCTCTTCTTTCGTTTCCACTGTTGTTCACCAGGTGTGCCAGGCTGGCTGAGGGGATTTTCTCCCTGCACTCAAATCTCAGAGCTTTCCCATGCTCTGTTGTGGCTTTGTCTGTGATCCAGCAACACTCTCTTCCTGCTGGTTCTGCTGTTTCTCTCCCTCAAATCCAACCCCACAGTGCACTTTGGAGTAAGCGATGGCTGAAAACACTTAGCATGTACTGTGGTGTTATTTCCTACTTACAAAGGTCTTATTGAACTTGATGAAATCTCCTTATTGGCTGGTATCCCAGGGACAGGACAGTGGACTCTGAGAATTACATCTAGTTTCACATACAGACTATTTAAGACTAAATTTAGTATTAGAAACATATCATTTGTGTTATGGTTCCTTAGTGCAGTGTTTCTTAAATACCAAACCATAATATTTTTATGCAGAACTCCTATGAAAATTTTCTTCCAAAAAAAAAAATTCAGACCAAAAAAACCAAACCTAATCAAACCCCAAGCAGTAACATACACAGCAAAAACAAAATGAAGTAATCTAACTGGGTACCATAGCAATGAAATAGCAACATTGTATCTGGCTTTAAAAGGAGTAAATACATACCGTCAGTTTATTTTTCCAAACGCTTGTGGCACACCTGTGAGTTGTTCATAGAAGACCAGTGTTCTGTGGAACACAGTTTAAGAAACACTGTCCTAGTTTATCAGTAGTTCTCCTCGTTTCCTGATACTACGGCATTTTCAGTGTAGGCAGCACTCTAGTGTGCTTTGGTTTTAGGAGAGCTGGTAGAATTTTTTTTTTTTTTGAAAAAAAAAGTCAAGAAATTATCAATGTTCTGGAGCTTTTTTTCCCCACCTAGGGATTCCACTTATTTTTCACTTGGTGAAATGTTTAATTGAAATTATCACCTGTGCCGTCAAAACCATTGTCAAAATCATCCTAAAATTTTTCATTTTTCCAGAAAATAATTTTTATTTATTAAAAATTTCAGTCATTTTTAGGAGAATATTTTTAGGAGATTGATTCTACTGTTGGCTCCCTGCCATGAATCTGCTGTGAAGGCCTCTTGTTGGGAAAAAATGAATCTCCTGCAATGTAAAACTCATTAGCCTGCAGATATGTCCATCTTCAGAAACTTCAGACTCCTCTCCCCTCCGTTCAGGGAACTGAACGTAAGGCAAGTAAGGCACAAGGGCAGAACCCTCATTTTATTGGGGAAAACAAAACAAACCTACCAGACAAACCACCTCCTATAACACTCAGGCTATAAAGATGCTTGCTCTCACTAGAAGCCTACTGAGCTGGAAGATTTTGACTTTTTGCAGGGGTCAGAAACATCAGAGTTGCTTTTTGAAAAGAGGTGGCTTTCAAACATTGTGGCCATTGTTTAAAGACCCCCAGGAGGTAAAAAGAGTGTTTCTTACACTGTGGTTCTATTCTGGGGGGGAGTGATTGTTTTTTCTGTTGTAATTCTTACAGTATTGGCTCTGTTTTTCACTCTGAATACGAATATGTGCAGAGGTTCACTCAATGGGAATAAGGGTGGTAGATTCTTGCCCTTAATGAATCAGTGGAGGCATAAGAGATTTGTTAGGCACCATTTCGGGGGGGCAAGCAGCAGCTTGGAGAACTTGGGGTGGTGGGTGTGGTAGTAATTACTCACCTCTTCATACATTTTTGGTTTAGGAATGTAAAGGTTCCTGCATTAACATTTTAAAGTCTATGAGGTTATTATCGGGGAATCATTGATGCCCTGCAAAGGCAAGTTGGGTGTCCTATTAAAGGACTTTCAGACCTTATTAGTTTGGCAATAGTATTGAGTTAGGTCTGTTTCCACCAGCTGCATTAGAGAAAACATAGCCAGTTTGACCTGGGTGGTCTGAAATTGGCCTCTGAGAAATATAGAGTTTCCTTGATGAATTTAATGATATCTTGTCCCATAGATCTCTCATATAAAATGCAGTGTCTGAAGTAACAGTCATAGTGATATTTTATTTTAGAAGTATTCTCTAGTGAACACATTTTACAGCTGTTAACAAACTGGCCCTGAAATCCTGGCCCCACTGAAATTAGTGGCAAAGCCACTGACTTCACTGGAATCAGGGTTTCACACCATATCTCTCAGGTTGCTTGCTTATCTAGCAGGGATAGACTATGCCAGAGGAGCCGTTTGGAGCAGGTATTAGAAAAAAGGGTTAAGCAAAACTTTCCCACAAGAACTCCTAATGAAGTATTAGTGTAGATGCAGAGTGTTGAATCATAAGAACTGAATTGTTGATCCTTTTTTATCACAACCTGAGGGCACTTGAGTGCAAGTTAAGAGGTGGTGTCTCCAATTCCTGACTAGATCTGGTTGGGCATTTGTTGATGAACCAGTAACTTTTTGTAGGAATTTTAACTGAGAAATCTTTTTGGGTGAAAAAGGGAGGAAAAGACCCTAAAATATCAATTGCTCAGTGCCTAAGGCACTCACCTGGTTGATGGGAGTCTTAAGTTCAAGTCCCTGTTATGCCTGGTTCAGATCAGGGACTTAAACAGGGTTTGTCTCATGCCATGTGTGTGCCAAACTCACTAGACTGTTGTGAGAGGAAGAAGAGGAAGGGTCTCCCCCCCAGTTTTGGGGGGACTTTGAAATGTGGTAGGTTTGTTCCAATGCAGGATGGGAAAATATTTTGGAATTTTGAAATATTTCACAGGACAGGACATCTGTTTTGTGCTCAGCAATACTCCAGGCTGATTGTACTGTGCAAATATACAGTAAACCACTGAAGTGTGCAATTTCAAGTTGCACTTAACATGTGTTAACGCAAATTAAGTGCAACTCAAAACTGTTCTGTGGCTGTTTGCCCGCCCGGCTCTCATAGCTGGGGCAAGCAGGGCAGACAGACAGCTCCCTGCCTCCTGTGGCTTCTCCCAGCTGGGGGAAGCCAGGTGGTAGACAGACATGCTGCTGCAGCTTCTCCCAAGTGGGGGAAGCTGGGGAGAAGCTGCACCTGGTTCCCTGCCAGGAAACTGACCAGCTGCTGCCTGGTCCCTGGCTCCCCTCCACTTGCTGGAGCCAGGAAACTGGTTTACTTGGCAAACTATCCGTGGAAACAAGTTTTCAGATAGTAGCAACTATTACTAGCACCTACTTTCTCAGTGTTGCTGTCCTCTTCCAATTCTGAACCCGTGCCTTCTCCCTGACAGGCAGGATGGATTATCAGGGGTTAGGGTGCTACACTGGTCGAAACGAACCTGGGTTTCAAGTCCTTCCTTTTGCAGGACTCTCTCCTCTTCTTCCTACTCCCTTTATAAATGTTTCAGATCCTGGTTTATCCCATCTCTAAAAACTGGTTATTATAAGAGAGAGGAAGCTGTGCTAGTCTATACACTATCAAAACAAAAAGCAGTCAAGTAGCACTTTAAAGACTAGCAAAATAGTTTATTAGGTGAGCTCTTGTGGGACAGACCCACTTCTTCAGACCATAGCCAGACCAGAACAGACTCAATATTTAAGGCACAGAGAACCAAAAACAGTAAGCAAGGAGGACAGATCAGAAAAAGATAATGAAGGTGAGCAAATCAGAGAGTGGAGGGGGGGGGGAAGGTCAAGAATTAGATTGAGCCAAGTATGCAGACGAGCCCCTATAGTGACTCAGAAAGTTCCCATCACGATTTAAACCATGTGTTAATGTGCCGAATTTGAATATAAAAGCCAGCTCAGCTGTTTCCCTTTCCAGAACGGCGCGATAATTCTTCTTCAGTAACACACATACTTTTAGGTCATTGACAGAATGCCCCATTCCTTTAAAATGTTGACTAACTGGTTTGTGGATCTGGAGTGTTTTGATGTCTGTTTTGTGCCCATTGACCCTTTGTCCGAGGGAGTTAGAAGTCTGTCCAATATACAAAGCATCTGGGCGTTGTTGGCACATGATGGCATATATGGTGTTAGTAGAGGAGCATGGGTCTGTCCCACGAAAGCTCACCTAATAAACTATTTTGCTAGTCTTTAAAGTGCTACTTGACTGCTTTTTGTTTTGGTTATTATAAGGAATTCATTCATAGCACTCTTAACATGGCTTTGAAGGGCAAAAGCTCCTTGTAAATATTAATTATCCTGACAAGCCTATTGGCAATGTAGATGATTAAGGGTGGCATTAGAAACTAGGTGTTCCTGGCTCCTAAGTCAGTGCTCAGATCAGTGGGAATACTACGGCATTTACCAATTTGTAGAATGACTTTTAATAGTTTAGTAACTCCTCCCTTTGTATAAAGAAGTTGGTCATAATTAATCTTATTCTAGCAGCTGAAGTATTTTCCTACTTTTTCTTTCTGGAAGTCTATGAATAGTTTTTGTAATTCTGATATTTAAGAAATTATCAGTGCAAGTATGTCATTAAAAACTTGCATCATTAGAACATTGTCCAAGGGCTTAATGTTTGTAGCCAGGCAGAAGTGGCTTTACTGAACTCTTTATCCAGATGCACAAATAGCAATAATGTGGGCACGCAAATGAGGCACATTCCTATCATTACTTGGCAATGAGAAGGGCCGTTAAAGTAATAGAACAATGGATGTTTATTATGCTGATTCATAGGAGAATTTTGAAGGAGTTCACTGCTTTGGTATGGTCAGGTAATGGTACGGTAGAAAGTGTTCTGTTAAAAGAACCAGTAAATAAATTTTCTTCTTGCCAAACTCAGATAACTTTGAAGTATAAATCGACAATGTCTGCGTCTACACTTGCAAGTTCTTTTGAAAGATTTTTCGAAAGAAGGGGGCTCTTTCCAAAGATCCCATGGAGAGTCTACATATGAAAAGAGTTTTCAAAAGTAAATCAAAAGAACGTGGCACTCCTTTTGAAAGCACTCTTCCACTCCCGTTTCAGGAAGAGCACCTTCTTTTGAAAGCTTCTTTAGAAAGAAAATGTGTAGATGGCCTTTTTTTTTTTTTTTTGAAAGAGCAGTCCTCATGGCACCTAATCTTTCAATCCCTGGCCCATTCTTTTGAAAGATGGGGAGCTGTGTGGATGCTCTTTTTTGAAAGATCAGATCACTCTTTTGATCTGCTTTTGAAAGAGGTTCTTCGGAAGAGATCTTCTGGAAGGGCTTCTGTCAAAAGAGCTCTGTAATGTAGATGTAGCCTGAGTGTCATTCCTGTGGTTGAATGGCAGTTTGTCTTTCTAATTGCTCTGTTCTAGTAGATATTAAAATAAGGCTTTGTTTTATACAATGCTAAATTAAAGCATGCACCATGCCATTTAATGATATTGTGTCTCTGGAAAAATGTATTGCACTTGCTGAAAGGCAGTATCAGTTAAATGTAGGACACCATTAAAGAAAAAAAAGAAAAGCTTATGAACATTTTTACTTGTTATGTATGGAGCTATACCTATCTCATAAAACTGGAAGGAACCTTCAAAGATCATCAAGTCTAGCCTCCTGTGCTCACCTATCATCATCCCGGACAGATTTTTTTTTTAAGTCTATTTGTCCCAGGCCCCAACGTGTCCTCCTCAAGGACTGAATTCACAACTCTGGGTTTAGCAGCTATCCCTCCCACCTTAAAATTAATACAAGAGATCACTAGGCTGGAACAGCAGTGTGGAAAAATAAGTGTTTTTCTTTCATTGTTGAATTTGTTTACTTTGCGCATTTGACAGCATGTGACAATGTCATAAGTTTCCCCAGTTCTTGATGAGGAGCTTTTACATAAAAGTGGAGAGGGAGAGAGAGAACTTGTGATGGGGAGAATCACAGATGCCCCTGGTGTGTTGATTATGCCACTGACACCCGCCTTCTTGTTCTCTTGGGCTCTCCACCACCATGTCCTGTTAGGTCAGATGCTCTGGTCTGCCCAAACAAGGCACAGAATTGGGGTTATTGCCTCCTGCCCTGCAGAGCAACACAGGCCCTGAACCAGTTCAGCTCTGGGAAGACACAGTTCTAAGGACCCAGTAGCACCCATGAAATCAACTCCCAAATAAATCCATTTTACTTTGTGTAATAATTTTGCATAGAGAAAGCTTCCAAGGATGTCTGCCCTCTTTGCCAATGAAAAAAGGGATGCACACTTGTTGTTTCCCCTCACACCCAAGGAACAGTTATTTACTCTGGGCCTGGTAATAAACAAAAGTGATTTTTATTCATTATATAAAAGTAGGATTTGAACAGTTGCAAATGAAAACAGTCAAATTAAAGTAAGTTACTAAATTAAAGTGAACAGATATGTGTAATTATTTTTAATCCTCTAAGAAATTTGTTACATGCAAATTCTTACCCTAAATGGTTGCTCTAAACGTCTCTTTCACAAGAAAGCAGGCTCCTACCTTGGCCCAGTGCTTCACCCTATTCAATCTTGGATGTTTTCAGCAGGCAATTTAGGGGGTGGGGTTTCCTGTTATCTCACAATCTAATTTTTTGTTTTCCCTCCATAAATCTCTTTTGCCCAAGGCGGGAATTCTTTGTGCTCAGTTCAAACTTTTCTCACCTTGAGTGAAAATTTCCAAATCCAAATGTGTTTCAGTTCCAGGTGGCAGGGTCACATGTCTTTTCTAGGACTAACCACATTTTGGGCTTTCAGAACGAACAAGACTATTACAGGATCACCAAGCCATTCAGGTTCCAGGGCCTCAGTAATGGCTCTTATTAACACAGTTAGAACTACACACAGATCCACACTTCATATTTCCAACATCACATACAAGAGTGATATATGTGCAAAAATAAGATATACTGATTCAGCACATTGTAACTCTAAAACTGATACGTTACGTGACCTGTTTTGCATAAAGCATGTACAAGTTGTGTACATTCCCTATCCCTAAGCCAATTTTCCTAAAGCCTTGAGCAGCTGCAGAGACACTGTATGGCTTTCAAAGTGAATGTCGCGTGCAATCAGCATGCACCTCTCTTCACTTGAACTTGCTTTATGCACATGTCACTTTAGTAATACAGTACAAAAATGACATGGATGGAAACCAGCAGAATCTGGCAACGCTGTGCATGAGTAAATAAAATGTCTTGTGGGCCGTATATAGAACCTGGTTGGGCCACATGTATCCCTTGGGCCTCAGGTTTGCCCACTGCTGTCATACACTGAACAAGTTGCAGAAAGCTGGGAACAGAATGGCTCACACTGAATTCTATTCCTAATTCCTAACTACATCCTTTCTCTAATTTATAACAAAAAGTACTGGGCCTTGTTTACTTGCACTGTTGATAAATATAACAGTAGTAGTAGGCATCCTTCAGTCTGCATAGACTATGGATCGCGCCCTTTTAAAGTTTCAATTGAGGACTTCATTTACAGCGTCTATTGTGACTATGAAGACCCACACGAGAGTGACAGTCCTTGCTGCATCTCTTGCAGATGTAGTGGGTGTCTGGCAAGTCCTTATTGTGCTTTTTGTGAGCTCGCTTCTCCTCTGCTAGCTGTCTGATCTTCATCTCGCCCTTCTGAAGGCCCTTGTGTAACCCCTGCCTCCATCTGCTGTGGTCGTCTGCTAGTTCTTCCCAGTTGTCCAGCTCGATGTCTACCTCTTTGAGGTCTCTCTTGCAGACATCTTTGTAGCACAACTGGGGGCGTCCGGGAGGTCTTTTGCCAGAGGCTAGCTCACCATACAGGATGTCTTGAGAAAAATTATTAAAAATATGGTTTTTAATATCTAACAGTTACTCGTTTATATTAGGACTCCCTTCCCCCAGCTCCCCCCCACAAAAAAAAAGAGAGAGAAATAAAAGAAAAGATTTGTAGTTCAAGCTTTTGATTGGAAACAAACTTATTAAGCCAGATGAGATCTTTAGGGCATGACAATGTGCATAGAGCTTCATGTAATAAATGTATGCCTCAGCCTTGGAATTGTCAGGTAATTTTTTCTAACTACCTGTGCAAGAAAACAAATAAAATCAGTTTACATCAGGCCTTTAGATCCTAATTAGGGTGACTTGTGAGCAACTTAAAGTGGATGGTAAATGTTGAATACTTCAGGTGTTAGAAATCATTGTATTAATAAAGTAAGAAATGATGTAAAAGAAAATTGTTTTATTTTAATTACAGTGAATAGTACTATCTTAGCCTTTTCCTTCATGTCTAGTTTTCATTTGAGGAATTGCAATTACATCCTATTACTGATCTGCAATAAAGGTAACCCTAGTTGAATCTCTGAATATTCAGTTTTAAAAGGGTGCTGCAAAGCAAATGGTTGGATTATGTTTAAGTCTATTAATGGAATTTTATGAACTTGCAAAAGAGAAACTGAAATCCTGCTTCACTTGCGGGAATGGGATTCTTGTGCTGTATTGTAGGACACCTATAGCAGCACAGAGTTTAGTAAACGTAATTCTTGTTCTTAGATATTTTAAAAAAAGTTTAAAAAAAATCCCCTCAGAATAGTACACAGTGAATAAACATGGCAGGGAACTCAGTGCATCTACTGAAGAGCAAACAAGCACGAATGAATCCTAGATGCTAGTTTCTGACAAATGCACATCGTTGGGGTTACTGCACACTGGTCAAGATTCTGAAACTGCGGCAGTTATTCAAGAAACTTTGTCTCACTGTGGTTGTCAACTTGGTAATATTTAAAACTGGATGCTGCAGCAGGAGTGCTGGAATTGCCACACTCCTGTCTGCCTCTTCTTCCTGAGACATTGCCCCTGTCTGCGCTTCTTCCCCTTTTCCCTGTCACTTGCTGCTTTTCCACTTCCAACGTAACCTCCCTGCTCAGGTCAGGAGGGATTCTTGCAGAGCTGGGGCTGGGAACTGCAGCCACTCAACACAGGTACATGGCAATTCCATCTAAGTAAAGGCTGGCGTGGGTGATGATCCAGCACCTTCCTAACATCCCTGCCTGCAGTAACTGGACATCGGGTGTCTGGTCAGTTCATCTAACCATATATGGTTGGCTTCCTCTTTCAGCTGTACTTTCCAGTCCAAAACTGGGCACATGGCCCTTAGTTACTACATGATAGATTCTGTCCTTTTGGGTCAGGTTGGGAATTACAGTTCAAATCGGTAGTTTTAAAATCATATGGAGCTTGATAGACACAAGTATGCGATGTTATAGCAGTGCATCATCTAGGGGAAAGAATTAAACACTGGAAGAACTGTTGACTGATTTAACTCTACCAGGGCTAATTGCTACTCCAGTGGGAGCAGAATCAGGGCAAAAGTCGGTGAATGTTTTGTCATTGACATAAATGGGAGTATGACTTAGGTTTTTCATGAGTGGACAGCAGTGGTCTGTCTGTCTGTCTGCCTACATGGTTCCCAGTTACTGTAGTATCTGAAGACATGACGATTGATATTTGTAGGATCCTGTATGTGGGTCTGGCAATAAGAAGCCATTGAAGATACCTGTACTCTTCAATGCCAAAGGCTGTGCGTGAATTAACCGAGGTGGGGGAGGGGGGAAGAAAGCACATGGGCAATCTGAAAAAAGATCCTCTTACGTGTCTCAGTGTTATAATGCAGTGTTAATGAATAAGAAACTAATCTGTTTTTTTCCCATTTATAGTTTCCAGAGTCGTTAAAGTAGGATTTAATGTAAACAAGCAATCCACAGTTATTATAATGGCCTCGAGCTAACTTCTGATGGGACTGGTGTTTCTACCACAAAACCCACCAGAGGGGTGGGGGTTCTAATTAGCATCTTTGTGGGCTTTCTAAGCAGAAGCACCAAGGAATGAAGGATGGTAAGACTGAGACTGCATCTATACTAGACGTGTTACAGCAGCACATCTATATTGCACCAACAAGCAGAGAAGGTTGTTGCAGGAGAAAACATACCCTGTCCAATTTTCAGTTCTGTTTCTCACTGCTGTCGTTAAAAAATTCTTCTGCCTTACACGTAGTCCACTGCAAACAACATGCTTTTCATACTCATTTCGTAGTCCAAATAGTATGCTTTCCCGTTGAAGGCTCTGGCTGTAAAGGTTAGATCAGAAAACTATTTTGAATTTAGTCTTACTGAAGACTAGGGTGTGTTGATCTACTTTATGTGAATGATCCAACCAGTGAATCATAGTCAGTGAGGAATCCTGATAGTGTGCTGGGGCATTGTGCAAACACCAAGATCCTCTAAATCACAAGAATGAAAGAAATATTTGACATATCCTTGGCCATACAGATTTTGAAAGCATTATTTCATATTAGCCCATTGTAAATGTAAAACGTTTCTTACCCCTGCGAGGTTCAGATGATGCTGATCAAACAACACTGTTGATAGTTTTAGTCTTCCTTTCATTTCTGTCAACCGTGGTCTTTGCTTAGCCAGATTGGGCATCTCTAGATTCCCCTGTGGAGTATTTAATTGTGATCAATTCAGGAAAGCAATGATTTATGAGCTGTGGTTTGTGTTTATGAATACTGTGATAGCTTCCCTTTTTTCTTATATTGAGCTTGGCCAGATGTGTCAATATTTATTTTACATAATGTAAAATAATAAATCTTAAATGTGAAGTAAAGATTTTTTTCCTATCTTGGGAAAACTTAATTTTTTAAAATATTTAGTGTGTAGCATGGCCATACTGTATGTACACCGGTTACTTTCTATCACTATTTTGCACATCTTTTTGTCATCACTATTACATTGTGAGAGGACTGTGGTGAATCCAGTCTTGAAGCTATTGTGATAAAGACCTCGAGTTATGTATGTGTGAGATGAAATGGCAACACTTTTTCAGTGGGCACTTCACTATTACAGTAGGAAATGTGATCTGGGAAACGATTTGGAGAATCTGCAGTGAGAATGGGAAAAGAGAGAAAACTAATGCTATTGTTAATGCTGAGTAGCGTTCTAGCAGGGTTAATTCTGAGAAGACTCTTCCAGTAAAGTTAACTTAGCCTACTGTGCGTATGTACAGTGATGGCTGGAGGTGGTGTGTGTTTGTGGTAATTCTCCTGAATCCTAAGTGCTTTCCATGTACATAAGAAGGAATCATCTCTGCCTCAAGTTGCCCACATTCCACAGGAATGCTCTCTGACAAGCAAATGCAGATTAGAGGAAATAAGAAATCCTCTGTATATTTTAATTATCATGATAGGTGATGCAACAGAAGTGAGGCTTCACAAGAGGACTGGAAGTCGACAGTGTCTTCTGCCCTAGTGAAATGGTACAGTATCTTACTGGAAAACACCAAGAGCAGCTCTTGACACTCACAGCAGCATAGTATGTACTTTAACTTGGGTCTCCTTTTAATTAACATTTCCCAGGTCCACGCTATCCAATTCCTTGTGTTTGCTGGCTTTCTTGGTTTTTCCCTCCCCGGTTTGGTCAGCTTGTCATCTACAAGCAATAATTTGTGTCTTGGTTTTGTTTGGGGAATTTGTTTTTGGTACAAGCTTAGGTGTGAGGAGAAATGGTGTATTAACATCTGCTAGGAGGCCCTGCTATGATTTAAATATAAACACCATTACACTAATAGTCACCCATTAGTGCTCTGTGATACTTCTTAGACTACTTATTATTGATTTTTAAGTGATATTCTGTGCTTAGGTATATGTGCTGTTTCTGTTTACCACACATGCATATTCCAGGATGTCACTAACAGGGTTTTAGACAGGACATTTGTTTAGTTTGGACCCCTTTGTCATCTGGTGCATCTTCTTTACATTGACTCTACTGCCTAGTTTTTCATATCAAATCCCAGGAATTTCTCTCAGGACACCTGAAAACACTTGATTTTACATTTTGTCAATCAGTTTGTTTTCAAATAATTATAAGGTGCCTGGTCAAGATATACTTCTGTTTGGCCAAGAACAGTCCAGCAATATAAGAACTCAATGTTGTGAACAATGCTTGGCATAAAGGGAGGGATGCAATTAGTACAAACACTATCAAAAGCTCTTTTCTCAAAGGGAATGTTAACATTTGTTTAATGTTTCATGATGAATTAATTCAAACACTAAATTATTGGCAAAATCCTCCTTTCTGAAAAAATGCACTCATTTTACAGTTGAGTCAGGAGCTGACTGTAGTTACAGCAGCACATTTATTTCCAAAGTATACTTTTGTCTTTTGTTTGTCTATTTTCTGACTTTAAATTTGTCACCACAAAACCGTCTAGTTTATTTAGAAAACTCAGTCACCTTTATCGTTCTAAACATATCCTTCGTTGTGTCTTACCTGTTATACTGGTGATCTTTTGAAATCTTACACAGGAAAAGTATAATTCAAAGTGGAAGTTAGTACTGTCTTTTAAAGGAGCAGTTGTGTGGTTTACAAGGATTGCATTACAAAGAGACGCTGCCTCTTGAGTTAGAAACAGATTATTTAAACACAAATGTTTGAAGATTGAACATATTTGTCTAAACTTTTGCAGCCTGCTTTGCTTTATTTTGTTAGGCTGGCTAGCTCTTTTTGTACATTTGACAGTAGTTTAATTGGGAAATGCAGTTTGTGTTTATGGAAAGTGTCCACATGCTGCTTTTTGTGAATGACAAAAGAATTCAAGAAGTAAATACAATTCATTCCACAAACCCTGTCCCTTAATTCCACAGCTTCTCAGCAGCTATAACAGAAAGCTCCTCAGTAATTAAATACATAACTCCTCTTAAAAGAATTTTGCCAGTTCTTCTAGCCTACAGATCACTGCAACGCATTCTGAGAACCAGAGGGGTAGCTGTGTTAGTCTGTGCTCCAACAAAACAAAGCAGCAGAAATGTAGCACTTTAAAGACTAACAAAATGATTTTTTTGGTGATGAGCTTTCATGGGACAGACCCACTTCATCACAGTCTCACACAGATTAACAATTCATCACAGGTCAGGATGTGGTCTCTAGTTTTCTTCTTATATCTCCTCAGACGAATTACGCAGGGAAGTCATTTCAGTAAGGTAGCCCATTGTCACTTGACTTCTGCATTCTCGTGGTCTCCTAAAAAGTTGTGCTCTATTTTGCCCCATTCTTCACTTCTTGGGAAAGACAACTACATCATAACCATGCTGCCTGGCAATCCTGTATATACAGCTGCCTCTAGACCCTTAAAAACCGTTGCATAGCTCAGAGAGGGCTTTCATGCTGATTCCTTGTGGGGACTGGAAGGTGCAACTCACATCCTCACCCTTATCTCTTCATGACCCCGTGGAGAGCTATCAGTGGGGATCCCAGGAACAGGTGATGCTGCCCCAGGCAAAACTGTGCTCCCGTGTCCCTGAGAGGGATTCATGGGCAGGGGCTGTCCATTCCCACAAAGGGAGAACAATCAAGTCCTTGTAGTTTAGTCCTTTTTTTTTTTTTAAAAGCTTCCGTTCAGGTAATGGAACTCTGTTAATTTTTTTTAGTAGAGTTGATTGCAATGAGAATCAGTGAAGTGGCTTTAAAAATAAGAATCTGTGTTCCATGCAAGGAATAGACATAATCTACTGATTCACTTTCAGGGACTCTAGCTGTTCATGACACTTAAAAAAATCAGGAGAGCAAACCTTGCTTCAAGCAGATTCGAATGTCTTCATTGTCTCTACAAAGGTGCAGTGGCCCCGAGAGCAGGTGATATAGCATGGCAATCTGAATATTTTTTTTAAAAATCTGTGCCTTTTCCCCTTCTTTTCAGGGTATATGGGTAGCCCCTCACCAGTCTGAGGGAGCCATATTTTTACTTTAAAATGTAGGAGGTTCCAAAGGTTGCCAGGTTAGTAGCCCCATTCATTATTTTCTTCTCAAGAAGCGCCCTGTGTCACTAGATTGCTGTAAGGCACCACTGCTGTTTAGCTGTCGCCTCTTCTCCCTCAAGAAGCCAACATGTTAAATTGGTAGAGCTTACAAGACCTGACAGAGAAATTCTTCATATGTGGACTGGATGTCTAACTAAATCTGATGTGTTTCTTGCGGGCTAGGGCAAGTGCTGGAAGCTATTAGACTGCTGAACAAAAAGCTCCATTCAACGACTGCTAGCTTCCCGCTGGGCTAATCCAAGTATCAAAAATTTTAAAATATGGAGTAGAAGACTGTGGCCTCTGCAAACAAGAAGTTTTAAAGGTGTCTAGAACATCTGCTCATTTTAACTTAAAATGTTACTTCTGTAGTGTAACAAAGAAACTACACACACACACACACACACACACACACACACACACACACACATTTTTAATAGAGCGTTTGATTTGATTTTTTGAAATGTAATATTTTTTCCAAGCTGTTAAAAATCTTCTCTTGTCACTCAAAGTTAGGGGAGGAAAGTTTTTCATTTCCGTGAAAAAGCTCTATTTATTATAGCTGATCTGTTCTAACGTCACTGGGAGCCCGAAAGAAACAAATGGTTTTTATTGTTTGATATCTTTACCTAGGAAGAGAATAAAAATGGTTTCTGGAACAAATGTGTAATTACAGTGGAAACTTTTTTTTAAAAATTAAACTGCTGTATGTTAATGAACTATTTAAATAAGTTATAAACTTTTCTTCCTGGGCAGCAATCTTTTGACTAAAAATAGCAAGTATTTTCAAGTGGCTTATGTGTGTGGAAGGATTGTTCAGAGCAGATGAAAAATTCATTTACTAAATGCTTTTCATAGTTAGAGAATACCAGTTAAAACATATCACAGATGGAGTCATCTCCTAGTCAGATTATATGGGTCTAATAAACCAAAGTCATAACTGTTGTTTGTAAGTTAAAAGCAGGGAGGTCTGCTGTGTGCTCAGTTTACTTTCAGGTCATATTAATGACAAACACTGTCTCTGTTCCATCTTCATAAGAGAGACACCCATTTGTGTATAGACTTACAGGCTTGCACAGAGTTGGTTTGCCACATGCTGTGACTGAGCATTTTAGTTACTCCATGGCCAGAGGAAAGTTTAGTTTAGATTTTGTGCCTTTCACTTGATTTTAACCACCTATGTGTCAGCCAGCCAGCTATAAAACTGACACCGAAGCAGGGCTGGAGAAAATCACTACTACTATGTTTATACGGGCCAAATTCTGCTGCTGATGGTGTGAATTGCGAGTAGCTCTGCTGGAGCCAGTGGAGTTACACGGATATAAAGGAATCAAGTCCTCCCCAGGGAGGCTGTTTTGTTCACACAAATTGAAAGTCCCAACCAGTGGTACTGGACAAGCACAAGAGAATGTTGTTGCCCCATATTTTTGAACATGCTGCTCATAACAATCCCTCCGTATCAAATAACAAGCCTGATCCAAAGTGGAAATGAGTCTTTCCATTGATGTCAGTGGATGTTGATTCCACCAGCTTTCCCCTTTCCCCTTCCAGTGTGAAACAGACTTTTTAAACTATTAGATATAAAAAAAAAAAAAAAGTTCTTCAAATTGCACACTAATGTTGGGCATGTTCATGAGAAACCACACCTGTCTTATCAAGGGAACACAGTTTTACACACACATTCCAGCCCCCTACACCGAGGCCTCCCCCACCTCCTCAGTACCCTGCCCTGATGCCTGCCCCCAGATCTCCTGTCCTGAGCTTTCCTCCACCCAACGGCGGATGGGTTTACTAGGACAGTACATGTAAGAAACATGTTACTTTCACACCTGAGTCTAACACCCATCCATCTCATTAAAAATGTTGAAACAGGCTGCTGTGTTTATGTATGCATATTCACAGTGCCATACCAATTAATAACGATTTTACATTCTACAGACATATTTCCTTATACATGCCAGACGGGTTTTTTTTTTTCATATGAACATAACTGGAATTTCAGTCAGTTTGGATGACATTAGACAGGTTATGGGGGACCCTGCTAATTGCAAGGATGAAAAGTGGGGCCCTATATGAAAAGTTTGCTCACCCCTGGTCTAACACGCTGAGGAAAGCTCCTACTGGTCTAGTGAAAGCAGTGCCTTTTTTCTAGAAAAAAAAAAAGGTGGCAGAAATCAAGCCCCAAACCACTCCCACCCTGCCTGTGGCAGCTTAACCCTCCATGTGGGGCCTGAGCCATCCCTCCTACATGGGGCCCAAGCTGCCCCCTGGTGTCCTAACCACACCCAGCAGCTTAACTGCCCCCTGTGGGGCCCTCCCTGTTCCCTAGAGTTGGGTACCTCCAGCCCCCCCGCCAGATGGAAGTCCTCCTGGTTCCCTATAGCCAGGTATCTCCAGCCCCCCACCCCCTGAATGCCCTCCCCATTTCCCAGAGCCAGGTACATCCAACCATCCCCCCAGGTGAATGTTGGCAACTTAACTCCATGCTGCCAGTTATATCAATTATAGCTGCACTGGGGCTGCAGAAGTGCTGGGCTGAGCTGAGCAGAGCCAGGCCACCGGGGCTGCTCCAGGACCATGCCAGGCTGCAGGCGCTGGGGCAGCAGGAACCTCCCGGCTCCTGGCATGGAGCTGCAGGTGCCATGCCAGGACCAAAGGAGCCATGTGGCTCTCAGTTGGAGCCACGCATGCACGGAGTCGGGGGGACAAGGGGGAGAGAGGGGGAGCACATTCAGAAATGGCGGCCCCAGGGAAAAAGGAGCCAGAACGCTGTTCTGCAGCATTCCGGCAGAAAAAAAGCCCTAAGTGAGAGAGGGGAAGCTGGACAGGCTCAGACATACCAGGAGCCAAGCTGGTAGCACCTTGCCATCCCATGTGCACCCAGCCAGTCTCTTTCACACTTGCCTGCCTCACCTGGCTGCACGCATGGGGCCCTCAGTGCCAGTCTGTGACAGGAACCCAGCTGCGAGAGCGCATCACTGGCTCTATGTATTTTTTTCTTGTAACTGTTTAGTAAGGTTCATCAGGACAGCATAAATCCTGGTTCCTTTGAGCTCTGTTCTGTTAGAGCTTGATCCAAAGCCCAGGGAAGTTGACAGAAGTATTTCCATTTAACTTCAACAGGCCTTGTATTAGGCTCTTAGAATAGAGATGTTGCGATTGGCAGTAATAAATAAATTTATTTTTATTTAATTTTTAATTTAATTTTTCTTTCAAAAGTAGGGATTTTGCCCATTGGTCAAAAATGCCACACAGCATCACAGTTCAGCACAGCTGCCCACCTTTGCCATCTGTCCCCTCTTTACCTCTTCTGAAACTTCTGTCACTGTATTTGAGGTGTTTGTGCCATGGGTAGGTAGAGATGGAAGTGCATTTTAGGCTTTATTGCTGGTGCAGAGTCATAAGTGCTTAAGACATCATGTTATGAGCTAGATCAGTGTTTCTTAAACTATGTTTAAGGGCAAGGTGGAAACGGGTTCCGTGAGCAACTCGCAGGGGTTCCGTGGATGTTTGAAAAAATAATTCAAAGTTTTACAATGATTATATTTTCTGCTGTTAAAACCAGATATAATGTTACTTCTTCTTGGCTGTGATACCTGATTAAATTACTTCATTCTGTTTTTGCTGTATAGGTTGCTGTTTGTTTTTAATTTTTCTTTAGTTTTTTTTTTTGTTTTGGTCTAACAATTTTTTGAAGAAAATTTTCATAGGTGTTTTGCTTTAAAAATATTATTGTTTGGTATTCTGTGATCTCAAAAAATGTAAGAAACACTGGTGCTTGGTCCTGCCATGAGTGCAGGGGACTGGACTTGATGACCTCTCGAGGACTCCTCTAGTATTCTGTGATTCTGTAATGAGAAAACATAAACTATGTATGTAACTTAATAGCTTTGCCCACTTACTATCCCCACATTTTCCTCACGTGGAATTTTTAAAATGATTAGATTTTCTGGCTTTGTTCCTGCTACTACTTAGCTGGGTCTGCAAGTGCAAACAGACCCTTGCATTGACTGGGATTTGTTTCAACAGTTGATGATGATTCAGGCACAAAAATGTTGTAACTCTTTGGGCTGAATAACAGTCATTGGCTGAGATACATCTACAAACTACGTATGCATTGGTATGGTGCCAGTGTGGGATTTTGAGATGTCTTTGTTCCAATTTAAAACACTAAAATACAATTACAGGGAGGTAGTTTTGTGTGTGTGTGTGTGTGTGTAATTCTTTCTTTATTGTAAATACAACTATTTCTGGTTTGTTGAGAAGTTTGAGTCAGTTAACCCATTCCTAGTAACTCAAAGCAACTCTGAATAGATGTTTGTATGGGCAAAGATAAATTTCCCAGGCACAGTAGAAAGGATTAAAAATAAGGGATGCAAACTCCTATGCCTCAGGGCATAACTCAGCTGCCTTTGATGAGGAGGACACTTCCCCTGTGGACAGGCTATTCTATAATCATCCATTATAGAGTTTCTTGACCCCTTCTCTGAAGCCTTTGGTACTGACCACTGTGAGAGACAAGATACTGAATTAGATGGATTGCTAAACTGATTTGGCATGACAATTCCTACATTCCTGTAGTCTTTAACACTGCCTCATTATCTCTGGGCTCTTGCAGCTCCTTCTGCGTATGAAATGCAGTGTTGAAAACCTTCAGTAAAACGACTGTACATCTTGCCACAAATGGGACAAAAGGTCAAATTAGGTCTAATGGTAGCCTTCGCTTAGAGTTTATTATTGTTCAGTGAGGTAATGGCAAACTGTTAGTTATTGGTTTTTCAGCTGTGTCCGTCAGAGATTAGATGATCCCTTCTGCATTTTCCTTTCTGTGATGCGCTTTAATCCAGCAACCCTGAGAATCCTGGTATGCTGGATTAAAGATTTTGCTGGGCTGGAGAGGGCACTACAGGGTCTGGGCGTGGGGATGCAGTGTTTACCTTGTGCCCTGTTCATGGGGGCACATGTGGCTCCATGGCCCCCTGCTGCTCCCAGGCACCACCCCCTACTGCTACAGGAGCTGCAGGGAAAAGCGTCCGGTGGAGCGTGTCACTGATTACAGACACTCAGAGTGCAGCAGGTCAAGTGTACTCACTTCCTGATCAGTTAAGTCATGGATCCTATTCTTTCAGATGAGGAGTACTGTGCAGGAGGGAGACTCGTCACCAGAAAACTCTGATTCTTAGTTGGGTTTGGTATTGTTCTCCATGTTGCTTACTCAGTTACCAAATGTGTTGCCTCCACAGCACTCAGTCCCTTTTGGGGAACGAGAGACAGAAGCAGTGAATTGGAATCCAAGTCCTACTTCCAATTTTCAGAGCATCATTTCTAGGCTGTGAAAAGATCCCGTAGCCTTTCATTGTAACTCTACTTTAACTTTGACTTTAGTTGCCAAAAGTAATTGCACAGACATTGTTTCACTGTTATTGTAACAAGATCTTCATAGATGTGCATCATTCAAGGGTTGTTCCTAGTCATAAGAATGGTCATACTGAGTCAGACCAAAGCTCCATCTAGCCCAGTATTCTGTCTTCCAACAGTGGCCAGTGCCAGGTGCCCCAGAGGGAATGAACAAAACAAGTCATCTGAAGTATCTTTGTTTAGGGTTAAAATATTGGCTGATTACATTTGGACCAGAAAACAATATGTTGTCCAATGAAGATCGAGACAGGTACATATTCAGAGTTATACATACATGCATGTACATACACAGAGTTATATAGCAGAGACTGGAGCTGCATGTGGACTGAAAGACGACATCTTTGTCCAACGATGTCAGCCCAGCTACTCTCCAACTCTAATCTTATCATCAAAACACACAAAAATCTCATTAGTGTACATACAGTTTGTCTGAGTGGATACAGGCGTCTCTTACTCATATTACTGCATGCCCTCTTTCAATGGCTAGAAGTATTCTGTACCAGGGGGCAGCAACCTCTGGCATGGGTGCCAAGAGTGGCACGTGAGCCGATTTATCACCAGCACTCAAGGCAAGAGCCTTTCCTCCCCCATGCAGCTGGGAGCTTGCTCAAAGCCAGACCAGCTGTGGATTAACAAAAGACCAGCTAATGCTACCAACCGCCACCTAAAGGGTGAAGCTCTGCATCTTTGTGTGTTAGTAAAGCTGTTAGGACAGTTAGTGACTTTAAGAAGTATGACCAGCACTCGGACTGTACATAGAGGTCAAAAGGTCAAATTTCTGCCCTCCGCTTCGGAAAGGTTGCTGACCCCTATTCTGTACAATAGCACCACTGTCAATCCTCAGTAACTCCACTGACTTCAGTTTATCCCAGCTCCTTATAACAGGGAATTTCTCACAGCAAATATTTAATGGCCTCAGAATGCAAATACCAACTCTTTCTCGTGGCCACTCTGACAGTTTGTCCTGAAATACTGGTGTCTGTAGACTCAGGCCGCTTCTTCTGTGCATGCTAAAAAGGAACAAACCCCTTTCTAAAAGTGGCAGCATGGAATCATTCCCCTGCACTTGAAGTCACCCCTTATGACCCACAGAGTTCTTGTTGCTGATGAAAAAGGGTGATGCCAGCAGGTTGCATCCACCCAACAGGAACTTAGCTGAGAACTCACTGGTGGGGCATGGCCTCCTCTCAGTGGGGTTGCTCTGGGGCTGAAACCTGAACCCCACCCCCGGTGAAGGAGGGTCAGGAACTCACCAGCTGCCTGCTGCGTCTGAGGTTGCCTGTGCCCCCCTGGGGGTGGGATGGGAATGGGGGAGCTTCTCAGTGGAGTGCCTTGGTGAGCACATGCCACAGGCTCCTGCATGGACAAGAGCTGCCTCTGATGTCAGTCATAGCAGTCCCATGTGTCTCTAGACGCACTCCCAGAGCCCTTGAGGAGGCTGTGTGGTTCAGGATGCCAAATCCCGTGGCAGCATAAGCACCGAGGCTGCTCATCTTTTCTGCCCTTGGTAACAGCTATTCAGGGACAATAGCTGGGTACTGCTGGGACTGGCTGCTGTTTTTCTACCCCCCTCTGTACCCCCCCAGTCCCAGCCCATGCTCTGGTCGCCATCAAAAAAGTCAGCTGGTTGCTGCATTTGAGAAAAGTTGCTCTGTAATCTGTTCCATATTATGACCCCAAGTCTTCAGACGCTTACCCTCTGCCATGCAAATAGTTACAGGATTGGGCCCAGCCATTGTTGGGACTGTATTTAAATATAAAACAGTTGTAGAGGATCAACATAATGCTGAGCACCTGAGATGGATTTTGAGCCTGTGGTTCTTTTTTATTTTGGAAATTGTATGAGTTAATTTAAAAATGAACACAGTACAAGAAACACCAGAGTTAATTTTCAAGTTTCAAAACATTAAAAAAGTTGAAGAGATGCAATAACTCACAGTTACTGACTTCTATACTAACTTGATAGCAACTTGTCATTGCTCGAGGGGGTAATGTTTCTTATGGGACAAGCAACAGGATTTCTCTGATACAATCTAGTTCTTGAGCCGAAGTACATGAGCAGGAGTTGTTTTGTTGCTATCAGATTTGTTGTATTCTTTTCCATAGTTGTTTTTTCTTTTGGTTGGCATAGGGCCAATCTTGGTGTGAATTGTCACAATTCCAGTGATTCCGACAGAGCCTCAACACTGTATGTCACCAGGGAGTTGGGCCTATAGAGCCTCATTTAGGCAACATGCAGATAAATGTTTGGCAGTTACCACTAACTTTGATGGGAGTAGACTTAGCCAATATTGAGTGCTTTTGAAAATTCCACTTCTATTAATTATGTTTGTTTTCATGGTTTGTAGGAGGACGAGGAATATTTTTAATTTACCCTTTGCATTTGACAGAAAATCCGTTTGCCATTGGATTTACAGATGAATTGATCACTTATTGCTTTGTATTCGAGTGTAGAAAATGTTACCAGGATGTGTGTTAAATATATGATTGATTATATAAATCTGCCACAATTTCTCCCTTGCATAGGATATTTCTGCAATATTCTATATAAGCAACATTGAGGCTCAATGGCTAAATCATGCATAGGAACTTATGAGTTAAAAATTCAAATGGAACACTCAGTTCCTTTGTAACACAGGGCCAGGCTTTAAGTGTCTCTAATGGAATTTTTCCCAAACAAGTATGGAATGTTGTTTTAAAATGATGCATTGGGAGCATTTTGATCTAGTTCTGAAGCAGGTTTACAGATTTCACTTCTCCTGAGAGCAGCATGCTAAGATTTTCACTATTTTTTTCCAAATAAAAAAAAAATACATTTTTTATCAACTTTATTCTCCTTTCCTGTCTACCACAAAATTTTAAAATTAAGTTGCTTCTGAGGTTCATATGGACAAATCCTACCAAATGTCAGAAATCTGACATTCCAGCCTTTGTGATTTTACCAGAAGAAAAGCTATTTCAAACCCTGTTCTTAATTAATTGTATTTATTTGAAGTTCATAGGGGTCAGTGGAAAGACTCCCATTGATACCAGCGAGCTGTCGATCAGACCCTAAAATCGTGACATTTTTGAAATGTAACAACTTATTTCCCCATTATTCTTTTCATGGAGAAAAGAGGTGTTTTGGTTTGATTTGGTTTTTTTTGTTTGTTTTTGTTTTTTATAAACTGACAAGAATAAATCTAAAAGATGAATGGAGGTCAGAAGTATTCACAGATTGAGGGCTTGATACTGCCGTCAGCAATGCAGGTGTGCGCCTATGTATCTTGTAAAATCTGGTAGTTGCAAGGTGAAGGCACTGATTTTACAAGATATCTGATGATTTATACCTATGCATATCAAGGACAGGGGACAGCCGAGTGATGCACACCTGTGTATCTAAGAGGGTCAGGCCCTTGTTGATTAGAACTATGTGTATCTCACTTTGCCAGCATTATAGTAGTACTGATATAAAAAAATGTGGAAAAGAGAGAATTAATAAGAAGGTTCCTTAAATGGGTCAAGTCTGGAGAGGATAAATAATTAAGGCTATCTATTGCAGAAGAAAAGAACCGGAGATCAGGTCGTCTTTCCTGAGGTGAATGGAATTAGAGGTTCTGGAACAATCTGGTGTACTCTGAAAATTCTTCATTCAAAACCCAAGTGAATCATTTTCTGTTAGTCCTCTGTAGCAGGTTGGATCACAGGGACCCCCTTGGAACTGTCACACGGTGTGCTGATCATGCCACCAAGCCTGCCTGCCTGCCCATGGGAGTGCCTCACCACCCTGTCCTGCAAGGCCAGATGCTCAGGTGTCCCTCAAGCACGGAGTTGGAGTAACAGCCCACAGGAGAATAACACAGTTATCTAATTCTCTACTGCCTTGTGGAGTGGTCAACAATGAGAGCATAGACTTGGAGGGGTTTAAGACACCTACACTGAAATACCAACTTGTTTCCTGCAGCGCTTTGGTTTTCCTTGGAGCTCCTCATCAATGCACTGATCTAGTGTGACCACGATTGCCTGGTGTGAACTTACCAGATCCCAGCACGTGAATGCAGGCACACTTGTGGTACTTTTTTTTTTTTTTTTTTAAAAAGGTCAGAGTTAGCTTTTATGATCCAGCCCATGTAATAAAAGAGCCATATGTCCCATATTTCAGTTGTTATGACATGAAATTGCTTGCTGCTCCCCATCCAGAGAGCACTTAGAATTTAATGAAGGGTAAATTGGCTGAAATAATGATTAATAACAAAATTAATTTCATGTTAGGACTGTTAACAAAAGAGGAAACTGTTGTTGGTCTCTTCCTCAGCTTCATGAAGCCTTCTGCCTGATTTTTTAGAGACATGGAATATTTTGTCTTTGTTCAAACTTGTTAAGCAGTAGATGACTTTAAAACCCACTTAAACATTTTGCTTGTTGCCCCTCCTTGCCTCTTGCGATTGAGAGACACCTTTTTGGTTTGGGTGAAAGATAAGTATATTGTGCGCATGGTTAATAGGTATAACTATTGTTTAGATGGTGTTTTGTTATAGTTCCAATTTTTTTATTTAACCCCTTAAGTGCTGTACCTTAAGCTCAGCCAGTATGCCAGTTTGGGAAGGATAGCGGTGTACAGAGCAGCATCCACAGGGGTGTATGATGCCCAGTTGTAGTAGAACTGCTCATATGAGTTCTGGAAGCAACAGTAGTCTGAGCTCAGGACATTTCCTGAGAATGGGAGATTTGATGGCTTGTGTTTGAAGCCTTCAGGTCTCCATTGTCACTGAGTGGTCGTTGGTAATAAGACATGCTCTTCTCAGGGTGAATGGGGAAAGACAGCACTGTTCTCAGTGGTTTTCTCAGGAAACCCTATGGCTGTGCCCCCTTACTCAGTCAGTATCCCATTGGCAAAGAGTGTTTGCCATATGCAGAGGGCAGGGTTGGTCCTTCTGTGGCTAAATTACATATGCAAATCTGTGGCTGGCCCAGATTACTTTATTCTGGTTGCAGGGCTATAAAATTGCAGGGCAGATGTTTGGGCGCAGGGGGCTCTGCAGAAGGTAGGGGGAAGGGCCTCGAAGATCAGACTTCAGCCCAGGCTTCTAAGGCTACACGACAGTTATATCGCCCTGCAGTCCCAGCCCCACCAGCCTGATCCAGCTGATCCAGGCCAGTCCTGGGTGAGTTACTGCAGTATAGACCTACCCCAAAAAATGTACTTTACAGTAGTCTCCAGATGATATTTTTTGACCAAAAAAAAGCAGTTAATCAAAACAGATTTTTTTTGTGGGTTGCCCACTTTCAATCATTTCTCTTTCTTCCCCCATTTTTTCAAAAAAGAAAAAAGAACAGCTGAAATGTTTTGGTTTTTGTTTGCCAATCTTTATGACTTCGGGGTTGTGCAAAAATCTCAAAAGTTTTGAAGAAAAATGTCAGTGATCACAGACATCTTTTGTGGGAGCGAAAAGATTTCCTGACCAGCTATACTTATAACATACACCCGCTCCCAACTATTGATATTAATTGCTCTCTCTCTAGATTTCACTCGCTGGGAAATTTCACATTGGGCCAGATTTTTAATTAGTCATTTACATGTACACAGAAGTTTGTGCCAGAAAGTGCGTTTCACCCATTCATATGTAAACGTGTATTTCGAGCATGCATTTTTGTGGGTAAGGTTATTTCACATATGTTAAAAATTTGGCACGATCTATAGTTTCCTTTTGAGTCCTGGAGTGGTAATTTCCTGAGGGAGACGTGGTACAACAATGGCCCTGATCTGATTGCTAGTACGGTGCTTGCAGTTAGAGAGAGCTGATGGTGTCTTTTTTAATTAAAGGTTGATGGAGAGCAAAAAGCACTGTGCCAGTTGCCATAAAAACAATTGCTGCTGCAAAATTATACTTGCATGCTTTGGCACAGAAAGCCTGTGCCCACCTACACCTGTGCATTCAGATGTTCTGCCTCATAATGGTTTAATTTTTTTATGTTTGCAAATGATGAGGTCGTTTGCTGTTCCCCCCGCCCTTTATGTCTTATGTGACTTTCTTTCCACTGAAGTGATTGTTCTAGAGATTTTAAGTCTCATGAACCAATTAGCAAGAGCTCTTGCTTCAGTGTATAACGTTCTCTCAGACTTATGACCGTGAAGAATACATGGAGTGGCAGTGATTGCAGTGCCTTTTTGTGGGAGGTGCAGTCCTTTTCTTTACTGGACATACACTTATTGCATGTCTTGGTGAATTTAAGTGAATTCTAATTTTCAGGTTGTTTAAATAGTTTTGATGGACTGTTTTATATACACACAACTGCAAGTCATTTATAAAAATAGTTATTAAATGTGTATATATGTTATTTATATGTAAATAAATCTAAATATTTAATGATTTAAAGATAGGATCAGCTCTTTAAAGGGATTGCAACTCTAAACCAGTTAAATGAGAGATTTGCGTCCAGTGTAACTTTGGAACACTTGAGAGTGTCAAGTTTGTGGCGTTCAAACCTCTTGCTGACTTTCAAATGTTTCTAATAAGATCATATGTTGATTTACACCTCTTGAGATATTGAATTCTGATCCTAGAAAGCTGCTTGGCTCTTATATAAAGAAAGCACTGGTGGGCTTGATTAAAAAAAGCCAATCTCTGATTTCCTAGTAACACACGTGTTATGCAAAAACATTCGGTGTTTAACATTTTCTCTGCATATGATACATGTATTTGCAATTCATTGGATGTTAATTTCTCCAGAGGGTGCAAGAGAGGAGAAGAAAGGACTCAGAGGAAAAAGTTCCAAATTATTTAATTCACACTGATCCCTAATAGGAACACAGCACCTGAGAGAGAAAATTAGGCCCTGTTGCTGCAAAGGGCTCGTTGTTTGTGGACTCCTAAGCTTGTGTAGTCACTGTTGAGTTCAACAGTAGTTTGTATTCGCATAGGGGTTCACCTCTTTACAGGATAAATTGCCTTTGTTTATAAAATCTGGGTTAGGGCTCTCTCTACCCTGTGTTTTATAGTGCCCAGTACAATGAGGCCTAGGTCATGATTGTAATTGCCTGCTGCTACTGTAACACTAATTTTGATAACAGTAATGGTCTCTTGTTTGATACAGATGAATCAGTTATGGGAGGGAAAAACTGAATATTTTTCTTTTCTTTTCTTTTCTTTTCAAATAAAATACGATGTGTTTGCTCTTGCATGCTCAAGGGTGTGTATCAGCCTCCAGGCAAAGAAGTTAAGTAGTGGTAAGGTAAGGAGGGAAAGAAAAAGCATTGCTCATTTTGTGGCTCACAAAATGTACTTGCTGGAATAGTTGCCAGCAAAAAGAAAGTGTATATCTTGGCTTGGAAACCTGTGACACATTTCTCACGTTTGTTTTTATGGGGGAGGGAAGGCCTTCTGTGTAGAATATGTAAATGAAGGTTTCTGGAGCTGGTTTTGGTGGGTTTGCTCACATGCCATCCCTATGGACTAGACTGCTTCTCCCGCCTGTGCCCTTGCCTCATTTCTTTAAGGGTTATCCAATTGTACGTGTGTACCCCACTATGTATTACATCAATCTGTTCAGCTTGTTAGGAGGAGAAAAGCAGGGGGAGAGAGAGGAGTCCAGGTCTGTCTTGGCTAGTATGGTTCAAGTTTTAATCAGTATGGTATTTCCTCTTCCTGAAGGCCAGAAGGAACACCTGTGTTTTTCTTTAAGTATCACAAGAGACGTTTGACAGAATCTATCGTTGTGAGAAGCGGATGGTTCCCTGGTTCAGAGGGGAAATGAATTAGAGCCCATCTGCATAAATTGTCTTCAAAGAGCACACACAAATTTAGAAATTTAGAAAAATTAAAGAGAGTGAAACCATCTGACAGAGCTAATAAGATGTCTGGTAAACTGCTTTTATGAAGCGTCCAGCCTGTACAGGAGGCCTGAGGGTTACTATTAAAGGTCAGGGAGGTTTTGTGCGACACAATATTAAAGCATTTCTGAACATTCTAGGCAAATTTTTTGTGTCAGGCATATGCCTTTTACTTCAAAGGATGTTTTCATTCCTAAATTCTTTCTGTTTTGTGTAAATCTATCTTAGAATCCTGGAAAATGTACACTTTTTTTTTTCCCGTTCTCCCCTTTCTATACTTGGCAAATGTTCTCTTCCTTGCAATGCTACCCTGGCAAGTTGAACAAAGACATAATGAGCATGGCTGTTTTGCATCTTTGTAGCAATGGGGTCTTGCCAAAATCTCTACAGCATCTTTTGATGTCAGCGCATCTCTGTTTGGATTCATGTTAGTGCAGGGCCATGTACTCTTGGAAGAACAGCACTCTGGGGAAAAAAGGTCTGTGAAAGCCACTGGAACTGGACTGGTATAACAGAGAGAAGAATTCAGTGCCATGTGTTCATAAGCCACAAAACTGGTGACTGTTGTTTCTTGCCTATGATTTAGTAGATTTTTTTGAAAAAATGCTTTTGAAAACAAGAGCTGTAGAGAGAGAGGTCATTTTATTTTGCTGGGGATTTTGGTATTGAGAAATTCTCTAAGAAAGGGAATAGAGACTCCCTTCTGGGGCAGTCCTCCATTTATGCTGTGCTGGAACTGTGAACTCTGGAAGGAATACTTTGGAGGCCAGCCTGCTAAAGAGTGGAATGTGAGGAGCTCTAGGTGCTAGGGCTTCTCAGCTCCCATTATTGCTTGCAATGAACTGAAAGGGCCCAGAGCCTTGGGATCTGGAGCTCTTAGTATTTTCAGACTCTTGGTTCCCTGTTAGCCAACATAGGAGGCCCTGCTTCATGGTGGCCTGCTAGACAAGTTACAGAGAGACCTTGGGAGCTGGAGGTTTCTAGGCTCTTGGAGCCTTGTCAGGAAGCCTTCGGAAAAGTCAGGAAGCCTGGGCTGCCGAGAAGCTGGCAACTCTACTGAGATGAACAGTCTTTGCAAAATGTTTTGATTTTGGTAAATTAGCATTCTCCAACACAAAAACGTTCCACGGCAGAATTTCCAGCCAGTTCCATTTACAACTCAAAGCTTTTTCTTAATTTATAACATCTTACAGGTAGATTTGGTTTGAGGCCCAAACCCTGGTTTTTGACCTTTTAGAAATGTGCTAGAACCCAAACTTTGCATTTTACAATCATCTTTAAGTTTAAAAAATATGGAGAAGAAATGGAAGCTCCCCATAGTTTTGCGTCATTACTTTATCTCCATTTATTATTTGTAGGTTTGTTTTAAACGCCTATCCAAATGTCCAAGTGGAAGATAAATATTTTTCAGCCCGCCACAGGAATTACATGTCTTCTTCCCTGAGTCTGAATAATTGAGCCATGATGACAGATAGGTTAATACGGTCTCTCTGTTTCTATGACACAAACTAAAACAACAGTGAGTAAGACTGTTTGGAGATTGTGGGTGGATTCCTGGCCCCCTTGAAGTGGGATTTTTGCCACAGATTTCACCGGGGCCAGGATTTAATGTTAGCTTGTCATAACTGGTGATTCAAGCCCTGATCCTCTAATTGGATCTACTGTCATGGGGCCTTGAGCCAACCCAGAATCCCAGATTCAGTCCTTTAAAAATATTTTGATCAAATCTTCCAGAAAACTTAGCTTTTCTGAGCTCCTCAGTTGGGAAGGACCATGAATATATTATTATTCATAATTGTAGTTTTAAATACTAGAGTATTCACCCAGCCTTGCTCATTTCCTTAATGCAATCAGTTTTTATCAAAACAAAAAACGCAGTTATGTAGCACTGGGAAGACTAACAAAATAATTTATTAGGTGATGAGTTTTCATGGGACAAACCCACTTCTTCAGATCTATAGCCTTATCATATCTGAAGAAGTACGTCTGTCCTGCGAAAGCTCATCACCTAATAAATTATTTTGTTTGTCTTTAAAGTGCTACATGACTGTGGTTTTGTTTTGATAGAATACGGATTAACATTGCTATCTCCCTGTTGCAATCAGTTTTTCTTGTTTTGTAAAATAAAGTGAAAATGTGCATGCTTCATTTGAATCATTGCTTTGTGGTGGGGGGAGGGTTTAGAATGCAGGAAGACCTAGGGAGAGGGGACTACCCAACCCCATCAATATATAATAGCTATCCCTTTCTCGACCTCTGCTCCCTGCTGCTCCAATGAGGGCATAGGTATCCCAGTCCCATCTCTAGCCCATTGCTGCCCCTCTGTAGTCATTATACATCATAATGGTCCCTGCTTCCCATCCCATATCCCTTGCTGCCCCCAGGTGGTCATTATACAGCAGAACACTCCTTTTCTCTTTTAGAAGAAGCAATCCCATTCCAGGCACATCCCATTTTCTTGGCACAACCAAACCTTTATCGTGCTCTAAGTTAAGATCACAAAAAGTTATATATTGAATTTGGTCATCCTAGCTCTTACCATCTAGGAGGAGTTCTTGAACAGACAGACACACACAGACAGTCACAGAAAGACAAACTCTCAAATGTATAGTAGATGTGCACCTGCAGACTTTTCAGTGGAAAATGCAGAAAAGCAGAGCCAAATAATGTCTTCTAAGCTCACAAGTTGAACTTTGTAGTTGCAGTCTTTGCATTAACAGGCTGTACAACAGCTATATTACTTACTAAATATACAAACACATAATTACAGTATTTCCTTACATAGCTCTGACCAGAAGGGCTGTGTGGTTCAGACATGTTCTCCACGTTTTTACTGGGTGCCAGCCATATCCAGTATATCCGTGATGCTGGGTTACCAAGGGCAGAGATGGGTAGCAAGGCATAAATATCTGAGCATTTTATTGCATAGAAAAGCTCTCTAGAGTGATTGGTTTCCTTTTCCAGAATCAAGATTATGGCACTCATTACTGATGCTCTTTTGTGTTTGTTGTTTCAACCTTCAGTGTTTTTTCACTTGCTTGCCTGGAAAAAAACTCAAGGCCTCATTTCTATACAAAAAGTCCCAGCATTCTATAGTCTTCTGACCGTGGTATTTGCATTTGGTCTAGGATCTGGTCTATGACTGGATGGACTCTCTCTCTCTGGCACATATATGTTTGTTCTCTATCTTTCTTATGAGTGAAATATTCCCCTCATCCCTTCCCAAATCCTTTCCTGGCATTTGTCTTGATTTTTTTAAAGGGAAGTAGTAAAAACCCTATACGAGTGCTCTTCACTCTTTTTAAAGTGGGGACTACTCTGGCCAAAAAAAAAGAACCTTCAATGTGAGAGCCACATCAACTACTAAATTAACACATTGCTTACAGCTCCTGAGTGAGCTAATGTTTGAGAGTCACTTGTGTAACCAAGACAAAGTCTGCTGGTACAATAAAAGAATATTGCTTTTATAAAATAATAACCAGGAAAATATAAGGAATTAAGGCTCCTATGTGAGTAAATTAGAATAATGCAGGAAGGGACCCAAGGCAGGGCTAGAGGGTTGGGATGTGAAGATGAGGACTGCAGGATGGGGGTGGGGATGAGGGCTACACAAGGGCACTCAAGGTTGGGATGTAGCAGGGGTGAGCGCTCTGGCAATGGATGTGGACTTGGGGCTGGGGCTGATGATGAAGAGTTTGCAGTGCAGGGAGGCTGCCACAAGGTTGGGGCCACAGGATTTCCTCCAGCCCTCTCCCTGCTGGCAGCAGCTAGCTCCAGGGAAGGGGCCTCTCTCCCCCCATGATGGTAGACAGTATGGAGCACCAAGGGAGGAGGGTTCTCTCCTCACTGCTGGCAGGCAGTATGGTTCTCCAGGGGAGCGATCCCTCTTTTCCCTCCATCAACACAAATCTCTGGGGCAAGGGGATAGGTGTTCAGCAGCCCTGCAAGCCCCAACTTGCTCCCTTTCCAAGTCACACCCACCTTTTACCTCTTTCTTCTCCAGGTCCCTGCTGCATGGCCCTTTAGAGTTGCTGGGCAGCATTTATACCCCTAGGCTATGCCTGCACTAGAGAGGTTTGTTGAAAAATCTTGCGGAGTGTCTACACACAAAATGCAGTTTGTCAACTGTTGACAAAACTCAGCACTTCCACCAACAGCGTTCTGCCTCTCCAGGATGAGGAAGAACACCTTTGTCGACAGTTTCTGTCAATAAAAAAGCCATGTAGACATTCTGCAGAGCACTCTGTTAACAGACAGGGCTTCTGGTTTGCCAGGCTGCCCTGTTTGCTGAGCTTCTGGCTGGCTGTTCTGTCGAGAGGGCTGCCGGGCAGCCTGGCTGCGCTCTGTCAACAGAGTGGATTGCTCTTTCAATCCACTTTTGTGTGTGGACAAGATCTGTTGACAGAGGTTTTGCCAGAAGATCCTTTCCAACAGTAACTTCTGTTGACAGATTGCTGTAGTGTAGACGTAGTCTTTGAGGGAAATGGAGCCACAGTTAGGGAAGATGAGAGCTGCCACGTACCCCCTGGCCTTGCATTGAAGAACGCTGCTCTACATGATGATTGTACTTTCAGTCATGAGAGGGCTTCCCTAGTCCACCTTCCTGCTGTTGTCTTCAAACAGTTACTTAGCTTGTTACAGTCCTGAGTTGGAGTTCATGACATGACAACAGTGACTTTCTCCACAGGGACTCAGCTATCTGTCCTGCTTTTTTTCAAAAGGGCAAGTTCTGTGGGTGAAATCCTGGCTCTGCTGAAGACAGTGTGAATTTCCCCATGGACTTCCATGTGGTGAAGATTTCCTCCTGTGTTTTCTCAGTTGCAGAATTAATTGCCGATTGTACTTTCTGAGCAGAGAGCCATGTTACTCGGTGAAGAGTGAGCCTGAAACTTAACTTGCCAAAAGCTTTCAACGTGGACTACAGCAGCCTTTCTGAACCACTTCAGAATGTCTTGTGTTCTTCTCTCCTGCTCCCTTCTCTACTTCCTCCGCTCCTAGCTGGAGTGCCCCTCAAATAAAGGACCCTTTATGGAGCTGATCCACCACTGAGTTTTTACTCTTTGCTCCTTTCCATAAGCATTGCTCTTTCAAGCCGACAGCTTCCCCTCAGATGGTTTGCCAACAACAGTTCTGAGCCTAATATCTTATGCCAGGCTCATCTTGTTATCCTTGCTGAACAAATGAGGCTTCTGTACCCTCCCCAGTGCTTCTTGCCTCTTACAAGGTTACAGTTTACCACAATAAAACTGGCGGGCTGTGGTGATTAATAATATTATTATTGCTACAATATAAAAATTGTAACAAGGGAATAACAAATCCAAAATGCAGCTTTTTTTGCCTGTTTCCTTTAAAAATCTGTTTTAGTCACCTGTTTGCCTTGACAAAAACATTTGCTTTCGATAATTAAATCAGTGGAAAGTATACCAATAGGATTGCCTAAAACATATTCAGCCATCTGTTCCATTCTTCTCTCCTGTTCTGCTTGTTTTCTTTCAGTCCTGCTTTGTTCTCAGATATATTATATCCTGTATGTGAAATTATACCTTGAAAAATACAGATTTCAAGAAGATCATTAGCCTTTTAATGTAATTTTTCTGCTGCGCTTTTGCTTTTATTGTCCAGTGGTCCAACCCTATAAAGACTGATTATGCCTGTGAGGAACTTTTCTCATAAGAGTAATCCCACTCTTCTGAGTTATCCAGAAGCATGTTCCCAGAACCTGGCTAGGTGCATTAGGGGGTTTGTGTAATATCATGGCTATATCTAAAAAAAAATTTTTCTGGAATATTTTATTTCATAATAGCACATCTACACACAAAATATGTATCAAAATAGCACTGAGCTATTTTGAAACAGAGTATCCTGACACAAGAGAGCCTATTTTGGATTAGATCCTTGGATGCACTATAGCTTATTTGAAAAGAGTTAGTATTATGAAATAGCTATTTTGGAATAGACACTATTCTTCATAGAATGAGGTTTATCAAATTTGAAATAAACTGTGTACACACTTGCAGAGTTATTTTGGAATAGCAGCCATTATTCCAAAATAACTATGCTGTGTAGACACACCCCAAGTGTGCATGTGTTTTTGGTCAGTGCGTGTGCATTTTCTGCCATATTTGAAATAAATTAGCGTGTGAATTTCTGTATTAATATTTTGCGTGTTTCTATCTAGCAAAGCCAAGTCCTCTTAGTTTCTAGGTAAAGATCCTGCCGTGAATGAAAGAAATGCAAAATTGTAACAAAAGAAGCCTTTTAAAAATGATCTAAAATGACTTTTCTGAGAATCGGGATATTGTGATCTCAGCATTCATGAGGTAACGTTGCCATGTGAGTTTTATGCCAATGCAGTCTTTTATACCATATGCTCATTACACATTTCCCTCTCTGTCTTTATAAACACATACACGTCTTCTGAAGCAGTGTAGTGGTGGTGATTTTCCAAGGCACCTTGGGAATACAGATTCTATTGATAAATGGAATTTGGACATTCAAATCACTCAGTCATATTTTCACATCTCACCCATAAAGTATGGTAATTGTGTAAAGCCATTTTGGTACTCTCCAATCTGCTAGCTCTATTTTAATTCAGTTTGACTGGGACCTCCATCAATGAAATACCAGACAAACGTATCATTCCACATATCTACTCCTGTCTCCTGGTAAGGTCTCCATATCATGTCCCACCAGAATTTCTTCCAATCATTTTCTCCTTGACTTTCAAGATTTCTTCACCGGTAAAGAGAGCTGTCTGTTGTATTGAACAGCCTTATTTTTTCAGCTTGCTTGTTGTATTGTGTAAATGTAAGATTAGTTTAACCAGCACCCGTAGGCATCTTCTTACCCACTTTGTCTCATTATTATGGCATGCACAAGATTAAACAAAGAAAAAGACAGCCATAAATTGTGTCAAGCATAATTGACCAATTTGTTTGAAATGCAGATGTAATTCCTGCCTCCTCACTCAGGGGCACTTCATCCCTCTACTAGGTTCTTGATCAGAGAAAGTTCTTAACAGAGAAACTGGGTTGGCCCATCAGAAGGAGATGGGAGTGCAATGAAAGAAAGAACACTAAACTTGTTCATATCCGGCATTCTACTATCCAGAACTCTCAGATAACTGACATTTTAACCATAAGTCAATTTGTTATGTTTTTCATAAGTACAGTGTATTGAACGTAAATACAAATAAATATAGCAAATACAGTGTAAGTTTACAGTGTACAGTACCACTGTTGTTGGTAACTAACGTACTTTGCATACATTTTTGTTTGTTTCTTAATATCTAATCTTATTTTTCTTTAGTGTTTTGTATTCCTAGGTATACTGTTCTATTATCCAGAATATTTGAATATCCGGCAACTTGCCAGGCCTGGGGCTGCCAGATATTCTTCTCCCCCTTCCTTCAAATCTCTTTTTTTTGGACAACATATGAGAGGAATTCAGCAAACGTCACAGGCTGTCACCTGTGAATGTCCAACTGTAAGCTACTGTTCCAAAGGTGGACGAGCCATAGCCTCCTGTAGCAGCTGATCTTCCAGCTGCAGCTGTACAGGATCCTGACCGTATTGGAACTAGTGTGTTGCTTCTGTGCGAAAGAAGTAAGAGAAGATGACAGGACTCTGTGAAGGTATTCTACTTCCCTTCCTGCACTTAGGAGTGCTTAGTTCTTTGGGGCAAAAATTATTCTGGGCCTTGCAGGGCAGGCTAGGACAGGGTTGGTAGATCCATGAGCATGCAGACCCACGGCATCTGTCTTCCTGAACACCATAGCTACGTCTACACTAGAGAGTTTTGTCAACAAAACTCATGGAGCATCCACACTAAAAATGCTTTCTGTTGACAGTAAATCAACAGACCACGGCACTTTTGTGGACAGCCTTCTGCCTCTCCCCCACGAGGCTGAACTCCTTTCTCCACAGAATCTGTCAACAAAAAAGCCATGTGGACACTGCAGGGGGACCTCTGTCCTGTGCAGCCCTGTCTGCTGTGTTTCTAGTTGGCCCTTCTGTGGAGAGAGTGGCAGGACAGTCCAGCCACTCTCTGTCGACAGAGTGGATCGCTTCTTCGATCTGCTTTGCTGTCTGGCCACAATCTGTTGACAGAAGTTTTGTCGGAAGGTATCTACTGATCGTTACTTCTGTCAACAGATTGCTGTAGTGTAGACGTAGGCCTTAGGTAAGGGTGAGAAGAATTTCATTGTCCAAAGACACTTGTTGATATCCTTTCATACAGCACAAGTGACTGGACTGTGGAAAGTTCCATAATACATAAAGAGCGTTTGTAATCTGCAGGGTGTTTGTGTGTTTGTGTACAAAGAAGGGATGTTTTCTTTAATTGTGGGCCAGTCTCTCTGTTCAATGGTTTTAGCAATAGGGTTCTCTGAGGATGTAGATTCTGTTCCTAATTTAGTGTCTCTTTTGAAACAGTTTGAATGTTGCCATCCTGTTCGTCTGTGGGCTATGATCTCCCTTTCAATGATGCCTGACTTAATTCCCCTCCCACGCCTCCACTCCCCTCTTCTGGAGATCATCTTTGCTGGGGAAAGGAAACGCACAAATGGAGCCTGCAGTGCTTCTCCTCTCCATGTTATAAATGTGGTCAGGCTGAAGGTCACAGGCAGAGCTGAGGAGGCTGAGCTCTTTGCCTAGGCTGGGGATAGAGTGGATTTCAGTTCTCTCATGACTGGGTTCCTAAAGTTTCACAAGTGCGCATTTTTTCTCTCAGAACTGAAGAGAAGAAAAACTGTGTTTTGACTAAGGAATGTGATTCCCTCTCCCCCAAAAGAGACATTTATTCGAAAGTTGGAGCAGATCCAGCTGAAATGCTGAATACTGAGCCAGCACAGAGACATACAGCACATGTTCATCCTCATGCAGGTGTGAGGGGAAAGGGAGTTTAAGCTTGAGCAATCCTGAAATATTACACTTACCTACATGTTTGGCATTTTCTAGAACTTTCCTAGGGATATATGGTATATGTGATATATATCATCAAGTGCCAGCAATGCCCCTCTGCCTTGTATATTGGACAAACCTGGATAGTCTCTGCACACAAGGAAAAACAGGCCCAAATCAGCTCTCGAGAAGTGGAACATACATAAACCTGTAGGGGAACACTTTAACCTTCTCGGACGTTCAGTAGAGGATTTAAAAGTAGCCATCCTTCTACAAAAACACTTCGCAACTTGATTAGAAAGGGAAACAGCTGAATTGGAACTCATTTGCAAATTCGGAACTACACAATGATGCCTCAGTGAGGATCTAAATTGGTTAACACTGAAAAGTAGCAGTTTTTCCTCGATAGATATTGATATCTCCCCATCAGTTTCACTGAAGGGCTACAGTCATCCTGACCGATCACCCTAATGTACAATGAAGAGTAACTTCTTTCTTTGGTGGTAATTTTCTTAAATGTTTACCTGTCTTTGTATTTCCACCACAGTTCATCGGCTGAAGTAGATTTTTATTTACAAAAGTTTGTTGTAATAAATCCATTAGTCTCTCAGATGCCACAGTTCTCCTTGTTGTTTCTTGGGAGCAATGGTAGGCTATGGCTTTCCTTCTTGAAGAAAACATATTTTTTGCTCATTAAACATACTGGATTGACAATCCCAGAGACTAAAGTCTTCTGTTTACCCGTAGAAGGAGCACAGCAGGAAGCAGCAGTGCCAGCCAAATTTGCCTCAACCCTGACCTAGAGAGATTGTCTGACTGCATGTGAGAGTCTTGCATTCTTTATGCTTGTTAAGTACTTAGCTTCCATGGTCAGGGAACAGTGGAGTCTATCAATTCCAGTTCCGTCATTGTTTGTTACAGAACTTTGTTGTAACTAAAGCAGACCATGTGACATGCTAGCTCACAAACTTTATCAATAAGTGGAATAGCTTCCTTTTCACGTCTTCAAAACAAAACAAAACCTTTTAAACATGACAGGCTGGAATGAAATATAAATGCCAAGAGAAGCTGAAGAACAGAACACAGCTAGTAAGGAACCCAAGAGCGCTTTCCCTTGGTTTTCACCTCTGGTGTTAATCATTACTATATCAATTCCATCATAGTTACAGACTATCTGAGGGGCCCACATCTGCAGTCTGAGTAACAATAAATAACATGACTAGGGGACGAGAGGAATGGCCTGCTGCCCCAAAGTACAACTTTTCAAAACAAAATGAAGGAAAAGAAAAATACACCCCGGGAAAAAAAATTAAGAAACTGAGATGTGTAGAATGAGTCATGCAAGCCCTTGCTTCACTTTCATGTGATATTTAGTTAGAGGTGCTCAGATAATCCTCTTTTGGAAAAGGATATGTATAATGTGTAATTTGAGGTCTTCTCTGTCAGTGGTTTTATAATCCTCCTTACCTCTCAAGCAGAGAACTGTTACTATCAAAGGCCCTGATTCAGCAATTACTTAGCCAAGTTAGTTACTTAAGTATGGTACTATTGCTGTTGATTTTACATGCTTAAGAACCTGCAGAAGCAGAGGTGACTGGTGAGGGAGATTCCAGCCCAGGGAAGGGTCAAAACAATGCCCCTCTTCCTCAAGCCCCACCTCTTCCTCTGGAAGCACTACACTGGTTCTAGTGCATGGTACCATGCCTCCCCCAGAGGGGTGCAGCCCTATCACAGCACAAACTAGCGAGTATGTGACGTCTTGGGAAAATAATTCTGTAAATCTCTCTATGCCGCCCTCAGTAACACACACAAAAGAGATGTGGATAGTAGCTTTTTTTCTTTCTCCTGTTGTGTATTCTTGTCTCCAGATTGTAAGCAGTTTGGAGACAGGTGTCTCATTATGTGTATGCACAAGCTACAAGGTTATGTATAGTGACTCCAAAGTAGTGGAGATACAGCCTACATCAATGAAAGGAGATTTTTCCATCACCTGTATGAACATCATCTTAGTGAATGAAGTTATCTTTATTGATGGAAGCATTCTTGTGTGGGCATGATTTACAACTGAGATTAGGTCAGCATATGTGTATTGGTCAGGAGTGTGGGGGTGTTTTTCATCCTCCTTTCTGACGTAGCTATATTGACATAACTTTGTGTAGACTAGGTCTTTATTACTATAAGAGTCTATTGTCAGACAATAACTTTTCTTAATCTTACATTTTTAGCTATGTTTATATTGAAGTTGCTGTTAGATTCAGTTATGTCTGAAGAAATATTTAGGGGAAAGTATTTTTTGTTTTGCCTAGTTATGTTAGATTTTCTTTCAATACAGGGTAGCTGGTACTTATTGTTAGAATTTGAAACTAAAGGAATGATTCTGCCTTTTTTCAGGTATACCTTGTTACTTTTTTCCTCTTTGAATTGTGTTTGTGTTATAATACAGTAATTTGGGAAGACCCACACATCCCCAAGATTCTTATTCATCAAAACATTCACCCTAAAATTTGTTAGTGCTTTTGGCTCCAAGGAAAAAATTAAAAATAGGGATGAGTTTTTTTTTTTTTTTAATTAGGCTATATCTGAAGTCACAATGATTTTTGTAGATTATTCAATTCTCTGCTAAATCCATTTATTTGATAACTTGATCATTGGAAGTTCTTTGTGATCTATTGAGGATCTACAGGTTAGGAAACAGTTGTTTGCAACACCGGTGTTCCCATTTAATTATGTGTGCCCTTAGCTGGCACAGCACTGCAGTTTCGTTGTAAAATAAACTATGGTTTGGGATGATCAGAAAACTATTAATTATCAGTTATGAAATTCAAATATATGACCCACAAGCCATATTTGAGTGCTTAGGTAGGATGCAAATGATTCATGGCACTGGTTCTGCCCATCTCAATGGCATGAATTCTACCCAATGTGTGAGTAACTGGAACTCTGTTCTAATGATGTTATTTCTTAAACCCCGCTAGTAAGCGACCAGGGAGCTTTGCGACCGGGTGCTCGCAAACAGGGTGCGTGCTAACAGGAGGGAGTTTTGAGAGGGGAGTTTAGAGGGGGAGCTTGGAGGGAGCCAGTGACTTCTATTGCCCTTAAACTTAAATCCTTTATAACAACCTCTATCTGAAACATTTAATTAACCCTCATATATAATTAGAGTAGGAAATGGAGGCAGAAGCCCAGCAGCAGAGTGGGGGCTATCCTGTTTATTGTGTCGAGTGCAGTATGTATGACTACCTACCCTGTGGGTGGGTGGCGTATGTGTGCGCTCGATGCAAGGAGCTCCTGGCCCTCAGAGACCGAGTGCGTGCTTTGGAGGCCAGGGTGGCTGAACTGGAGGAGCTAAGGAAGGCAGAGGTGTTTGTTGATGAGACTTTCCGGGACATAGTAGGGCTGTCCCACCTCCAATCTGACAGTCTGGATGCTGTTACGGAGGATGAAAGGCTCAGGGAAGGAGAGCAGTCAATGGGAGCAGAGGGAAACCATCCCATAGTTGGGACCCTCCTTCCAGAGGGTGCTATTGTATCTTCTCGTGCCGAGGATACTTCTCCGGGGGAGGGAGCACCAGATGTTAGGAAGAAGCAGGTTTTAGTAGTGGGGGATTCGATCATTAGAAATATAGATAGTTGGATTTGTGATGACTGGGAGAACCATATGGTGACTTGCCTGCCTGGTGCGAAGGTTGCGGATCTCTCGAGGCATCTAGACAGACTTATGGGCAGTGCTGGGGAGGAGCCGGTCGTCGTGGTACATGTTGGTACCAATGACATTGGGAAGGGTAGAAGAGATGTTCTGGAGGCCAAATTTAGGTTACTAGGAAAGAGACTGAAATCCAGAACATCTATGGTGGCATTCTCTGAAATGCTTCCAGTTCCACGCGCAGGGCCAGACAGACAGGCAGAACTTCAGAGTCTCAATGCGTGGATGAGACAATGGTGTAGGGAAGAGGGGTTTAGATTTATTAGGAACTGGGGACACTTTTGGGGTAGGGGGAGCCTATACAGGAATGATGGGCTCCACCTAAATCAAGGTGGATCCAGACTGCTGGCATTAAACATTAAAAAGGTCGTAGAGCAGTTTTTAAACTAAGAGGTGGGGGAAAGCCGATTGGTGCGGGGGAGCACCTGGATCGGACAGAGACTTCTCTTACACGAGGCTCCATAGATAGGGATTCCCTAGAAGTTAGTCAGATAGGGAACGTGGGAAATAATATATGGGCAAGATCAGATGTGAAACAATCGCATATAAAAAAATCCAACGCGTCTGTGAAAGGCGGACATATAAATAGTGGTAGTTTTTTAACGTGCTTTTACACTAATGCTAGGAGTCTGTCTAATAAGATGGGTGAACTGGAGTACCTCATATCAAAGGAGGAAGTTGACATAATAGGCATCTCAGAAACATGGTGGAATGAGGACAATCAGTGGGACGCTGTCATACCGGGATATAAATTGTATCGGAAAGACAGAACAGGTCGTGCGGGTGGCGGAGTGGTACTATATGTGAAGGATAATATAGAATCAAATGAAGCAAAAATCCTAAAGGAATCAAAATGTTCCATAGAATCATTATGGATAACAATTCATTCCTCTAATATGAATATGGCATTAGGAATATATTACCGACCACCTAACCAGGACAGTGATAGTGATGCTGAAATGTTAAGGGAGATTAGAGAGGCTATCAAAATAAAAAACACAGTAATAATAGGAGATTTCAATTATCCCCATATTGATTGGGTGCATGTCACCTCAGGACGGGATTCAGAGATTAAATTTCTTGATGCCTTAAATGACTGCTTCTTGGAGCAGCTAGTACAGGAACCCACAAGGGGAGAGTCAATTCTTGATCAAGTCTTGACTGGAACGCAGGATCTGGTCCAAGAGGTAACTGTTACTGGACCGCTTGGAAATAGTGACCACAATATAATAACTTTTAATATTCCTGTGTTGGGAAGAACACCGCAGCGGTCAAACACTCTGGCATTTAATTTCAAAAAGGGGAATTACACTAAAATGAGGAAGCTAGTTAAACAGAAACTAAAAGGTAGAGTAATTTAAACTAAAATCCCTGGAAGCTGCATGGAAACTGTTTAAAGACACCATACTAGAGGCCCAACTTAAATGTATACCCCAAATAAAAAAACACAGTAAGAGACCTAACAAAGAACCACCATGGCTAAACAGCCATGTTAAAAAGGCAGTGAGAGAGAAAAGGGCAGCTTTTAAAAACTGGAAGTCAAATCCTAGTGAGGAAAATAGAAAGGAACATAAACACTCCCAAATTAAGTGTCATAATGTAGTAAGAAAAGCCAAAAAAGATTTTGAGGAACAGCTAGCCAAAAATTGAAAAAAGGATAGTAAAATGTTTTTTTAAATACATTAGAAGCAGGAAGCCCGCTAAAAAAGCAGTGGGGCCCTTGGATGATAAAGATATAAAAGGAGCGATCAAGGAAGACAGTGCCATTGCGGAGCAATTAAATGATTTCTTTGCTTCAGTCTTCACGGCTGAGGATGTTACAGAGGTTCCTAAATCTGAGCCAGCCTTTTTAGGTGACAAATCTGAGGAACTCACTCAGATTGAAGTGACATTAGAGGAGGTTTTGGAGTTAATTGATAAGCTGAATAGTAACAAGTCTCCAGGACCAGACGGTATTCACCCAAGGGTTCTGAAAGAACTCAAATGTGAAATTGCGGAGTTATTAACAGTGGTTTGTAACCTATCCTTTAAATCCACTTTGGTACCAAATGACTGGAAGACGGCCAATATAACGCCAATATTTAAAAAAGTCTCTAGAGGAGACCCTGGCAATTATAGACCGATAAGTTTAGCATCAGTACCAGGCAAATTAGTAGAAACACTAGTAAAGGATAAAATTGCAAGGCACGTAGAAGAGCACGAATTGTTGGGCAAAAGTCAGCATGGTTTCTGCAGAGGGAAGTCGTGTCTAACTAATCTATTAGAATTCTTTGAAGGGGTTAATAAACATGCAGACAAGGGGCACCCAGTGGACATAATATACCTAGATTTCCAGAAAGCCTTTGACACGGTCCCACACCAAAGGCTTTTATGTAAATTAGGTGGTCATGGGATAGGAGGAAAGATCCTTTCATGGATCGGGAATTGGTTAAAAGACAGAAAACAAAGGGTGGGAATAAATGGTAAATTTTCACAATGGAGGAGGGTAACTAGTGGTGTTCCCCAGGGGTCAGTCCTGGGACCGATCCTGTTCAACTTGTTCATCAATGATCTAGAAAATGAGGTAAGCAGTGAGGTGGCAAAGTTTGCAGATGACACCAAGTTGTTCAGGACAGTCAAAACCAAAACAGATTGTGAAGAACTACAAAAAGATCTCAGCAAACTGAGCGATTGGGCAGCAAAACGGCAAATGAAATTTAATGTGGGTAAGTGTAAGGTAATGCATGTAGGAAAAAATAACCCAAATTACACGTACTACATGATGGGGTCAAATTTAGCTACGACAGATCAGGAAAGGGATCTTGGAGTTATAGTGGATAGTTCTCTGAAGACATCCACGCAGTGTGCAGCGGCAGTTAGTAAGGCAAATAGGATGTTAGGAATTATTAAAAAAGGGATCGATAATAAGACAAAAGATATCATACTTCCCCTATATAAAACTATGGTACGCCCACATCTTGAGTACTGCGTGCAGATGTGGTCTCCTCACCTCAAAAAAGATATATTGGCATTAGAAAAGGTTCAGAAAAGGGCAACTAAGATGATTAGGGGCTTGGAACGGGTCCCATATGGGGAGAGGCTAGAGAGACTGGGACTTTTCAGTTTGGAAAAGAGGCGATTGAGGGGCAATATGATAGAGGTATATAAAATCATGAATGGTGTGGAGAAAGTGAATATAGAAAAATTATTTACCTTTTCCCATAATACAAGAACTAGGGGACACCAAATGAAATTGATGGGTAGTAGGTTCAAAACTAATAAAAGGAAATTTTTCTTCACACAGCGCACAGTCAACCTGTGGAACTCCTTGCCCGAGGAGGCTGTGAAGGCCAGGACTCTATTAGGGTTTAAAAAAGAGCTTGATAAATTTTTGCAGGTTAGGTCCATAAATGGCTATTAGCCAGGGATAAAGTATGGTGCCCTAGCCTTCAGAACAAGGGCAGGAGATAAATCACTTGATCATTGTCTTCTGTTCTCCTTCTCTGGGGCACCTGGCATTGGCCACCGTCGGCAGATGGGATGCTGGGCTGGATGGACCTTTGGTCTGACCCAGTATGGCCATTCTTATGTTCTTATGTTCCAGTTAACTATCAGTACTTCCAGATGCTTACTGCATTTGAAATAGTGGTTTCCATGACTTTCAGATAATGCTACATTGAACAATGCAGATAACATATATATATTCAGTTTTAATTCTCTAGTTACTGTGTCTGTCCTGATTTCCATTATCCTCCATTATCAAAGCTATGCTTTTTAAGCTTTCCCATTAGCATACAGAATGGTATGAAAGGTATCAGTCGACAAGAGCATTTTTTGTGTTACCCCAAATACATTAAAAATGGCCAGTGGCATTTTTTATTTTATTTTTTTCTATGAGGGTAAAACAAGTAGATGCTGGCCGTTGTTTTACAGTCATACACTGTGTATCATTTAAGGGAGATGCTTTTCTAGCATTGTCCTAGCTTTTATGCTCATCATAGCTAGCATTTTGATGAATTGGCATCTAAGATCCTTCCCTCTGCTATGAAATTTTGAAGGTAATACAGAATTGTCACAATGAAATAGCATTGAAATAAAACTGGATTATTGGCATATGTTAGAGAATGGAAGTATTTCCATAATGTGAAACCATCATTGTGGGTAGGAGAAATTCCATGGAAATAATGATCATGTTCTGAGACTTAATTTGGGCACAGTATCTCAGGAATTAAATGCTGTTTCCATTAACTGGAGAGGCATATCAGGCTCCTTGATGCAGTGGCCAAGAATATATCCTCAGTGCCCAAGACATATCTGCAACAGATCACAGTTAAAGTTATACAGAAACATTTTCTATGTTGTTATGCATAGATTATAGACTTCTAATTCTTGAGTTTTTGGCTTTTTATATGTCTTGCCCTTGCACACACATGGTAAGTGTAAGCTTGCGTGCACAGATTAAATGTCGATTGTGATAAATAAGGCTACACTATTGTCATCTGTGACAATTCCAAAGATCTGTGAGACTTTAGTTTGGTGCTGGGAGCTGCAGGTTCCTGCCACCTCTCACAGCCACAAGGAGCTGTGAGGTACTCTGGCCACTTGAGGCAGCATACCTTCAAGCTCTGAGCTGCCATGGGCAGCTCCCTGCCAGACATGGCATCAGGTGTTAGGGACTCCTGTTAATATAAATATACTGCAGAGGAATGGATCTCAACCAAATCTTCCTTTTAAAAATCCATCTCTTGTGATTTTTTTCCTTATCTGAATAAAAGTCACAAAAAGTCTAAGCAAGAACTATTAGAGGAAGGCATATAGGCAATGAACACATTAATCATTCATGTAGTTCCCATCTATGATCTGAGGATGCAATATCATAGGACATGAATGTGTCCAAGAAAGAAGGAAAATAAACAAATAAAAGGACCTGATTTTGTATCAGCTGAAGTTTCACTAATTCAGTTGTAGTAGAAAGAGACCCAAAAGACATTCCCATCTCCTACAGCAGTGGTTCCCAAACTTTCTGGCATTCCTCCTCCCTTTTGATTTTTGAGAAACCCTCACACCCCACACCTTTTCTTTACCTTCATCCAACTCACCTTTTAACAAAAAATTCAATTCGTAATTTTAAATAAACACAAAAACTTGATATAAGCCAGCTGCCCTCTTCCTAGCCTGAGCCCCTCACTGCTGGGGCCAGCCACCCACCTACCAGCCCAAGCTCTGCACTGCCAGGACCAGCCACCTGAGCCCCACGCTGATGGGGCCAGCTGCCCACTCACCAGCCACCTGAGCCCCACGATGCTGGAGCCAGCCGCCCAAGCCCCGTGAGTCCCAAAAGCCAGCTGGCTGCTTGAGCCCCTCCCTTCCCACAAAGCCAGGCACCACCAGCCCCCAGCTCTTACCCCATCCCCATCACCTGAGCCAGGCACTCCCAGCCCCCACATCTTAACCCCTCCTCTCTCTCCCCCACCAACCCACAGTCTCTCGCCTTTGCAGGAGGCAGCTAGCTCCATGTGGGTCTTTGCCAACTGCCTGCTTTTTATACTGGCTGTGCTGTGTCACCCACATAAAATGGCAGGGGCTGAGAGCCAGAAGCAAAGGCCAGCTCTTTCTTTGGGTGGGGGAAATTATGGGGGGCGGGGCTGGGTTGTCTTGCATCCTACCTGGAATTTCTTCACCCCTCCCCAGGGGGCATGCCCCCAGTTTGGCAAACCATGTCCTACATTATTGCTTCTTAATCTGACTAGATTCATATAATTGCTCCTGTAGTGTAATTCTTTGACCCTGTCTTCTATCTCCAGGATCTGAGCCTTCCCACCTTGTTTCCTAGAGAAGATATAGCAGACTATTCCAGTTTCTTTTTTCTCTTTTTAAGTTTGTCCTTAAGCAGAATTCATCAAAAGTTCTTTGACAGTATTAGTGCTATTTTTAATGTTAATGAAGAAATGATAGAATTCTGAAAAAAGGATCTGCCCATTGTTTGAGACTAGATAGAATGAGATAATTGACCTTTAAATTTTACTCTTGACTTTGCTACCAAACATTATCCACTCATAGACCAATCTCCTTATTAATTCCTCAAACAGTTTCTTCTGCATATTGTTTTTATTTCGAGATTGGAATGGGGTGGAAGAAGGCTTTTGATGCTCAATCAGTAATTCTCCTGAAGCAAATGTGTACAGGCAAAGTGCTTAGATGCATTTTGCCTTAAGGAGTAACCCTTCAAAGAATTTCATACACATTCTGTTTACAGAATCCCATGGTTTTACCCTTAAATGCAAAACCATATGTGCTAGGTAAGGTTAGGCAATCGGTAAGCTCTATGATTAACGTTTGAAGGTGTACCTCTGACCAGATATCTTAGTTACACTTCTGACAGTCTATTGCCATGCTGCACAGTGAACATTAAAAAGGCTGTTGTGAGTGTCCCTTGAATATAATTATGCTACCTCTGTCCATGAATGTCAAGTCTCAACATGGTGTTTAGTGTTTCCATCATGACATTTGGTAGTTCAAATTTGAGGAGCCCATCCTGACAGGTGTGTTTTGCCTCCAGCCAGATTCTAACAATGTTTCATGCCTGTTAAAGTAAACAGAAAACTAGATGGATTAAAGTTGATGGATAAGGCTCTATTTTGCCCTTTTGCTTTGTTTTATTTGTTAGAGCAGTCTAGGGGCTGCTCTAAATTATGCCAGCTGCCAACATTCTCCAAGAAGCTGTGCATCAGCTGAAAACTAGCTTAGTGCATTTACACCATCACACCAATGGTGGGAGGGGCAGGTGCCTGATACTCCAGCTTTATACTAGCTCAGAGTTTCCCTTGTCAGCACACTCCTCGGGCACTCGAATCCAGCTTCATTGTACCACATCAACATCAAAAATGGACTGGAATGCAGTAGGCAATCTAGCTCATGTGGGGTAGCCTTCTAAATATAGGAAGTATAAGATAATCAACTGGGTAGTAATGCACTTTGTTCTCAAGAGAGCGAGGTTGAGTAGAGAGCTACTTGTGTGAAGAAAATTTTGAATGCTCAGTGTTGCAATAATTTGTTGGGAATGTAAAATTCGTCTTTGTTCCTCATGTCTGTGGATGAAAAGTTCTACATCTTTGCAAAGAAATAGTATTATGATAACATATCATGTGGCTGCAAAAACAGAGTCATAGCTAGATGAACTGCACGGCCTAATATGGTTCTCTGCTGGCCATGAGGGACACATTTTTAAAAGGCCTTTGTAGTTGAGTCTTGTTTTACAGACTTTCTCATGGTTTGAGATTAAGAATACAGCAATATCTTTTTCTTTATCTGAGTTATTGAACAATTAAATGTAACCATCATAAATCAAGAAAGCTGTTTAGTTTTATTCTTTTCTTGTCATTTTAAATATAGCTCTTCATACTGAGTAACAGGGCTATACAGAATGTCCTTTGGCCTTTTGTGTAACAGGATCTGGGGAGAAAAGAGGTCAAAACCCCAGGAAGCACTTTCCAGCTAATGGCCAGATTTTCAGCTGGTGAATAAAAATTATCTTCGCTCCATTGAATTTAATGGGGCTAAGCTAATGTACACCGGTTGAGGATCTGACCATGAACGTCTAATTACAGCCCTGAAAATACTGTCCACTTAGCTTGCTTCCTATTTCATGGGAGCTGCTAATCATCAACTTGCACATCACCAAGGGGTGAGACACCAATACTTAGTGTTCATAAAAATAAAAGGAAGATGGAAAATACTGGGAACAGTTGTCCCATAACAATCATGGGAGAAAGCCCAAATGATGATAGCTCTAAGCTGTAAATGTTTGCCTTTGACTGGACAGAGCAAACACAACACACCTTCAACATTAGCAGTCCTGTCCAGCTGTGTTGTAAGTCAGGAAGCAAATAAGCCTTTGTACAGGAGAAAAGTTTTGGACAGACTTGGAAAAAATGCCAAGACCATTTTTCAATACTAGGCCAGAGGCACATATGGATATATTTCCTCCCATTTCATTTACTAAATCAGTGGGAATCGTGCTACAGTGCATGAGACATGGATGTTGAATGTTGTTAAGCTGTTTCCTCACTTCCCCACTTAATATATTAACTTTTCTGACAGTCCCAGCAGTCTCTGAGATAAGAAACTGCAAAAGGAAGAAGTTTTCAGGCATTTTAAAATACCAGGACACCGGCATACTCCGTTTGGATTTGGGGTGCACTTTGAAAGGAGCATTAGCCACCTTCAGTTATGCTGCATAACTGAAGCTTGCTTTTGTATTCATGCTAATGAAATTCATGGAGTACTGAAATACTGGGAGCAATGTAATGAGCTGGAGTGAAGGAGCCTAAGTCTTCCCATGCTGAAAACATAATTAATATTATGTAATCACCACAGCTTATGTTGGTAGATGTTAATGTCACCCGGGAGTGTGAACAAGCCACCTCCAAAGCGAGGTAAGTAACACTGGCCCAAGTGCTGCAGAGGACAGCACTGCGTTGGCAGGAGGGTTTCTCCCACCAGCATCGCAATCCCTGCTCATGGGGGCAGAAGTAATTAAGGTGATGGAAGAGCTCTCTCCCTCTTGCAAGATCTGCATGAGTAGTGCTACTGTGGTGCAGTTGCACAGCTGTAAGCCCTGTAGTACAGCCATAGCTTTAACGAAAGTTGATTAACTTACTGCTGGACTGCACACTTAAAAGGCAACCACTCACATCAAGTTTTGCCCACTAAGTCTAAGGAGTAGCATGGTGCCTCTGTATTAACATCTGCCTATCTCAAAATGGCTTTTCTTTTTCTAATAGAAGGATTTTTTGTTCTTCTTTTCTCACTAGTGCCACTGTGGTTAAGATCTGTCAGCTTTCCCATTATAAACTCCTATTTTCAGGACTTTGTATTTTGGCTACAAAAAAGTTTAGTGTGTAGAAAAAGCAAAAGTTGTTTCACATACTTCTGCTGCTTCTGTAACTCCTATAATACTGGTTTTGTTTTTTAATATTATTGGAATTATTCCGGCAATTAGCTCATATGGACTGCAGTCCTTGGATAATTTGAGGGAGGAAAACAACATGAGACTAAGTTACTCTCTTGCATGCCTGCTTTTCAACTAACATTTAATAAGGATTCATGGCACTTGGGAATCATATACATGCATGACAGCAAAATAAACCCTGGATTTAAGATTCCCCAAATAATCATTGGCACATTACATTGTAACTGCGTCAACACTGTGAAATCTAAAGGTCACAAATTGCCTTTTAAATAAGTCCCTGAATGCAGATTTACACTTCAGATTTTTTAAAGTCAGTTGGGTACATAATACATGTTAGGAAAGCTCTCTTAATGCAGCGTGGTCTTGACTGAACCCTTTCAGGCCCGCACTGAGGAAGGAGCTCTGCGTAACTAGTATGAACTAGTATGACCAGATATTCTGATTTTATAAAGATAACTTAAAAATTCAGGACTTTATCTTTTATAGACACCTGTTACCACCTATTCCTTGTCCTTCTTTTCACACTTGGTAGCTGTCACCCTATGCATAATGGCTCTGCCCAAAGATCAGTTTTGGGAAGCAACTAACTTAGGCCAGGTGTACACTAGACCTTAAAGTCAATTGTAGATACATGATTCCACCTATGGCAATTTCATAGCTGGAATCAGCTTCTCTACAGTCGACTTACCTGGCCATCCTCACTGAGGGAGGTTGATGCAAAAAAATTCTCACATGAACCTCCCTTGCTCCTTGTGAGAATGAGGAGTAAAGGGGTCCACTGTCGACCCGATAGTTTGATTTCATGTCTCTCCACTAGGTGTGCAAAATCAAATCCCAGAAGATCGACCCTAACTGGATAGTGTAGATGTACCCATAAAGTCACAATTCTTCCCCTACTCTCATTCTACCTGGACTACAGGGGGAGCAATCAACATAGGACCCTTCTTACTTTTTGCTTTGTGTCTTACCAGCTGCTTCCATCCTTGTCCACCTTCACACATAGTCACCCTCATGAGATCTGAGATGAGGGTGAACTAAGCAAATGGGTAGGACTCGCTTTGAGTTATAATACCTGAACTAGGAACAATGCAGCTTGACTTTCAAATATGGGGTTGAATTTGCAGGACTGTCAATTTTTTTAACACATAGGGGTGGACCAAGTCCTGTTGGGGGTCACTTTGGAAAAAAAAGAGAAAAGGAAACACAGTGAGTTAATGCATGTACATGTGAACACGTGCGTTATTGTGCCTGTTCTCTCTCCCTCTTACTGAGATTTTGTATAAAATGAAATATCATCCCTGCCTTGCTGAAGATGCAGTCTCTATACCAGGCATTTGTTTTGGTTCAGGAGGTGATCATACTGATCAGTGTGAGCTGCAAAGACAAGGCACAATGCTGAAGTGAAATGATAGAATTTCAGCCGGGGCTACAAATTCTCTAGCTTTTCTAGGTTTCCTTGGGTCCCGCAATATTATTCTAACATTGTTCTGTAGTTTCAGAGAGGTTCTTGTGTTAGCCTGTAGCTTCACAAATAACAAGCAGTCCTGTAGCATCTCAAAGACTAATAAGTTTATTAGGTTATGAGCTTTCAAGGGTAAGACCCACTTCAGATGACTGGAGTAGACAATTAGAATCCAGATTTATGTAGCTGGGAGAGAGGGGATGTGGGGTGAAGGAAGGAGGGGAAAAAGGGGTTATTAGTTACGGCACAATAGGAGAGAGGTTTCACACCACTGTTGGAGTCTGGCAAGGCTGCCTTCTTCTGCCCATACTGGTCAGTGTCTACCTGGAGCATGACGACTGGAGCTCTAGAATATCAGATATGCACAGTCATCATGGGGGAGCAAACAATCTCAAATCTTCGGTTCACTGATGGCCTGGCAGGTAGCGAAGGTGAATTTACCAATCTTGCAAAATGATTGGCTGAAACCTCTACAAAATATGGTAGGGAAATCAGTGCAGAGAAAACCAACCTGATGACAAACAAATGATGGGATCAGCTCACATATCAATGTTAGCGGACGAGAGCTGGAGACAGAGAAAAAGTTCAATTATTTGGGGGGCAATTATCACTGATGAAAGATCAAAGGCAGAAATTATGGCAAGAACTGCATATAATGCAGCCGCATTGGCAAAATTAAAACCAACTTGAATGAAAAACACAGGTAGTAAAGATGACAAAATCCTGGGCATCTCCTACTTCAACCATGTCCCTAATGAAGAGGTCTGCAACATCATCACCCAGTGTACTGGGTCACGTGAAATCTTTCTGATAATCATGAAGAAGTACAAGTTGAAGGGGTGTACCTACGTAACAAGATCTGGTCTCTCTAAGATCATCCCCGCAGGGCAAGAGAAGAAAGAGGAAGATAGAGGAATTGATGATATAAAAGAGGATAGGAGTGGACTTTATGGCATATAAAATGATGACCGAATGACCAATGCAATTATGGGAGTGGTGGTGATGGTGATGAACAGTGGCTACTAATCCCATGTGATTTTGTCATGTGTCACTGTTTACATATGTAGACCTCTGCAGAGTTCTGAATAAACAGGCTGCCAGGCAGTTTGGATTAAAGATGGGAATGGGACAATTTTATAAACAAATGTACGAAAAGATTGGCAAAGTCAAGATGGCATAGGTCATTTATTGTTAATGGACTTTCAGAAGCACAAAGTACTTTATTTTCCGTATTTCAAATGTGTGTGTGTGTGTGTGTGTGTATATGTCCAGAAGCGTACAGTTTTGTAACAGCGGCTGATCATTAGATGCTCATCCCTTTGCAACAGCTCCTTATCTGCAAAAACAACAGGAAGTCTGACAAAGTGGGTCTTTGCCCACAAGAGCTTATGTACCAGTAAAACAGCTCCTTGAGTTCCCACAAAGGGTGCAGGATGGGGTAGAAGAAAATGGCTTCTGCCCTTGTCCATTTAAAACCTAAATAAAAGCTGTAGGCCCTGGTTGTCTTAGAAGGTGCATGGAAAATACTTCGAGAACAGCAAGAAGTCCTGTGGCACCTTGTAGGCTAACAGATATTTTGGATCATCAGCTTTCGTGGGCAAAGAGAGAGGAAGAGATTTTGATGTCTATGTATGGGACAGAGGGTATTTTGTAAAATGTACAGCTGCCACAGTTGAAACTGGGGAAGGTCCACTCTCTAATAAAACACTTTGTCAGGTCTGCTTTTTATCATTTTGCTACATAAATGAAGAAGAAAGAAACCCAAAATGAATGTTGTATTATTCAACCGGGTTAGTAACCAGTTTGCTGTTTTATTAGAAACAGACCTTCCTGTTGTGACAAATCACCTGCAAACTCCATTTAAAGGCCCATATGAAACTCTGATGCTTTCAAGAAGTTTGGGCTGCAGATGGTGAGCGAGAAGGTTCCAGAGGAGTGTGTTTTTGTTTTTCCACAACTAGTTTGAACGAAGAATCTTTAGAGATCATTTCAAGAAGCTGTGTCCTATCACTTCATTCCCTATCAGAGGCAGCTAAACTGGAGGTTAATGGATGCATTGTGGGAGCTAATCTCTGTTTTCACCCCATATGTCATTCCACTGTACAGTCTGGGAACCAACGTTCCCTGTAAACTGTGCCTGTAAGCGGAGGTGTTGACAGCAAGATCACTCCGGGGCCTTCAGCTTGCAGCCATCACAGCACCTGGAGCTGGCACAGGGAGCAGATGGGAACCAGGGTGATCAGGCTAAGGCTCAGCGAGAAAGATGTGAATAGCGGAGACACCTTTTCCCTTGCAGGTGGCTGCCTCCCCGTCTCGGTTTCTCCCCTCATTCCACATATACATCACCCATCATATCCCTCCCATCTCCCTTGCAGAAACTTACTTCTGTTTTTACCATAACATTTAATGGATGTTGCCGAAGGTGGATTTGAATGACTGAATTGTAAGTGTCCTTTTCTCCGTCAAATGTAACGCATAAAACAGGAGTCCCAGCACATTACTACAGTAGCGGTGTGTTTGAAAGTGGTACATTCTCTTTCTCTCTCTGTATACACATTCAAAATAGCACATATGAAACTGGTTTCATCATTCTTCTCCTAAGCTGCCAAACACAATTAATTGATCAGTTGTGTTTAAGCAGCTGTCTGTGCAACATTTCTTTGTTTTAGAACAAGTCGGGAATGCCTATTACGAGAATTGTGTAGTTGGAGTCGACGTACCTTAAGATGTTTTTCTGGTGTGGCCCCTCTGTGAGAGATCGGTGGAAGAAACTCTCCCCTTGACTCCCCTTACTCTGTGTGACTGTGAGAAGTACTGGAGTCAATAGGAGCACCCTCAACATTCCATCTACTGTATCACCACTTGGAGCACTAAATGGAACCCCAGAAAATCGACCTTTGGAATGTCTATCTTCACTTAAGTATAGACTTACCCTAAATGTTGCAGATGTGGTTTGCAGGCATTACTCACAAGAGAAGCCAGACTCCTAACACGTCTCTTAGAACTAAGGATTTACAAATTCTATCAAGCAAATTTACAAATTTACAAAACCCTTTTAAAACAAAAAGCAGTCAAGTAGCACTTTAAAGACTAGCAAAATAGTTTATTAGGTGAGCTTTCGTGTCTGTCCCACAAAAGCTCACCTAATAAACTATTTTGCTAGTCTTTAAAGTGCTACTTGACTGCTTTTTGTTTTGATAGTATATAGACTGGCACGCCTTCCTCTCTGTTACTATTTGGCTTTTAAAGAGCATTTCCTCGTCTTTGATTTTGCCATCAAAAGGCTGACCTTGTGCTGCAGACTCTAAATGGAGTGGAGTGCCTCTATTCAGTGGTGACAATAACTGAAACAATTTTCCTCTTTGTGAGGCAATGCTAATACTCTCCATTCCTGTCGATTTTTCACAGTGCTATCTACAGAAACTCCCAGATGGCCTTTGGCTAGAAGGATGCAGTAGGATGAACTAACTAGCTTTTGTGAATCAGTCACTGATGATTCCTAAGCCTGGATCTGGACTTGCACTGAATATTGTCTTTTATTAAGGGAGTAAAGATAAACTTGACCAGTGATTTGGGGTCAGTTCTCAGCTTTAACACCGAACTCATTTGATATTGGACAAGCCTTCTAATCTCTCTGTGCCTCAGTTCTCCATCTGTAAAATGGAGATGATAATATTTCTGTTTAGGTAGTAAACTCTTAGGTAGTATGTCTCTTCATACTTGTTTATACTGAGCCTTACACAGTGGGATCCTAGTCTCTGTTGTGTCCTGCAAGTAATACTTGAATACAAATAATAAGTAGGTTACATATGTCCCTTAACAGGTCACAGGAGGCATGGCATACTCTGCAAGTGAGTGCTCTTCTGGGTTATGTTATCCATTGAGGGCAGTGCAAACAGAAATGACTTGATTCTGCATGCCTGTGAATTGCTTCAGACTGGGGTGGAACATTTTATGGTTGGGGACCACCAACCCACAGAAAAATGTCACTAAATCAGTGAAGAAACCTCACTGATCTGGTCCCCAAAACCCTCTCACAGGGGGCTCTAGCTCTACAGAGGGGTGCACTGCAATCCACCATTGGAGTGGGTGGGTGGGTGGAGGGCCATAGAGACTTGTCACAGGACTGGAGTTCAAGTGCTGTATCACCCCACTTCACATGGAAGCCCCGAGCCTCACCACAGGCCAGACTGAAGCAAGTTAGGGGCTGGATCCATCCCGCAGACTGTAGGTTCCACCCAGTCTGAATTAAAACTTTTAGGCTATGTCTGTGCTAGCCCCAGAACTTCGAAAGGGGGTAATGATAATGAACCTAATTGAAAGATGCTAATGAGGCACTGCCATGAATATGCAGCGCCTCATTAGCATAATGGCGGCCGTGAGACTTTGAAAGTGCCACTTTTGATCGCGCATGGCTCGTCTACGTGGGGACCTTTTTGAAAGGACCCCACACACTTCGAAATCCCCTTATTCCTATAACCAAGTTCAAAAACAAGTATAACCAAATAGGAATAAGGGGATTTTGAAGTGTGTGGGGTCCTTTCGAAAAGGACCCCGTGTAGACCAGCTGTGTGTGATGGAAAGTACCACTTTCAAAGTGCCACGGCCACCTTTATGCTAATGAGGCGCTGTATATTCATGGCAGCGCCTCATTAGCATCTTTTGATTAGGTTTATTATCATGCCCCTTTCAAAGTTCTGGGTAGAGTAGACATAGCCTAAGAGTTATTTTTCATAGTTCTGGGTACAGGATATTGTATGTCCCTTCTCGCCACTTGACCTTTTCCTATTCTTTGTGTAGCAGTGAGGATTGTCTATGGGAGAAATTTTTTTTGCAATACCACTGGTGAGCTGAACTGGCAGTTGTGTTAGAGGCTTTAAAGTTAGCTCAGAGTCCTGTCTAGATGCCTTTCCTTCAAAAACTGTTATTTTGACTAACATTTTGATTTTTGTAATGTTTTTGTGTATTTGTCCACTGAGAAAAGATTTTTCCATAGCAGCCCAGGCCAAAGTTTGTCTTAAGGCCACTTTCTGTCACATAAAAGAAAGTTGAAATAGTGACCCTTGGTGCCAAATGTTTGTTGTTGAAATCCGTGCAGTGGCTTTCAGTTATCCTTCTACGGAGTCATGGATTCCTCTTACATGGCTTGTTTGGTCAAGCAGAAGTAAAATGCACAGTATGTGTTTTTAGAGATTCTGTTCTAGTTAAAATGTTCATTTTCAGCTTATTGCAATACGGAGTGCAAAGTGTGCAGCACTCACTTTGTATTATTACAAATCTTAACACGGTTAAAATGGTAAAAGAAATAATACTTTTAGTTCACCTCATTCAAGTAGTGTAGTGCAGTCTCTTTACTGTGAAAGCATAACTTACAACAGCAGCATTTTTTTTGTTACATAAACTATACCCACACCAAAACAATGTGAAACTTCAGAGCCTATAAGCTCCCTCATTCCTGCTTCTTGTCCAAGTCTACACTGGCAAGTTATTGCACGGTAAATCAGCCCCCAGCACTGTAACTTTGGAGGTGTCCACACTGGCAAGGCTCTTAGCGCATACTCGAGCTGGAGTTAGTAGAGTCTAGGTAAACTACTTCCGCAAAAAATGTAGCATTTGCTGTGCTCTGGAGTGCCAGTGTGGCACCGTAATGTAGTATTGCATCGTGACTGGCATCCGGCCCCTGTCCCACAATGCCTGTTCTTACCTCTCGGGTATTTGTTTGAACTCTACTGCCCTGCCCTCAGGTGACTAACTCTCAGACCTGCTCTTTGCATTCTTTTTGAAACTTTCAAGTCCCCTTCCTGTTCGGTCGATGATGTGTGGTGTGTTTTCAGTGCATCTTTTTAGCTGGGCATGCTGCTCCATGCATCTCATCAGTATTTGGGGAGAGGAAGCAGTCTAGTCCCAGCTGCAATCTAGCCATAGGAATGACAATGCATGACCAAAATGTGCCAGAACTGGGGTGCACTCCATGCAGGGTCAAATTAAAGGAGCTGCGAAACACCTGCTGCAAGGTGTGGGAAGCAAACCACAGCTCCAGTGCTGCACTCACGACCTGCAGGGTCTGTAAAGAACATGACGATATACTTGGAGGTGACCCCACCTCCTTTTCTGAAGGCCCCAGGGATACTTTGGGGGTTCAGGGGCCATCCTCCACTGGACCAGCACAGGAAGAGGAATTGGTGAGTGAGTGTGATGAGGGGAAGAGGGACCTAGAGCCAGAGGAGGACTTGGCATTCACAAAGGCTTGCATTCTGGAGCTGTTTTTGACCCCCAGTGAGGTGAGCTGTGCACTGCCTTTGGAGGATGTGGATGATGCACCTGGTACGTGGACTGTGTCTCAGGAAACACTCTAACGACTAGCTGGGAGGGTTACAGACAGGTGTTCTTTGGGTTCTGTGAGTTACTGCTACTAGCACATGGTCAGTCAGCTGGTGAACAGACTGATGATGCAATCTATTACCTCTTGGTAATCTGCCTCACAGACTTTATCAAAAGCAACATGCAGCTGCCGTAATACCAGGGAGGGGTTTCTAAACATTATGAAGCCTCAGGCAGACACACAGCAGGTGATACTAGCACTGTAGACAGAGTAGCTGCATAACCACCCCAGCTCCCCCTGTGACCAGCATCCCAAAACTATTTTCCATACACACACTCCATCACCACTAGTGTATTCTGGGCACCACACTGTCCCTGGACGCCAGTTGCCCCACTCCACAGCTGCCCATCTAACCTCCAGCCAAGCCAATAGGCTCCTGATGCACTCAGCATCCATCCATATGTAGTTTAACCCTGATGAACTGCATTCCACTTCCACAGCACGTTAGGCCTGGTCTACACTAGGGATAAGAGTTGATCATAGATGCACAATTCTAGCCACACCATTAGCATAGCTAGAATCGACATATCAGGATCAACTTTGTACCTTGGTGTAGATCAGGGCTCTTTGGGCTTGTGCTGACATCCTTTAATCCAGGTGGCAGCATGGTGTACCAGCATTGACATGCGAGCCCAGAGAGTGATTTTGCAGCATTTTCGCTGACGAGGCAGAATCAAACTCTGGAGGATCAATCATGGCATGTTGAACCCGCAATAAGTATAGACATACCATTAGATGGCACGGCTGCGTACAAAACTGGGGACATATACAGATGTGAAATTCTCAGAGCACGCCTCACCGCCTGCCTCTCCCGCCTTCTCCCGCACAGTGCAGATGTTTCATGCTTCATATCTGTCCTATGTTTACAGTTATTAATAAATTTATGTGCTTAAAAGCAACCTTACAGCATTACATGAAAGCGAGCAAGTGTACCCTAGCAAAGCTATGGTCATTGTAGTGCTCAGTGCAGCACACAGGCCAATCAGTAATCGCCTAGCACGGCAAGGCAAGAAGTTGTATTGACTTTCAGCATCAAATTGCTGCCTCAAGGCATCCCTGATCCTTACAACCCCTCTCTATGCTCCTCTAATATTCCTCATCTCTGCTCAAACTCAGACTCTAGGTGTTGTGACTCAACAGTCCAGACCTTAGCGAAGCGTTCACTCTTCACAAATATTATGGGGGATACAGCATGCAGTGATAACCACAGGGTTTATTATCATTTAGGTCGAAGCTCCTATATAAACATCACCAGTGGTGTCTTCAAGTGGCCAAAAACACACACTGCAGTCATTCTGCATCTTTTCAGCCACTTACTGAGCTATTCCTTGCTGCTGTCAAAGCTCCCAGTGTATGGCTTCATGAGCCACGGCATTAATGGATAGGCAGAATCTCTAAGGGTCACAATGGCCACTTCCACTTTCCCCAATGTGATCTTCTACTGGTCTGGGAAGAAAGTCCCTGCTTGCAGCATCCTGAAAGGACCAGTGCTCCTAAAGATGTGTGTCATTCACCTTTCCAGACCAGCCTGGACAGCTAATGTCCTTGTAATGCCCATTATGATTTACAAGCACCTGAAGACCCATGAAAAAATATCTCTTGGCCACCATTCCTGAGGACATGTTTCTACAATGACAATGCTTGTTTAAAAAACATGCTAATTAAATATGTGACTGTACTCCTCAGGAGAGAATTATATGTTTCCAGTTCAGTTTTACCTGCCTTTTGCTATATGTTTTATGTTATAGCAGTCTTGGATAATGACTCAGCAATGTTCCTTTTCAGAATAGTTTTACAGGTTTTGACCAAATGCAAAGAAGATACCAAAATAGTTACAGCACTTGACATAAGGTTTAAGAATCTGAAGTGTTATCCAGAATCTGAGAGGATGAGGTGTAGAGCATGTTTTCAAAAGTCTTAAGAGATCAACATGGGCACACCAGAACCTGAGCCAAAAAGAAAATCACCCTTCTGCTGGTGGCATCTGTCTTAGATGATGAAAATGAATATTCATTGTCCTCTGCAATGGTGGTTGAAGCATGAAGGGAGATATGAATTTTAAGTGCATTTGGCATAAAATATCTTGTTATGCTGGCTACAGTAGTGGCTTTTCTTATTTTCAGTGACATTATAAAATAAAAGCAGGCAGCAGTATCTCTGGCAAATTATAACCAAGCTTGCTTGTCAGAGCCATTGGCAGAACAAGAAATAGGACTGAGTAGACTTCAGGCTCTAAAGTTTTACATTTTTCAGTGCAGTTAGCTTTATACATAATTTTACATTTCTAAGCTCAACTTTCATGGTAAAAAGATTGCACTACAGCACTTGTATGAGGTGAAATGAAAAATACTATTTGTTTTGTTTTTAAAGTACAAATATTTGTAATCAAAATAAATACAAAGTGAGTACTGTACAGTTTTGTATTCTGTGTTGTAGTTGAAATCAATATATTTGAAAATGTACTGAAGATCAAAAATTTTAAATGCTTGATAGTCTATTATTGTTTAACTGTGCGATGAGTCATAATTATTTTTAATTTGCTTGAAAGGCCTATTATTAATGCATTTTTTTCAACTAAATTTTCCAGCCATGAATCAGTGGTAGGTTTTTTAAAGAATCTGTGTGGTTTACTCAAGTTTATCTATAAAACAACAAGGTCTTATTTTAGGAGTACTTGTTATAAAGTTTGTATGAGTTTAGCATACTAGAACTAAGCAGAAACAAAGGGAAGTTGTGTTACAGCTTTTGTCTGACTAATATGCACATTCCCAGGGGTTCTCAGTTACTTCTGAGAGATTTAGGTCTTTATTGTGACTGACGTTCTTTGGTCAGTTTCTGATGTTAATGCTTGAAAGGATTCATGAACTCTTTCTGACCCTTCAAATTGATTTTTTGAAACTTGCACAAATTTCATCTCTCATGAGACAATAAAAGATCTTTCCTTTTTCTTTCCCCAAACATGAACCTTGTCACAGTTCCAGGTACAATGTGACTTGAGTCAAACATGTGCACAAGGTTAGAGGCTAATAGCAATTGAATGCTAAAAGCACAGTTAGGATTAATAATAGTTTAGCACTAATTTCTATTTCATGTTCAAAAGTGCAAAGGTAGTGATGAAATTGTTGACATTTCTGTTAACTTACAAGGATCTTAAATGACTGTTTGATTGTCGTGAGTCTTAATTTATTTTGGGAGCCAGTGGAGGAGTAGAGGAAAATCAGTGGAGCTCCCAGGATTACAATGGATATTGTTATCCTGACCCAAAAGAGTTCCCTTCAGATTTAAGCAGGAAACTTGCAAAGAGTGCTTTGTATCTATGCAATTTTACTGTACAGTAGAAAACACAGTCCAAGTAACATAACGTTGCTCTGGAGTATTTGTAATGTCAAATGCAAAGTTCAATTACATTAGAATAATGTTCACCTGTAGCCTATTTCTTGTCCTCCAGCAGTTCATCCCTCATCTAGTTTTGATGTGTGATCTAAGATAGCGTTTCTCAAGCACGGGTATATGTACCTTTGGGTCTATAATGAGATCTTCTAGGGGGTACATTGACTCATCTAAATATTTGCCTAGTTTTACAACAGACTACATAAAACAGAAGTAAAGTCATTACAATCTAAAAGTTCGGTCAGACAATGACTTGTTTTGCCTGCTTCATATGCCTTTCACTGAAGTGTAACTACAGTGTTTCTGTACCAATTCAATTCCTAGTAGAATGTCAGCAAGTTTTGAGTAGTTTTCTTCTGTGATATTTTGTGTGGTTTTGTAAGTAAGTAGTTTTTAAATGAGCTGTAACTTGGTGGTGTGCAAAACAAATCTGACACCTGAAAAGGTACAGTAGTCTTGAAAGGCTGAATGGCAGTTGTTTCAGGACCTCAGATTAGGTTAGGACCATGTTGTCAGTGGTGACAGATGGCAGAACAGGGAGCAATAATCTAAAGTTACAGAAGGAGAGGAGTAGGTTGGATATAAGGAAAAATTACTTCACCAGGAGAATGGTGAAGCACTGGAATGCATTGCCTAGAGAGGTGGTGGAATCTCCATCTCTAGAGGTTTTTAAGTCCCGGATTGAGAAAGTCCTGGCTGGGATGACTTAGTTGGGGTTGATCCTGTTTGAAGCAGTGGGCTGGACTCAATGACCTCCTGAGGTCCCTTCTAGCCCCTTGATTCTGTGTTTGTCAACCGGTGGTACATACGCATGCCCTTAGGTGTATGCAAGAGAAGTCTTGGGGGTAGTTTTAATTTTTTTGAAAAAGGGACACTTTATTTATTTTTCACTAGTGTGGACCCCCATCACAAACTATTCTAGCTGCTATGTGCACTTTATTAAATGACAGGAAATCACAACATAAATTTTCAGACAACAATTAATAACATTGGAAGATATTTAATTTAAAAATAATAATTTATTGTAACTTTGCAATTTATTTAAAACTTATTTTCTATGATCGTTTTTATTTCTTTTTTTCACAGACTCCCTGCAACATCCTCATGCATGCCCCCTGGGTCTGCAGACCCCAGGTTGGGAATCACTGGTCCGGCAGCATTACGAATACTTCCACTAGAAGACATTTGGGGCAAATTAAAGCTAATAACAGCACAGAACACTAAGAGCCAGGACAGTAGCTGTAAACAAACTTTATGGGATCATGGGAAACTTGGCCACACTCATGGGTGGACATCCAGCTAATTAAGCTCATGCTGGACCCTGGATGTTGCCAGATCAGATTGTGCTGGACTGGAGAGGTTCAACCGGTAGTTTATTTCCCTTTGTCACCTTATGTTGTCCATTAATATGGGCCAAGCATGTACTGGAATATCAGTCCATGTGGTCTTTCAGGAAATGGGCAAGCTGTGGTATGCATTGTACCTGTTTCAGAAACTTTGAAAGCGAGACAGAGAGAGAGAGAGAGAATTGGAAAGGAAAACATAACAAGGAGAAGAAGAATGAAATCAGAGGAAAGCAGGTGTAGAAAAAATGTCCATCGTTCATAATGAATATTAGAGTTCTTTGGAAGAGTATTGTTGTTAAATGAGACTGTTGTTCCCTTGCATATTTTCAAATTTGAATTTTCACAAAAGTTACTTCTGGCAAGCTGTATCTTCTTGATTATCTTTGCAGACAGGGTTCTGCAGCCAGACTGCAAATGACAGCTCTATCTTGTAGAAAAATAAATATGTTGAGAACATGTTTTTAATTAAGACAATTGACTTTGGTCTTGCTTTTTGGATGTAATAAAGATCTTATTTGTGTAAAAGAGGAAGAGGGCTTCAGTGACTACAAATATGATGCATGCTATATTTATTTTGATGTCTTTTTATAATTAAAATCTGTAAAGATAGTTTTTAGTATAAAGAGCACATATGTCTCCTGACAGCTTTCTGAATCTCTTTCAAATATTGCAAGATGTACTGTACTGGGCCTAGTTTTGCTCCGGTTGAAGCTAATTTAAACCTTGACTTCAATAGGAACAGGATTAGGCCCTGTATCTCACTGACCACATGTACATATAATATACCAAGTTGCTACAGACTGACCGTAAAAACACACACACACCAGTCGATTTGGGGTGTAGTGGCTTATTAACCTGCTTGTAGCATTTTGTTAAACCCAACACTACAATAATTAAACAAAAAGGGATTTGGATGCTGAACACGAAGACTTTCTGTTCTCTGAATGTCAAATACAATCTGTTTTACATCAGTCACTCTGGGTTATTTTGGTCATGTGGTGTCATGTCCACAGTTACATGATATATTTTGACAGCCAACCTGATCATGTTGCATGTTGCAGAAGGGCATGACAACTTTTTTTTGGTGGATTATTTGTTTTGTAAACCATGAACTATATGCACCACACAAATTTTGGCAGTATATTAGCTGTTGAAAGCTTTGTGGGATTTTAATCTCAGAGGTTCCACTTAAACTGAAATTATCATACCAGGAAAGCAGCAGTTCTGATACTGAGATATATTTTCTGGAATTGTTATGTCTAAGGGCAATGCACTTACAGAAATTATAATTAGTGGGAATGAGGAAAAGTCACTGACTGATGAGCATTTAGCAAAACATCCAAATTACCAGCCAGTCTCAGCTACCCCTTCATTCAGAATAAACCATTTTATGTAATGTCTCTGATATGGCTGTTTGGGTTACCTGCATTGACTGCTAATTAAATGGCGAACCATGCCAATTTTTGGCACTTTTCTGGAAGCATGTTAAAGAAAATTGTGAGACAGTGACAGTAAAAATGTCGTATTGTTTAATGACCATCATTGTATAGAAGATTTTATTTGTTTGGGATGGATATGTGGTGGGACGAAGCTTTAAAGGGTGAGTAAGAATGGCCTTTTGGCTAATGTGTTTACCCAGGACTGAAAAAAAAATCTCTGTTCAATTCCATGTGAAGTCACAGGCAGAGTGACACGGGCAAAAGACTTAAAAACCTTATGCCTCATTTTTCCATCTGTAAAATGGGAATAGTAATCCTTTATTTTGCCAGTGTTTCTTTGTCTTGGCCATTAATCTGTAAATTTGTCAAGTTAGGTACTCTCACTTACTATGTTTCTGTACAATGCCCTGCACAACGAACCCCTCATACTTGGGGTTTTCAGATATTGCCATAATAGTAATAATTAAAACAATAGCAGCAAGAAGCAGAGGCCATAGCAAAGAGCTATACAAAGATTTCCGGTATTATCCAGAATTGTCCTGATTCCTTTAAACAGTGTCATAAGCAAGTAACATAGAACTTGAACTGGCCTCATTGTTTCCTATTAAATATGTTCTGTGGGTAGGGAAGTCTGAATCCTGTTATACGGCAGGGGTGTAAAGATTTACCTCTTTAGAAACTTTTCGTTAATGTAAAGCCTTCTTGGTCCTTTGCTAGCCCTCCAAGGATAACATTTTATATAGCTGGCTTTAGAGGGAAGCAAGGGAGGAATACGCTAACCTCCATTTCATACTACAGTAGTACAATAGTAAATAACTCTGGTGTAAATTTATATACGGAACTGCTATTTGCATATGAGAGCCTGCTGACTTTATTGTCTCGTAAAACTGCAATAACTGAGGGAAACATTTGTTTAGTGCTACCCAGGAGAAGACAGGTTTTTGTGTTTATTCTTGTAAATAAAAACTGTTGAAGCAATAGTGTTTTGTTGGTGGGGTAGACCTTTTTTTTTGTTAGAAAGTTTCTAGTGGCAATATGTTTTAATTAACAGTATTGTCTGACAGAAATATCATGCAGTTTTCATAAGTGGGTGTACTAGTGCACGTGTCAAGGAGAATTAAACATATTTAAAGTTGCATGTTGCTAATTAGTTAATATGTATAGTGTACTGTGCCTAAAAGCGCCAATGAGGATCTTGATTGCCAGATTGTACAAATACCTAGGAAGATACAGACCCTGCCTTAAAAGATCCTCCAGTTTAAGTCCAGTCAGACAAAAGATGGAGGAAAAGACAGCATTGAAGAAGAGTGAGACCAGTGATAGTCAGCAAAATTGCTTTTGGTTTCTAAGGCCAACTGTAGGAAAGAAAACAGGAAGAGGAAGGAAGTATGTGAGAGAGAGGAGGGAATGAGATGGAGGGACAAAGAATGAGTATGGAGTGAGAGAAGTATGAAGGTCAGGGAGAAGGGAGGCCAAAAGTAGAGGGGAAAATGAGGGAGAGTGCAGGAAGAAATGGGAGCTAACAGCCATTCATCAGGAAGCTGAAGTCTAGTGTTCATACTGAAGAACGTAACCCATGCCCATTAGTTGTATCCAGAAGTGGTAGTAAAGAAAAAGGAGGTGTTTGCTATTCTTTTGAATATGTAAGCAAACTCTGGGAGGAAGGAAGATCCCATGGCTCAAGCCTAGAGCTGGGAGTCAGGAGATTTAATTTTATAGAGCCATGTTACCAGCCCTGCCATTGCTTGTTTATCAGACCTTGGGAGGATTGTTTTCTCTCTCTCTCTACATGAAAGTTTTTTTGCCCATGTTTGGCTTATAATGCTTTCCAGCCTGCTAGGTGTAACTCATTAGTGTTGAAGAGCATTTTGAGAGGTGAAAGGGAAGAGGAAACACGAGTGCAACTTAATTACACTACTGCTAAAAACAGGTGAAAAGTGTTGGATTCCCATTCCCACTGCTCGGTTTTGAAGATTCCTGTGAGAATGGATTCTATACAAAACTTGGATGGCAGATGCAAAAGTACGATCTTCTCATTAGAACACCTAGTATTTTTGAATGACCTGTTGAATAATGTCTGGAATTAAATAAAAGAAGAATAAGTTTAAATTTTAAAATGAACACCTCTTTTGTTACAATTCAACAGGTTTTGGACCTCATCAATCTTATGTAGGGAAAATCTCCTATAATATAGATATTGTTGCTGGCCTGGTAAAAATGATCAAAACCCAGTTTTCCCATTTAAGGAGTTTATGTAGTTTGCAGTGCAAAAATTAGCTTATCCGATTTCTGTAGCAAATGTGGTGTGAGCTGCATCACAAGGAAGACCCACAGATGTTCTCTCTGGACATTATCCAGAGAGAAGTCAGTTCTGTTGGTGTCCACCTCCTGTACCCATACTGCTGCTGCTTCAATTTATTCTGCTGACTCTCGCAGTCCTGGGAGAAGGTATCAGTGCAAATGTTGTTTATAAGCTGTGCTCCACATTCCTCTGGGGGACAGCTAACCACAATAACATAGGAAGGTGCGGTGTCACTGCTGTGTGCCAGTTGGGGGTGAAAAGAGTCCATTGCTTTTGGAAACATGCAAGTGTGTTCCCATTCTCAGCTTTACCTGCAGAAATACTGAAAGTGATGGTGAAATGGCCCTTGAGATTTTTATAAATCAAATCCCTTGGAGCAAAAAATACATAGTTTTATTTTCCAGCTTTTAAGATGTGTTAAGACTATATAAATCTGTATAGTGGGCCTTAAGGGACTGCTCTCCTGCACTTTTACAGGTACACACAGTAGTGAAAGAAATAAAATATATCAAGGTGTTAGCGTCATTTTGTTTCATTCAAATTGATTAACTTGTCTTTATATGGGAAATCCCCTGCTGAAGATGACATAGTTCCTTTAAAAAATTCTGTGTTTCTGAAAAAAAGTTCAGTGCAGTGGTTTTGAAAGCTGCCATTTCTAGCTGTCTAATTTGTCCTTCAGGTTGTTCTTTGGTAAACAGCATGTGTAACTTTTATCTTGTAATGTGACTATAGTGGGGAGTACATTACTCTCACACCCACTTTAATTGGATCACTTGGAGTGGCCACAGTGGTTTTAAACACAATGGCTAATACTTTAGAGAAGCATGAGGAGTTTTATTTAGTCAGAGTGACATGGGTAAGTATCTTGAACCCAGAAGATGATGTGTCATAAGGAGAAGGATGTAATTTGATGAATGTTCTCCAGATTACAGATGTGTGTTCCTTTAAATCAGTCACTCTGCAAATGAGAAAAGAAATATTGCAAATTGTTCTGTTCCTACCATTTCCTCCCCCTGCTGTCCTGATGACCCCATTTACTGTTTATTGGTAAACTGAGGTAAACACACATTCGTAAGTTGAGGATAGGCATATTGAGCAATGTTTACTTAGCCAGAGCTATCTGATTTTGAACATGTGCAAATAATTTCAGACAGGAGAATTCACAACTTTATGTATTATATTGCTACATACATATCATCATGATATGATTGACCAGTGAGTTCTTATTTTCAAATAACACACCCTTGTTTGATTTGGGTTTTGACCTCAGAGGGGCCACTTTGGGATCCATTGTTGCTCAGTACTGGGGCAATCATGTTGTGGTGAAGTAGCCTCAAGGTGCTAATGTATTTTTTGGGCAGAAGACTGAAGGCCAAAAGCAAAACCTCCATGACCTCAGTAATTGAGCTCCAATTCATGGATGACAACGAGATTGCTGCTCTTTGTTCTGAAGACTTCAGAACAATCTTAAGTGCCTTCACCAAAGCATACAAGAATCTCAGCCTCACACTGAACATCAAAAAAACCAAAGTGCTCTGCGAGACCTCACCTTCGGCACAATCTCTTGTACTGTCTATTGACGTCAATGGAGAACTTGCTGAAAAATGTGGAGCATTTCCCATACCTTGGAAGTCATCTTTCTGCCAAACTTGACATTGGCACAGAAATCTAGCATCATCTGAGCCGTGCAAGCTCTGCTTTTGCCTGCCTGAGACTTTGTTTTTCACCTCTGCTGTTGATTAATGCTTTGACACAGACTTCAAAAGCATATTTTCTCGTGTGTGTGTGTGTAAGTAAACTCCTTACATAGTCTCTCTCTCTCTGAGTGATGTAAAGGACCGCTGTGTGAGCCCCCAGCTTTCATTTAAGATCTCATGTGATATTCTTTGGTAAACCAGAATGTACCTATCATAATCAAGACATTCCTGTAATCTCCTCCCCAAGTGGCATTTTGAGTCGCTGTTGTCTCACAGGCACATTGGTGGTTAAACACATTAATGGATAATGACTGGTTAGATATTACAGTGACAAGCATCATAGAAATGTCCATAATAAAAATGTGTCAGTTCAGTGCACAAAGTCACAAGACTCTGTCTCTTTCTCTGTCTAAAGGCTTTTATCTTGCTGACCATTACCATAGTATCTGAGTGCCTTCCATGTAAAATCAATGGGAATGGCAAAGTCTCAAGTGGACTTCATGGAGTCTCTAGATGACAGGGTTGCCAACTGTCAGTGAATTTATAGACAGTCCATAAAAATTAGCTGAAATGGGATGTGTCTGTAAAATCCATAAAAAAAAAAAAGTAGGCTTCTGTAAATTTCATAAAAGTGCAGTAAATTTAAAAAAAACATCAATTATTCTGTAGCAATTAAATTTCTTTTGTGCTGCTTGAGCCATTTTTACTGTGGAACAGCAGAAATTGGACGTTTTAGTTTATTTAGTTCAATAGTTGAGGTGATGTAACGCAAATCACGTGATCCACATTAGTTTATCATCTACATTATCCTACCAAGTTGGCATCAGCACGTTGGCAACACGACTAATTAAATGAAAATGAGTTAAATAGTATATTGTTCTTGTGATGTATGAAAAACAACATTACTTTTCACTTTTGGCCGTTTATGTTGTCTTAATATATTATAAAAATGTTGTCTATAAAAATTTTGTGTGTGTAAATTGTTCCCATTTTGTCCGTATAAATGGAATTTCTATGGATTGGCAACTCTCCTTCAATGAGTTACAGTAATCAACCTTGGGGGAGGCTCATGCATGGATGTGTGACCAGGTCTTCATCTGGGCAGAAAGGACAAAGTTTCCTAGCAAGCCAGAGGTGAAGGAAGGCAGACTTCCTGGTCATCCAGGCATAGGGAGGAGTCAAACAAGACCCAAAGGTTTTATGCCACTTTTTTCAAATGGGTGGCTGCCTGCCTTCAGTGGAAGGTGGAGATGACATCTTGCCCAGTTCACTAGATTCATGGTCAAAAGGTCTGCCTGCATAGCTCTAAAAATAAGCAGAGTTATAAAGCAAATAGATATCTTAGAGATTCTCTAGATAATTGATGGGAAGATTTCAAGAACAGACCTCAGCCCTTTCCCTGTCCCACCCTCCCCACAGCCCAGCACTCTGCTTCGTAAGAGTGCTTTTTTTTGGGATGTAAGCCAGATGTCTTGGAGGACATAAAGGGCTAAGCCAAACTAAATCATGTCAAAAATTATTCTTTGTCAATGAAGGAAATGAATGATTAAGTGTACATGGGATTCATGAGTGGCTACCATGTTATCTGTGCTGGTATTTAAACTATGTACAGCATATCAGAGAGAAGTAAAGCATTTCCTTATATCTGTGTCTGCCTTTCTTCTTGGCTTTGATTTGAGGATAAGGCTTGGATATAATGAATCACTTTTACAGGAGATATAGTGATTCATTAGGCCTATTATTGAACAAGTAGCCAAGTTGCTAGCAGTACAAAGGTGGACTTTAACAACTTTAATAACTGTAGGGCTGTGGTTTCTTTTAAAGTTAGCTTTTCTTTTTATAAAGTGGGATATTTAACTCCTTTTTATACATCTGGTTGTCTTCAGAATAAAGATGGCCAATATAGTCAAATACATTAAATCTTCTGATTTTGTTTTAGACTCTGTGTTAACCTTAGTTGCATGTTCTGTGGATATTTGACACCAAGAATATGTCTACACAGAATTAGAGAACAAGAAGGATTGAGTCTCTGAGCTTGGGTCAACAGATTCGGGCTAGTGGATCTCAACCTAGCATCGGGAGAATAGCCATATAGGCAGCGCTATAAAGTCGTGACTTGTGCTAGAGCTCATGCTCAGAAGCCTTTCCCTGTTGCTAGGCTTCAAAACCTGAGCTTCAGCCAAGCTTCAATTTTATAGAATGGTATGTGCAGCTATTTTTAGACCATTAGCTTAAGCCTGTCGACCCCCTGCTGGGAGGCTTGGTTCCACATGGTCTAAAATGCTGTCTAGACATATTGCCAGATGCAAGGCCTGATAAATATCTAAATAGATTCTGTTATTAAGTGATGTTCCTTTCTCTTCGTTTCCATTTCACTCAATGTGGTAAAGCTTAAATGTTCATAAAACTGTATACCAAACTATAAGCTGCATTTTAATCGTGTAATTCCCTGAAGAAGGTAATCAGAGCAGGTCGATATTTCTGCTTTGGTTATCTTTCAAAACGTTAGGGATTATCCCCATGAAAGCATGTACAGGGGATGGGCAAGAGTGAATGAGGTGTCTTCTTCCTTTGACTTACTGGTGTTTCAGTCACACAAAGGACCAGATCTCCCAACAATTACTCAACCAGGTAGTTCCTACTCCCATGATTGCACCCTCTTTGGTTAAAGGGATACTTGCACATGTAGCAGATCAAGCCCTCGGTCTTTGCATTTCTGAGAACTCTTCCAAGTCTGGCATGAACAGTGGCTCTCGTTCCCATGCTTGTCATGGTGGTTGTGCAGCACAGGAAGAGCAAAGCTTGTAGCCTTGCTGAGCCTTTTACCAAAGTCACTCATATCTGTGTTTACGAGACACACTCAGATGTCGTGTAATTTGCATGGAGTACAATGTCTCTGGAGGTTCCTGCTAGGGGTGGTCTACCACTGCAATGTATCCTCATCACCAGGTGGAAGCTCTACTGCTTCAGCCTAATTGTTCTGACATTCTTGCAGTTAATCTTTTGTAGGCATGTCCTATCCTCAGGAACATATAGCCCAACACTCAGACTTGCAAACATTCTCAAACTTGTCTTTCAACATGCAGAGAATCCAGGAACAAATTACCATTGCCTGTTTTAAAAATTGAAAAACCTCCCATTGTGAGTCTTAAAATGAAAGACTGAAGACACAGGTTTGTACAGAAAAAGTTGTGTCAAAAAACATCCTGGAAGGGTTGGGGTTGGGGTCGGGGTGGCATGACCAAATAAGGTGAGATTGGAAATTAAGAAGCTACCTCAAGGAATGAATGGAGTTGAGGGCAACTGACTTCCAGTGCATACATTCTGAGGGTACCTCATTGCTTCTGCCAAATTGAAGTGTTCTTTTTTCCCATTCTATTCAAGTCACCTCATAACTGTTTGAGAAGTCTTTCAATTGACTTCAGTGAGCCATGGGTTATTCCCCAAAGGAAGGTAGTACTCCAGTTATAGGTTTGAGGAGCGTAGTATACTTTATAAGCCACATTGTATACTTATGAGTCAAAGTGGAAATACACTCTTGATTTGGGACGATGGGGTTCCCAATACAGAATCAAACAGATATCTTATCCAACTGCTGTAGGGCTCCACCTATGTACAATTTCTCACATTGGTGCAGGCATAATTTGCAGCAGTAGTGGTTCCTTTAGACATTTGCTTTGGGGATATCTCAGGGTACAGCTCATCTGTAAGAAATTACAAGTACAGCCAGAATTAATCAAGTCTCAGAAGGGAATCTTCATTTTGGTTTCGTGTCCCTGAGTCTTGGAGACACTAGGCAATTCGAGAATGTGTGCAGTCATGACAAATGATGGTTTTTGTGGACTAACTTGGCTGTAAAGATCCTTTTTCTAACTGAATAGCAAAAGTCATCCATTATTCTGACTATAACACTGCTGCAATATAGATTTGGACAGTGCTGAATTAGAAGGAATGCACATTGTAACTTTTTCTAGACAACAAACAGCAATTTGTCTCACTTTAGCTGTGCTTATGTGGCACAGTAATAATTTGGAACTCTGAAGTTTTTACGTTTTTTGTTGACTTTGATTGCTATTGGGGGAGGCGTGCAGTTCCTTTAACATTGCCTATCTCAGGAATCCTAGCAACACCTTCATAATTTTCCATGATATTTTGTTATTGAGGGCTGTTTTGTATGTAGTTTGTTCTGTCTTGTCTGCGCAGGTACTTGGTTGTTTGATTTTCTGATAATATCAATCAGGGGATATGTTTAAATTTGTTAATATATAAATACAGGAAGTTATTTTTTGTAGAACCTTTGAGAAGCTAGTATCATTCCTATTATGGCACAAAAATGATACCCCTCTGTATACACTTTATGTAATTGTGTCTTTAAAATGAAAAATTAATAACTAAACTATGCAAGTAAATTTGAGACATTTATAATTTGGGGCCCTTTTATGGCCATATAAGTCTAAAACAACTTTTATAGAAAGTAAAATTTCACTATTGATGAAGACATCAGTGGGTTTGTGCTTGTATAAGAGGGCAGGATATGGCCATGAATGTGCTCCTGGTATGTAGCAGGCTTTGAAGAAGTTTGTCACCTAAATAGGTGCTGAAAATTCCTTCAGTGTTGGGGACCCAAGAAACAATCAGCATAGTCCCAGAAATGGTGGATGTAACCAAGGAGAAGGTGCGTTCAGGATGCCTGAGGGATATGCTTAATGAGTATATCCCTTTAGCTAGTCTCTGCCAGTGGGATTCCTATTAGGTGTCCTACTACAATCTATGGGCACAACAAAAAAAGGAAATTAAAAAAAATAAAATAAAAAATCCCAACATTCTTGCTAGCTTGTTTAAAACAAAGTGAATTGTAGAGTCCAATCTTGTAACCTTTACTCCTCAAAATTTTCCTTATTTACCCAGCTATGATAAGGAGATATACCTATCTCATAGAACTGGAAGGGACCTCCAGAGGTCATTGAATCCAGTCCCCTGCACTCACAGCAGGCTCGATCACCATCTCTGACAGATATTTTTTTTTTTTAAATCTTTTTGCCCTAGATCCCCAAAGGGCCGCCTCAAGGATTGAGTTGACAGCTCTGGATCTATTCCTCCCCCACATTTACGTCCTCCTAGATCAGTGAGATTACTCACATAGGTAAATGTTACTTATTTACGTGGAACTTGAAGGATTGGGTCCTTAGTTCTCATGTCTCTACTGCTGTTAGACAACAATTTCATTTACTGCCACTCCATTAAATACAGCCTTGTTACAACATGTTATATTGTTTAAAATGTAATCATTCTCCACATCATGCTCTGAGTAGATCATTGCCATATTTGCAAAAAGGGGTATAAATGGTGTTGAAATCATTTTCTTGGCATGTTGCAGTCTCTGTAAATACAAGCATAATACAGTCATTGGAAGAGCATCAGTTCTTTTAGTGAAATGATTACAGTACTGGAAGTCTCAGTGTGAAGATGCTGTAATGCATAAGACTAGAATTATCAATGATGTAAGGGTTTCTAATAAACCTTAGGAAAGTAAACCAACTTTACTCAGCTACATTTAAACCATTTTACTTCCAAGATCTTTTTACTGTTGCTCCAATCATATAAAATGTCCCTTGTTGCACAACTTAGATTAAGTGATGATGGCTTATTTTGTTGCTATGTTCTGGATTTTAAAGGGTAGTTTCAGGATGGGATATGGGTTTTCCTTGCGGCTCAGGAGCACTAAAAATACATTTCCTAGATAAAGTCAGAGTAACTCCAAAATGAGCCAGAGCTGTTTTCCATAAATCCTTAACAGTCTTCAAAAAGAGTGAACTCCAGCTGGCCTGAGAGTTCAAGTCATAAAGAAGGGTTTGAAATGAGCACACAAGATTATTGTGCTTATCCTGTAAACCTCAAATCTTATTTACCAGCTCAGATTCTTAAATACAGTTTTAAATCTCACTGTGGGCAAGAGATCTCCAGGCCAAATTCTGGCTTTCTTCAGATTTTTAACCGAGCACAACCTCACTTGAATGTGCACTCAAATTCTGGCTGACTGACGGAAATAAACGAAAAGAGGCAGCTGCCATTTTGTGATTGGATGCGGCTAGCAGTAGAAAGGAGATGCTGTGCACTCTTGTGGAGAGTTTACCTTTGTTCTTCCTTGTTTTATTGTTAATAGAAAATAAGTTTGCTGGGTTTTAAAATATGACATGGTTTTAATCTTTATATATGGGCAGACATAAGACACAGGTAACACTAGTATTCGCAAAAGAGCCTGGGGATTATGCTTAACCAAAGCTGGCAAATAACCAGCAGATATCTCTGACTTTAAACTTGGGCTGGGTCTACACAAGCCCCTTCCTTTTTGAAGGGGCATGTTAATGAGCGGGTTTGAAAGATGGTAACGAGGCGCTGAAATGAATATGCAGTGCCTGATTAACATAAGGGCTGTCATGGCGATTCAAAAGTGTGGCTTCTAGAATCGCACGCCACATGTGCAGATGGGACCTTCGGAAAGGACCCCCCAGTTTTCGAAAGCCCTTCTTCCTAACACCAGATAGGAAGAAGGGCTTTCAAAAACTGTGGGGGGGTTCCTTTCAGAAGGTCCCATCTCCACGAGCAGCACACAATTCGAAAAGCCACACTTTTGAATCGCTGCGGCCACCATTATGCTAATAAGGCGCTGCATATTCGTTGCAGTGCCTCATTAGAATCTTTTGAACCTGCTCATTAACATGCCCATTCTGAAAGGAAGAGGCTCGTGTAGACACAGGGTTGGTGAAAACCAGCAAAACCCAAGAAGGGTTTTCGGTCTGTTTGCATTCTTGGAAACAGTGAGGCTATAGAATCTGTGTTTAGAATGAAGATGAGGCACAGTTGGTATTTACAATCACATTTTGTTTAAACCAACTGAAGAACAACATCTCCAGAGCATCAAAGAAATTATTAAAAGTTTGTCTTCAGATATCTTTTTCCAAAGTAAATGGATGGGTGTCCATGGAACTCCATAAAGTACTCATTCACCACAGTCAGTATTTAAGATCCACCTCCAAGTCAGGACATATCAAAATATTTAGTGATACTAATCCACCATCCTGACCTGTAGTTCAAAAATTAATTTCATCTCTAAATTGGAAAACTTATTCTAAAAAGAAACACTATGAGAATTTTTAAGTTGACAGGTATATTTATTTAGAATAATGAACTGGCTCATTCCCATCAGCAGCATCTGAGGTGCCATTGTGCGTAGCCATTACAATATTATATAGGTAGCTATCATGTTTCAGTGTATTAAACACTTGTCAGATTGTCCACCTCTCACGTTTTCTCAACAAGCATCTGGGGTCTGTCGTCTAACTTTACTGGACTCTGTTGAGAAACGTGTGGATGAGCGAACATAAGTACATAAGAACGGCCATACTGGGTCAGACCAAAGGTCCATCCAGCCCAGTATCCTGTCTGCCGACAGTGGCCAGTGCCAGGTTCACCAGAGAAGGTGAACCGAAGACGAAGCAATTTGTCTCCTGCCATCTGTCTCCAGCCTTTGACTCAAGGCTAGGGGCACCATACTTTACCCTTGGCTAATAGCCATTTATCGACCTAACCTCCAAAAATTTATCAAGCTCTTTTTTAAACTCTGTTAGTGTGCTGGCCTTCACAGCTTCCTCTGGCAAGGAGTTCCACAGGTTGACTGTGCGCTGTGTGAAGAAAAATTTTCTTTTATTAGTTTTGAACCTACTACCCATTAATTTCATTTGGTGTCCGCTCGTTCTTATATTATGGGAACATATATTATGCTCTCTGTGTATTCTATTCTACTGTAATACAGCACTTGGGAAGGTCAGAATAGCCGTGTCTACACATGCACGCTACTTCGAAGTAGCGGCACTAACTTCGAAATAGAGCCCGTCACGGCTACACGCGCCGGGCGCTATTTCGAAGTTAACTTCGACGTTAGGCAGCGAGACGTCGAAGTCGCTAACCCCATGAGGGGATAGGAATAGCGCCCTACTTCGACGTTCAACGTCGAAGTAGGGACCATGTAGTCGTTGCGCGTCCCGCAACTTCGAAATAGCGGGGTCCGCCATGGCGACCATCAGCTGAGGGGTTGAGAGAAGCTCTCTCTTGAGCCCCTGCGGGGCTCTATGGTCACCGTGGGCAGCAGCCCTTAGCCCAGGGCTTCTGGCTGCTGCTGCGGCAGCTGGGGATGCATGCTGCAGGCACAGGGTCTGCAACCAGTTGTCAGCTCTGTGTATTTTGTGTTGTTTAGTGCAACTGTGTCTGGGAGGGGCCCTTTAAGGGAGCGGCTTGCTGTTGAGTCCGCCCTGTGACCCTGTCTGCAGCTGTGCCTGGCACCCTTATTTCGATGTGTGCTACTTTGGCATGTAGACGTTCCCTCGCAGCGCCTATTTCGATGTGGTGCCGCGCAACGTCGAAGTTGAACATCGACGTTGCCAGCCCTGGAGGACGTGTAGACGTTATTCATCGAAATAGCCTATTTCGATGTAGGCTTCACGTGTAGACGTAGCCAATGAGGGATTATTTTGCCTCAGTAGAGTATTAGTTGTGTGACTCCCTAAATTATAATAATATAAGAGTTTAGCATTTTCTGTTACAATGGACTCTTATCTGTTAGAATGAGAGGATAGCTATTTGGCTGGTAATTAATCTAAATTTTGATTCTTGGTTCTTTAAGAATTTATTGTCTTATCCCTAAATATGCAGTTCAGCCACAATGTGGTTAAAATGCAGCCAGTCATTAGGGCTCCATTCCTGCATAGGTTTCTGCTAACATGGACCACTGCACCCATGCACAGTCCCTTGTAATAATGAATCTTGATGCAGGATAAGGGAATAAATTCCCTTAATTCCTGACCTCCTACAGGATGGTGGCCAGACATCCAAATATTATCAGGGCCATCTTGATATATGGGGCTTTATCTTGTATATGAAACTGTACCCCCGCCCCACCCTTCAACCCTGAAAAACCACTGTCTTGATTTCCTACACTTGCTATCTGCTCATCTGATCTTTCAGTGTCTCTTAGAATAGGTAGGGAACCTACAGCCCTTGGGCTGGCTCCAGCTTGCCTGAATCCAGCCCACGAGGCTTTGAGCTTCCCTCCTCTGGCATGGGGGGAGCCTGCACTGATGCTACAGCTCTGTGGGTCTCCTCCATGGCTGGAGCACCTGTACCAGCTCTACGCTGCTGGGTGGAGGGAGCTCTGAGCTTCACAGGCCATACCAAAACAAGCTGATGCCAGATTTGGTCCACATGCTCTGCTTGGAGGTGGGAGGAAGCGGCTGTATGTGCTGCCACTCCCCCACTCCTGCTGGGGGAACAGCAGTGCAGGACACTGCTTGCCTAGAGGGTTTCCCCCGATGCTCCCATTGGCTGGAATAGCAGCCACTGGGAGTGGTGGAGGGGCGTGGAGCCAGGTGTGCCTGTGCCAGCTAAGAGATCCCCAGTCCACCTCCTTTTCCTCCCCTCCTGCCCAGAGCCCACACTCCCAGGTTGCTCCTGCATCCTCAGCCCACTCTTGCATCCCATCTCTCACCTAGACCCCAGCATCCCCGCCCCCAAGTGCACTCCTACACCCTACCTTCGGCCCAGATCTCACTTTTGTGTGACCCCTGACTTATGTTTTTTTGCGGATCAGTGGCTCCTGACCCAAAACAGGTTCCCACTCCATCTTAGAAATTCTTCTGCAGAACTACTGTGTGGCTGAGACTAGTGGGAGCATAGTGGGGTGTGAGAGAGCAGGCTTTCCTGGAGCGCTTGGATCACCCACAGAGAATATAAAGGTGCTAAAACCCACAGTAGTTCAGGGTCCACAACTTCAATTCCCTACAAGGGAGAGGGACCACAGTTTGGGGAGCCTATGCCTATCTACTCGGGGTGGTCCTAGAGCTGAAGAATGGAAAGCTGGGCAGGTCCACCGAGAGAGTGACTGTTTGTGTCTATGCTTCACGATATGTATGGATGGTGATGAGTTGTTCTGGGATCATTTGGGGAGGAGGGCATGTTCTTAGCCCCAAATGAGGAGAAGATGCCTGGGAATATCTGTGCCTTCAAAACCACTGATTGTTTCTTTCCTTCATTGAGATTCTGCCAGAAAAGAGCTTGAAGACTCTTCCAAACTAATCAAGAGGAAAGGACAGGATTTCCTTTTCAAACTCATGCGCAGACAAAGGACTTTAGAAATGCTGAGGATAAGTGCAGAGATGCTTTGGATAAGGGCAGACCATGGATGCTGTTGGTGGCGAAGAATAGCATGGACTCTGAATCCTTCTCCTCTCCTTTAAAGGGGTCACTGTGGTTGCCAAGGGAATTCTTAGAGCAATATAAAACCTGACTGAAGGGCAGGAGTGAGTATATTTTGTGGGGAAATCTAAATGCCATACAGCTTATTTACACAATAGTGACAAAGTGAGAGCAAAGGAATGTGCTACTGAAAAGTACAGTTATCGCCATTAAAAATTCAGCATTTGCTAATAGTTACTGTGCAGCATTATCTGAAACGACACATATTTCCTCTAAGTTTAGAATAGGAAAGAACTACTTGAGAAATGATAACTTTTGAAGCGGGCAGCATTGGATATAAAAAGCAAAACTGAAAGAGCTGGGCTATTGAGAAAGTTCAGAAGGACACAATCCTACTTAGGTAAGGGAGTAGAGTAACAGACGATCCCCTGTGTTTTTTTATTTTTTTTCCTATTTCTAATTCCTTGATTTCCCAGAATGAAGTGTCCCAGGTTTGATGCTTACTGTGGTCTCTAAGTCTCAACATTATTTAATGCTACAACTGTTTAACCAAATAAAAACATTCTTTTGGCCTGGCCCGGCCTAGCAAGGTTGCAGTTTTTGTCTTTAAGAAAAAAAAAGTAAAGAAAAACATTAAATGAGATACTGCCTTACATCCTGTAGCTAGGACAGAGATATACTGATCTGAAAGGACTGAAGGCCTTGAGGCCCTGCTTTGCCTTATTGGCACTATCAGCAATGGCTGTGTGGTCATATATCTATCAGGCATTTTGACAATTTAAAGGGCAGTTAGCTCAGCCCACATAGTTAATTTTACTTTAAAAAAATGCAAGGGGAAGGAAAAGCACTAAGGGCTGATTTATGAGAGCACAGAGTTCCCCCACCCCACCCCACCCCACACTTGTTTAAAAAAAAAATACCACTCCAAACATGCTGGGTTAACTCAGAATGATTTCTTGTTAAAGTGGACGGAGGGGTGACCTGTTACTTTCCCACACTGAAATGAGCATAATTTACTCAAAATTATTAACTGCTGGAGAGAGCTGGTAAGTGATTGCCTTTTTTAACTAAAAATGGCCATAGTAACAAGGCAAGGTTGCAGCAGTCAAAAAGCACCATTCAAAAGCAGAAGAGTTCTTTAAACATGGAAAAACAATCATCAAAGAAACTCCAAATTGAACTACAGAGCATCTACCCCCTTGTGGTTTCTGGAGGCTGCAGGGACCGCATGACGGGCAGATGAAAGGCTGATTGAAAAGTCTTTTCCATGCCGCCTTGGGAAATTGTCAGTACCTATGCTATGGTTGCAAAGGCAAAATCCAGCAGGCTGAACAACACAGCATGAGTCCTTATTGTGAAAGAAGAGACAGTTTTCATTGTAGAAAAATAAAATAAGCAACTTTTATTAAAGCAGCTCAACTGCTCTTCCATCAGCTTAGCCAAATAGTGCTGAAGCAATGAGAAGTCCTGTGGCACCTTATAGACTAATAGATATTTTGGAGCATAAGCTTTCGTGGGCTAAGACCCACTTCGTCAGAGGCAATGTAATAGAAGTAGTGGAGATGGTGCTGAAGCAATGTTATATGTGTATTTATCATTTCAGTCCAAATATGAAATTCAGGGCACACATTCTATAACTAAGTTTTCTGCCATCAGGCTTGGAAAATATACAACAGTTTACTAGAAATAAAATGCAAACAGGCAGAAGATAGTAAAAAAACAAATATTTTGAGGTGTCTAGGCTAGCATCTGAGCTGCATCAGAACTACATCTCCTGTCTTCTCTCCCAAATCCCAGGGCTAGCTGGAGACTTGTGTGGGCCCAGCATAACTGAGAGCAGCCTAAGTTAGCTCAAAATTGTGCCAAGCTGTAAATGCCTTCCAGGAGCCATTCTAGCAGCGGGGATCAGCACAGCAATGATCTAGCTATGCTTCCCTGGCCACAACTCTGAAATGCCCCCTTCACTGGGTAGCCAGCTGAGCAAATTGACATGCTTTATGCAGCTGGAACAATTCCAAGCAACCTTAACAACAGCCACAGTCTGGCCAGAGTGTCTGTGTTAAAAAAAAAAAAAAAAAAAAGACTCAAACAAATACAGCTGCAAATAAGCTAACTACGTGTTGTTGGAAAGTCTGACATACTGCAAGCAATACTTGAACACACAGCAGCATCAGTACGTCTAACAAAATGAGTTCTTAGGATGCAGTGGATAGTTGGAACATAGAAATAATTTATTGTATGTAGGGATTAAAATGAAGCCATGTAAATTGACAGGAAGTTTTGGTAAGATGGCTAATAATATTGTTGACTATTCTGACAGGGATAAAATATTAAGAAAGAACAAACAGAAAACTTAGTTAGACTTACTACTAGAAATCCCATTGTAGTTACTATGGACTGAACTGCCAGTCAATAGATCTCATCTTCTACGACACCATCGGTGAGCAACTAAGCCAGTCCTTCGTCAGAAAATCCGATTACAGGTGTCCCATAAGAATAGATCATCTGCTGGTGCTGTACACTCTTTTCAGGATCCCACACTTTTTTTTATAATGGCTGGGTACGCTGACTCTCAAAGGCTACGTCTACACTAACACACTACATCGAAGTAGCCTATTTTGAAGTAAGAACATTGAAATAAGCTACTTCGATGCGTATTGTCTACACATCCTCCAGGGCTGGTGCCATCAACGTTCAATGTCAAAGTAGCAACGGGGAACGTTGAAAGGAGCCGCCCCGGAAGGAAATGCGGAGCGTCCACACGCACAAGTGCTCCCCATTGAAATAAGGGTCCAGCAAAGCCTGCGGACGGGGTCACAGGCTGGACTAGCCCTTCTGGGGCAACAGCAAGCCACTCCCTTAAAGGAGCCCTCCCAGACACACTCGTCCTGCACAGCACCGGGTCCGCAGAGCCGACAACCGGTCATAGACCCCATGCACACAGCATGGACCCCCAGCAGCAGCAGCAGCCAGAAGCCAGAAGCCCTGGGCTAAGGGCTGCTGCACGCGGCGACCAGAGGCCTGCAGGGGCTGGACAGAGCATCTCTCAACCCGTCAGCTGATGGCCACCGTGGAGGACTCCGCTATTTCAATGTGGTGGGATGCGGATCATCTACACACGCCCTACTTTGACATTGAATGTTGAGGTAGAGTGCTATTCCCATCTTTGGATAGGCATAGCGATTTCGATGTCTCGCCGCCTAACATCGATTTCAACATCAAAATAGCACATAAGAACATAAGAATGGCCATACTGGGTCAGACCAAAGGTCCATCCAGCCCAGCATCCCATCTGCCGACGGTGGCCAATGCCAGGTGCCCCAGAGAAGGAGAACAGAAGACAATGATCAAGTGATTTATCTCCTGCCATCCATCTCCTGCCCTTGTTCTGAAGGCTAGGGCACCATACTTTATCCCTGGCTAATAGCCATTTATGGACCTAACCTGCAAAAATTTATCAAGCTCTTTTTTAAACCCTAATAGAGTCCTGGCCTTCACAGCCTCCTCGGGCAAGGAGTTCCACAGGTTGACTGTGCACTGTGTGAAGAAAAATTTCCTTTTATTAGTTTTGAACCTACTACCCATCAATTTCATTTGGTGTCCCCTAGTTCTTGTATTATGGGAAAAGGTAAATAATTTTTCTATATTCACTTTCTCCACACCATTCATGATTTTATATACCTCTATCATATCGCCCCTCAATCGCCTCTTTTCCAAACTGAAAAGTCCCAGTCTCTCTAGCCTCTCCCCATATGGGACCCTTTCCAAGCCCCTAATCATCTTAGTCGCCCTTTTCTGAACCTTTTCTAATGCCAATATATCTTTTTTGAGGTGAGGAGACCACATCTGCACGCAGTACTCAAGATGTGGGCGTACCATAGTTTTATATAGGGGAAGTATGATATCTTTTGTCTTATTATCGATCCCTTTTTTAATAATTCCTAACATCCTATTTGCCTTACTAACTGCCGCTGCACACTGCGTGGATGTCTTCAGAGAACTATCCACTATAACTCCAAGATCCCTTTCCTGATCTGTCGTAGCTAAATTTGACCCCATCATGTTGTACGTGTAATTTGGGTTATTTTTTCCTACATGCATTACCTTACACTTACCCACATTAAATTTCATTTGCCATTTTGCTGCCCAATCACTCAGTTTGCTGAGATCTTTTTGTAGTTCTTCACAATCTGTTTTGGTTTTGACTGTCCTGAACAACTTGGTGTCATCTGCAAACTTTGCCACCTCACTGCTTACCTCATTTTCTAGATCATTGATGAACAAGTTGAACAGGATCGGTCCCAGGACTGACCCCTGGGGAACAGCACTAGTTACCCTCCTCCATTGTGAAAATTTACCATTTATTCCCACCCTTTGTTTTCTGTCTTTTAACCAATTCCCGATCCATGAAAGGATCTTTCCTCCTATCCCATGACCGCCTAATTTACATAAAAGCCTTTGGTGTGGGACCGTGTCAAAGGCTTTCTGGAAATCTAGGTATATTATGTCCACTGGGTGCCCCTTGTCCACATGTTTATTAACCCCTTCAAAGAACTCTAATAGATTAGTTAGACACGACTTCCCTCTGCAGAAACCATGCTGACTTTTGCCCAACAATTTGTGCTCTTCTACGTGCCTTGCAATTTTATTCTTTACTATTGTTTCTACTAATTTGCCTGGTACTGATGTTAAATTTATCGGTCTATAATTGCCAGGGTCTCCTCTAGAGCCTTTTTTAAATATTGGCGTTATATTGCCTCACGTGCTATTTCGATGTTGTGCCAGATAATTTGAAGTAGCCGGCTAGTGTAGATGCGCCCAAAGTGTTCGAGAGCTTGTACAATAGTTTGCTGCCATAACAATCTGTCCTGAGCTATGATTGCCCCATTAACCTTTAAGGTGTCAGCATAAACGTTATGAAGACCACCAGTAGAGCAGTCTCCGTGAACAAGCTGACCACAGAAGACCATATTTGGCATCCTGGTGTCATCCATTTTCATAATATGACCATTCCAGCAAAACTGTTTGTTCATAAGCATTGCTTCCATGCCCTCACAGGTTAAGGACATCCATGTTGGGAATTTTGTCCCAGCAATTCACATGAGCAATCTTCCTTAGGAAGTTCGTATGAATCTGATCAAGTTTCAAAACGTGGTGGTCATATATGATGCATGAGACTGAACCAAGCAGCTTCTGTGCATCCTCGACTGAATGAGCCAATAGTCCTCAGTCATCAGCAAATAGGAGGTCATGGGTAGTTGTAGTGAACACTTTGGTGTGAACCTGAAGTCTCTGGAGGTTGAAAATGCTACCGTCAGTACAGAACTGAAAAAATGCACAATGCTTAAAAGTAACTAACAGCATCATCGAAAAGTAGATGCTGAATAGAAGAGCAAGGACGCATCCTTGCTTTGTACCATTTGATATGTCAAAAGGTGCTGATGTCTCTTCATTCTTAAGGATGTGACCCAGCATACCATTGTGAAAGGACTGAACTATATTGCTAAAACACAAGGCTCATTAGAGTATTTGCTAATAGAAAGTGGTGGTCAAAAAGAGACGTCACAAACCACCCTACAAAGAATATCAGTAAAGTGTTTTCTGATGGATTGCACTTTGTCTGATGGCTGAGGAAAACAGCCCTGGTATTTGTGCAGATATTTATTTGGTATTTGATATTTATTTATTTATTCATCTGCCTTCCCAGCCATTGTAGAATTACCCTTGCTGTCCTCCACCTGTTCTGCCTTTGACAATTTTTAGGATTGTTCTTCATCTGAACCCACCCCTTGACCTAGCTTCCATGGGTGACCCTGCCGGTAGTATGAGACTCCCTATAGCATCACTTCCAGGTTCATTGGAACATGCAAGCCCACTCACCATGGCAAGGTTATGCTCTGCGTATGAAGCATTCACTCAGCCCCGCTCCTCCTCCCCCATATAGCCAGGAGCTTGCTCAAAGTCATACCTGTGGATTAACAAAAGACCAGTTAACGCTATCAACCACCACCTAAACATCTTAATGTATTTATTAATGATGCTGTTGTAAGTAGGACTGTTAGTGACTTTTAAAAGTATCATTGGCATTTGGACCATACGTAGCGGTTAAAAAGTCAGATTTCAGCACTCAACCTTGGAGAGGTTGCTGACCCCAATCTAGGTTTGCTCCTAGTTAGTAGCCTTGTGTAGCTAAGCTGTTGTCTTATGGGTCATGTAGCTTCAGTTAACTACAGTCTTAACTTCTATGCATGCCTTAATCAGCAGGCTACAGAGGTAACCTGGCTAATCTGAAACAAAGTAACATCATGTTAGGCAGCCTGTCACCTGGACCCATTTATCTCAATGATTGTAAGTTCTGAAACCCAGTGATGCCACTCTTTGGATCAGGTTATCACATCTGTAAGGTGAACAGTAGAGCACCCATTATCATAAATGTGGTAATTGCACAAACAAATGGACACAGAAATAGTGGCATTCTAAAAAAGCCTTGAATAACTCTGCCCTTTAAATAATGCTGAACACAAATGCTAAGTCCTGGACTAGATGACTTGCTGAAGTCCCTTTCAGTCCTCCAGTTCTAGTAATACAACAGTACTTTTCCCTAATTAAATATTTAGTCACTACAGAAAGACAGACTGTGTTCTGTCTGATATTTCTAGAGTCTGTCTGATATTTCTAGAGTCAGACAAATGCATGACTGGAAGAGATGTTAATAGGTCATCTAGTCCAGCTCCCTGTTCTGAGGCAGGTCTAAGTATTATCTAGACTAGTGTTTCTTAAACTGTGTTCCATGAACACCTCGCAGGTGTGCTGCAAAGGTTTGGAAAAATACACTGGGGGTATATATTTTCCGTTATTTAAACTAGATTCAGTGTTGCTTTTTCATTATTATGATACCTGATTAAATTATTTCATTTTTTTCAGTATCTGTTACTGGGCTTTTTTTGTCTGACAGATTTTTTTTTTTTTTTTGGAGGAAAATTTTCATAGGTATTCTGCATAAAAATAATTGTTTGGTGTTCCATGACCTCAAAAAGTTTAAGAAACACCAATCTAAACCATTCTTGACAGGTATTGGGTCATTTAATTATCACAAGTTGGAGAAGAGCTGTATTCAGGATAGTATGTAACCATAATTTTTAAACAGACTCTAATTAAAGATGTAATAAAGCCCCAGCCACAGAATGGGCTGGATACCCTTAATGGAACCATAGTTCCAAATTTGTTTTTTCTCCTTTCCCCAAAAGTTGAGTGTATTTATGATGAGAAATCTGTATTTCCTTTATTATGTTTTAAAGTTTTACAGGTCAAATTTATCTCTGCCAGAACAGGGGCATGGGGGATGGTGGGGTCAGGGCGGGAGGGGCAGGTGTGGAAGTGGCTCGTGATGGGATGGCAGCCGGAGCCAGGTGGCCAACCATAGTCTGGGTGAAGGCGTCCAGGTTGGCCACCACCCGGTCCCCCACCTGCTGCTCCATGGCGAGCCACTCCTGCAGCACACCCGTCAGGTCCCCCAGGGCTTAAGAGTGTGCTGCTTCCCCACTTCCTCCTCCCCTGTCTGGTGGTGCCAGCAGAAAGCCCAGCGGCGGCCCCGTGCTGTCCCCGCTTGGGGTCCAGGCCACTACCCCTCACCCTCAGTGGTTGGGTTCCCTGGGCCCTTGACAGGCTGGTCTGGCTGCCAGCTGCTGGAGCTGTGGAGACAGAAGAGGGGAGGGGAATGGGCCATTGGTCCTGATGGATGGCCCCTGTGAGCCTCCAACTCCTCTCCCCATCCAGGGGGCCCTGCAGGGACCGCATTCCGGGGTTCTCCGTCTGGGTGCTGCGAGTGTGAGCTTCCTTGTGCCCCATGCCTGGGCAGCCCATGGTGCTTTCCCAGCTGCTCAGTGCTAAGTGCTGTGCATCAGCCCTGTGAGGCCAGGGGAGCAGGACCGTCCGGCCTGCATGTGTTCTGGGGCCAACAGCCTTGTGGGTGGGCTGCAGCCACCCTGGGTGGGACCGAACACCTCCTCCCCAAGCTCTGTATGTATGGCACATACCTCTGGGTCCCTCCAGGAACTCAGGTGAGACACAGTTGGAGGGGACCTGCTTGGATGGGCCAGACAGGACGTCGATGAAGAGGGCTCCCTCTCTCAAGCCCTCATCATCACTAATGGTCTGGAGGCTCCATGGGTGCCTGGTGCCAGCCCCCAATCTCAGGCAGTCCTCCCCCTCGGTCCCCATCACAGGCTCCAGCTGTCTGCTGTGTCGGGGTCTGCTGTGTCGAGAACCATGGCCGTGGGTCCTGCCTCCTTGGGCACAAGGAGGCAGTCCAGTTCTTTAAAGTAGGGGCAGCTGGTGGGCACTGCCCACAACCACGCGGCCGTGTTCTGGGCCCTGCAAAAGCCCTGCTGGAGCTCCTTGACCTTGAACCTCACCTGGTCCAGAGTGTGGATAGGGTGACCCCGGCCAGTGAGGCCCTTGGACAGGTGCTCAAACATCGTGGTGTTCCAGTGCCAGACCTCCATCTGGTGCAGGACCTCCTTGTCTTCCCAGAGAGTGAGGATGTCCCACAGTTCAGCCTCAGTCCATGAGGGGGCTCGGTGTTTCGGGGCCTGGCTCTCCTCCTGGGAGGACTCCCCAGTGTCCTTGGGGGCCCCTGCGTGGGCGGGGGGCCCAAGGTGCTGACCATGGTGCTGGAGAGCAGGGCTGGCTGGCTGGGGCCTCGCAGCTGGGAGCAGGCTCTGCAGCAGTGTGGGCTCCCTGCTGCTTGCACATGCTCAGCTTTCTGCCTGGGGCTTTGTGGGAGCCTGCATCTTTAAATGCAGCCAGATGCTGGAGCCATAGAGCTCCACTTGTGTTGTGAGCAGCGCCGCTTTCTGCCAGCTGATCGCCATCATGGAGGAGTCCCTCTTTGGAAATAGGGGGCCGTGAAGTGTCTATGCGTGCTCTCTTTCAAAATAATCTTTCGAAAGGGGGCGCTCTTCCCACTGTGGGAACGGAGGACCAACTTCGACGGAATGGCCCCATTCTTTCAAAGTTACTTTCAAAAGATCGCAGAGTGTGTGTAGATGCTCCATGGGTTATTTTGGAAAAAGGCCATCTTTCGACCTCACTTTCGAAAGTACTTGCTAGTGTAGACGCGCCCAAGGTGAATATGCAGGATAGTAATTGACCTACCCATTGTTGTTGTTCCTCATAGCGTCAGAAATTTGCTTGGCACAAACACAAGTTTTGGAGTCTATAGAGCAGCTCCCCTTGCTGTTTGGGATACACAGTTTCTTCTGCACCATGTGTTTGTTTTTTACATCTTCTGCTGTTGGCTAAACCTGTAACAGTTTTGGCTATTTGTCACTTTTTCTTGTTTGGAGCCCAGTGTTTTTTAACGCAGAAGTCATTGAGAATCTTTTCTGTAGCCAAAAGAGAAAAGTAAGTTTTAGTCCCTCCCCCACAAGCCCACTCCCCTGATTTATTCACCTGTGAATACTGAAATACTTTCTCAAGGATAGTCCAGGATTGTGAGATGCACTGTCATGGAACTTCCACAATCAAATGAGCTTTGTAGTCCATTGTAGTGACTTGTAATCAAATGCTGAGCCATTAAATCATGAATTCTTTTTATGTCATTCCAATTTGAGACAGCAAATATTCACCTGCAGTTTTTAGCATGCCCATCTTCATAAGAGTCCGAGATTAAATGGGCTAAATCCTGCTTGGCTTAATCACATATATAGTCCCATAGTAAGAATAAAGGCCCAGATTTCTAAAAGTGTTTAAATGAGGCACTCAGTTTAGTAATGCTTAAATTTTATTTTCAAAGGCGACTTTTGGCACTTAGCCTAAATCCCATGCCCTCTTCCTCCCTAACACCCACCTTGATTTCCAACTCAGCTATAATATTTACCCATTTTAGATAATTTAGATCAATGATGGTAGAAGATATTTTTTTTGGCTTAGTCTTTTAGGGGGATTATTCTGAAATAGTTTATTTCAAAATGAAGCTGCTACACACACAAATGCATTTAGCTATTTCTAAATACATCATCTAAACACATAGGGCTTGTCTACACTTGCCCCAATCTTCGAAGGGAGCATGGTAATCAGGGCCATGGGAGATTTCTAATGAAGTGCTGCAGTGAATATGCAGCACTTCATTAGGCTAATTTTCCCCTGCAGCAACTTCAAAGCTTCAAACTTCGAAGTGCCGGCATGCGAAGTTTTCAAAGTCCCTTTACTCCTCTTCTCTGGGGGAAAATTAGCCTAATGAAGTGCTGCTTATTCACTGCAGCACTTCATTAATAATGTCCCGTGGCTCTGATTACTATGCCCCCTTCGAAGTTGGGGGCAAGTGTAGACACAGTCATAGTGCCTATTTTGAAATAGTCATTGCATGCACTATGGCTTATTTAGAAATATGCACTATTGCTCGAAAAAAGAGGTTTAACAATTTTGAAATAAGACAGCCGCTATTTTGAATTTATTTTGAAATAGAGGTTGCGTCGTTTAAATGTTAGGTTAGTTATTTTGAAATAACAACTGTTATTTCAAAATAACTTAGCTGTGCAGACCTACCCTCAGATTGAATTCCTTTAACAAGGAGGAGCTCGTCACCCCGGAGCCAGTCAAGGGAATGAGTACAGGGAGACTGAGATACGGCTTTACATCACAGTACAGTTGGAACTGGTGAGAAACTAAATTTAATAAACATTTTTGTCCCCACCCTACGCACCTTTCTTCATTTTCTGACCTGTTATTGTTAACAGAAAGTTCATGAAGAGAGAAAGGGTGGAAAGCATTTGACTAAGACATAAGCCAAACTTCACTTCCATTATTTTGCAACTGTACTCCTTCCCTTCTCCTTTGTCTGTTTTCTTTTATTTAGACTGTGAACTCTTTCAGATAGGAATGTCTTTGTTTTTTATTAGTGAAGCATCAGACTGTCTTCCAAGCACTGGGTAAATAATACGAGCTCTAATATTTTCTCATACGGTATCTGCAATTAATACACAAGCACAGCCAACAGTGTCAGCTTTCTGCTGTAATACGAGAATGCCATAAATAACTGCAGAGCCCTGACAGGATCTCTGATTCATTCTCGTGATGGGCCAGCCCAAAACCAAGGATAGAGCCAGCTCTGAGCCTTGAAAAAGTTTTGAGCCCAATCAGAACTTCACAGCTGGAATCTCTCTCTAGACTGAACAAAAGCCCTGCATATGAGCAGCTGTGAAAAATGGAATAAGTTCAAAAAACAAATACGCAATTTGTTTCTCAGGCCCAGCTCTCACTCTAGATTTCTGAAGTATTTTATGGCCTTAGTTATCTGACTGCTTCCTGATGCTTTTAACAGTTTCTTGATTGTGAGTGAAGTTAGTAGATTTGCAGTAACAGTTCATATGGGAGCCCCAAGCCAACATGGATGAATCCCAAGTGGATTGATAGCTTTCTCTAATAATCTTTTAACTTCATGGGCTATTCATTCAGCCCTCTGCCCCAGAACCCCCACAAAGGACAGGCATTCACATAGATACTGGTATAATTAAAAAAAGAAAAAATAGCTGCTGAAATGCAAAAGGAGACAAATTGACAGCTTGGAAAAGTACATCTTCCAGGATGCTGAGTGTATCAGTCACTGAAATGCTCCCAAATCCCAAGGCTTGGGAAACCCCTATGCCTGAGAGCCTTCCCAACCAGAGGACCATGTGTGACAGCACAACTTATTAATCATCACACCCTTGGACTAGCCAGAGCGCAGCTGTTTAACTTAGTCTTTTGTGCTGTAGTGGATGCTGTCTGAGCATTCCTGGAACAGTCATTTCCTTTTTGACCTTCATGGACATTACTTATAGAAAACACAGTCATAAAACAATTCTTAAAATGTCAAGAAAAATTGGCTTTAATGGTGGTAGTTTAGCCAAGGAAAACATACTTTCGTTTTGAAGGAGTCCCACCAAAACATTGAAATCTTAAAGCTCCTAATAGGCCATGCATCAGTGCCTGAGCACTTTACCATGACATTTAATAAAGTATAATTCATATACCAGCTTCTTACTGAAAACACAGTGTTCACCAAGCCATACTAAAGGGTTTCATTTTTTCTTTCCAGAAAAGATCTGAAAAGAGAGAAATCCATGTTAGAGCAGGGTCAGATAGAATGCCTGTCTTAATGGTAACAGGGTGAATGTGTACTAGCAACAAATCCAATGTATTATAACTATAGATGTCAAGGAAAGAATGCGTGACAACTCTGTTTCACTGCTATAACCCTCAGATAGTAGCGCTAAAATGCATAGTGTGCACAAGTCTGGGGATTTTTTTTTGTTGTTTGTTTTTTTTGACTGCTTGTTGGAAACAGTTTGGGGAAAGAGGAAATACAATTTGTCACAAGTACTGAAAATTTCTACCTTGCAAATTCTTTCTTGCAAATTCTTTTAGTGAATTTAACGCTGGTGAAACATACCACATAAATAATCACAACTTTTTTGCATCTAATGTAAATTTCGTTTCCTTGAACAGTCATTGGATGATAAAATGTTGCATCATTACTGACCTTTGTTGGATTTGAACCAGCAATTCATATTCTCTTGCTAATACTTGAAACCCTACAATCCTACGCCCGTCCTGTGGCTCTTATAGCACACTGACCTTTTTTGGTCAATATATAGTGCAAAACAGGAAAGAAGAAAGAATCCTTAGTCAATCCCATTGTTATGATGCAGCTATGCAGACAGAACCCACAGTACATGTCTTCAGGAATGATGATTCAAACCTGAGCATGCTTCTAGGGGATTCTTTTATCTCTATAATCGGCCAGATATTGCACCACTAAACCAATGGATGTTGTGTATCGTCACCGTCCACTGAAGCTGAAGATACAGCCGTTGGTACAATTTCATTTCTGCAGATGCATGTTTACACAATGCCAGAAAAATACATCACCTATTTTGGTGAAAATTATATCTACTGTACTGGCAACTGGAAGGCCTCCCGCTATTATGAAAGGCAGTGTACATTAAATTCATAAAGTCCACAAAGATCTCAGATGCTTATGAGAAACCTTTCAACTAAATTAAACTCTTTTGGTCTGGAACTTGAGCTGTGCATCTTCCCGAATTAGGTTTTTGTGAGAAGAACAGTAATTCCTGGTTTCAGACAGGCTGGAATACCTTGAGAACAGACTTCCTTGTAGTGCTTTGGAAGTTGAATTTCCCATTATAGAGGATCCTTGATTGAAATCAAATGGTGTATGTGAGAATTTAAAGAAAAAAATGCTTCACTAAGCCTTTTGACATCCTGAGCCATGACTCATCTGTGTTTCAAGTTTTTAGTGAAAAAGTAGGCTAACTCTTGTCGAAGCTAGGTACCCAATGTCAGGGCACTGTGAGTATCTTGTGGATTCTTGGCATTTATACTTTTTTCCTTTATTTTGCAGTGTTCTGTATACTGCCACATTGTTTTAATCTTTTCTTTTAAATATGTAAAAAACTCTGTTGTACTAAAAAGAATTTGGAAAGCTAAAAAAATCAACATGTGATCACTCTTGTGTATTACTACAAAATATTTTGGTCCATTTTAAATAACCGTGATTTTGTGAGACTTTATTTCCCCCTTTTTAAATGTCTGCTTCATATAAAAATCTGTCACAGATATTTTGACACAATAATCAAGCTTTTACATTTTTTTCTTTGCTTAAAAAAATCTGAAAATTGGAACTGAACTATTTATTTTCGATTCAATATCACTATGTGGATGTAAACTTTTGCCCTTGAGCAGTTAAAAATTATATTCCTCTTATCTCTTCTGTCGATCCAGAGACCCTGGTTGTCTGTTTTCTGGTGAGAATGATTTCATAATGGATAGGTATTTTCCATGTGTGTTTTGTTTATTTTTAAGAACAGAAGTTATTTTTCATTTCACAGGTCAGACAGTTAAAAATATCTGTACTCATTAGCTGGATAGTGGAGTAATTCAGTGTGGTTCAAATAATTGATCCCATACATTTTCTGTTTGCTGGCTGTGAAAGGAATGTAAATGATTAAATATAGGGGAAGACTCATGAACATATGAAATATTAATATCAATAAAGGGACATGAAAGAGGAAAGTAGGAGAAAATTGCATTGCAAAAAATGAAATATGCGATCAATATATCTTTGCCTCTCTCAAGTTACCAACTTGATATTTCACTTGAGAAATTAGGTTTTGTTCAGAGCAACTAGGCTGATAGAAAGTTACTATGTGATTGATGAATTATGTGTGTATTTCTCATTAATCCATCCAGAGGGAGGTTATAAGAGTTGTATTATTTAGCAACTGGCTTTCACCATCTTGTGGTCTAGAACAGAAGTCCTATTAGAATTGTTGGGGTTTGTGGGGGCGGGATAAGTAAAAAGCCAAGAGTAGGTTACTAGCAGGAGCCGATGCCCTGGAAGCCCATGTTTAGGTATGGGGAGGACACCGGGCTCATTGGAGAAAAGTCATAGGCTACATCTACGCTATGAAATAAAGTTTTTACCACTAGATTTTATGAAGTTGAAGATGAGTGTGTGCAAAGGTCCAGAAAATCAACATAGTGTGTCTCAATTCCCTTACCTACATTTGACTGTGTCAGCAATACATTGTGGGTACCTATCCAACAGTGTCTGTAGTTTGTTGCATTCTGGTGTTTTGTGCCAGTGGCTTTAGGGAAAAAATGTGCTGCAAGTGCTTGTGGGTATCTGATATCACCATCCCAGAGTGCAATGCCCCCACTCCCTTCTGTTGGAAAACAAATGGCCCAAGGAATTTTGCACCAATTTTCGAGCCATTTTCCCAAAGCCTGCTATGGCTCACCTTGTTTCATGATGCTAGCATGGATCCTGAACAGCTTAAAGCCATTTCACAGTGTGTTATGGTCATTTGCCAAAGTGTTGGAAAGTATTTAATTAGTCAAAGGCAGTGGGAAGGCTAGGTGGATGAGGATGATTCGGATGATGATACTGAAGAACTGGAGGACAGGAATACAGAGCTGCTGGTTGCCCTGGATGTATTGTTTTCAGTAGAGTGCCGGTTCTGGACCCAGCACACAGTGGTGGGACTGCATCGTTTTGGAGGTCTGGGACAACCAGCAGTGGCTTCAGAATTTCCACATGCGCAAGGCAACTTTCATGGAATTTTGTGATTTGCTGGCCCTCACCCCGAAGCACTGTGATACCAAAATGAGACCTGCTTTGGCAGTTCAGAAATGAATGGCAATTGCTCTGTAAAAGTTAGCAGTGCCCAACAGCTATCAGTCAATAAGAAATCAGTTTGCAGGAGCAGATCTACAGTTGGGGGCCATGGTGATCCAGGTAGCCAAGGCAATCTGTGCCCATCTTATCTGGGCTCTGGGACTCTGGGAAATGTGCAGCACGTAGTGCATGGCTTTGCTGCCATGGGATTTCCTAACAGCTGGGGCAATAGATGGCATGCACATCCCTGTCCTGGCCTCAGAGTACATAAACCATAAGGGGTACTTCTCCATGCTGTTGCAGGTGTTGGTGGATCACAAAGGTAGTTTCACCAACATATAGGTGGCATGGTTGGGAAAGATGCAGGATGCATGCCTCTTTAGAAATTCAGGTCTATACAGAAAGCTCCAGAATGGGACTTTCTCCCCAGATCAGAAAATCAAGACTGGTAATGTGGAGATGCTCATAGTAGTACTGGGCAACCCTGCTTACCCTCTTTTCCCTTGGTTCATCAAGCCAGACACAGGTACCATGGACTGCAGCAAGAAGAGCTTCGACTACAGGCCGAGCAAATGCAGAATGAGGGTGGAATGTGCCTTTGGCCATTTAAAAGTGAGATTCAGGTGCCTTTTGACTAATTTGGACCTTTGCCAAACCAACATTCCCCCCACCCGCCCCAATGGTTTCAGCATGCTGTATTCTCTGTAACATTTGCAAATCAAAGGGAGAAAATTTCATACCAGCCTGGGTTGCAGAGGCTGATGCCCTGGGCAGTGATTATGCACAGCTGGCACAAGGGCATTCAGCAATGCACCTGCAGCAGCAATGGCTATCAGGGAGGCATTGAAAAATAGCTTTATGAATGAGCAGACAGCCGCATGATTCTGCTGCATTTAACTACTGTGATTCCACCCCCACCCCTGTATGATGTGTGCTTGACCTTATGAAACCACTCCAATTCGAGACTGTTCTTAACCTCCCCCAGCCTCGGCATTCAGGGACCCTGACAAGGAGGGGTTGAGCTATATGAAGGGGAATCAAGGAAACATTGTGAGGAGGCCACATAGTGAGTTCTTTGGTAGGTGTTCCTCTGCAGCTCCAGCATGGAACACAGGATGTTGGTTTGCTCTCAGACAGCAGTCAGGAGCTTGGCCAAGTTGTCTTTTCTGGACTGGAGCATGCTTGTCAACACTGCAGCATACTCTGTTGCCATGGCTTGGCCACTTTCAGTCAGCAGTGGCTTTGGCTTGCTCCCTGTCTGCCTTGTCAAGCTGTTGCAGGATGAGTTCCTGTTTGGATCTTTTCTTTTGCCTCATTACAGCAGTCTTGTCTCCCCCACAGATGCTGCCTGTCGAAGACAGTGAAGGTCAAAATTTACATACAATTTTTAAATTTCAAACAAAGCACTTACCCATAGAATGAATTGGTCTCTGTTTGACAATCACTGAAACGCTTGTTTTCCAAGGCTATTTTTGTCTTCTAAAGGATGACAGTGAATCAGTCTCGGCAGAACTGAAGGTGTTAGTTTTCCAGGCCATTTCATTGCAGACATGGTAAGATTTTGGCAGCTTAAGGGTGGGTTGAAACAAGGCCCAATAAAATGTGGACAAAAATTTCTCAGTGGCTAATGGCAGAGGAGGGGTGTTGATCAGCCCTGTAAACTGTAAAGCTCAGAAAAAAACTCAGTGGCTCCTCATAAATCCTTTTCAGCTGTGTGTCTGTGGGGGTAGGGGAGCCAGGGGAGCCCTCCAGCAGTGTGGTGGGAGGGAAGAGGGCCAGGCGAGCATGCCTGCCATGTGGTGTGGCAGGGCAGTCCTGGGGAATTTAAATGGCCAGGGAGCAGTGCGATAATGTTAAGGGGACAAACTCTGATGAAACTTCCCATGCTGCTTCTACGTTGTTTAAAAAAAAAAAAAGACATCAGCTTCCTAAGAATAACAGAGAGTGAAAAAGGAAAATTATGCTCATACTGTTTGAGCACAGGGCTGGAAAATTTGCCAGATTGTGTTGTGGTGCCATGATATCAGATTACTTACTAGTGGCCTGGCATGGCAAGGTGTGCTATTGTGGAAGCTGCAATAAGTCAGACCTCCCAAAAAACTTTGTGTGAAAAATAAGAGTACCTGACTCAGACCTCTATGGAGATCTCCAAAAGGTGTAAGTGCTCCATCCCCAGAAATATTAACAAGTTGTTCGAAGGGGCATCGATCCACCGCACCTGCCCCACAACCCACTTTGTAGCAATTTAAAAATATGCTCAACAAAAATAAACCAGTACTGCAACCCAGCTGCAACCCTCTTGTAGCATTCTAAAAAATATATACTCAGCAGAAGAGCCCTTTCCAGCACTGCTGGACCCCAGAGCATTAGATGTTGATTAAGGGACTGGCTCCAGGGTGACGAAAAGCTCTGGGTTGGCACAATCAACTTCCTTGGGCACCTGTTGACTGTTGGTGTCCTCTTCATTCCCCACCCGCTCCTGCTCACTCTCTCAGCTATCACTGGAGACCTGAGGAAGGTCTCCTGAAGAATCCATGCTAGCCTTTGGGAGTGTGTTTGGATCCCTCCTAAGAATGGTGTGGAGCTACGCGTAATCAGGGTACGTTTTGGGAGATGACCCAGATCAGCCATTGGCTTCTCTCACTTTGTGGTAAGATTACCAGAGTGCCTTTATTTTGAGCTGGTATTGCTGTGCATTCCAGGAATACCCTTTCTTGATCATGCCCTGCAAAATCTTCTCATCAATGTCCACATTTCATTTGCTGGTTTGCAGTCTTCTCAGCAGCAATTCTTCTCCCCAAATAGAAATGAGATCCAGGATCTTGTTAAGGCTCCATGCTGGAACTCTTTTGTGACCCTGAGAACTCAGATCAGAAGAAGTCATGATAAATAAACGGAATGGCTTGATGTGAAGGATGGCTCCTGAGGTGTGGTATCCATGCTGGTCAGAAAGCAAATGAATTCAAATTCCCAGGTTTCCTGTTACCTACTTCCTGTGCACCTGGAGAGCACAGAAGTGAAAGCATCCAGAACAGACATCTGTGGCAGTGTGGGATACCTGTTAGCCTCCTCTGCAGGACAATAAAGGCAATTGAACGTAACACTGTTTCCACGGTAGCATTGATTTGACCTTTTAAATTAGAACTTGGCATTACACCTTATCGAAGGGGTGGAGCAAGAAAGTTGACCTTAGTGCCCCTTGAAATCAATGGTATTTGCTGTGAAGACGGTTACATTGCAAAAGTGAGCTAATTGTCTTAAAATTGACTTTATGTTGTAGTATAGACATAGCCATAGAGAAGCCCGCAGTTGAGTATAGGGAAGGGTAGAACTTTTAGAAATCTGAAGGTGGGAACATGAAGTTGACCTCGCGGAAAACCATCCTGGGAAGCCCAAAGCAGCATAGCTCTTGAGGCTGGTATCTTGAAAGCCCGGAGTAGAAGAGTTGACAACAGGTGTGAGAACATTGTAAGGGAGAAGGAATTGAGGCTGTTTGACGAGTCAGGATGGAATCAGTCTCACAATGGTTGCTCCTTGTCCCTCTGCCTCCACAGCCCCGCCACCCACCACTCTCTCCCTGCTACATACAGCCTGGTTTCTAATTGTCTATTCCAATAATCTGAAGACGTGGGTGTTACCCATGAGAGCTCAAGACCTGATACATTGGTTGGTCTTTAAGGCTCTACAGGACTTCTTGTTATTAATATTTGGCAGAACTGTAGGTTGATACAAATGTTCTTCTGCAGCGACTGAGGAGGAAAGTTAACTATCATGTATGGCTAGCAGTGTCAGCTGCAGAAACGTCAAATTCAGATATGAACTTCTCATAGTTTGAAGTGTGGAGAGCTGTGGATTTTGGGGCCCTTCTGTAGTTGGAAAGCTTTGTCCCTGAATTAGTGCTGCTATACTCTGTTCCATTGTGCAGGGCAGACAGTCCTATCTTGAACATGAAAACCCAGTACTTGAACAAAACAGTGACAAGCAGGAGAGTGTGTTCATTGCTACACTTGCTTAAAACTGAGTAAATTTTCTTCGTAATCTGCCACTGACTATTCTGAGATTTACAATATTCTAAAATAGAGCTTTTCATAACTTTGTTCTTGAATGAGAATCTGCAACACTTAAAACACTTTGCCCTCTAACAATGCATTTCACCTTTTATATCTATCTCCATTTAATGTTTACAGGTGTTTTTTTTCAATTAAAGCTAGATGATTTTTAGTTTGTGTGACCATTTTGATAAGTTTCTTTGCATTTACAGCCAGTGTAAGTGCATCCGTGCTGTGTCCCTATCTTAAGGTTGTTTAGATATTGATAGAGTTGGACCCCTTTCTATATTAATATCCCACCTGTAACTCCTATTCATGTCAGTGGAAGGCAAATCAAAGGAACATGGTACTTACAGTAAATGTTACTTTTATAACAAATATGTCTAAAAGTCAGCTAAGCCCAAGAATGGAATTATTTCAAGATTTCATAAACTTTCTGTTGGAAAATCTATAAGCTGCACTTTTAAGCAGATGGACTCAACAACAAATAGGGTATTTCAGTTTCTCACTTTTATGATCCTACATCTTACCAGGATAGTGTGGTATATCTTGACCAGTAATGATATATAGACTTTATCTGATTAGATAATCGTATAGAACAATTATTGTGATCTGTTTTCCTCATGTAAAATGCACAATAGCATTCCTTTTGGAAACCTTACTCCTCGTAGCTCTTAGACCAGAATTATCAGGATATTTCATTTTCTTAACTTTTTTTTACAACAGGTGCACATTACACTGAAAAACCAAGAACTTAATTAATCTGTTTCTTGGGCTTATTGCTCATGTGAAGCGATGACCAGATTTTAGCGATCAACTCTCTCCATTTTCTATCCTAACAGGTCAAATAGCTGCCAGGTAACTGGAGGTAGACTTTGTCTTTGAAGTGGCTGGGATGAACTGGGAGTCCAAGAGGGGGAAGTCTTTGACTTTAGAATTTGCTTCTCTTGGGTGGAAAAAGCAGGAGTTGATTTGTTTTCAGATCATAGATTAGGTCGGTGTGTACTGTTGCTGCTGTGATCTGAGGAAGTTGTTTTTGAGCCCTTTCAAGGTGACAATGTGGCAGTTAGCAGTTACTCAAAAAAGCAAACTGAAAACTTGGCAATTTTTTGTCTATTTTTGTGAAAAGTTGAAAATTTCAAGGAACCTGTTTTTAACCAACTCCTATTAGTTCTTCTGTAAATGTTTTTATAAGTGCTATGCATGGGTCTGGGAGTAGCTGTATCTCCTTACATAAATATGAAAATATTTAAATCAATACATTTTCTATTTGTGACATTGCATTGTACTAGGAATGGGCAAGTAAACTTTGTGTGTAGTCTGGTAAATTTTTAGATAGTTTTGCAAGGTTGCTATTAGGTGCTGATAAAAATGAGTGCAGAGGCTGATTAGCTTTGGATAACCTACAGTATACCTACACACTATACATGGCATGGACAAAGTTTCCCAATAAATGTTTTATTTTGGAATGTGTATTCCTTTCTGTTTATTTCTTCTAATGTTTTCATCACTGAAGTCCTGATGCAGTAGAACACTTCTGTACAGGCTTAAGTCATGTTGAGGTCAAGTTTGTGTAACTGGGGCCTGAATTCTGTTCATGGAAAGCTGAATAGCATCATTTTGTTGTTAAAGTTTTACCTGGCTCTTGGTGTTAAGTGTGCGTCATGCATGACTGTGGCTGAGTAATTAAAATTCTTGTTAAGCTTCCTCTGAAGAGTTCAGAATGCCTGTTTCAACCTTTTGACCTGTCAGAATATTTCCCATTAATTATGACATTAGAAATGTATTAATTTAATACTTCTTAATTACTCCTTCCCCTCAAACTCCCAATAAAATATTGTACAGCTCTGTGTGGGACAGTTATTTCCCTCGTCAAGGAGAGCCACATGAAAGGACTTATGTGGGGGAGGAGGGAAGAATCTCTGATCTCTTAGCAGTCTCTTCCTGGGAGCAACTTTTGCAAGATTTTTTCCACACATCTACTATGCAGAAATGTCTGCTCACTTCCCACCCAAGCCTGGAAGGGTATATATTGCAACGAATAAATTAGATGGGATGCAGGAAACTTCACATCACAAAAAGCATCCTCAATGGGGCTAGAGGATGACTGTCATTTTATTGAATATTGACTACAGCACAACACATTTCAAAGAGTTATCAAATTATGGCATATAGTTACTACTTAATAGGTGCACCTGAAATTAACTATATGTATCTTCAGAATGGTAGTGCATCTATGGGCTCTCAGTGGCAAGCCTAAGATGTATAGAAATATATTGTAAAATAGCCAAATCAGCCTGATAGAGGGAAACTTAGCTTTGCCACAGGAAAACAACCAGCTTCTTTATTGCTACAAATTGCATACACTTTTTTTGCTTGGAAAAGTGCTGGCCGGGCAACAGTTTCATGACCTCTGACCAACACAAACACAGAAAGAACAACAAGAGAGATATTTTGCTTCATTTGGCTAATCTTCTAACAGTTGAGGTAATTTAGTATTTTGTTTCAGATGAGTGAAATTTTTGTTTCCTTTTCAGAGTGAGTGGATTGTCATTCTCTTAAATATTGACGTTAATCTCCCTAGTTGGATGCAATCCAAGCTCCTGTATTTCTAATCCTCCTCAATAGTCTATACTTTAGATCAGTTTTCCAGACTAAATGCTATCACCTTTCCATAAATGTCGTAAGTCATGCTTGTTCTGATATTTATTCATTAGGATGCAGCCATTCCCAACATCAGTTATGCCATGTTTCAGACAGCAATTCTTTTTTGCAAAAGAGAGAGAGTTCTTTGGACTTCTTGCATAAAAATACTCTTGAGACCCTCTGTGTCTAGTATTCTGCAAAACTGTTCTCAAATATGAAATGTCGAGGGAATCTTTTTGCCCAAAGCATTTTGGATCATGTTCTGTCATCGATTTCTTATTACCACTTATGGCCCAAACTGCTGCTGTATAAAGTTTGTATATATAGGAAAATAGGTGATGTAGGCAATTTTAGTACCCTCCCCCACTGAACACCTTGTACAGGTTGAACGTCTCTCATCTGGCAACATCTTGAATCCAGCATGAGTTTAGTTAGTCAAATGACAAATTATGGGTGTGGTCAAGTGTCCCATGGTCCCATAAAGTTTGTTTACAGCCACCAATTCTGGCTCTCATTGTTCTGTGCTGTTATTTAGCTGTAATTTACCACTGAATGTCTTCTAAGAGCCCAGTAAGCAGAGGAAGCGTTGGCATTGTGCTAGAAAATATTGACCTCTGATGGGCAGGTAAATTCTCTCATCCAGCACCAGTCAGGTCCCCAGGTTGGCAGACTAGAGTGGCCCAATGGGTGTGAGGTTTGATGTGCTCCTGTAGGTCTCTGCTGTGATTTTCAGTGCTGGGTACTGCGGTTGATGTTCATTGCATCTCCAAGTCATTGGGCTTGCTGTGGGATGCACGTTTTAACAGCGCAAGGGGACTGCAGCTGTTCCAGTCTAGACCAGGGTGCCAGTGTTTACTCTTCTGTGGCCTGCTGCCTCTTTTGGTTGGTGTTGGAAAGGACGGGGCATTTTCCTTTCTCCCCTGACTTCGGAAAAGTTAGTACCAGCCATACAAGTGGCCTCATCTGGTCCTTACTTTTTCAAGGAAGGGCAAGGACCACACTGAGCTCAGCACCTTTGGCTATGAAAATGCAGGCTTGATAGTCTGGATACGCACTTGCTCAACAACAGGTTAGTGGACTTAGTTGAGGAATCACTGAGTGAACTTCTATGTACCTCAGGTGGGTATCTGTGTTAGTCTGTAGCTTCACAAAAAATCCCGACAAAACAAGCAGTCTTATAGCTCCTTGAAGACTATCTTGTTTATTAAGTTTGTAAGACCCACTTTCTTCCCCACGAAAGCTCATTACCTAGTTGTGTTAGGACTGCCAGCCCCATGCCTCTTTTCAGGGCTTATACCCCATAATCAGGCCCCGGGGCCTAGTCATTTTAACAGCCAGGCTTCAGCAGCCCACGTAATATCAGCAGTCAGGCCCAGCAGCCTAGTCAATATTAGCAGGTCATACTCCCACTTTCTTGGGGTCACAGGGGTAGGGGAGCCAGGCCCACCCTCTCCACCAGGCTCCAGTCCAGGGCACTGTCACGGGGCTGTGTGCCGCCAGTTACCAGCTCAGCGGGGAATCTCTCTGAAACATTCTCTGAGTTCACCAGGCCAACCTTGTGTCTCCCTGCCCTGGGCTACTTCCTACCCCATTCCAGGTGTGTAGCGTGGCTCTGGTTGCTGCTCTTCAGGCTGCTGCTTCTATAGCTCCTCCTCCAGCTGCTATGGTTTCCAAGCCAGGGCAGGAGCTCCTTCCTTCTTCGTTGCCAGCCCCCAACTAACTGGCTTCCCTGGCCTTTATGCCATGGCTGTAGCTGGAGCATGCCCAATAGGGTCGTGAGTTGGGGCCTTCTCCACCCAGTAAGCCTGGCCAGTGTGGGGTAGGTATGTCTTGTTACTCTAATAAATAAAAATGTTAGTCTTCAAGGTGCTACAGGACTGCTTCTTTTTCTATGAACCTGTTTTTATTCAGAACAGAAAATGGTTGCCAACTCTACACTTCCATTGTGGGTCTTTTAATATTTATTCTTGGTTTTGTTGTCTGATTATTCTGATCATTCAGGTTTCTTGAAAAAGAAGAGGAAGCTATGCGCCTTTGTGGTTGGGGAGAGAATTTTGAGCAGTGCACCCAATAGGCTCAAACCCCACAAGCTAAACAAGAACACTGCCATTGGGGAAGGCAGGGCTGGGTCTCAGTGGCACCTGCAACCAGCTAACCTTATCCTAAATGGGGCATATGAGTAGGAATTAAGGCAACCATGTTTTTGAGTGAAGCCAGGTCTGGGGAGCTAAACAAGGACAGGCTCTGCAGAAGGGAGCTCAGGTTGGACACTAACACTGCAGCTAGGTATGGCTTGACTGCACCAAGCAAGTCACAATCTAAGAAGGGAAAAGATGAGCTCCTGCAGGGAATGGAAGGGTCTGTCTGATTATAACCCAGCTCTGGCCTGGCAAGGAGGGCTGCTGGCCCCTCATTCCACGAAAGTCTGAAATGAATTAGGGCTCTGGGCACAAAGGAGCTTGAGTGCATCCCAGAGTCTGGAGAAGGGAGAAGACAAATTGTTTTCATTGTGACGCTTGTAACAAAGTAGCAGCAAATAGGAAAATTGCCTTATTGAGAAGGAGCATTAACTGCACCGTTTTTTGCCTTGGGCTGTGCTGAACTTTTGTGGTTTCTTGCAGAACTGTGGAAGTAGCATCACTTTTGGGTGCCGACACATTTCTGGTTTTTAAAAGGAACAGCGTAAGAAGTGCTTGCCAATTGCTGTTTCCAGAGGATAGGAGAAAATAAGATGCCAAGGAAGAAGTTGGCCAGGGAATTCTGCACTCTCATGATCTACACATATTAATGTCATAGGCAAAACCTGTCAGGCCCTTTCCCCAAGTAGCTGGACTTCTAGTATTTGTTTTTGTTGAGGAGTTTCATTGGTAACCAATCATCTGCTTTCATTCCTTACTCCAACAAATCACAGTTACTAGAGCTAGCCTAAAAATGGGAATGTATTTCATACACAGTTTTGCGAAAAATTTACGCCTCTCTTTTAATTGATAACTTGTGAAAGTAAACACATCTCAGGTAGAGCTAAGAGTTACATTAGTGGCCTTATTCTCTTCCTGCTGCTGTCCTTGACTAATCTTTGGAGGAGCAGCATTAGTTTCCAAATCACTAACTGAAATCCACACCACTTCCTTCCATGGTGAACCTTGCAAGTGTGGCTGGGGAGCTAAGAGGTGAAAAAAACCTCTGAAGATTTCTTTGCTGTTTTCTTCAGTTGCTCAGCCAGGTGTGGGATGGATTCTGAATGCTCAGAATGAACAAGGATTTGGTTTGTTATACCTGGAATACCCAACCTCCTGGCTTATACCACAGGTATGGAATCCCACCCAGTGTACCAATCCATTCTGTTTCCTGGCCGTGCAGTTCAAAGGTGACTCAGAAGGGCAATAACGAAAGATCAGATGGAGGGTGGGTGACTTCCCAAACTCTTACGAGCTGGAGTGACTTTCTCATGTGCTGTGACATAGCGTAGTGCAGATGTTATGCACGTTTAACTGTACAACAGTGTGCCTAATTTTAATATAACTTGTCTGGATATAATTTATTCAAGGCCAGACAACTGAAAAGTATGGTAATTTGCTCAGTAATTTGGTAATTTGGTTGTGCAGTTTTAACAAATACAATACTACTGCATGCAGATGTAAAAAACAAGGACCAATGATTCTAGACCTTCCTCCAACCCCCGCCCCTCCAAAAAAAAAGCCTCAGCTCCTAGTTAACTTTCCCCCATCATTACATTCATAGTAAATCTTTTGAATGTTAAAGTCAAGTTAAAGAGATGTGTCGTTTAAACTTTTGCCAACCCACCTTGCAAAAGTCATACCCCCCAAAAAGTGTGAAAATGAATGTTGTCAAAATGCTGAAAGTTCAGAAGAGCAGTGATACAAAGCAAAGCAGTAAATCAGCCTTACCGGTCAAAACAATGCCAGGAAGAAAGGAAGCAAGAGGTCCAAGTTTGGCTGGTACAGGGATTTGGTTCCTGATACAGTCTATAAGGGGTTTTCAACAACAGTTACTAAGCCAAAACATTAGACAGTAAGTAATAAAGGAATACATGATCTGGCTTGCAAGGCTTTCTTCCCTCTACCTCCCCATTCTCCACCCCCCAAGCTAACTAAATTTTTCTCTTCTTTGACTTCACAGGAGTCATATAATCTCCTTGACCCTGAAACCATTTTTCCTTTTTTTTTCTTTTGTACTTTGCTTTTCTTTAGTTAGGGTGACTGATAGTCTTATGTTCCATTACCACTTTGACACTTCATCCTCTCTGCAGCAGATTTAATTTATTGGTGTACTGAAATACAGCCAATGGCCAGTCTACTTACATGACATTGTCAGACTGCTTATCTATGTGTTAAATGTGTTGCCTAATAATAGTTGGCTAGCAAAAGTATTTATTATTACCAACATAATTCTGTTGGTGTGCAGAAGTTACCGTTATATAAATGGAGAGGAATTTTTGAATGCCGATCACAAGAAAAACAGTGTAACTATCAGATCACTTTTCCAAAAACAGCTTCTGAAGTGCGGGCTCCATTTTGTGATATGTCCAATTTTCTGTTCATAAAAAGTTTGTACAAAAAAGATGCTTTCATATGTGCTACACTTCGTATTAGATGTCCAGCTGCCTCCTTTGGTGTGTATAAATGCAGTACTCCAAAATCCAGCATTTTACTTGTGTAAAATCAATTTGAGTCAAGCTTAAATTCCCTTAAAATTTGGGGTGAGCTATGCACAGATAACTGAGAACAGAATTTGACCCATTGCATGTAAATATCACCAACTTGTCAACTGGTTGTGCCTTTCATCTCACTGATAGCTGCTATTTAATCTTTTGTGCGTGCGTGCGTGTGTGTGTAGTGTTCACATTTTATAAATTTGCTTGTGAAATTCAAAGCAATAATCAAATATGTTAAGGGACAAAGGTGCAAGGAACGCATAATGAAAATTATCCTTCTGTTGCAAACATTGAGGGGTTTCTCAGGACATTTAGAACTAGTTTTGAAGAGTTTTGAGCAGGAGATTGGACTTGATGGCCTCCTGAGTTCTCTTCCAACCCTAAGGTTCTATGAAATGAAAATAATGTTTTCATAACAAACTAAATGAGCAAATGTTATGGGTCATGGAGGATAGTCTCAGTGCTGGATCCTTTACAGTGCTTGTTGGGATTGCATTTCTCTTTAATGCTTCTTGGTTTTGTTCCCAAAGCTACATCTTTCTTTTTGTTCCAGGGATCAGGGAAAGGTATTCTGTGTACCAATTCCAACTGCTTCCTCTCCCCTAGACTCAAGAGTTCTCTCTCTGTCTTGTGCAGATGACTGTATTCCTTAATTTCTTTTCTTCATTGTCTCCTAGTCCTTTATCATTGAATGTCAATGAGAATTAGGTACGTCCTGTCACAATGTCCCGCCCCATTTCCTTAGGTCTGAGCATCAATCCTGAATCTTTTCCATTGATAATGAGCTTATCCTTTGGTCAGTATCCGTCTTCCTCTTACCCACTACCAAAGTCCCTCATGCTATATTTAGGTCTTCAGAAAGAAATGATGCTGTTTTAGAAACCCGTGGTGCTTCACTGTGGACTTCTGACATCTTTCCTGCTTGTCTGCTCCCAAAGGCATCCCACATGGTGAAGGTTGTAATACACTTAAGCCCTGGGTTTGGTTTTTACTTAGAATGGCTTGTTGTTTAAAGTTGAGAAGAGTATGAGCCTTTGCTTGCTTGCTTTGCATTATTACTGTCCCTAATTTCTGAAGATAGTGCCTTAATTCCACTCTTCCTATCGCTTTGCCAAACGACGATGCACCTCACATTTCATTCCTTTGTCCAGCTTGTACCACTATTCTGGCTGGACATGTTTTATAGATTTTGATTCCTACTTTTCGGCAGCTATACTTAAATATTTTGGAGTACATAGATGTTAGCTGATGGCAATGACTTGGTGTTTTAATGGCAGCACAATGAATAATTTACAGTGCAGTGCCCAGCATGGGGGCAAAGCCCTTTATAAAAGGAGTGTGAACAGGACTGGATATTGTAACTAACAGACTAGCTAAAACAACAGTCTTGGGTTTTGTCTGCTTTCTACCAGTCCAGGAATTGTGCAGAGTTCTCTTGTTAAATCTCCAAGTATGCAACACTGAAAGATCCTTGGATACAGAAATTGCTGAGTCTACGCTAATGGTGCCACAGTGTTCTCATACTGTGCCAAAGCAAATTTCTGTGAGTTATGTAATTCTCCTCCCCAGCATCTGAGTTAGGTAAAATGTTCTGCACGTTTGAGTTGCTGTAAGAGCATGTGATCTGCAAGGTCCTGGAGTTTATCAGAATTCCAACAGCAGACATTATGGCATCGGATTTCACAAAGGCCTCCATGGAGGGCATTAGGCAGTTAGGCTTTTAATGTTAATGCCTTTGCTTATCACCACTGCATTACTGCTTGTACTTTTTAATTCTAAAAATACAGCTCAGCCTTGAATGAAGCACAAGATGCTTCTTTCAGTGGGGTGAGCAAGAGTTTCCAGAAGGTGAGGAGTAAATAATACCTTCTGAATTTCACTAACAGTGATTTTTCTAAAAAAACTCTTGAGGACAGGTCCGCAGTACTGCCTTCAGAGGACCAAGTATAAGTTCTTGAACTCCACAGAGTTCCCTATTACAATTTCAGAGTAATTTACTTCAAGAATCTGGCTGTATTGTGTTCAAATAAGACCAATAAACTCCAGCAAGGGATCCATGATATTTTCATGACAGTTATTTTTTTTATTCATAGATTAGGTTGTAATGTTCATAGCACATGCAAATATAAACCATTCAAATAAATGTTACAGATAGGCAGGCAGTATCCCCACTCTGGTGTCATTTACTGCTTATTAATTAAACTAGTTTAAACAGACAAATCTTGCAGCATGCTGTAGTGGACAGACTCTGGTGTACTGTGAGGCCCAAAGGTCGGGTTGGGAGGGGGGCAGGAATCCAGACTTGTCTGTTCCAGATTAGTGAAGATTTTACCTATGTGGGACAGAGAGACAGGTCATCTCAACTGACTACTGTAATATTAGCAAATTGGTATGTTTGGTGGTTTGAGTGAAGGATCTTTCAGATGTCTCCATCAGCTCTCTTCTGATACACCTTTTAATGCCAGCTCACTATTTATAGGGTACTTTTGACTAGCTGGTCTGGCGATGCAAAGTCAGATTTTGAGAAGTGCTCAGTACTGCTTCTTAATCAGAGTTTTGCCATTGACTTCAATGAGAGGAGAATTAAAACAACTGTGCATTTGAAGATCCCACCCACTTACAGAACAAAACTTCCACTTCCCCATTTTAAAAAAAAAATCTTTGGAGCCAAGCCTGTGTCGTTCATCATTTACAATTATGCAAATTTTTAGCTCTTGTTTTCCTTACAGGTCACCTCATTAGCTTTAGATAATCTGTTTAGCAGGGAACGCATCTATATTTATTGCTATTTAATCTTGCCCACAAGCTGGCTCTTTTCTGTGTTTGCTGTGGTCGGAAAATGGGATTTGTTTTAAAAAACACAGACTATGTTACTACAGATAGAACCTCTTTTGTCCCGCACCCTCGGAACTGGAGCAGTACCAGATGAGAGAATTTGCAGAACCAGGGGAGAACAATATTGTCTAGCACATTACCAACACTTCCACTGCTTACTGGGCTCTTGGAAGACATTTAGGGGTAAATTAGAGCTAAATAATGGCATAGAATGCCAAGAGCTAGGACTGGTGACTGTAAACAAACTTTATAGAACCATGGGAATGTTGGTCACACCTATGATAAGTGGCTGTCCAGCTAACTAAAATCATGCTGGATAACAGATGTTGCTGGACTAGAGCTGTTCAACCTGCATATGCACCATCCTCTGCCACTCAGGACTCAAAAGTGGCTATTTATACATGTCATAACGAAGAGGCAGAACAACCTTGACTATTTAACTGTTCTGTGTGAAAATCTACTGCTTCTCTCAATGACTACCTCCAACTTAAACACTCTGGTTTGTAAATTACACTCTTACTCCCCTACCTACTGAAACTTCTTCCCTATCCAGGGCATCTGATTTTTTTGTAACCTGTAAAACCTTTCCCTGCTAATTCCCCATGCACAGATCTCAGCGTTCAGTAAGTCAAATTCTGAAGGCCTTATGCAGCTTTTACCTTGTTCTTGCTGAGGCAGATCTCCCTGTGACCTGAGTGGGAGCTTTCCTGACTAAGGGTTCAGCGTGACAAGTGAGACCCCAGTCTCAAGGAGAAGAAATGCACAGAAACAAATATTTTGTCCCAAGTGGAGTCTGTCAAGGAAGTCCGCTGGATGCTCTGACTTGAGATGGAAGTCTGCAGCACTACAAGTTTATTGAATCATTAATCAAATATTGAAGTGAGTTTGTATGAAGGTTTTTGTCATTATAGGAAGAATTGTATTATTTTGGCATTAGATACTTTAGGTTGTGTGACAAAGTCAGTCCTATTCCTGGGCCTCAGGCCTCTGTTCAGTCTGTTAGGACCACTTAAGGGCCCTGTTACCCTCGCTGGGGCAGGGGGTGGTCTGGGGGGGAACCCTGGCCCCTTTCCACTCATGCCAGGTGCCAGCCCAGGGACCCTGTGCAGCTGCCAGTGGGAGGGGCTGACTCCCTTAGCCCTTGGCACAGCAGCTCTCCTCCCTGGGACACTTCCCTAGAGAATTCCCCCTGGTACCTTCTCTAGGCTGTAGCAGTCACGGGCCCCACTCTTGATCTGTAGAAGCTCCCACACTCCCTTTGTGATCTCTGGTGTTCCTGCTGCTCTCCTCTGCTCCTCTCAAACCTGTTCTCTCTCACTGCTCCTGTCTCCTTGCGTCTCTGCTCACTGTTCACACTCTGCCTCTGCCCTTCCCACTGTGAAGGGTTTTAAAGGCCTCTTATTAGTTCAGTCACTGGGGCTAGCTGGCCTTAATTAGGCTGAGCCATCTCCCACCCAGCTGCCTGTGATTGCCCTGCAGGCCCTTCTACTTGTTTGGGCTCCCTCTGAGAGGCCCTTCACACTGGCCCTGCGACAGTTGGTAAAATGTGAGGTTAAAATGTCATTTAACTCTTTTCCTCCTACAGAATGATCTAGGCAGAAATACCTGATGGTGCCAGAATTTGGCAGGTATATTCCAATAGTTCATTGCAATGGGTTCTCAAACTGTGGTCAGGACCCTATTTTACTAGGTTCTCCAGAGCTGGCTTAGACTTGCTGGAGACTGGAGCTGAAGATAAGGGTTTCAGAAGTGAGCATCAAAGCTCAGGTTACAAGTCCCCTGCCTGGGACTGAAGCCCTTGGGCTTCAGCTTTGGCCCTCTGTCTGGAATAGTGGGGCTTGGGCATTGCCCCTCCCCCCCCGAGATAGCATGGCTCAGGCTTCGGTTCACCTCTCCCAGGGTTGTGTACTAATTATTGTCAGAGGGGGATGCCAGTGCAGTGAAGTTTGAGAACCCTGCATTTATGGGCTTCAATAGACTTTTAGGCTACAGTTACACTACAGCAATCTGTCAACAGAAGTCACTGTCAGAAGAGATTTCCTGACAAAACTTCTGTTGACAGAGTGTGGCCACACACTAAAGCCGATTGGGAGAGTGCTCTGCTCTGTTGACAGAACAGCCGGATTACCCAGCCGCACTCTTGACAGAACAGGTGCCCAGAAGCATGGCAGACAGGGCTGCCCATTGTTCTGGATGCCCTCTGTCAAGAGAAGGCCCCCCAGAGTGTCCACATAGCTAGATTGTTGACACAATCTGTTGACAGCAGTGTTATGCCTCATGGCTGAGAGGCAGAACGCTGCCAGCGAAAGTGCTGAGTTTTGTCAACAAACTGTCGTCAAAATGCATTTTGGTTGTGGACATTCCACCAGTTTTGACGTCAAAATTCACTAGTGCAACCATAGCCCGAGACAATGGCAACACAAAAGAGATGGATGGTGAGGGACTAGCAGTTAATGTTTATTAATAAAAGACATAGTTAGGTTATATAGTTAAAATGCCTTGTAGTGGTTAGATCATCTGACGAGGTGCGAGGACTCCAGAGTTGTATTCCCACCATTCAGTGGGTCATAAGTGCTTTGTTGAATAGGGATGGCTTGAGTAATTTGAGGTGTTGATGGCTGTTAATCTGTAGAGCATCATGCTCTTTAATTACCCCAAATCTGTGTTCACTGAGGTCCTTGGTCTGCCAAAGGGGATCAGCGTGTAAGTAGAAATTAGGGGGCAGATGTCTTTTTTTTTTTTTTTTTTAAGAGCATAGGGGGAAATTATGCACTAAACTCACTGACAGCAAATGAGATTTGGGCATCCTGCTCCACTTAACACTTTTGAAAATCTCTCCCGAGAAGTCTATGTAATACTGACTGGTGAGTTATCCCCCACCACATATATGCTTTACTCATAACTTCATAATGTAGATTTGTCACTGCATGAGTACTGATTGCTAGCTAACTGTGTGTAGATAGACAGGTATGTGAATCAGTGTGTTAAAACAAAAATAAATTGACATGACAATTTAACAGAAAGGTAGAAAAAAAGTGCAATAAAAACTGGTGAATCAGCTACATAGGACAGAAGGAGGGGGAGAAAGGGGAAGAGAAAATAATAGACACTTGCAGTATGTAAAGTGGGCTGCCTGAGATCACTGCGAATGTCAAAGATGGGGGAACTGTCCCGGGAATGTGTAAGATAATAGACATCTTTTGTTGAGATCAAAGTATAAAGTATCAAACTTGAGAATGAACTCCAGTTCAGACATCTCCCATTGTAATCTTGTGTTAGTCTCTTTGTTTTAGGATGCAGGCTTTCAAGTCTTTAATGCTATGGCCTGCTCTATTGAAATAATGCTATTGCCTGCTCACTGACAGGTTTATGTGTATTCAGATTCCTAATGTCTGATTTATGTCCATTCATTCTTTGGTGAAGTGATTGTCCAGTTTGTCCAATATACATAGCAGAGGGGCATTGCTGGCACACTATGGTATATCTCACATGGGTGGAGATACAGGAATATGAGCCCCCAATTGTGTAAACTGAAGTGGTTAGGTCCAGTGATGGTATTTCCAGAGTAAATATGTGGACAGAGTTGACAACAGGGTTTGTTTCAGGGAAAAGTTCCAGGACTGGTATTTCTGTGGTATAGCATGTGGTTGCTAGTGCAAATTTTCCTGAGGTTAGGCGGTTGTCTGTAGGAAAGGAATACATAAAACTGTCAGTGAGCATTTCAATGGAGCAGGCCAGAGCATTCAAGACTTGAAAGCCGGCATTCTTAAAACAAAGAGGCTTTAACACCAGACACCAGAACTGGGGTTCATTCTCAAGTTTGATACTTTACACCTTGGTCTCAACAAAGATATGAATTACCTTATGCAATACAGGGGCAGTTTCCACATTTTTTATATTTGTAGTTATCTCAGACAGCCCACTTGACTTACTGTTCAGTGTCTGTGAAGTTATTTTCTTGCCCTTCTCTCCCCGCTTCTTCTCTTCTATGTAGCTGATTCATCAGTTTTTGTTTCATTCTTTCTATCTTTCTGTTAAATTCTCTTCATGTCAGTTTACGTTTATCAGAATTTTCCAGTTCTGAAATGGGTCTGTCTCACGGAAATAAAACAAAATAAATGATTGTGTTGGTCTTCAAAGTGCTACAGGACTGCTTTTTTTTGTTTTGTGATGATACAGACTAACACAGCTACCTCTCTGTGACTTAAAACAAAAGGCTAGGTGTAGTCAAACGATTCCAGTCTCTGAGAAATGATTCTTGAAGTTAAATATGTAAAACTAGTATGTTGTCATGTGCCCACCTGCAGTATAAATAGTCCTTGGTTAGAAATAAAATGCACAGGATGTATTTGTCTAAGGTGATGCACAGTCTGTGGTGCATTGTTCTATGTGTACCCAGCAAAACTCAAAGGGGTTACATTTCCCCAAATCAGTCAGTTAATATATAAGTCCTATAATTACAAAGTTTTAAAAGCCAGTAATGCAAGGAAACCAAGTTCACGGACTATACTCTGCTTTGTGGTTTTGAGAGAACCGCATCTCTCTAGAAGTCCTGCCTTCAGTGTGCCAAGCCAGAGATTTCAAAGAAGATTCCATGCACCAAGACACTTCCACACGACTGATATTTACAGCTTGCAGCTATTTACAGTTAGTGGGAGTATTCTCACTGCTTCCGTCTGGAAAAGCAAATGCACTGCTCTGGGGGGATCTGGTCCTAAAAACCTCATACATGCATAAATCCAGTTAAAGATTAGGGTGGTTTCACTTGTGAAGTTCCTACTGGATCTGTCCTTTCATTTGTAACGTGCTTAAGTAGAAAATATAGTTAATTTTTCTTTTGCGTATCTGAGGGAATGTAGCACCGGTAAGAAGAGCTTGGGAGACCATCCCGGGAGCTGAAATACACCATCCACAGAACACTTGCAGCCCAGATATCAAAATACAAGCACCTCTGCTCTGAACTATCAGTATACAGAACTTGACATGGAAAAATTGGTCACGGGGCAAGAGAGAATTTCAGTTCTTCTGTTGAATCCTTGACTTCCTTGCTTCAACTGCTGACACAGTTATTGACATCTGCTAGTTGCGTTTTCTGTGATTGTAAACATTTGGTCTCAGACCACCAAATATAACATCATTATCAAATCAGGTAACTATTTCCATAATGTCCATAGTCTGTTATCTGAAACCCAGCATACAACACAAAAACCAACAGCCGCACACTCAGCCTAGCCAACGATGATTCTGTATGGGACATTATTTTAGGTAAGAAAATACACAAATGGAAATTTTATAGTTTTGGGAAGATTGAAAGAAATCTAGAAACCTGAGGTGGCTTCCAAAGCCATAAACTGGTGCTGGATTTTCTAGATAGTACCCTGGATGAAGCTCAAATAGTCCTAGAACATCCACAAAATTAAATAATGGACAGTATCTAGTCTTGTAAAATGAAAAATTGGTTAAATATTTCAGAACCCCTTAAAGAAAATCAAACTTGTTATGACACTTATGCAGGGTCACAGAAATCAGATCATCAGAGAGGTAGACGAGTTACTCTGTATCTGCAAAAACAGCAAGAAGCCCCATGGCACCTTTATAGACTCACAGATATTTTGGAGCATAAGCTTTCATGGGCAAAGACCTGCTTCGTCAAATGCATCTGATGAAGTGGGTTTTTGTCCACAAAAGCTTAGGCTCCAAAATATCTGTTAGTCTATAAGGTGCCACAGGACTTCTTGCTGTTTTTAAAAATTAGAATAGAATCTCTCAATTTCTAATGGATAGTGCAGTCTTCTGTCATGGGTTTTCCATATTTATGATTGAATCATCTGAACCATTCTCCCCTCCAATGCCCAGTATCCTTCGGATATCAAGTGAGGCCAGACTTTCCCTCTCAGAAGGGCAGCCAGCCCCTAATGTGTCCACAGACTGTACGTGTACACAACTCGTTAGTCCACACCCCGAAACCCTGTCATGCCATCAACAGTGACTCTCGACATTCTCTTCTGCACAAATTTCCACTTTGTCTAGAGAAGGATGTTTGGCAGGGAGGCGTGGTGAAGACACACAGAGGAATGGTGTTTAGGGGTGAAGATGCTATAAATGAGCCAGAATTGCAGTGGCTTGAAGAAGAGAGACCACAGAGTAATTTTGTGTTTGAAAATGAGGGTAGGTCAATAGGTAGGTGGAGGTGCATGCAGAGAGGAGTTTATATAGACAAGGAACTAATAAGACACCTGCCAAGTAATATCGTGGTCACTTGATGTGCACACTATATTCCCCTCTTTACCCTTCTGGAAGTTCTTCAGGCCAGAAGCCACACATTTCTGGTTGCACCTGTAAAATAGATCATTAATAAAACTCTGCATTTAAAAGATAAACCAGCATAGCTATGGCTCTTGGGGGGGGGGCATATGTGTGAAAAATTCACATGTACCTAGTGCTGATCTGACCCCTAGTTACCAACATAATGATGCTGATAGAAGAATGCTTCCCTCAACCTAACTGCCATTTCTTGGGTAGGTGGAGTTGCTCAGGCAGTGGGAAAATTTGTTTCAATAAGAAATGTCTACGGCAGCGTAGCTTCAGCACCGTAGCTGTGCCACTGTAGCACCATAGTGGAGACATGAATAAATTTGCAAAAATCTCACTTTTTGGTTACGATCTCTTTTCAAATAGGAAGTCCCATTGGAGCCTGATAATGTTGCTCCTTAATTGACTGTAGGAATCATGATGAAGTGAGACTGTGAGTCAATTCCAGTCCTGAGTGAGTACAAATCATTTGAACTCAGTAGAACTTGTGCACACCTGAGCTAAATGAGCCCCACCCGCTGTTGAAGCTGGCAACAATGCAGAGTTCTGGAGCAGGGAACAATGCAGAGTTCTGGAGCAGGGAACAATGCATTAGGAGCAGGACTCAAAAATATACAGTTTGCTGCATCTCAGAAACCAGTTGACCCAAGGAACTACACTGTGATCAGCTTCATTTGAATCATTCTCCCTTCCCTCTACTACATTCACCCATTGCCTAACCATTTCTCTAAAGTGTGGCAGTTGGCAGAGGTTGAAACATAATCTCTGTATATTTGTGATAGCATTAAATCAAATACGTAGCTGCTGTTTTGTTGAAGGAATATAAGTGGTTTATCCTTCCAAGAGACTTCAGTGGCTGCAAAAGAAATTAAACTGTACAAGTGAACTGTCTGCTTTTCTCTCCTCACGTTGATTTCTTGTACATAAGCCATAACACATAACATTCATAATACATAACACCACTATAGCCCCCAGCTCAAACCCCTCCAGTGCATTATCAACAACCTACAACCTATTCTGGAACATGATGCTACACTCTGAGAGGCTGTGGGTGAGAGGCCTGTGCTGTCCTACAGACAGCCACCTAATCTCAGGAAAATTCTCACTTGCAACCACATGCCATGTCACAGAAACAATAATCCTAGAACTTTTCCTTGCAAAAAAAAAAAAAAAAAAACCTTTGCCAACTCTGCCCACATATTTACCCTGGAGACACCATCTCTGGACCAAACCACATCAGTTACGCAATCTGGGGCTCGTATTCCTGTGCTTGCACTAATATTATGTATGCCATCATGTGCTAGCAATGCCCCTCTGCTATGTATATTGGACATACTGGACAATCACTTCATCAAAGAACAAAGAAACACAAATCAGACATTAGGAATCTGATATACATAAACCCGCCAGTGAGCATTTCAGTAGAGTAGGCCATAGTATGAAAGACCTGATAATCTGCATCCTAAACAAAGAGACTTTAACACCAGATTACAAAGGAAAACAGCTGAACTGGAATTTATTCTCAAATTCACCACTTTGTGCTTTGGCCTTAATAGAGATAGCAATTACCTTATGCATTACAGAGACATGTTCCCCATCTTTGATATTCGTAGTGATCTCAGGCAAATCACTTTACTTAGTAGATAATTGCAGTAAGTAATTTCCTCCCTACCCTTCACCCCCACAGCTGATTTGTCAGTTTTTATTTTATTTTTTTGTTTTCTATCTCTATTATATATTCATTATGCCAGTTCATTTTCAGCACTATTGCATATCTGAAGAAGTGGGTCTGCCCCATGAAAGCTCATCACCTAATAAATAATTTTGTTAGGCTTTAAAGTTCTACAGGATTGCTTTTTGTTTTGTGAAGACAGACTAACACTGCTACCTCTGTGTGCCTATAAGCCATCCGTGTGGTTCTGCTTCTATGTCATAGACTTCACAGTGCCATATACAAACTACAGAACAGGTTTTTTTATGTTGGATTATTTCTTTTGGACCTTTGCCACGCGCCCTAAAGTATGCATGGAGTTCAGCAGTTTTAAGAATCAGCCGTTCCTAATCTGTTCATTCTCTGCAGTCATGATGGGTCTGGGGTTGATTCCCATCAGTAAAAAGTTGCAGCACAAGGTCTGCAGTAAATGTGGGCTACGTGACAGAGGGTGGGATTTTCAAAAGCACACAGCACTGCCTTAACTCTTCTCATTGAAATCAACAGAAATGTACTGTGGGAACTGAGGCTGATGCTGACCATGTTTGAAAATGCCACTAGGACTGCCAGGTGTCCAGTATTGGACTGCACAGTCTGGTATTTGGGCTCTCTGTCCAGTTAAAAAAGTTAGAGAATACCAAACATGTAAATGTCTGGTATATTTAATTTTGTTTTGTCAGCCAGTGGAGGAGTGGGGTCTTTCTGAACATGCATGGTTCCGTGATTGGCCTCACCATATGTTACCACCATCCCCACCCTGCCTTCAGTGCTGTGTCTGATTGGGAGGAGGACTCTTGGTCTCGTCCCTCGCTCTTCTGGGATTGCCATCAGGCGTCTTCACCACGAGCTTTCTTTGGCGATTGGCAGCGCAGCACCTCTGAGCCCGCCTCCCACACGGGATGATTGGCATGGGCAGAATGCCTCTTTCTTCCTGGCCCTTGAAATTCATGTATGTTGGGGTGCTTGGGTGGTGAGTTGTGGTATAGAAAAGGGGCAGAGGAGTTAAGCTTGGGATGGGTTAGGGCTGCAGAGAGGGCAGGGGGTGGAGGTGAGCCAGGTCTGCAGGGGTTGGAGCTGGGTCTACAGGGGTTGAGGCTGGAGGGGCTTGGAGCTGTGGCTACAGGGGTTGGAGCAATAGCGCACGGCAGAGTCTGGAGGCTGCAGTGGAGGCTGGAGCTGGGACATGTGGAAGAGGCTGGAGGGGTGTCTGGTATTTTTGTGGAGATCATCTGGCATCCCTAAATACCACCCAAAATATTGCCTGGAAATAATAAATTAGATATGGACTGCAACATTCACACTTGATCTTGCCTAAAGTTTGGAGGTATTTTTCATCCAGGGTTTTCATATGGTCCCACCTCTAGAGCATACAAAATTTCATTGTAATTAAATCAGTTTCTCTGCATTGAGGTATCCAAAGAGACATCTGAGTGAATGTTTCTGGGGTTTGTTTGTACATTTTAAACCCCTTGTGTGGTGCGATTGGGATTCAGGCTAGGGAAAGCTCTCCTTCGAGCTTCTGTGTGCTTCCCCACCAATATATATCAAACCTGACCTGGAGACAACCCCTCTGGCTGTGAAAGGGAAAGCTGTCTCCAAGGCCCATTCCAGCCTTGACCTCTGCTGAGGCTCCTAAAAGGTGCAGATTGTTCTGGTGTGTTTTGTAATTTGGACATAATAGGCACTGCACTGCAACCAGTATAGTCCTCTCTGAGGCCACAAAACAGCCTTCACCTGGTAACGTTTATTCACTGTCAGTATGGGCCAGATTGAACGTGACAGTTTTGAAATGAATAGGCTCTTCTGTTACTAATTGTCTGAACTGGGCAACCCCTCCAGTTTCCATTTGCACTTGTGGGCTAAATTGGGTCAAGACCCTGCACAGTGTAAGATACAGGGCCAAATACAACTGTAAGCCCTGCCTTTGGGAGACTTCAGGAACTGTTCCCTCCTGACTCGAGTAGGAACTCCTGACAGGTTGCAGAGGGCCAGGGAAGAGGTTGCATTACTCTCCACACCCCATATACACATGAACCAGTGGAGTAGGCTGACCACTTGCAGGGAAGTTGAGCTACATCCTGTGAGGGTGACCAGGTCCTGTGGTGCTGGAGCCTTCCAAGCACCTACACAGAGAATGGGAGTGAGCATGCTCTTTGCCTGATCAGTAGGTATAAGAAACATCCAGGAAGAAGTGCTTTCCGGTGTTTTCCCTGACACCCTCAAGTCTGAGCTGTGTTCTGTTGACCTGAGCTGTGTTCTGTTGAGCTTCAAATCAAGGTCTGAAACCCTTACTCACGCTACTCAGTACTTAACTGGCACATATTCTCTGGCTGACGGGGTAGGAATTTCAAATATCAGATCCTTAAAGAGCTGCAAAACATTTTTGAGATTCGCTCTTAAAAATGGAAATGAGTCTTTTCTAAGATGAGTGGTTCTGCAGTTTTAGACCAGTGCCCAAGTTCCTCAGACCGGTGTAGCTCAGTTCTAACTTGGTCAAAACACCCACCTCTGGAATCAGCTAATATTTACATTCCCCCATTTTTATATAAATTGTGTTCTACAGTACAGCCTTGTGTTTCAAATCTCTTTATAAATTTGGCTGTTTGTACATGAATCAGAATCAACAAATGTAAAATCTTAGGTGAGAGGTTGATGCCATCAAATGTGTAACATGTACTGCCTTGTCATAAACAGGCAATAAGTCTTGCTGAAATGTACGCCTTGTACCAAGAGGATATGGTATAAAATAGTGTGTGTTTACATTAGGGAGACTTCTGTGTATTTAAGCTGTAATTGTTTCAGGACCGTTCATTGATTCATAAGCTGACATGCGCACATTTTTTTTCCACCACTACAAAAATAATTATGCTAAAAAAGTAATAAGTTTGAATATAGAAAATATTCTAAGTTTTGTGGTGAATTAACACTGAGTCTAACTATAGATCTTCTGTAGCCCTGTCCATATCAATCTGTTGTGGTCCCTCTAGCACTAGCTGGGTAATGATTTCTTGTTTATCTTCTCTCTAATTTAGGTAGGTTTTATTTTTTGTGGGCAGATTTAGTGCTGTGGTACTGATGTGGGGGACTGTGGAAGCAGGTACAAATCACATCCTTGTCAACGAGTTTCTGCCTTGGCTGGAAGGCATATCTTCTTTTCTAGAGATGGCCTTCTCTACAGCAAACTCTGGCAACTGTATTTTGATGAGGTGGGCAGATGAGGACTCTTACAGATGTTATGACAGTAGAGTGACAAATGGCCACAGCAGGAATCAAAAGGTATATGCTTCTGGGTGGCGTTAGATGAGAGGTACAAACCCCTTTTTGAAAAATAATAAGCAAAACACTTGTCAGTCAGTTTTAAATATGGGCTGAGGTCAGTTTCAGACTGAATGTGAATTACATGGGGGAACTTTCATCCCTCTGAAACTGACCCCACCCCATGCCCAATATGGACTGATGTGTGTTTACTTAGTTGTTTTAAATAAAGAGTTTGTCCTCCCACCTCCCAGGAGCTGTGACATTGTCAGTGGTGGGTCCCTGTTTCTGAAATTCACAGCTGTGAGAAATGTATTGAAGTGTGACTGAGGGGAGACACCAAGATTTTGCTGGAGATTTTGCTTTGAAATTATAGGCTGTCAGGCAACTGACATATTCTTTTCTCTTCTATGTATCTGTAAGGCTGTAATCTGCTGGAGAATGGGGTGTTTTCCTCTGAAGTGGAAATGTTAATGATGCAATGTAAGCAGGGCACCCAGATACTACAGTGATTCTGACTCAGAAATCCATATACCAGAAATCAGGAATGACAACCTATAATTTAATAATTCTGATGAAAAAAAGATATTTGCTCAGTATTTAGGACTACAGGACTAGAGTACTTACAGATAGAAAAGACCTCTTAAATGACCATTAGGTATATCATTCTTCAAGGTAGTCCCTGACAGGAAATATATTCAGTACAGGTTGAACCTCTCTAATCTGGAACTCGCTGGCAAATGCCATAATCCAGCATTATTTTAGTTAGCATACTTATCACTTATCATGGGTGTGGCCAAGTTTCCCGTGCTCCCATAAAATGTGTTTACAGCCACCAGTCCTGGCTCTGAGGGTTCCATGCTGTTATTTAGCTCTAATTTACCCCTAAATGTCTTCTAAGAGCCCAGTAAGTAGTAAAAGTTTTAGTAATGTGGTAGAAAATATTGACCTCCTGTCGTCCAGCAAATTCTCTCATCTGGCACTGGTCAGGTCCCAAGGGTGCTGGACAAGAGAAATTCAATCTGTATTAAGCTGATATCATGTTTGACCTCAACCAAAGTCCAAGTTACTAAAAATATCTAATGTAAATTATGAAATGTATGTGCCATAAACAAATCTGCTGAAATGCAGTTATTAATATTGTGTATGCAGCAGTTACAACTGTTTTTTCCTCCAGATTCCTAAATAACTGAATGTACTTTAATTAGTACATTTTATGGAATCTGGTTAAAACACAGAATTTTTAGTTGCAAAGCCTTATCCACCAGATAAAACTTCATGGTGTCATGTTAAGTCCAGTGAACCAAATTCTGCCCTAACAGTCCACCTTGGAGCCAAATTATTCTTTAAGTAACTCCATCAAAATCATAAAATATGAGAAAGCAGAACTGAAAGCAGTTAGGCTGGGGCATTAAGTGCATTCACACATTGGTTTCCTGGGCATATTTTGTGATGCGTCATCATAAACAAACACTACTATTCATCCATCACCATCAAGAGTAGCTTTAGGCATTCATAAAGGGTGGTTGTAAAGGGTCACAGGTGAAGAAATTGCTGTTTGTATCCAGGGTCAGTGATACTAATAAGATGCCCTGATAGATTTAATCAGATGTGGTTTAAATGGAAGTTTGTAATAGTTCCTAGTACTGCACTACACTAGACCATCCTGTTAAGCTTCTGGTTCTAAGTGTATTCTCTTGATTATATGTATATCAGAAATTCCCAGAGCTGGAAATTTTCTTATCTTTTAAAAATGACTCCCTATGTAAAGCTGGTTATTAATGTACCCGACACATACGCAGAAGATAAGTAGCAGATATATTCACAATTTTTAATCTTATCATTTTGGGCAAAGAAGAAGGTCTAAGCTGGATATTAGGGAAAGCTATTTAACTATGGCTGCATCTACACTAGCAAGTTCTTTCGAAAGATCCCACGGAGCATCCACACACCAAACGTGTTCTTCTGAAAGTAAATCAAAAGAACATGGCCGTCCTTTTGAAAGCGCTCTTCCACTCCCATTTCAGAAAGAGCGCCTGCTTTCAAAAGCTTCTTCCGAAAGAAAACATGTAGATGCTCTGCAGAGTACTTCTTTAGAAAGAGCAGTTCTCATGGCACCTGATTTTTCAGTCTCTGGCCCGTTCTTTGGAAAGAGTGGAGGCTGTGTGGATGTTCTCTTTCGAAAGAGCAGATCGTTCTTTTGATCCGCTTTTTTTTGTGTGTGTGTGTGGATGCACTCTTTCAAAAGAGGTTCTTTTGTGAGAGACCTTCTGAAAGGGTTTCTTTTGAAAGATCTCTGTAATATAGATGTAGCCTAGGAGAGTGGTGAAGCTCTGGAAAGTGTTACCTAGGGATGTTGTAGAATTTCCTTCTTTAAGTCCCATCTTGACAAAGCCCTGGTTGGGATGTTTTAGTTGGGATAGATTCTGCTTTCAGCCGGGTGTTGGACTTGACCTCCTAAAGTGCCTACAAACCCCTATGATTCTATGAAAATGAGCCATTTGAAGCTATCTGATACCACTGTAAATTTAGACACTTTCCGGTCTGGAATTCTTGAAATGGCTCACATCGTTCCTTAATCTATTAACTAAAACACTAAAATCTATTAACTAAAACGTTCTTTTCTAAAGACTTCTGTTGGATGAAGGTCTGGATCTTAAGCAATTGTAAGATGGTGCTTACCAGCTCTTCAGTAGGACTGGTCAGCCATAGCTATGGAAATCTGCTCGTGCTGTACTTTGGTGAAACAAGCATTTGCACATAGTTCAATGACCACATAGGAACCAGATGGGAAAGAGGAAGCTACTGTAACCTTGGCATCCTGCAGAGAAATACTGTGGCGCAGAATTTCTGCTTCCTTACCAAATAGTGTAGCTATTTGGCTAAGGTCTGTTCACAGCCAGGAGAGAATTACGTGTATGTAATATGTAATCTTGTGTTCACCAGGAGAGCTCACTTGCCCTTACTTAGAAAGATTTTGCAAATAAATCTCTGACAGACTTCAGGGTATATCAAAAAGCCTGACTGACATTTTTTCCCCAAATTTAGTGCTTTTGAGTATGTACCTTCTGTATGTCTAGTCTTCACAATCTGGCACGTAGTGGGAAACATGCTCTATTTTCTTTAGAAAGAATTTTTTTTTTCAAATATTTGCTACGTTTGGGTTCAGGAATTTGGCCGGAAGAGCGGATTAGAGAGGGGAAGAGCTGAGAAGAGGGATACGATAGTGGACCGTCCCTGAGCAGAATGGGGGTGGTGCATGGCCAGGAGGGGGTAGATTATGGGCCAGACCACCGGCAGGGCATCTTCCCTCCTCAAGCAGCAGCTTCCCACCATCCATAAACATGTGATTAAGTGTTTGATAGACAGGGCTAAATCCACATACTCCACATACTTGCATACATACCTTTCAGGGCCCAGATCACATGACATCTGGAAGAGTGGTTTTGTGCATCCACGTTAATTTTAGATAAGGAAGGTGAGTGGGGGAGGGCTACTCATGCCTAAACAAATCTTGATAATGCTTCTGCACGTGGAGGCGCACTGTCCATCTAGGCTGACAAGGCAGAACAGAAAGTCATTGGGATAGGAGGAACAGGTTTCTCCTTAGGTAGCTTCAGTTAGTCTCCCATTCATGACTCAGACTATGTCTACATTATCGCACTCTTGGTATAATTTATGTCACTAAGGAATATGGAAAAAAACCTTCCCTGAGCATGATAAACTGCACTGACAGACATGCCAATGTGAACAGCACTGTGTCTCCCATCAACATTGCTATAAGTAGTTGTACGAGGCGGTTGAATTATGTCAACAGCAGAGCTCTCCCCTATTGTCATAGAGCAACTACAAAAGCACCCTTATAGCAGCAACGCTGCATCAGTACAGCAGTGCTGCTGAAAGCCAGCTTGTTTAGATGTGGCTTCAGTTACCTCCTTCCATTGGACCTGACCTTCTGTATGCTACAGCCCATAAAACATCCATACAGCAATTCCTAGAGGTATATTTTTTTAGAAAAACATGATTTTGATTTCAAAATTGTGACTGATGGAGAATCCACCATGAATTTGGTAAAATGTTCCAATGGTTAATTATTCTCACCATTAAAATGTGCATGTTATTTCTGGTTTGAATTTGTGTAGCTTCAGCTTCCAGCCGCAGGTTGTATTACACATTTCTCTGATAGGCTGAAAAGCTCGTTATTAAATATTTGTTTATCATGTAGGTACTTACAAGCAGTAATCAAATCCTCCCATGTTAAGCCAATGCCAAGCACTCTGAAAGGTATTTCACAAAATGTAACCCTCTGGTAAAGTATTTGATGTGTCTGCCTCTGGCAGTTGGTTCGCATAGATAACAGCCTGTTTCCTCCACCAGTTACTCCTATAGGAAAACAAAAAAACAGTCAAGTAGCGCTTTAAAGGCTAACAAAATAATTTATTAGGTGAGCTTTTGTGGGACAGACCCGCTTCTTTGGACCAAAGCCAGACCAGAACAGACTCAATATTTAAGGAACAGAGAACCAAAAACAGTAATCAAGTGAACAAATCAGAGAAAAAAATGATCAAGGTGAGCACATCAGAGAGTAGAGGCGCGGGGGGCGGGGAGTCAAGAATTAGATTAAGCCAAGTATGCAAATGAGCCCCTATAGTGACCCAGCAAATGCCAATCTTGGTTCAAACCATGTGTTAATGTGTCGAATTTGAATTTGAAAGAGAGTTCAGCAGCCTCTCTTTAAGTGAGATGTGATCTGTAGGTTGTGTTACTCAAAACTTGCTGATAACCCATACTGGGAAAATATACATCAATGTGAGGATGCCGAAATAATTTTGAATGGTAAAACATTTTATTTAAAAGTGAATATGAATTCTGTCTTATGTTTAGGGTTATGCTTAGTTTTTGGAGGCATCTTCCATGTTTGCTTTGGCTACTAAAGGTAGCTGTACCTGTTGAGACTAAGTTGGTTGTAGGCACTTAATTGTAGTGTGCACTCAGGGGATGATAGAGATGTAAGGGAGGTTTTGCCAGTGGCTGCAGAGTGGAAGATGCTATCTTGGGTAAGCTCTGAAAAAGTCAGAACTTGCTTTAACAATCAGTGTTGCCAATTTTTGTGATTTTTTTTCAAGTGAAAACTTCATAATATTTGGCCGTGCTTGAAAAGCCCCATTCCTGGAGATACATGATTATTAGTGAATCTCAGCTTTCTTTTTAACAGTAAGTTTCTAGCCTTCTTGATTGTTGAGCAAAGCATGAAAAATGAATGGAATGTGCTCCAAAGTCTCAAAAGCCAGAGGGAAAATATAAAAAAGCGTTCAAAAATTAGGTCATGTCTTGTGAGTTTTAAACCAATCTCATGAGTTTTGTGCTTGGGGGTGGTTATATTGCCTTTCCAGAAAGTAAGTCTTATTCTCAGAGGTGTGTAACACTACCCATGATTGGGGACTGGATGTGTCAGGTAAATGCTAATGAACTTCAGTGTAAACCCACTGTATTTTAAACAGCCAGTGCCTTTGAGACTGCCGAAAGAAGGGACATGAATTAAAACCGTGTAAATAACATCTGAGTTCTGTTAGAAACATGGTGGGTGAGGTAATATCTTTTGGCTTTCAAATATGTTCCTCTGCCTCTTCCACCAACAGATATTGGTCCAGTAAAGGTATTACCTCATCAACCTTGTCTCTGTTGTATACTGGGGCCAACATGTCTACAACAGCACTACGGACTTTGTTCTGTAGGAGACAGGCATGTTTAACACTTAATATTTCACATATATTGTGTTTGCTATATCGTCTGGGTGAATTGTTGCCTTCAGTTCTCCACCTTTCCATGGGTCTTCAAATGGAATTGCCGCAGCATGATGGAGAGAGGCTAGGGCAAACAGGATCTGATTCTGAATAGCCTATTTCTACCAGCAGAGAAACAGGCTGGTAGCATTCCCATTTTTCACCTTTCTTTAGTCTTCTTCATTCTAGTTCCACAGCCTGTCTTGAGGTGAGGAGGCCTGGGGCATGGCTACCAAGCTGCTCTGCCCTCCTTCTGCCTCCACTAATACAACATTCTGAAGACAGAGACTGTTTTATGGTGGGCTCAGGTAGTTGCTCCCTATTCCACAATAGCTGTTCCTGGCAAATGCTACCTCCCGTAGAAGCTCTGCCACTTACTATGATGTAGAAAAGGGGATCACCTGAGGATCCTTCAGAGAGGTGACAGGGCTCCTGGAAGCCTCTGAAGGGAGGCCTGTTCCTTGCTAAGTTATAACACTGCTGTTCCCAAACCTGAGAGTCAAGACCCAAAGTGGGTTGCAACCCCATTTTAACAGGGTTGCCAAGGCTAAAGCCTAAGTCCCAATCAGGGCTACAACTGAAGCTGAAGGGCTTCCATCCTGGGTGGCTAGGCTCACATTACAGGGTCTCAGTCTGTGATTGAAGACCTTGGGCTTTGACTTTGGGCCTCAAGGCAGTGGAGCTTGGACAGGTTTTGGTCCCCTCACCGCTTGGGGATTGTTTAACAGTTTTTTGTTGTCAAAAGGGGGTTGAAGTGCAATCAGGTTTGAGTGTTCCTGCCAGAGTATGTAAAGTTGGGAAGTGGCCATCAGGGCAGCAACAGCCCTTTCAGGAAGCCCATCAGGCCTTTCAGATTGGATTAATTTTTTTTTTTTCTGTTCAGAAGGCCAATTTGGGGCTATAACTGACCCTGGCCCAGCTGTGTTTTTTTTTTTTTAACCTTGTCAGCCAACTGCAAGCTTTAAAAAATCACGATTCTGGCCCAGAAATGAGAAAGAAATGGTCTTTTGAAATCATGAGAAGTGTTTTTTTTAAATAATATATTGGGGATAAGTCCTCCCTCCTTCTGTGTTTTGAACCTGTATGGTGCCCTGGGGTCATGTTTGTGAGCTTTTCTCTGCAACCAGAAGGGCAAAGCTCTGAAGAATAATTTCAGTGAAATATTTTCATGTTGGAAAATGATGCTTTGTCCAAAGACATTTTGCATGAGAAAAAGCCTGGGTTTCATTGGAATTTTGAATTTGGGAAAGTTGAAACAAAAGGTTTTGACCAAAAAATTTAAACCTTTTTGACCATTGTAAACTGCTTTTTTTTTTCCTGACCTTTTTCATTCTTTACACACACAATTTTGATTTTTCCCATTAGGAATCAAAGTAAATGCTAAATTACTACAATTTTCCACAGGCCAAATTTTTTTTTCCAGTCCGAACTGCTAAAAATACATTTGTTTTTAAAAGATGGCTGAGATTCTTCTGTGATCACATCACTCTAGGAGGTGGGGTATTCAGAAATTACTTTTTTGCCAATCGGCCTCAAAGATTTTGTTTCCGAAGAAATTATCATATCCTTTTTAAAGCTACAACATTCATCCCCAAATGACTCTCAAACTGGATCTTAGCTTCAAATCCCAGAGCGCCATCTCTTGCAATAGTTGGTGTTCTGAATACCCTGTCTTCATGGGTGATGTGATTATGGAAGAATCTCTGCTCTCTTTAAAAAAAGTTGGGTGTAGTACATCAGATCAAACAAATGGAATTTTTTGGTCTGTGAAAAATTCCAGTAGTTTAGCATTCATTTTCATTCCAGATGGGAAGCGTCAACACTTTTTGTGGGATGAATAAAAAAAGTACAGGGGAAAAATTAGTTGAGAAGAAGCCAAAACAATTTAAAATTGTTGTGCCTTTTTCCCTTCAAGGACCAACACATAAAGACTGAATCTGAGACGTGTTTTGGCTTCCTATTTGCAACTGAAGTTTCCAGGTGGATTCTACCTAAGTGTATATGATGATAAAGTCACTGCTCAATTTGTATGTAGGGTAGAGCAGTGCTACGCTAATGACCACTTGTGCTGCAGCAATATGTATCTCTCATCACGCTCAGGGCAACATCAGGCCCAAACTTAGTTGACAAAATTACTCAGGGCTCTTGTTCTCCACCACATATTTATATGTTTTCTGGGGATTAGGAGGAAACTTAGTGTTGCCAACTCTTGCAATTTTATTGCAAGTCCAGTAGTATCTCTGGTGTTTTTTTGAAACTGCAGCTGCTGGAATAGGATTATTATTATGGAGTCCTGGCTTTCATTTTCTACATTAAAATGTACATTTCTAGCACTTACAGCTGTGGAGAAAAGTTTAAAGAGATGAACCCTATATTTTTCAACATCAGAAATGGAGTAGATGGAACCCCAAATTTATTATGTTTGAAATCTCATTTTAAGCCCATTTCATGATTTTTGAACGTCTGGGGTTGCAATATTGATTTTTTTTTTCTGGGTGGAGGTATCCTATAGCTGCGTTAGAACTCGCACAAGCTTATGCAATAATACAATTGTTAGTCTTTAACATCTCACTGAACTCCTTGCTGTTTTTGCTGAAACAGACTAACATGGCTACCTCTGATGCTTCTGTAGGATTTCTTGCATATTGCTCTAAAGCACTTGTTCTTGGCTACTGTCTGTGGTAGAATGCTGGACTAGATGGAGGATACTGGTCTGAGTCAGTATGGCAAGTCCCCTGTTCCCAGGTTTACAATAGTTCTTTCTGGTGTAACTGACAAATGTAGTTTTCCCACTTTGCTCTTACTGCAGAAGTCATTTAAACTGTTACATTTGGAAAACAAATGTAAATCATGTTTCGATTTGCTTATATTGTCACTGCTCGGTAAGATGGAATCATCAGTATTTCTAGAAACACTTGCGAGATCAGTTTTTACATGATCCCTTGTTTTTGTTCATTTGTTTGTTTTTTCTAATTCGCTGAAACGCATCTTCTCCTGTAACGTTTTGGTCAATGCTGGTCTAAAGGTCAGACCCTGGTATGTTGGGATGCTCAAGAGTGCATGTTAGTGATACAGTCTGCCCTACTTATACTGGAATGAGACAAGGGTTGTTTCTACAGACTGGAAGATATGTGACTGATTCACTAATGCTCTGTGACCTACTATACAGTTGGAAACTCTCCCATCCTCCACCTCAGTGCGGTTCCTAAGAAGCAATGCCAGTGATGCAGACCTTCCTCAGCTATCTCGTTGTCTGGCAGGATCTCCTCAACTGAGGAGATACAGTAAACCCCTGAGTCACTGGACCTCAGTTTTGCAGACCTCAGAAATAACAGACACTCTGCCAGCCCCCACTCACCCCACCCCCCAAAGACAGTAAATGCCAGTGACTCACCAGAGCCGCTGCAGCCACCTCTGCCACAGCTGGAGCATTTGCCAGAGTGGCTGGGGGAGCCACCAGGGCTGGGGCCACTGCCCCCACAGCTGGAGTGGCTGGAGGAGCTGCCACCACTGGAGCTGCTGTGCGCTCCTTCCACCAGGGGTGGAGTGTGTATGCGAGTGCCACCTTCCCTCCTACACACCCCGTCCCTGGTAGGAGGAGCACGTGGCAGCTTCGGTGGCTTCTTCAGCCACTCTGGAGGCTCCAGCTCCAGTGGTGGCAGCTCTGGTGAGCTGCCGACATTTACTGGGGAGGAGGGGCTGAGGGAGCCTGGAGAGAGAGTAAACCCTTTGGATTTAATAGACTTTCAGCATTAATGGACACCCCTCCCCCACATTAGTCCATTAAATCAAGGGTTTGCTGTACTTAGGGCTCCTTGTAGTCCCAGCCCGAAGGGCTGCTGTCTGAAATGCAGCTGCTGCTGAATGTCCTCGTCCTAAGGAATAGGATGTGGAAGTCAGGGAAGCAAAACACAGCAAACATCACACACAAAAGCATCAGTTCAGGGTTGGGGTCTGATAGGGAGCACCCAATCTAAGAGCCCCTGTGTTTTCCCTCTCTGTTTCCTGCTATTGATTCCATAAGATTATTTCTACAAGCTTACAGAAGCCTCTAGGCTCTCTGTGCAGGGATGGCCCAAGGGACAGTGGTGAGGACAGAGAGTAGCTTGTTTTCATGAAATCCACCTATTTCGCTTTGAACCACATCAAATCCCTGCCACAAAACAGCTGCTGAGTGCGACCTAGCACCCAAGTCTGAAAACCAGGCTATTGTGATCCTGGAGCTCCCTGGAGCAGGAGACAGGGATCATTTTCACCACAGGATCAGACCATTGTCTGTTTCTCAGTTGTAGCTGTGTCCCAGTTATTGCCATAAAAACCAAGAACTAATCATCTTGTGGTCCAATACAGTCAGTTAATGTGCCTTTCCAAAGGGATTAGCTCCATTGCATCCTCAGATTTCTCTGAATAGTACAATCAGTGCAGGGAAGTGAGTGGTGGCCATGTTTGCTCTCAGAAATACCCTGAGTTTATTCAACTGTCAGCAGTCTGGCATTGTATTACATCATCAAGGCAGACTACAGCTGGGGAAGCCATAAGAGATTTAGAGAACTTGTCCCTAAAAGCTGTACAGCATGGTCAATATCTATGATAATTGACTGTTAAATCTCAGCATTAACGTGAATAATACAAGAGTCTGGAATAAAGTTAAATTCACGTTTAATCCCACAAAATCCAACAAATTGAGACAGATCTGTTATGGCATCCTGAGGCAAATCTTTCAAGCTTAGTCTATGCAGTGGAATGGAAGATCCTGTCATTGAGTCTATGGCACTGGGAAATATGACGTATCTTTCGGAAAATATTGATTTCATTCACATGCGTGCTCACCCACACGTACCAGCTAACAGTGCACCGTGATATACGTTCTCGGTAAAAACTGCAGCTGGTGTAAATAGACATCTCTCAGCTGGTTTAGGAGGGCTGAGGCTAATTTACGTCAGCTGAGGATCTGACCCCATCAGTATGTTTCTATCTTGTACATCTAGTTCAGCCCCATGAAAATGAAAGCCTTATAATGACTTCAAATATCATGTTTACATTGGAAACGCTTGACAGACTCTTAAATAAGCAGTGCTACCGGGTGGGCTTGTAAGAAAGAGGGTATTTATAAGGAAAAGGTAGTGGCCATATCTTATTACTTCATGCATTTGAGTTTATGCATATAATTTATTAAATAAAAAGCCACTTAACAGATGCAATAAAAAAAGTATAAATTTGAATGTCTTTGTGCTAACACAATTTTATCCATGAAATTATTTTCTAGGTATTGATGACATTCTCTGTTTTGATTGCTTGGAACATGTTAAGAGGGCAGGGTCAGAAGACAAACCATATACTTTGAAATAAATATGCTTTATGTATATTTATTCTATTATCCAGCATATTTGAATATCTGTAGTTTCCCAATCCTATCTTCTAGTCAGGGGCCCTGCTGAAATCAGATGAAGCTTTGGGTGCACAGGATCACGCACTGGGTTGCACAATGAATACAGCATATTAAAACTCAGAAATGTTTATTTTCCACTAATTGTTCTAGAAGTTTCCCGTGTTTCAGTTTGGAAAGGGAGGCTGACTGCAGTTTCATTTTTAGTTATTCCTGAAATCATTAACTCAATCCCACTCTACTGTGCCTTCTTCACCCTTGTGTGGATTCTTGCATTGAACCAAGACCCCTAGCTCTTAAAAACTTGATTCTCTAATGCTTTAGCTAAAAGAGGTGATTCTGCTAGCTCAAAGTTAGTGTTCATAGAAACTCTGAGCTAGCCATGATAGGCTGACTGAGTGTCACACTTTATAGGTGTGGTTTATACCCCTACAGTCTTGATTCTGCTATTGTACCTGTTTTTGCTGTGTCTACACTTGCTTTCCTCTTTTGAAAGAGGAATGCAAATGAGGAAAGTCGGAAATGCAAATGAGGCACTGATTTACATATCTTACGTGTCATTTGCATAATCTATTTTTGGAAGAGATTCTTTCGAAAGAAAGCAAGCACTGTAGATGGGGCTCTTTCGAAAATAAACCCCATGTTCAAAAGAGCCCTGCCTCCTATTTTTGTTTGGATTCACAGCACTGCAGTGAAGTTTACAGTGTGTGTGTGTGTGTGTGTGTGTGTGTGTGTGTGTGTGTATATATATATATATATATATATATATATATTTTAAAAGATTTCATTGTTTTAAAATTTAGTAGTAACGTGCGCTCTACGCAGGTGTGTTTCTAACGTGAATTTGGGAACTGAACTAAGCTGTCAGTTTTCTTTAGCAGGAGTCTGCGTAAAGCTGCGGTGTGCACTGATAATGTAAGATTTTAAAAAGAAACATAAATATGAAGCCCTATAATAATAAATGAGAGAGCTGAAAACATGCACAGACAGTGTTAAAAATGAAGGCGTTTAGGACTGACACTGCAAAATACATCATATCCCTAGTCTTTTCCCTTTTAAGAAATATAGGAGTAGTAGCAACTAGACTTTCAAAACTCAGGCAGAGATAGTATGTTGTTGATGCACAGATCAAGGCCTGGCCCAGGTGAGCAGGATTTGCTCTCGCGGGTAGTCCCATTGACTTCAGTCATTCATTCAGTGGGATTATTTGCGTAAGCAGTAATTATTTCTATGAGCATGAGCTTGCATGAGTAGGGGCCATAGAAATGTTAGTTGATAACCTCTTCTGTAACCCTGTAGCATGCTGTTTTTTCTTGTCAGAGTACTGGATTGTACAGTAAACTCTTTCATATCCAGCAGCCCTTGGACCGGGAGGTTGCTGGATATTCAAATATTCTGGATAATAGAAAGGTATATCTAGCCATGCATAACACTAAGGAAAAACAAGATTCAGTATTAAGAAACAAACAAAAATGTATGCAGAGTATTTTATTTACCAACAACAGTAGCATTGCACACTGTAAACTTATACTATATGTGCTGTATTTAGTTGTATTTAATTTCACTGTACTGTACTTACGGAAAATATAATTAAAATATACTTATGGCTAAAAGGCTGGTTATTTGAGAGTTCCAGGTGATAGAATGCCAGATATGAAAGCACTTACTGTAATATTGTAATATTCCACTGCCAGACAACTGGAAAAGAGTATTTAAGATAAGCTGAATATTTCCCAAAAATATTTTGTTTAATTAATGAGATCTCACAAGTTGAATCCTACATTTTGTACAATGACAGCACTGCAAAACAAAATTCCAGGCTGCCCTTGACTTTTTCTCTTGACCAGCATGGTAATGTGAAGCATCCATTAAAATTTAATAACCAGTAGTATTGAAATTATCTTTTTCATAAGACACTGTCTTTGGAAAGATGAATTTCTCCCAAACTGTCTGTAAATTAACATATTAACTGTTGTCTTTTTCCTCCTCCTTTTCAGGAACAAATTGGTCAGTCTCTGCTGATTTAATGCCTACATCATCCTGGAACATCTCAAGTGAACTAGACAAAGGTAAATGGAGAAAGAAATCAGAAAGATGCAAAACAAGGCTTTAAGCCTCACGTATTCTTTTTGACTTTCTTATTCAAATCAACAAGTAAACGGGGGAAAGGCGGGGTGTGGAAATAAGAAAAAACTTGTTTGCTTCGTGATCATTTGACATATAATTACATACAATTCTGTGATTTTTGAAGAATGTTGGGTTGATGGGCTCTCCCCCACCCCAATAAAATGTTCCATATGGTAAAAATATTTCAAGATGTGAATTAAAGACGTTTATGACCTGCCTGACATTTCACCTGGTGGAGCTAAGGCTCTGGACTCAAAATTAATAAGCAGTGGCAAAGATCAGTTTACCTGTATATGTTTAGTATGAAGTTTCAAGACATTAGACTAGTAGAAGGGAAAAATTATTTTGAATGTTTGTAAAAGTAATTTTGTGAAAGTTTGGACACATTGAATGCCAGGCATAAATTATGAGCAAAGAAAGAAATATATTTCTCATTCCCTTTCATTTCATGAGTTATGCAGCATGAATGATTCAAGCTGGATTGTTCAGCCTCTTTTAGATGTATTGGAATCCTGTGACCTGCATCTTTACAGACCAGTCTGGCAGTGGTGGAACACTTTTAGTTGGGTTTGCCTAACGCTTTCCTTTAAAAGACCCCATTTTTAATTGTGGGGTAATGTTGTCAGACTTTAATAATGTGGCATGAACTATCCCATGGCAGACGCCTGCCATTTCAGAGAACAAGATTTGGGAGAAATATGCCATTTTGGCAATTCTAAAAAATATTGCACATCTGTTTAATCTCTTTGTTATAGATGTACTTGTTGCCATCCCTGTGACCTTCTTTCAAAATATGGCTGTATTAGAAACCTCTGGAAGATCACAGTTCACATATTCCCAGTAGAGTCTTGTTAGAGTCAGGCTGCTAAATCCTTCAGAGGTCCCATTTCCCTCTGCACTGAGCATGCTCCAGCCTTTTATTACTGCTTTGTTCTGGCCAGGCTACCAGGGCTGTGGTGAGACTTGCAGGGCCCCTGGGTAGGGTGGGAGGGGGCCTGGCTCCATGTCCCCAGAAGGAGCAGGGCCTTGGGTGGAAGAGGTAGAGCTGGAGATGGCCTCCCCCAGCCAGGCCTTTAGAGGCTCCCGAAGCGTGCTGCATAGGGCTCCAGCAGAAATTTAAAGTCTCAGGGCCCCAGATCTTTGCTGCCACTAACAAATTACCAGTCCCTGGGGCCGCCTCTCCCTGCCCCAGTGGCCTCCCCCGTAACCCCCCCCACCCCCGGGCCAGTGGCCACTGGCTCCCTAGATAGCTTCAAGGAGCAGTGGGCGCTGTCTGAGGCTGACTACACATGCCTCTCCCACAGAGCAAATGCATGTGCTGCATTGCTGTGCTGCAAGGGCTCAGCAAGGTTTTCCCTGGAAATTGCAGCTGATAGAGAGGAGTGCCAAGCAGCTGAACTGGGAGCAGGAAGATGTCTCTTACATCCACTCAGTGCCCCCCCCACTGGCCCCAGAGCAGCATGGAGGAGAAAGGCGTAGCCTGAGGAGTAGCCTAGTGGGAGGGACTACTAGTCCCAGGGATCGACTGATTCTGTGGAACAGTGAAGAAAAAAACAGGGCCAGGGGTGCAGGCATGGGTTCAAAATGAGGGAACCAGATGGGGCCACTGATCAGAGAATCTCAGACAGCGCCCGCTGCTCCTTGAAGCTATCTAGGGAGCCAGTGGAAATCCTGCTTGGACATGTTAGATGAGGAAGGAGTGGAAATAGGTCCCCAGTTGCAGAGTAGCCCCTCATCCAGTATCCTCCTCCTAGTATCATGGGTGGCAACCTTAGCCATGGTGAGGAAGAGGGCAAGAGCTCAAGAAGAGGGAAGGTGTAGACTGGAACAGGAACAAGTGTAATGGGAGGAAGACCTGAGGTTGGGGCAGTCTGTAGAAGACATGATTAAAAGAGACCAGCTTGTTGGTGGAGCAGGGCTGAAGGGTTTTGTAAGCACTAAATCACAGGCATCCTGAGTCTCCCATTTTCCTCAGCTGTGAGCAAATACCTGTGAAATCCACCAGAAAACTGTCTTCTCTCCCTCCCAGTTGTTGGTTCACAGAGGATGACAATCTTTTGCTTCAGCAAGTGACGGAAGGCTATGCTATAGATCTAAAATGGTCCAGTACTGCTGCTAGCCATGTGAATATCAGTCTGGTTCCTCATGAAGCAGTTTCTGGGTGGGTGGGATGGTTGGTTGGTCGGTTGATTTTTTTTTTTTTTTTTCTTTTTTAAGAACATAGGAAATGACATAGAAAAGGGGCATTAAAATGTAAAGGTCACAGAGTCAAGAAGTCAAAAGTTAGGAACTTCCAGACTTATGGTAGCGTATGCAACCTTAATGTGGCCCCTTTGTGTGTATGCATTATGGTATTGCCTTTATTAGGTCATCCCATGCTGTCTTGTTCCTTAGCAGCCTTTCAGCTGGGGATGAGTCAGGGTTGTGTAGTGAAGGAGACGGTTGTCCATAGCAGTGCTGTCCCTAGGAAGGTGTGGGGCCTAGGACAAAGCCGCTGCTCCACCCAAGGCCCTGCCCCTGTCCCCATCAACTCATCCTGTCTGCCCTTTCTGCACTCTCTCCCCTCTCCCACCTCTTTCTGCCCCTGCTATACCGCATTTGCCCCTTCTCCAAAGTCTCCTCTCCCAAGTGAAACAAGGCAGAGCGGAGCAGGGCCAGTGGTACTGCTGCCAGCCCCTGCACCACCCTGTTCACACGCTCCCCGGAAGCACAAAGCCCCCCAGCTCCCCCGAAAGCATGGAGCCCAGGATGAATGCCCTGAAACATCCAATAGATGGGACAGTGCTGGTCTGTAGGATCCCAGCTTTGTTGCAGAAATTGGACGGTGTGTAGCAAATGAAGCTCAGGGCCGCAAGAAGAGTAATGAGGGCCTTGTGGTGAGGGAGGTTGACTGCTGCCCGGAGGAATTGGATTGGATTGGATTCTGTCTTGGTATGTGCAGCAAAGCTCTCTCATTCTAAGTGAGTCTCTCATGCCAAACCTTTCAGAGGTTGCCGTCTCATTTTCTGTGTGCCCAGCTCGAACACTTGCACTGAACTGAAGTCAGTGGGTGGTGTGCTTGGCCTATGACTCTCCTAGACAATTTTCAAAAGTTGTACTGAGTTTCAAGGCTATCTAAGCTGATAACCAGAAGAAACTATATGGTGAAGTTCTACTTCACTGTACATCTTCTGCCAGGTCCTCAGCATGCAAATTAAGCCAGCTAGGGTCAATGTTTCCCTCTGTGGCTGTGAACATTTCAGTTCCAACACAAAGTGGTGGTGGGAAGGTTAATGTAGACCAGGCTCTGGCTGTTGCTGCCATTTTGAGCATTGTGTCTTTTTAGTGCTCAGAGTAAAATTCTTTGACGGTGCTGAATGTGACTGGGTCCTGTCTACACTTGCATGTAAGCAGTTTTCAGCATTGTTTCGGAGGCACCTGTTAATAAAACCCATGGCTGACTATGGGTAAAAAGCTCACTGAGCTAATCCACTTGGAATGCAACAATTATCACCTGCTTGAGGTAAATTCTGCATTCCAAGGGGATTACAGCTTCTTCATTATCCTCAGCTCTTACTATCCTTTCTACAGAACTATACATTTACACAGCTGAAACATGGATTTCCATTAAACATGGATCAAAACTCATTGCTTCCCAAAAACACGTCTCAAGGCCTGATTTTGTAAATGTGCATGAGAACAAAATGGCACGTTTTGTCTTGTGTAGCATTAAAAAGCTGTTTTTTAAAAACATGTTGACAACTGGGCCCTAACTAATATGCTCCAAAACTCTAGCTTAGGTAAGGCAAACTGTAATACATGCTTTTCAGCTGAGTTGAAGCCTACGAGGAGGAAATTACATTTGCACTTCAATTTCCACCTCACCTGCACCTAGGATTTCAAGAAGTCAGCTTCCACCTGTCTTTCCTATGGTCTGGCAGGGGACCTCAGAAGTCCCAGTAAAACAGATTTTAAAGGCTATGGTTCACAGCCAACTTTCCCAACTAAGCAACTGTTCCTGTTAAGTGATTCTTACTATACCTATAGCTGCTTGGCAATTAACCTCTCTTGCTTGAATAATTCTCTGTTTTTAATGCAGTGTTATTAAACAATATAACAAAACTCATTGAAGAATCATTTTAAAGTTTTCTCCTGGCTTGCCAGTTTCTTCAGTAATTGACTCACAACTGAACCCCCTTTAAGTTTCAATTTCTGTTAAATAAGCCACATCGACAGCATTAAACTGTTGCTGTTTATTCTTTCTTAGCAGGAAATGAAATTTAAAAGAGATGCAGTCACCCGTGAAGAGCCGTTGAAAGCAGCGATTGATGGGAGGGAGAAGGTGGTTTCTCACCAAAACCTTAAAACAAACAAACTACACATCAAAATAAAAATAATCAATTTTAAAAATAGCAGAATCTCAGCCAATATCATTTTTCCTCTTTTCTTCTACCCTTCAATTATGGTGTGTTTCCTACTGCTAAAGAATGTTATGAATGAAACTGAAAAACTAAAATGTGATCAAAAAGATATTTTATTTAAAATGAAAACTACTCCCGTGCATACTTCAGAAAAAAGGACTGTGGTTAGGAGACAGCCTGGCTCAAGGGATCAGTAACAGGATACAAAGCCTTTCACTCCTTGGTTACCAGTTCAAATATACTTTACATGAGGAATAGCTGCAAGCTATCACTGTTACAAGAGATGTCCGCATATCTTTAAATAGTGAAGGTGTCCAGAGTGGGTACTCAAGAACGTGTTGCATAGTTGCTGGAGTTTGTATGTAAAACTGCTTTTTATTGTGCAATGCAAATGCCTTTTTTTTTTTCTGCTTTTTTCATCTGTTCATAATGACTACAATGTGATGGCAGTTCAGTGTCTTGGGTAAAATAAATTGGTGGTCTAAGTCTACCTCCTGACCATCAAGTTTGGCACCTCACCGAGTCAGGATGGTTGAGACATAATATACCTAGGGATAACTAGGAAGGCCATACAAATCTCCAGCTTTTAAAATGTTAGTACCTTGGTTGAGAGGCAGGGCAGGCTAGTGAGCATGCTTTACACACGTTCCATGCTTAGCTGCCAGAGTGTCTGGGCTTCTTACCAGGGTTTGATTGTCACCCTGCTTGGTATAACAGACAGAAGGTACTCCCCAGTTGCAAAGGTGGAGACTTGCAAAGGAAAGAGATTTTACATCGCACAGGATAAGGCAAAGTGTGTGTGTGTGTATGTGTATGTGTGTGTGTGTGTGTGTGTGTGTGTGTGTGTGTGTATATATATATATATATATATATATATATATATATATATATATATATATATATGTTGGGGAGAGGAAAGAGAGAGCGAGAAAATCAGACTTAGGCCAATTCCAGGTGCTTTTGCAAATCCTCATCATAGTGCATTTGTCACAATCACGCTCTCCGCTGCTTTGTAGAATGGGAAGTAGCTAAATACTGTGGGATCTTCACACCTAAAGTCTAATTTTCTAGTGGTGTTGTGCTTTCCCAACAGACACATTCTAGCCTGTCTTCTGTATAGTCATAACAGTGCTGCAGCTTTAGGAAATAGAAAAGAGAATGACTCTCACCTTTCTGTGCTATAGCAAGGTTTTGTTGTTCAGTTCAGGGAACTGTGAGTCAGTGATTCTGTGTAAGATACTTAATCTTTCTGTGCCTCAGTTTGTCCTTCTGTAAGACAGGAAGTAGTGTGGTCAAGTTAGAATGTGCTAGAACACTGTTTTGATACTATTGGTTACCAGAGTAGCGGCCCATGGATTTTTCTGCTTGGTGGTGGTGGTGGTGGTAGTTGTTGGGTTTTTTTGTCTGTGTGTTTTGTTTCGTTCTGCAGATTACAGCCTAGGTCATCTCACAATGTTATAGAAAGTTGTCTGAGGCAAACCAGTCTGCAAAGGAAAGATCCTCAGAATGGAAAATATTTCACCCATTCTGAGGAAGGAATTCAAGAACCTGGAGAAGTGTTTTGATGGATGTGCGCTTCACTTTTCACATAGAAAATGAGTGTGTATCCACACAGGGAACATACTTTTTAAGACTTTTTTGGGAATTCTTCATTCCTGTGCCAGCAAGAATTCCTTCATAATTCCTAAGAAGCTTGTTAATTACTGCATATCATTAGAGCAAAATTATATTACTTCAGGGCAGTTCTTGTCACAATTCAAGTTTAAATATCATCCCCTTTCGATTTGTTCTAGCTTTTTAGTATTGTGTTGCAAGTTATCCCTTGCTGTCAAGGCACTAACTCATGCAGAAATGACAGGTTTTTATGTAACATTTTTTTAGACCACTATGATGCATACGTTATTTTCTCACATGCATCTAGCTTTAGGGTTACTGATGCTTTATGTCAGTACTTCCCATCTCTTCAGCAGGAGCCCCCTGTTTGATGTATCCAGTTCTGCTCTCCAGAACATACCTTCATACCTCTTCCTGGCAGAGTCTCACTTCCTTTTTGTCTCCTCTCCTGCTCCCTGTCTCTTTTTTCTTATCTTTTTCTTTCCTGTGTATTGTCCAGTTTTCATTCTTTTCTTTCCCTCCCTCTACCTTCATTCCTTCCTTCCCTTTCCTCCATTTCTCACCTCACTTCTCCCAGCCACCCTCAAGCCCTTTTTCTCTTTCCATCTCATCTTTTGATGGCTCTCCTCTTTTCAGCCCTATCACCTGCACCCCGTCCCCCCTGCCAAAACTTAAACGCACTGGTCAGAGGGAGCTTCCGCTCTCTGTACTGGAAAATATGGTAGTTGTATGATGGATATTTCTTTTCTGACCCACATTAAAGGATGCAACTGATGTTAGTGATCTTCATTCAGCTGCTTCTCCTGCAAAATGCTGTGTAGTGAAAAGGAAGCACTCGCTTTTCCTTTCATTGGATGCTTGTTTATTTAAAAGAAAAAAGAGACGCCGGAAAATGAAGAGGAGTCTGTCTGTCTGGCTAATACAGTAGAGAGATTGTTCAGGAGCAATTCATTCTTAGGTAAAGATAACATCAGTAATATTGCCAAAGAAGAGTCATCTCTGAAATATCTCTCTTCCCCTCTTTGTAGATATCATTTAGGTTTTGCAGACATTAACTGGAAAATTTGGCACTTCTGAGCCAATCACACCCACTCTGTAATGGACCAGTGGGGTCACTGCTGCAGAGAAGAGCCCAGCACCCCATCCCACCATCCCAAGAACCCCGCAGTCTGTCTCTGCAGCTCTCCTTTGCTAGTTTGAAGACTGGGAATGGCTGTCCTATATTTTTATTTGTCTCCAGCCTCTCTGAGCTGTGCATTCCTCTCCACGTGGCAGCCGACGAGTATCCATCCCATTGTGCAGCAGGCAGCTGGAGCAGCTGCCATTTTCCGACACAGTGGAAAAAGAAACCATGGTGCTTGGTCACTTTTCTGTTTTTAAAATGACACGAGGCCCAATCAGTACCATTACTGGTTGCTGCCCACAAAAGTGAAAGATCCCCAGGGACAGCATTTACTCAGGTAGCCACTAAAACATTTGCATTTACAAATCATCTATGTAATTGGTCCATTCAGGCCAGATACACCTCTTTATCTCCATACTTTTTTTTTTTCTGCAGAGGAAGCTAATTTAGGATGATCCAACTGGCAGGCTCATTCTGCTACTCTTTCACTAAACGTGAACTCCATTTCTGCAGAGAACGTGTCCAGCTCTGGCAGGGCTTGTGGGCCAAATTCTGCTGAGTCTTTATCTTCAAGGGAGAATGTCTGTGGGGCTGGTGGTAGTGTCCTCCTCTTCCACCCCTCAGCCCATCTGTTGCTTCTCTACTTCCCCCACACAGATCCCTGAGTCCTTGAAGAGTCTTCTTGCGCACTCTGCTATCGAATCATGGAATCCCGTCTCACTGTGTCTGGAAAAGGGAGCTGCTTGAATAGAGTTCTCTTGCCTCCGAGGCCTTGGAGGCACGATGGGGCCCAAAGTTAGAGATCAGTGTTGCAATAATACAGGGAATCTTTTCAGATCGGTGACTCCTTGCATTCCCAGCAGCTTTTTGGTTGTGGTTCCAGTTTCCACAACAAAGCAGCAGCCTGTGAATTTTGCAGCTGTTGTTCATCTACTTTTTGTATTTCATTGCTCATCTGTTTTGGCAAAGAGGTGTGAAATTGGGCCATCTTGTCTGGCTTTAGGAACCAGTTTTATTTGCTGACTAACAATGGGCCCAAGCCACAGAACTCAAACTCCCCAGAGTCCAGAACTTTCCAGAGCTAGGGTCTTGTTTTCAGCCCATTTCTATCTGACTGGCCTCATTATTATTACTACATTTGTATACTGTGGCATATAGAGGTTAACCAGATCAGGGACTCGTGCTAGGTGCTGATGGGCATATAATTGAGGATAGAGCTACACAACATAGTTATTTCAAAATAACAGCTGTTATTTTGAAATAACTATCCTTGCATCTACCTGACACTGCCACCATCTCAAAACAGAGGTTGACTTGTTTCAAAACTGATAGCCCTCATATTATGAGGAAGCACTTATTTTGAAATAGCTCTTTCAAAATAGAGCTATTCAAAATAGGAGTTATTCCCTGTCTTAACAGTGCCTGTTTCAATATGTGAGCAGACAGTCTGTGGCCACACTAGCCCCTCATTTCGAAGGGTGTATGATAATGAGGCACTTTGGCAGACGCTAATGAGGCGTTGCCATGAATATGCAGTGCTTCATTTGCATAATGGCAGCTGCACACGTTTCGAAAGTGCCTCTTTCAGAACGCCACCACACATGTAGCTGGGGGGGGGGGCTTTTGAAATGACCCCCTGATTTTGAAGCCCCTTCCCATTTCAGGGGGCTTTAGAAATGCCCCTGGCTACATGGGTGGCGTGCGTTTCAAAAGCAGCACTTTCGAAGTGCGCATGCTGCCATTATGCTAATGAGGTGCAGCATATTCATGGCAGCGCCTCATTAGCATCTGCTGAAGTGCCTTATTATCATACCCCCTCTGAAAGAAGGGGCTAGTGTGGCCAGAGCCACTGTGTATTTCGAAATAGCACTTTGCTTTTTCAAAATGCATTTTGTGTGTAACAGCATTATTTCAAAATAGCTATTCCTGAATAGCTTATTTTGGAATAAGGCTGCTGTGTAGACATACCCTGACTGTCCTTGACCTAGACAAATAATTACCTGATAACAGGAGGCAAGATTTTCCATTGTGGGCAAAGGAAATACCATAATCAATCAGCAGTTGATTAATGTAGTGCAGTCAAATCTTTGGGTTCTGAGGGTATGTGTATTCCAGTGCATTGATCATACTCTCCCCTATGAGAAATGGAGATTTCCTCATCTCTCTAGCAGTCATCTCAAACTTAATCAAATGTCATGAGTGGGAGGAGTTACCAGAAAGTGGGAGGGAAAAGAGGAGGTGGGCTGGAGAGACATATGTTCACTCCTGTTCCTAATGTCCATATGCAAGGAAAGTCCACACAACCTGATGCTCCATTAATTTTTCTGCAGAGCTCTTTCCATGCTGAGAATGCCTCTAAAAGGGGAGCCCCAGAGCTAGTCACCAGTTGGAAGCTTGCTGGCATTGTGGTTTCAGAATTATGGTGGCCCAGAGGCCAGGCTGATGTGCAGGGCCCTGTGTGTGACTGTTCTGTACTGGTTGATGTGCACTTAGTTTGGGAGCTGGACCCCTTGTTTTTTCCCATGGTGAGAGGCAAATCCTGCCCACCCTACTGAAGAATGCAGAAGCAACTGCACTCATGGCAAGAGTGTCCAAGGAGCTGTCACTATGCAGCCATCATTTTTTTCTCCATTTGATCTCAAAAAGAATTAGGCCTGAATGAGAAATATATTACAAGAAAACTTGAGGATTTGGCTCCATATCCATTGGAGACATCTAGATTTTCTTCCTGAAATCTCTGGATATGAATTTGATTCATATTACAAAAGGGAAAGAATTACAGCTTTCACATTCATGCACAATTTACTTTTTATTTTCTTTTATTATCTGGGGATACTCAGTAAATCAAGTTCTCCCAATGGGTCTGAGGATTCTGATTCTATTTGTGGGGTCCCATTAGTAGCCAAAGCAGGAAATTACTGCTACTATGTTTGAAAATTTTTTTAGCTATAGTACATTAGGCCCCTTTTGTTTGTTTTTCCACTGATGGAGAATATATTTTTATTCGAGGATTTGCTTCTTGAATGTCTCATTTCTGAATAATATTGGGTGTAAAATGTGAAGGTCATAGAACAAAACCTAAAAAATGAAGAACTCTGAGTAGCATGCAGAATTCGTTTTAAAGACTTTCACAAAATGTTTAACTTGTATTGAGGGTGTTTTTTAAAAAAAAACACAAAACAAAACAAAAAAAACCTAGCATGATTAATGAAAGTCTGACCATTCTACATGAGGTAACCATATATAATAATGTTTTCCTGGGTCATCCAGCTATCTTTGTTTCTTTGAAAGACTGATAGATCACAAGGTCAAGGGACGTGTTTTATAGTAAGTTTCTGTTCCAAATTTCCTGACTTTTTTTTATTTTTTTAAAAAGGACCTCTAAAAGGCAGAGAAGAGGCTAATAAGAACCAGATCCTAAAGTGATTGTACGTCAAAATGTCAAAAATAACAGCTTTTCTTTGACTCTGTAACATTAATCTTAAGACACGTACCTTTACATACACACTGTTTTAATAGGCTGAGTTTTTCTGTGTGAGCATTTACTACAGAGTGACTTCTGAAGTGACAACAAAATCCCTTGATGGTGTTCAGTAGTTTGGTTTATAGCCTGTTGTAGACATTTGTTTACCTGGTCCAAATCACTTCTTTGTGGTTAAAATGTAGAGGTTTCCTATTTGTGCTGTAAAACTAGACCCTGAATAAAGAAAATCTTCATTTCCCTCTTGTCGGTTTGCAGTGTCAAAGCTATCACCACAGCAGCAGATCTTAAACCTGAAAGTTAAGGTATAGAACGAAAGATGGAGTGGAGATTTCCAAAGGCACAAGGAGCCATGGGCTGTCCAACTCCCATAGAAAATCCATGGGAGTTGGTAGTCTTATTTCCTCAGGATCATTTGACAATTGCACAGGGTTTCCACACCATAGCATTTTGTTTATTTGTCTAAAACAAGAAGCTGAAATCCTAGATAAATATAAAAGTTGTATTCTGTATTAATTCTGAACAACAACGGTAATATGTGCTGTACATCTAAAAGTCAAGAAGCCCTAGGCAGACAAAAGCACAATAGAGAGATCATTAAATGTCAACATCTACCATAAATAAGATCTGAAGCAAGAGAAAAACAATACCCACCTCTAGGAGGTGTTCTGCATACAGTGTTACGGACATCTGTTATTGACAGGGTGGCTATATTGTCCTATGGCAAATACGGGATACCATCCTTTGGGGATGGGGTGGGGCTGCTGTCCCGTGCCAGGGTTCCTTGGCAATGGGGGCTGTTGCTCAAGGGTGAAGCGCCAAGGAAGGGGGCTTTTCAGCCTCCGCTGGGAAGGCACCAGGGATGAAGGGGAGTGGAGGGCCAGAACCCGTGGAGGGAGAAGGTGTTCCAAGCCTACTGGCCGGGGGGCGGGGGGGGGCAGGGAATGAAGCAGGAGCTGCCTCCCTGAGGTGTGGGAGGCTGGTGAACAAGTCAGACAACTCATGGAAGGGCTCCCTGGCAGCCAGAGCTGGCTCCCCTAAGTGTAGGGCATCAGGGAATGAGGCAGCTGCCCTGTTGAGGAGTTCGCTGGAGCAGAGGCTGCCACCATAGGATACCAGGGAATGCTGTAGCTTCCCCACAGAGGAGCTGCCCTGCAGCAGGAGCTGCTGCTACAAGGTGCAGAGCTCCAGGGAATGGGGCAGCCACCCAGTGGAGGAGCTTCCTGGCAGGAAAGGCTGCTACCCCAAGACATGGTGCCAGGGAACAGAAGCCCCACAAGTACATGACAGTTCACCTGTTTTGCCTGAGACATCTTAAATAAGGGACTGTCCTGGTAAAAACAGGTGGATGATCACCCTATTTTTTGAGGATCTTGTTTAAACAATTAAAACTAAGCTGGGCAAGCCAAGCCAGTCGTGAATTTCCTGTGGTGCCCGTGGAGCTCATGTCAAATATTTAAGATCAGTCCTTTGGGCCTCCAAATCTCTGATAGGTTTCAGGCTGAGTTGCAAAATCACAAGAGTACAGTATCCCTTCCAGTAGGTAGTCATTGCTCTGCTTTTATTCATTTAAAGCAATGAAGAGAGCAACCATGACACTTCCCCTTGCCCCTTTAAAACACAGCTCCTGCTGATCAGATCCACTCGTTTGGGCTAATTTCCTTCAAATGTGAATAGGCATGGAGGCAGCCATGTTCATCTGTATCTTCACAAAACAAACCAGCAGTCCTGTAGCGCTTTAAAGACTAACAAAATAATTTATTAGGTGATGAGCTTTCATGGGACAGACCCACTTCTTCAGATCTGGAAATAGTGAACTGGCATGATGAATATGTAACAGAAAGATAGAAAACAAAAACAAAAAAAAATGAAATGAAACTGACAAATCAGCTAGAAGGGGTTGTGAAAGTTAGGGAGGAGAGGGAAGAAAATTACTTCCTGCAAGTGTCTATTAAGTTAAGTGACTTACCTGAGATCACTACAAAGATCAAAGATGGGGAAGCTGCCTTTGTAAGGCATACAGTAATTGCTATCTCTATTAAGACCAAGGTGTAAATGTCAAATTTGAGAATACAGTAAGCTCTCGATTTAGCAGACTAATGCAGAATAAGGATGTCTGTTAAACCCCAAAGTCCATTAAATATGAGGGTTTACTGCCTGCCTACCCACCCCTGGCAGCCTCCCCCAACCTCTCTCCCACACCCCAAAAAATGCCAGTGGCTCATCAGAGCTGCTGCCATTGGTGGAGCTGCCGGGACCTGCCACCACCATGGGGCCAGAGTGGCCCCAACACCTCACAGCTGGAGCGTCTGGAGCCACCCGCCATGCCACCTGAGGAGCAGCCATGAGTGCCTCCCTTCAGGGGTGGGGCACATACATGAATGCAGTCTGCCCAGGTACTTACCCCACCCCTGGTGGGAGAAGTGCATGGCGGCTCTGGCGGCAGTGGACCAGGCTGTGGTGAAGGGTTCAGCAGTGGCAGCTCCAGCGTCTTGGGTAAGTTGCTTTCTGGAGGGTGGGAGGTAAGATTTAGGACTTTATGGGTCTCAATTAAGTGGACTTGGGGAACAATGGGGGGCGGGGTGGAGCTGGTGGACGTCTATTGTTCCCAAAGTCTGCTAAATCAGGGTCCATAAAATCGAGGGTTTACTGTGAATTCCTGTTCAGATGTCTCTCTTTGTAGCCTGGTATTAAAGTCTCTGGCTATGTCTACACTAGCCAAAAACTTTGAAATGGCCATGCAAATGGCCATTTCGAAGTTTACTAATGAAGCGCTGAAATACATATTCAGCGCCTCATTAGCATGCGGGCGGCCGTGGCACTTTGAAATTGACGCAGCTCATCCAGATGGGGCTCCTTTTCGAAAGGACCCCTGCCTACTTCAAAGTCCCCTTATTCTCATCTGCTCATAGGAATAAGGGGACTTCAAAGTAGCTGGGGTCCTTTCGAAAAGGAGCCCCATCTGGATGAAGTCCCCTTAGTCCTATGAGCAGATGAGAATAAGAGCTGCGTCTACACGTGCACGCTACTTCGAAGTAGCGGCACCAACTTCGAAATAGCGCCCGTTGCGTCTACACGCGTCGGGCGCTATTTCGAAGTTAACTTCGACGTTAGGCAGCGAGACGTTGAAGTCGCTAACCTCATGAGGAGATAGGAATAGCGCCCTACTTCGACGTTCAACGTCGAAGTAGGGACCGTGTAGACAATCCGCGTCCCGCAACGTCGAAATTGCTGGGTCCTCCATGGCGGCCATCAGCTGGGGGGTTGAGAGATGCTCTCTCTCCAGCCCCTGCGGGGCTCTATGGTCACCGTGGGCAGCAGCCCTTAGCCCAGGGCTTCTGGCTGCTTCTGCGGCAGCTGGGGATCTATGCTGCAGGCACAGAGTCTGCAACCAGTTGTCAGCTCTGTGGATCTTGTGTTGTTTAGTGCAACTGTGTCTGGGAGGGGCCCTTTAAGGGAGCGGCTGGCTGTTGAGTCCGCCCTGTGACCCTGTCTGCAGCTGTGCCTGGCATCCCTATTTCGATGTGTGCTACTTTGACGTGTAGACGTTCCCTCGCTGCGCCTATTTCGATGTTGGGCTGAGCAACGTCGAAGTTGAACATCGACGTTGCCGGCCCTGGAGGACGTGTAGACGTTATTCATCGAAATAGACTATTTCGATGTCGCAACATCGAAATAAGCTATTTCGATGTTGGCTGCACGTGTAGACGTAGCCAAGGGGACTTTGAAGTAGGCAGGGGTCCTTTCGAAAAGGAGCCCCGTCTGGATGAGTCGTGCAGCGGCGAGCCGCGTCAATTTCAAAGTGCCACGGCCGCCTGCATGCTAATGAGGCACTGAATATGTATTTTAGCGCTTCATTAGTAAACTTCTAAATGGCCATTTGCATGGCCATTTCGAAGTTTTTGGCAAGTGTAGACATGGCCTCTTTGTTTTAGGATGCCGGCTTTCAAGTCATGAATGCTCTGGCCTGCTCCATTGAAATGCTCACTGACAGGTTTATGTGCATTCAGATTCCTAATGTCTGATTTGTGCCCATTCATTCTTTGGCAAAGTGATTGTCCAGTTTGTTCAATATACACAGGAGAGGGGCACTGCTGGCACATGATGGTGTATCTCACATTGGTGGAGGCACAGAAATATGAGCCCCTGATTGTGTAACTGATGTGATTATATCCAGTGATGGTGTCTCCAGAGTAAATACGTGGACAAAGTTGGCAATGCGGTTTGTTACAAGAAAAAATTCCAGGACTGGTGTTTCTGTGGTGTGGTGTGTGGTTGCAGGTGAGAATTTTCCTGAGGTTAGGAGCAGCACCCAGAGCCTCTCAGAGTGTAGCATCATATTCCAGTATAGGTTGTAGATAATGTGCTGGAGGGGTTTGAGTTGGGGGCTATAGGTGATGAAAAGTTGCTGTTATTGACAAGTTATTGTTGTTGACTGTTATTGACCTCCTTAGACTCATCTAGAAGCAGTTGGTTTCTGGGTATTCATCTGGCCCTGTCAATCTAGGTTTTGTTGGTTGGTTGGTTGGTTGGTTTTGTTTCTCCTGGGGAGTAATTAGGTTTTAAGAATGCCTGGTAGAGATCCTGAAGTTTTTGGTTTCTGTCAGTAGGGTTGGAGCAGATGCAGTTGAAATGTGGTATATTGGCAGATATACAATAGAATGGTTACAATTTGTTTACCTGTTGAGAAGTATGTTCACCCCGTCCCTGCACTTGTGTGATATTCTGCTGATTTGTTCCTAAGTATAATTTGAATAATTTAAAACAAATGTTTATTGAACATATGGAACAAACAACAAATCTATCCAACACATTCAGACTGGGTGGGCTCCAGACTGTTGTAGCTTATGAGATTAACCCTGTTTTCATGTAAAAATTTCTACCAGTCTGGAATGATGAGCATGTGGACATTGGATAGGAACTAAGGTAGGAATAGCTCTGCGCTCAAATGCAGAAATGTATGAAGCTAACATGGCTAATCTACAATGCTAAATTAATGTCAGTGATGATTTCCAGCTTATGCTAAGAAATCTAGTCAACTGATAGGGATTCCCTGGCAGTCCATGATATAACGAATGGTCATAGTGGAGTGAGCATTTACCAGGTTAGACAAAGCCTCCTTTCTGTTTAAGGTTTATTGACATCTTACAATCCCTCTGTGAGACATTTTGTTCCTCCCTTATCATCAGCCTACACTATAAAAAAGAAAGCAGGGCTTGTAAACCTTTTGGTGCCACCAAATAAAGCTGCACGGTTAGTTTGTGGAATCAGATTTCAAGCATCATTGATCAGGTAACTATTTTATGCTCCCAAATGCAGATTTGGGTTTCCAGTTTGGAAATGGTTCTCTTCATGTCTGTCATTCTTTCTTTCAGTCCTGGAAGAAGGATTTGGAGAGCAACTCAAAGGGACTTATTATGATTTATACGGAATTCTGAGCCAGCCTGGGGTAGGGGCCTGTCCATTGTGCACAAATCTACCTCTAAGATACAGCATATTGAATGTTCAAAAAAACAAATCAGACAACATTTTTACTCAGAAAATGACCATAAAAGGGCCTACTCTTGCATTATCCTTATATTCTAAACTTTTACTGAAGTCATTGTAGAAGGAACATAAGATCAGGTCTGAGAGAGACATCATATACAGTGTTATTGAAAAGACTGTTTCAATATGGCAAGCGAAATCCTTCACCAGTCACAGAGTGAGTTGTGCTTTAAGATGTGACTCTGGAAAGTAAAGAGGGTAACCGAGGGCATTACAGTGGAGATTAACATTCCTTAGGCACAATGACAGGCTTTTATTTTGAAAGCCACCTGGGTTCCACTTAACGCAGTAAAATACATAAGAATTTATTATGACTGGGAAAGTCTCCTATTTAACCAAGTCAAGACATAGCTGTGGCAACATGTACACGTTTCGCCTTTCAAGACACATAAATGTGCTATATTTTGTCCTTGCACAACTACTTTTAGAGTGCAGATGTCGTTATTCTATAGCATCAAAACAGCACAAAGTTTCAATATAAAGGGTACGTAATATTTGGGTTTTATATGCAGTGTCTTCAATTTATGCTCTTGGAATCATGAAGATGACTTATGATGTGTTGTATTTGCATTGGCAAAAGCTCAAAACCAGAAATATATTTCAAGCTAAGCTCTGCAGATATTATCTCAAGTCATTTAAAAGTTCATTATAGGGCACCCACTAGTGCTGCTATAGTAGAAGGTTTGTCAGCATTTTTCAAGGGTTTATAACTTAGCCATTAAAAAAAATCTCTGTAGGCTGAAACTCAGCATTCAGAGTCTGGGACTAACAGCAAATTACTTTTACAGTTTAAAAAATCAAATTGAATATTTTTAATATATAGGTGGGTTAATTGTTATTTTGAAATTTTTTACTTTGAAACCACTTCACTGTGCTTCTTTCTTAAAACTTTCATTATGTGTGAAAACTAGAACAGGGAGAGATTTAACTCAGGATTTAATCAGAATACTTAGCACGTACACAGTTCAATGCTTTCCAGGATCACCGTGCTTTACAAGCCTTATCTGATTGGTCTGTGATGTGGGATGGAGGGGTGGCTTATCCTCACTTTACAGTTAGAGAAAATGAGACACAGACCGTAAGGGTAGGGTTTTTTAAAGGAGCTTAACACTATTAGATGCATGAATCCCCAAGTAAATTCAAGTGGATTTGTGTGTCTAATTCCCCTAGGCCACTTAGGGTACGTCTACACAGCAGCATTATTCTGCAAGAATTATTCTGGAATAGTTTATTTCAAAATAACGCTGCTACACACAAAATGCGTTTCAAAATAGCACTCAACTATTTCGAAATACAGCATCTACACACAATAGAGCCTATTTCAAAATAGGGCCATTTGGCTGCATCTACATTACGAGATAAAATCGAATTTAATTCGGTGAGCTCGATTTTACCACATGACTGTCTTCACTGTAAAGACCATTAGCTCGATTTTGGGTGCACTAATCTCGAGATTACAAAATCACAGTTACCTGACGGGTATAGCATCAAGCTCAAATTCAGAAGTTCGATTAAATGCAAGTGTGGAAGCGCCACATCTTAAAAGCAAATTTATTAGCCTCCAGAGATGTCCTGTATGTACCCATAATGCCCCTCTCATTGCTCAGCTCTGGTCGCTGCTCTCCAGTAACAGGACGAGCCTGAATTTCCAAGCGGGAGCAGCAAGCCTTTAGCTGTGGGCTCATGTTAGTATGACAGCCTGAGAAATGGCTTCTTTCTTTCTATGTTGTTAGCGGTGTGTGTGCATCTACCCGTTCAAATAGCCCCTGCAGGGATTTTGTGGCTCTGTCTGTACACTTGCTACTTTTTTCCTCCGCTGCCTGGTGCCAGCCCCTGCCCTTCTGTACCACGTGTCAACAAGGTTGTGCTGGGGTCGCACTTGCATAACACTCGGAGAAACTTCTCAGTGGTTTACATTTGTGTGCAAACCCCCTTCCCTCTCCTACAGGTGCCACGCAGCCTGGGTCTTTCCTGTGCTCAGCCACATCACGTGGGTAACCCCCAGCTGCACCCATGTTAGCAATATAAGGTATGGGGAAACCAAAAATTCTTTCTTCCTATCCTACATTCCTCTCAAATTAAACATTCCAGGCCCCTGTATTATTTTCAGGGATCACATACATGCAATCATCAGTGGATGTCCAGTTGAGAATACAGTCGCTGCACCCGTGTTGGCAACATAATGTGTGTAGAAACAAAAAATTCTTGTGTTGTGTCCTCTGCATTATTTCCAGAGATCAACATATTTTCAGGGCTCGGGAGGGGAATGATGAAAATGCAATGAGGGAAGATGACATCAAGACCCTTGAGCATACCCAGAATGTTATGGGGATGAGGGAACTGTGGGATAGCTTCCCACAATGCACTACTACAGCAGTTGATGTTAACCAATATGTGTGTGGCAGCAATGTCTTGACTTGGTGGGGAGCACAGTGGAAGTGAGGATGGTCAAAATTGAACTTATAATTTCCAGAATTAGAAAATCAATATAAATAAATTCAAATTTATCTTGTAGTATAGGCGCAGCCTTTGACTCATATGACTTATTTTGAAATAGGCTCTGTTCCCTGTCTTAAACAGCCCCCATTTTGAAATAGGCACTATTTCTCATGTAGAATGAGGTTTGCCTACTTCAGAATAAGCCAACCACTATTTTGAATCAGCAGTTGCATTGCGTAGGCACTAGGATAGTTATTTTGAAATAACTTCGCTGTATAGACATACCCTTAGAAAATCCCAGCCCAAATAAAGAAGCAGTCCTGTAGCACTTTAAAGACTAACAAAGTCAAGTGAGTTTTTAAAGTGCTACAAGAGTGCTTTTTTGTTTTGTGAAGATAAACTAACACAGATACCTCTCTGGCTGTGTCTGCAGTAGCCCAAAACTTTGAAATGGCCATGCAAATGGACATTTTGAAGTTTACTAATGAAGTGCTGAAATACGTATTCAGCGCCTCATTAGAATGCCGGCAGCTGCAGCACTTCGAAATTGATGCGGCTCATCCAGACGGGGCTCCTTTTCGAAAGGACCTTGGCTACTTTGAAATCCCCTCATTCCTAACAGCAGATAGGAATAAGGGGATTTTGAAGTTGCCGGGTCTTTTCAAAAAGGAGCCCTGTCTGGACGAGCCGCACAGCAGCGAGATGGATCAATTTTGAAGTGCTGCAGCTGCCGGCATTCTAATGAGTCTCTGAATATGTATTTTAGTGCTTCATTAGTAAACTTCGAAGTGGCCATTTGCATGGCCGTTTTGAAGTTTTGGGCTAGTATAGACATAGCCTCTGTGACTATTCACCAGCTCAGATAGTTCACGTAAGCCAACAGAAGGCATTCATTTAGAGTCAGGGTTAAAACTGGGGAAATCCAGGCTCTCAGTTCTGCCATTAGACCATTCCATGCACACAGTAATTACTTGGCACAAAAACTCATATAATCATAGGGCTGGAAGGGACCTCAGGAAGTCATTGTCTTCAGGAGGTCATTGCCAGCCCCCTGCTTCAAGCAGGATCAACCCCAGCTAAGTCATCCCAACCAGGACTTTGTCAAGCCAGGACTTAAAAATATCTAGGGATGGCAATTCCACATCCTTTTTAGGCAATGCATTCCAGTGCTTCACCACCCTCCTTGTGAAGTAGTTTTTCCTAATACCAAGCTCCATTTTATTTTGAGTAGCTTCTCGCTCATGACACTCGATCTGGAGCAACTAGAGCCCTGCTTCATCATAGGAAAGACCATCAAGTTACTCACAGCAAATTGTGGCGTTGTGGTGATTGTCCCATGAAACACATTGATGTGTAACAATGTGGCATTATGGACAGGCCATCATAACAATATTGCGTCACAGGAGTGAAGTGTGGTGAGAATGAAGGGGCACATGACCCCAAAATGCCATGGCGGGATGAGTGAGGGACCAGCCAGCAGCAAGTGGGGAGAGAGCTTCTGGGTGGCCTGGTCATTAGCTGGGGGAGGCTGATGGCTTGGCACCCACAGCAGGGTTCCACCCCACCCCTCACTAGCAGTGGCAGGGGAAGTGGAGCAGCAGGCTGCCAGCTTGTTCTGCTCTCCTGCCGCATCTCTCGGGAGAAGGGCGGGACCAATCTCCCACTCAATGGCAGGAAGTGGAGTCATGTGACCAGGGGGAACAGCGTGAGCTGGGATCATGTTGCTCCACTTCCTCTGTTTGTGAGTGCAGAGGGATGCACCCCTGCTTCCAGTGCAAACCCCCCAGCTCTGCTATACCTCTGGGCCTTACCAGTTGGTGGAAGAAATGGGATGGGGTGAAGCAAGGGTGGGAAAGAAGAAGGGAGGTGGTGGAGCCAAGGTGGGAAGGGGTGTTGCGCAGGAGCAAGAAGAGGCGGGGCCTAGGGTGGAAAAGCATCGTCCAAGCCCCTCCCTGGGGTGGGGTGGGGCGGGGCGGGGCGGGGCGGGGCAGACCATGTAGCCACTGTTTCCTCAGTACCTTTCAGCCAGCTGCTGAAAGAGGTTCTCCTTCTAAGGAAGAACTTATCTATGTAGAAAAGGTGACATTAGGGAGGGCTTTGATGGAGGTGCAAAGGCGATCTAAGGGAGAGTATATGGTGTGGGAGATGCCTTGATTAAATAGAGGATTTAAGCTCTGCTTCAGTGCTCATTGAAAGTGAGAAGATGCAGCAGTGTTGGGGAGTAGAGTAGAGAGAAACTCAGTGGTCCAGAATAGATGCTCTGAGTCACAACCATCCTGAACAGGACTGTTAAACAATTTAAACAGTTACTTGTGAACTTTAAAAAAATTGTGTTTAGTCAGTTTTAATTGCACTGTTAAGCAATAATAGAACACCATTTATTTAAATATTAGTGGATGTTTTCTTCATTTTCAAATGTATTTGTATCAGTTACAACACAGAATAAATAGCATACAATGCTCACTTTAGATCAGGCATGTCCAACCCGCAGCCCACGGGCCGCATGGGGCCCTGGACAGCTAGTAATGCGGCCCCACAAGATCGTAAACTTTTAACATTATTATGTGATTTATATACATTAACTATATTATGCATTTTATATGCGGCCCAAGACAATTCCTCTTCACTCAGTGCGGCCCAGGCAAGCCAAAAGGTTGGACACCCATGCTTTAGATTATTTTATTATAAATATTTGCTTTGTGAAAAAGATAGAAGAAATTGTATTTTTCAGTTCACTTCATACAGGTGATGTATTATAATCTCTTTATGGTGAAAATGCAGTGTACAAAGGTAATTTTTTTAAACAACTGCACTCAAAAATAAAACTTTGTACATCTTTAAAGCCAAAAAGTGCACTCAGTCCTACTACTTGTTCAGCCAATTAAGACAAAGAGATTTGTGTACATTTATGGGAAATAGTGCTTCCCTTTTCTTAATTATGATAGTGCCTGAAAGTGAGATTGGATGTTCACATACCATTGTTGTAACTGGCATTGCCAAGTATTCCAGATTTGTTAAACATTCGTATACTCCTTCATGCTTCAACCACCATTCCACAGGTCGTGCTTCCATGTGGATGAGGTGTTCCGCTTGATAATGATCCAAGGCAGTGCAGGCCCATGCTCATTCAATTTCCTCACCTGAGTCACATGCTATCAATAAAAAGTTGTTTTTTTCTTTTTGGTGGTTCACATTCTGTAGTTTCTCAATTGGTACATTACTCTTACAAGACTTATGGCAGCATGTTCCACACCCTGTCCCTCTCAGATTTTGGGAGGCACTTCATATTCTTAAATATTATGTCAAGTACTGGAGCTGTCTTTAGAAATTTCACGCTGGTGCCTTCTTTGTGTTTTGTCAAATCTGAAGTGAAAGTGTTGTTTATTGGAACAACATATGCAATATCATCAAACACTACTATAACATAAAATATATAGCAGAATGAGGGTAAAGCACAGAGCAAGGTATGTACAATTTTCTCCCCCAAGGAGTTCAGTCACATTTATTTAACACATTATTTTTTGATGAGCATCATCAGCAGGTAAGCACATCCTTGGAAATGGTGGGCAACACATATGAACATTTAATACATCTTGTAGTGCAGGCTACAAAACTGTAATGAGAATGCTGCTTCTCACTTTCGGGTGACATAAGTAGGAAGCAGGTAGTATTATTTTCCATAAATGTAAACAAACTTTTTGTCTTAGTGATTGGTTGAACAAGAAATAGGTCTGAGTGGACTTATTGGCTCTAGTTTTATATCTGTTTTGGTTTTGAGGCAGTATGTAACAACAGAATCTGCATTTTGACTATCACGATAAAGGCTTTGCACCACAGTACTTATATGCAGAGAACTGCAAAAATACTATTTCTTTTATTTTTAATGCAAATATTTGTAACCAAAAATAATAATATAAAATGAATATTGTACACTTTTATATTGTGTTATAATTGAAATTAATATGTTTGGAAATGTAGCAAAACATTTGTGTTAATTAAAACTACAATTAATCATGATTAATTTTTAAAATTGAGTTAATTTGTTTTGCGTTAATCTCTTAAATTAACAGCAATTAATTGTCTCTCCCGGCTTCACTTATTAAGGATTAATAAAAGAAGCTAGGGAACACACATACACCTCACACTTCTCTAATCTGGGTAAGTTGAATTGCATAATGCCTTTAACATATATCAGTGAAAGTTCTTTCTTACCATACCTCTCTCAGTAAGTAGGTGCAACAGCGTGGGATTTTTGGAATTGTCATCAGACCTTTATATTAGTTTCACTTCTAAAACTACTTTGATTTATGTAAAGATGTCATTACAAAATACCAAACTGCATGAAACTTGCTCTGCTTCAAAATTTACTAGAAACTCAAACCTCTGTTCAGGTTCACAATTGTTTGCAGCCTTGCCTGCTTTATGGTTTGCATGCAAAATTTACTGATGTGAAGCTAAAATGAGTTACATTTGGCAGATTTGCCTTGTGTATTAAGGTTAGTGCGAAGCTTGGAAGGGATGAAGCTAAGTACTAAAACAAATAGAAACTGTAGGAAAGGGTTGGACATTTCTCAGAACCAAAATCAGCTTGCATTTTTAAAGCTTGATTTCCTTTATAACGTCAGGATAACCTTTCTGTACCCTCTATATAGCCAATACTACATCACTGTCAATTACTACTACTACTACTACTACTACTTTGGTTTCTATACAATGATTCTCAAGCCTGTTGAAATCTGCTCAACAGTCACTTCATTACTGGCATCTCATGCCTTCCTTCTTAAGAAAAATTGTGTATATGTTATTATTTTTCCATGGTATTGTCAGCAAAATGGTCACAAAGAAGTTAATATTCACTTTCTCACAGTATTATATACCAGGCAGCTAAATTGCTGACTTTGAAATATAATGAAGAATTATGTAGATCAGCACGGTAAGAAATGTTGTATTGGATAATTAAATGTGGTTATTCAGAAGTCCCATGCTATTAGTGTGGTTTTATTGAATGCAGATTGCAGTGAGAACCCAAGAATGTGTGAGCTGATGTAGATTACACTTCCCAGTGCATTTCATAAGATAGTGAGTCAAAAGTATTTCTAGTCCTGCAGAGAGTCGTGCAAAAATGATTAAATCTGATATTAGACTTTTGTGGAGAACTGACTGGGAATCAGGGGACTGAATCTTTCTTCTTTCCCCAGTGTTCAAATTGCAGAGAAGCCTGTCTGTTACCTTCCTTGTTGCCAAATCTGAGCTGCAGCCAGGAACAAGACTTGCTACCCCTTTGTACTCATTATGCAGTTCTTGATTCACCATATACATGTCTGCATAGAGCCTGTTGTCTCACCCTGCTCCTGTCTGCACATTAGAAGTTCACGTAATTGGCACGTTGTGTCTGAAATATCTTTATTGTTATGATTAATAATGCCTAGGAACCAACCGAAAGCAGGGAATCCCTTGTGCTACATGCTGTACAAGTGAGGGCAACCTCTGCCTTGAAGAGCTTACATTCCAAATAGCGTAAGGGTAGGAAGAGAGGGTGGAACACACAGTGAGGGCTGAAACATTGTATCAGTGCCTCAGTTTTTGGATGTGGCTCAGGTAGGAAGGTCTTAGCTAAACAGAAAGGTATAGGCAGGCAGAAGGGGCTGAATAGAGGGCTTGGTATGAGGCTAAGATGGTAAGACTGTGAGCGGGACAAAAATTAATAATAATACTGGTTGAACCTCTCTAGTCCAGCACCCTTGGGACCTGACTGGTGCCAGATGAATTTGCTGGATCACAGGAAGTCAGTCTTGTCTGACAGCATTACCAACACTTCTGCTGCTTACTGGGCACTTACAAGACATTTAGGGGCAAATTACAGCTACATAACAGTACAGAACACAGAGCCAGGACTGGTGGCTATAAAGAAACATTGAGACCTTAGGAAACTTGGCTACACCCATGATAAGTGGCTGTCTGGCTAACTAAAATCATTCCAGATGATGGATGTTGCTGGATGAGAGAGTGCTGGACTAGAGAGGTTCAGCCTGTTATAAATTAAGGCATATGTGTTTTTCCATTCTTGTCAAGTCAAAGCCTGTATTTAATGGAATTGTACAAATCATATTGATCATTTTGCTGGTAGTCAGTGTATGCTGCTTTAACACACTTTCCATTGGATTTTAATGCTGAGATTAATACATGATAATCAAGGATTTTTATTGTGAATAAGTGGATTTAGTGCTGGTGTCAGAGTGCAAATAAAGAGATTGAACGTTTCCAGAGATCTATGAAATGGGCACAGGATCAGAAATTTCCACGCCAGTGTGTTTCAGCTGTGACCTGTAAATTTTATTCCCAAGGGTGATATGGCTGTACACTTCCTATGGCTCATTCATTCCTTAGTCTAGCTGCTGAGATGGCTGACAGATGGTATTTCCTTGTGGGCATTGGTACCCAAAGTTGTCTTTGAATGTGTGACAATGAGCTGAAAAGCTGTGTGTCCCATTACTAATACCCCACTCCATCTAGCTCTCTGTTTTGAAAGGATTTAATTAAACCTTGAATACTGTTAACCAGAAGTAGTATTTTTGTGAAATATATTATATAAAATAGTACTTGACAGAAAAAAAAATGTTCACAAATGGATTAGAAAAGATTAACGTGTCTCTAAATTTTTATTTAACATTCCTCATCTTCAGAAAACTGAAGAACTCATCTTATTATTTCACCAATCATGTGAGCTACTCCAGTGTGAAACCTTAGTAACGTAGCTGTCTTTGCAAGCTAATATCCTGAAATGCCAAAACATCTCTTATCTCCCCTATTTTAACAAGCATAAAGTGCTTTTCAAACATTAGGAAGTGTTTAAATCTCTTTTCTCTACAATGTAAGTTCTTCTGCAAGTCATTTTAAAATTGCTCTGCTTTTATTTTTGGGTGCCATTTACTTCATATTTAGATCCTAATGAATAAAGGTCCAGACTTGTAGAAGAGCTAAGTACCTTCTAATCAGTAAACTAATTGGTCAGAGTTCAAAAGCATTAACAAATTAGCCACATTTACACAAGCAGCTTTTCCCAGCAAAACTGGGCTTTTGCTGGAAAATAACATGAGCATTCCTCTCCCGCGTCAGGTATAGCACCTCCCTTGACAGAGTTCTGGGAACAAAACAGCCATGTAGATACGCCGAGGCCCTTTTGTCAACAGACACAGTTTCTGGTTAACCAAACAGTCCTGGTCAGCTTCTGGTCAGACATTCTGTCAAGAAAGGGCCGGGCAGTCTGGCTGCTCTCTGTCGACAGAGCAGATTTCTCTTTCAATCTGCCTTTATGTGTAGATACAATCTGTCAACAGAAGGTTTTCAGGGAAATCCCTTCCAACAGTCACTTCTGTCGACAGAAGCTTCTTGTGTAGATGTTGCTGCTGAGTGTTAGGCTCTTTTGAAAATCTGTCCAGAAGTGTCACACTGGAAACTGTTTGCTATATATTGAGCACCTCTGGAAATCTGACCCCAAGGTTATTTGAAAGTCTTCCCTAATTGTATGGCTATGAAGTGAAGTAAAAAAGTTTAATGAGGGTAATGAACTAATTACTTAATGCTTATTATGGTAAATGAAGCAAAGTAAGGTAACACTGGGGAAAGCTGAATGAGAGCTCTCAATGCCCATTTTTCTGATTACAAATCTGTACAGAGAAAAGGGAGGTCACAAAAATAGTGTTTTTTAAATATGATACATTATCTCTAGTGAAGGCAGCGGAACCTTGTGCCTTTTACTACTACACAAAAATATACTGGCTATAATGCTGGCTCTGAAAAGCATAGCCAGCCTACGCAGAAGTTTGTCATTGTCTGATTTTGTTTACACTCAGTTCTCTCTCTCTCTCTCTCTCAGTATAAGACAAGAATGGGATTTCTTTAAAACAGTGCTTTAAAAGTTGGAATTCATTCTTTCCCTGTGTATTTACTAGATTACTACTTGACACTTGATGAGCCTATGAATAACATCACCACCACCCTTGGCCAAACTGCAGAACTGCATTGTAAAGTCTCCGGCAATCCTCCTCCAACTGTGCGTTGGTTGAAAAATGATGCCCCAGTCGTTCAAGAGCCCAGGAGGATATCTTTCCGTGCAACAAGCTATGGGTCTCGATTACGAATAAGAAACCTTGACACTACGGATACTGGTTACTTTCAGTGTGTGGCTACTAATGGCAGGAAAACTGTTTCCACAACTGGCGTGTTGTTTGTGAAATTTGGTAAGATGTGTCTCTGTTTAAACTTTCTGGTTAAACAATTACTTATGAAAATTGACAGGTGAACAGCTCTGGAGATGGCAGTCCTGTGAGCTGAGTTTATGTGGAGCCCAAAGTATTCATTTGAAGAACTGAGCACATTTTATCTCTCTCTCTCTCTCTCTCTAAAATATTTACTTGATGAATTTTAATTTTTTTCATTAATTATTCAGATTTTCCTCAAAGTCGCTTTTTTTTTTCAAAATTATTTACAACATCTGTGAATACTTATTGGCTGCTAGATAATTCACAAAGAGTTGCTTGTGAGGTATATGAAGTCAGGCTGTTTTGTTTGGACAAATACATCAAATGTTCACATTTACAAAGCATTCTGGTAACAGGCACTTGGTGTAAACAACAAGGAATCCATTGGCACCGTAAAGACTAACAAATTTATTGGGGCATAAGGTTTCTAGATACAAGTTGCTTCCTTGAATGCTTGAAGTGAAAGAAAGGCAGGGGAACGTTTGCTAGCAGGAGCAGACTAAATCTCATAATCCGGTTTCTGGAGGAAATAATCATATCAATTTGAAATATTATTCATCACTCTGGTTAAAATTTGCTGGTTCAATTAGCTTTCCTGTCAGTGACTTCAGTTGCTAGATTATTTGCTGGAAGTGCAGAAAGGAAACACACAAAGGGGTGTGAAAACAGTCAGAGGCCATGATCCACAGTCTGCTAAAATCAACAGGAATCTGATTTGAAAAAAACTATGTTGTATTTATCCAGCTATAGTTTGTAGGTGTTGCATGTGCAAAGAGCCTGCACAGATACAAAGTTATATCCATGGATATAGATCTGTATCCACGGAGGTGCAGGGGTCTTCCAAGAACCGCAGCAGGGACAGGAGCAGCATGTTTGGCCACCACTCCCAGGAGCCATCATTCAATGCTAACAGCTACTAGGGTGTGGCTGCCTCCAGCCCCGCCCACTGAGGTGGGCACAGGCTCGCCTACGGCTATCCCTGGTCATGCTTGTATGTTCAAGTGGCTCAAATTCTCCCAGCCAGGAGTCACTTCCATGGAATGGTCTGGGTCTCCTCTTTGGGGATGAGGGGGGAAATGTAACAACAACTGGGTGGCTGAAATGAAGAGTGTGCCAGTTGAAAATGCAGTATCTGGGAGGGGGGTATTAAATGAATTTCCTAGGGAATGTCTAGGGGCAGGTGAAGCTATGCTCTGATAAAGGGGCTATTGGCTGCAGATTATCCATTATATGAGGACACAATCAAAGGCCCAAGCTGTATAAAGAAAAGATTGAACTAGTCATAGTTGTTCTGCCTCTGAGACAGTCATGAACTTAAAACCCCAGGTGTGAGTTTTGAAGGACTGACACCAACCATAGGCTGGAAATGGGGTGACCTTCTGAAAGCTTTTTAGTATGCAGGTGAGTTCTTTTATTATTTGTAATGTGTTTTCTCAGTAATGCTTCACCTTAAGAATAAATACGCTTTCTGACAAAGTGCTGTAACTTATGACTGCTCCCAATTACAGCTCCGCATAGCCTTTGGAGAGAGAGCAAAGCCGAGATGTTGGCCTGTTGCAGCAGTCTGGTTTGCTGGGGCTATAACAATGTAAACAGGGAATTCTGCTCAGGAGGGAGAGAGATGCAGGTTTTCACCCAAGAAAGGTCATGGCTGAGCCTAGAGAAGGTGTCCTTGAGGGACCATGGAGCAGGAACTGAGGTGTAGTTTCCCTGAACTGTGACGATTGATTAGATCGCTTCTGCTGTATGATGCAGTTTTGTCTTCAGCTTTTGGAAACAGATAATTGTAAATAAGTGAACCACATTCCATATCATATACCGTTAGCATGACCATCTGTCCCATTTTTACCAGGACAGTCTCTTGTTTCAGCAGTCTCACAGGAGTCCTGACTTTTTTAAGAAAAATAGACAAATTATCCCATATTTCAAAAGGTTCCTGTTCCCTGGCACCCTGCGTCTTGGGGTGACAGCCTCTCCTGCCAGGAAGCTCCTTCACTGCGTGGCTGCCCTGTTCCCTGGAGCTCTGCATCTTGTGGCGGCTTCTCCTGCTGCAGGGAAAATCCTCTGTGAGGCAGCTGTCCTGTCCCTTGGTACCCCAGGCTGGCGGCCCCCACAACAGGGCAGCTGCATTGTTCCCTGGTGCCCCATACTTTGGAAAGGCAGCTCTCACTGCCTGGGAGCCCCTCCGTGGGTCAACTGCCTTGTTCCCTGGCCTTCCACGCCTCAGAGGGGCAGCTTCTGCCTCATTCCCTCCCGCCTCCGCCCCCCCCCGGCCAGGCGGCTTTGAAACAGCCACCCCCAAGGGGTTCTGGAGCCCCCATCCTCCACTCCCCTTCATAGCTGGTGCCTCCCCATTGGAAGCTGCAGAGCCCCCATTCTTGGTGCCTTACCCTGGAGCAGCAGCCCCCATCACCAAGGAGCCCTGACATGGGACAGCAGTCCTGCCTTCATCCCCGTAAGCCAGTGTCCCGTATTGCCATAGGGCAATGTAGTCACCTTATATACCATTGTTTTCCTCTTTTAAAAGGTTTGCTAAAACTTTGCATTAGTTACCTCTTGATAGCTAACACTTGCTGTTTTTATTCTGTCATTTCACCAGGTCCCCCACCAACAGCAAGTCCAGGATCATCGTAAGTTGTTTCATGTCTATAATACTGATTTATTATTTCAAGAAGTCAAACATTAACTCTCCATTTTATGTAGTGTAAGCAGCTGTACGTTCTGCTTCAAGTCAGATAATATAGAGTAATGTAAGATAACTGTATGATCTGTTCCATACATATATTTTTTCATTATAATATTCCTAATTCTTACACCAGGCTATTTTAATTTTCCATATTATTTTCTTTTATGAATGCTCTGAACCACGATACACTCAAAGTTCTCATAAGAATCTCATTCGCTTCAGCTGGCTTAACGAGCATGGAATATGGGTAGAACATGGTCCTACGATGTGATGAAACCCGGCCTTGCAAACACTTGCTACTGGAAGTAGTGGTCATTACTATCACAAGTAGTGAGACTGATAGTAGAGGGATTACTGATGGTAATAAGCACTAAGCCTGTTAGAAGTGTTCACTAGATCAGGTGCTTAAACATGAAAAGTGCACTTAGAAATGGTGTTGCTTTATGTCCCGGCAACATTACATACTACACTTAGCTCCTGCCCCTGTAATTGGCTTTACATAGATGTACCTTCATATCTATAGGTAGTGCCATTGACTTCAGTAATTCTCATTGACAAGAGGATTCTCTCACATAGATCCAGTTATAGGATAAAAGATGCAAGTTGCTGACCTTGTATTATTACCCTTTTTCTTTTTAAAATAATGCTCAATTTTTCTACAGTTTGAAGTCATGTTGTTGGCCTTGTATTTCCCCTGCCTGCACAGAGGAAGTAAAGCCAAAACCTGTGACACTAAGGAATCTGCATTGGTTAAAAAATAAATGTAATAGTGACCAATACAAATACACTAAACCACCAAATAAATTTATTGGGTGTGTGAAATCTTGAAGCTGCTGAGTGTTCCATGCATAAAGATGATCAGGTAACTCTGGCCATATTAGAGAATAAATGTGATTGTTGCAATCTAGAGAAAGCATGTAACCACAAAATGACATGTTATGATGCCCTCTAATGGAATACCATAAAATATGTCCATCATTCTTTCTGAAGATAATTTAAATAAAGATATCTTGGTTTGTTTTAGAAGGGAGAACTTTTTGATTTCCCTTAGACTTCTTTTGCAGCTTTATGGACTTGAGTGCCTATTAACTGAGTGCCTAGTGGACAGTTAAGTGCCTATTAATTGCTAGTGCTGGGTAAGGTTGTATTCCTCTGCAGTTCAGAAAAATTGATTAGTGACTTACAAGACATGTTTTTCTATATTTTTGTGTTGGACTTTGTATTTAAAAGAGGTTTTGTGTCTTGGGAGAGTTAAACTAAGTGTCACTGTCTGGTGAAGAAAATATGCAGGGAAGCAGAGAGCCAAGAAAGATTAGGTTTTCATTGTCTGGGCCAGGGGTCTGCAACCTGCAGCTCCAGACCTGCATGCTGCTCTTTAAGGACTTCTTTGCAGTTTCTGATGCTATAATTGCAAAGTTTAAAAAAAGAAAATAAAGAAAAAGGTCTTCCTGATTATTTTCAATAAACGGTGAACATCTAAAAGCCCAAAAATGTGCAACTCATGTCTAAATAGCAAATATATGTGATCTTGAAACATTGGATAACTCCACTTAGACTGCTCCAGAGAGCAAGAAGGTTCAGGGGTGAAAGTCAGGAAGACAGTGGTACAAACACACAGAAAGTGTGAGGAAATAGAGTATGTAAAAAGTTTGTGGACGTCCTGCAGCAAACATGTTTCACATTACAAATCAATGTGTGTGTGCTGTTCTTATAGGAGGGGTTACAAAAAGTTTGATGTTATTTATCAAGGACTGTCTCCTATTCACGCGCATTGTGGCTCTTGAATTACTGAAATTGGGAAAAAATGGCTCTCCTTGACATTTTGATTGCTGACCCTTGGTCTTGGCCATTCACAATTTTAAGTGTCTTAATGGGATTTCTTCCAGCCTCTCTTTGTGGCAGCTCCATTGTGCAGCTAGCTAAGGCCCAGATCTCATCACATTGAAATAACCCAAGTGATTTCACTGAGTGCTGTCTGAATTCTAAGCTACTTATCCAAAACCCACTGAAGTTATGGAAGGACAGTCACTAGCTCCAAAGTACATTACACCAGGCACTAATTTTGTTTTCTGCTTAATAAGAAAGGGTTTTGTTTAATTTTCAGCACACATGGTCTGTTATTTTCCATGTGTACAAAGACAAAGTTTTTAAAAAGGGGAAATTAAAGTGAGACTTTATTTCCAATAGCTGGTTTTTATCTGCAGGTCGTGATTTTGTAACCAAAAAATAAACTATCATTACATTTCATCACCCCAAAACAGTGTAGCTTCACTCTTATGGGGGAGTAGATTGTAACACACATTGTGGAAAACATGAAACATGAACAGTAAATAGAACATGCTTTGTTTGTAGAAAAGTAGCACAATATGAAACTTAACTACATAGTGTATTTACTGAGGGGGTCAATCAAGGAAGATGCTTATGAAAAAAGAATGATACCTTTATACAGTAAACCCTTGAAATGCTTGACTTCGAGTTCCGCTTAACTCACATTAACGCAAGTTGTGCACAACTCAAAGCTGCTCTGCAGCTGTCTGCCCACCAGGCTCCCCCAGTTGGGGGAAGCCAGGCAGGCAGACAGCTGCTGCTGCTGCTGCTGATGGAAGCCATGGAGAAGTGGTGTCTGGCTGCCAGAGTGGTAGGGAGTGGGAAACCAGGGCTGGTCAGTTTTCTGGCTCCTGCCAGTGGCAGGGAGATGGGAACCATGCTGCTGCTTGGTTTCCAGCTTCTTTCCCCCTCCCCCAGCCTCTCCCCCGGCTCCCCACCCACCACTTGCAGGACACATGTGCTGCTCAGTTTCCCAGGTCCTGCAAGTGACACAGAGACAGGAACCAGGCTGCTGCTTGATTCCCATTCCCCACCACTCTGGGGGCCAGGAAACTGACCAGCCTTGGTAGGTGATCAGTTTCCTGGTTCTTGCAAGCCCAGAGGAGCTGGGAACCAGGCTGCCGCCTCGTTCCTGTCTCTCCTGACTCACACAAACTTTGAGTTACATTGGGGTTGGGACAATTTTACTGGCAATTACATGAGTGCAGTAAGAATGTATTTTTCCAGCCTTGCAGTTCAGAACTGTTGTGTAGTGTTGCTGTGCACTGATGACCAGTTAGAAACATTTCACTGTACTTAGTGGTGGCTGTCTCTGTAACCTAACATTTACATTTGTAAAATATTTTGCGATGAAGAGCAGCAGTGTTCCCTGTAAGCTGAGTGCTTGGTCAGCCTCCCAGGAGAGATTCAAATGTTGCCCGGATGATTAGCAGAGCACCCATAGTCGGCAGCGTGCCTCTATGCACATAACAAAATTTATTCTGCCCATGGATGGAAAAAAATAGAGGGAACACTGACAAAGACTGCTACACGCATGAAAGGCATTAATTTTTCTGATCTTGTGTTTTTTCCCTCATCCACAATCGCATAAAAGGCATTGGTAAGAAAATAGATGGAGGATAATTTGCTTTAGTGGACAAGCTTTCCCATGTTGTCTTATTTATCTTCCACAAGTGCCTGGTCATTCAGGTATTTCTTTTGAGAGCAATGTTTTAAAAACACAAACACATGCTCAGCACTTTTTCTTCACATAATATATAGGTGCAGAAACATGCAGTTACGTGGTACCAAAAATAATGGCATAAGAATTTTTAAAAAGAGAGAGAAAGCTCGTCTGTAAGAGATGGCAGAAGAAACGGATTTCTTAACAATTCATGCATGCTTTACATTCACATTCCCTCTGCTTGCATAAGCAAATCGCAAATTTTCTCTTCTGCCACTGCCAAATTCCTGTAATCACTCATTAAGTTAAAAAGCAAATAAATACAAGAAACCCCAATGAGTGCATTCCACTTCAGGTTGTAAGCAAACCAAGAAACCACGGCACTTCTGTGCTTGGGCACTGGCAGGGCTACCCTTCGCATTTTTCTCTCTAATTTTAATGTAGTGCTTAATTCTCTTCTTATTTGTGATGTTCTAAGGATATATTCCTGCATGATGTGGCTATCTACTGGATATACTCCTAGTTTGCAAAGGAAACATGTATTTTAAAGAGTTTAAAATGAAGGTTCCTTCTTTATGAATCAAGTATTATTATAGCATTTACATAGTACCTTTTATTTTGAATGAAAGTACACTGCAAATAATAAAAATACAGCCACCTCTAATGCTGGAGGCAGGCAATTCTATGTACACAACAGTGGCTGTAAGTGGCCTTCCAAAGAAATGCCTACAAAAAATAGTTCCAAAGAATGTTAGGTATAGAGCAAGCAATACATCGTTTTTTAATGACCGCTCTGAAATACCTACACATGGCAAACAGCAAAGGACTTGATCTTCCAAAGGAGGCTGAATCCTTAGTAAGCCCTGTCCTGCTATCAACCTATAGTACTAAATAATCTAATTGCACTTAACCTGGAGCCTTCTCCATTGAGGCCAATGACTAAACTCACCTAGTTTCTAGGGAACTATGAACTGGTCCTTGGTGTTGAAAGAACTAAGCCATCTATTATGACTTCTACTGGGAAGAATATTCATGCAAACCAACTTTTGTACAGTTCCTTGTTTAGTGAGTTAGTGAAGAATGCAATATAAAATAATACACATTCATCATTTTTCTACTTATATTTGTTCTGTTAATCTTTATGAACTGAAACGCTTGAGATTTGGTGGGGAAAGGAGCAGGGCCTATTGACCAGTGTGAGAGAGACTGAAAACTCTGTGTGTGTGTGTGTGTGTGTGTGTGTGTGTGTGTACGCGCATGCGCACGCGCACGCACGCAACCTAGACCAGCTTTATTCTATTTTATCCCATGCTCATCCACCTGATACCGAAGTCACCAAGACAGGGGAGCCCATGGGCGGGATTTGGCCCACCAAATGGCTGGATCTGGCCTGCTGCCACTGTGCCATGGCTCAGTGAAAGCCTCACGCAGGCTCCCTGCCTGCCACAGCCCTGCATGCTGCTCAAAGTGGCCAGCTGGTGGTTGCCATGTGCTCTGCTGCTGCAAGACCTGGAAGGGGGGCTTCATACAGTGCCCCCATCCTCAGCACAGTCTCACAGCTCCCATTGGCTGCTTTCCCTGAAGTCAGAGTAACTAAGCCAGGCAAAATGTGCCATGGCTGTGCTTCTGGTGCAGGCAATGCTCAGTGACCCCTCCCTCCCCAGCTTGCAGCGTGCAGAGCAACGGCCTCCATAGGTGGCTGCTTTGAGTGGTGTGCAGGGACGCAGCAGGCAGAGAGCCTTCCTGATGGTCCTGCTGGCCAGGAGCCACCTAAGTAAGCACCTCCCAGCCAGAGCCTGCACCTGGCAACCCAGTCCCTCTCTCTCCTCAGCCCCCTGCTCCCCCTGCTGCATCCCTGCCTCAGGTCAGAACTCAAACCTTCTCCACCTCCACCCCTATACCCCCTCCCAGACCCTGCCCCCTGATCCCCTGCCCCAGGTCACAACCCAAATCCCTGCACCACCACCCCAGGTCACACCCCTCTACCACACCCTGCACCTCCTCTTTCATCCCTCCTCAGGTCAGAATCCACACCTGCGCCCATACCTGCACCCCCTTTTGCAACCCAGTCCCCTGCCCTGGGCTCCCTTCTGCACCCAGCTGCCACCCCAGACTCCACACCTCCTCCATTAATATCATGGAAGAATGCAGCCCTTGACCACTAACCAAATTGTTGGAGTGGCCCCCATCAAAAGTTATTGCCCACACCTGAACTAAGCAACCATTGCTATCACTGTCTGTAAAGGTCCAAACTGGAGAAGAACTTTCAGTTCAGTTGTAATTACAAGCGTTCAGCACCTGCCACTCCAGCACACTCAAGGCTATGTCCTAAAAGAGCCTATAACCTGTTAATGGAGGAGCTGCTGGGTTTCACATTTGTTCTTGGGACAGGTACATTGGGATAAATTCTCAGCCATGTGAAGAGGTCTAAGCCACAGTTCTGCTCCTGGGGTTGTGAGTGTAAGTATGTTTTACAGAAATGCGTTGCCCACCATCCATAGTTGTGATAATGTAAGCAAGGGAAGGCATTACCTTCCCAGAACTGCGTCCGCCCCCCCAGCTGCCGAGGAAGGCTGAGGACGTGGCACAGCATCCCCAGCCCACCAAGTGGCCAAGAAGAACCTAGCTGGGGTCTGGCGGGGCTTGGCTCCACAGGGAGGAGGGGGAAAGTTGCTGAAGGGGTGGGACCTTGGGTCAGAAGGGGAGAGGCGCTGGGCCTTGCCCTCCCCAGCTGGGCCTTCACCTGCCACACGATTACAACACTTATTGACGTTTCTCTTAGTTTCCATGGCCTTTTCAGTTGTCTGTTCCTTTAAGGGCCTCTGACCTGTGCCACTCACTTAATCTGTGAACTCTTCCGCAGCAGGTGTGATAGGGTAGCAGGCCATGAAGAGACAGAACAGCTCATAGCAGCAGCAGCATTTGGAGACATGGCACAGAAGATTACAGGAAATAAGAGGATTTAATATTAAAAAAAAAATACTTCTGTCCTGGGAAGTAGTTGAGTTCCCAGCCACCTCCATTGTCAGGTGATTTTACCCTATTGTCATCTGTCCATGGTTTCCATTAGTTGTGATCTTTTTACACTGGTTCTGAAAATGTACCTGCTCACTCCATGATAAATCAGGAGTAACTAATGAAGACCAAAGAGAGGTAACATGTTTACACTAGTGTAGCTGAGAGCAGATCTATCCCAGGGGAGTTTATTAGGTGTAGAAATGATGTAAGTAGTAAGAGAATCAGGCCCATCGTAACAAGCCTTTTCACCTACTAATCATTCTTCTCTTTCAGCCTGTGTGTCATATCAACAGCATCAGTTGGCTTTGACCAGTAAATCAATTTTCAGACTAACAAATTCTGTGCAGAATAAAATTCAGTCAGTAGTAAGAGTGCTGAGAGTTTCAGCATGCAAAATAAATTTTAATTTAAAATCAGATGAAATTTTAAAATCAATTAACATGACACCTGCGTGCATATTGTAGAGGGGTTCATTGTGCGGAAACACAAAAAGTGTATAAAGTTTGTGCAGAAGCTCTGCCAACTGTACAAAAATCACAGGATGCCTGTTCTTTGGAAACTTTTTCTACAGTTGCATGCCAAGCACAGCTAATGAAAGAACTGTTATCCTGCTGTGACTGCACATTTTTACTTTCCAAAATGGAATTTTGATTTTTCAGTGGTTTAAGCATTGGCCTACTAAACCCAGGGTTGTAAGTTAAATCCTTGAGGGCGCCAAAATCGCGTCTGGGGCAAATAGATTCAGTAAAAATCAGGAAAGGTAAAACCAGCCTGCTGTGAATGCAGGGGACTGGACTTGATGACCTCTTGAGGGTCCCTTCCAGATCTATGAGATGTGTATCTCCATATATTCATTCATATTCAAACAGTGCATTGATCATGTGGTGCAACTAAAGCATATTTGTAGCTATATGTGAACAATTTTATATATTGTAGGAGAAAACAGTCCAGTTTATCTGTGTTGTTAAGCAACTCTTGCAATTGCAATGCATTGAACAGACACAAGGACATCTCAGAAATCAAGTGAAGCACATATATTATGCATAGGGCATCTTCTTTGTCCACTTATTTGCTGATAGGGTCTCCTATCATGCAGATATACCATTGGTTCTACCTTAGCCAGACAAGTATTATTTTTAAATTTAAATGCCTTGGAGAAAAATAGGCATAGACTGTAATTAAAGGAGGTATTGGGCCTTAATCTGAAACTAGTTTTGTGAACCCCAGAAATAGTTGTAAAGTTTGCAAAACCACAATCTCCACTGAGTTTTCCCCTCCATATTTTCTAATGATTAGTGTTTCTTTAGTTAAACGCATCTGTAATACCTTTGCTTTTGCACAGTAGCTGTCTATAATTCAATGTCAGCATGGTTTTCTTCAACAAGAAAATGCATAACCACTGGCGAGCATCCAGGTGGGAGTAGGCCAACTATGTACTCGATCATGCATTTCAAAGAGAAGCTGAGGGAATCATCCATGTTGACCACAGAAGCTACCCTTTAAAGAAGAAAGTACACTGATAAAGAATCAAATTTCAATCGTGTGCAAGAGACAACAGATTAGTATCCTTATTCTGATGTTTCTCAAGCTCCCCAAACTTCATGCTTCCAAAACATCTGTCATTAGCGCCCCTCTTCACTTGGGCAAAGGATCAGGTGCATCCCATGGAGCATCAGCTGATAAGGATCATTCAATTCAAGACATACAAAATATTGTTGCTGAAAAAGTCACCATGACTCAGTGACAGTGGAGACTTGAAGGGGGATTGAAGTTTGCCATTTGTAGCCAGATGTTTTACACCCTTAATGCACTGTGGGATAGTAACCTGTATGCAAGACATATGGGATCTCAGCTGCAAGTGAAAGGTGGACTCATGTTGGCAGAGGCCTTTAAAATATACTTGTCCATTAAAATAAAGAGTGAAAATGAAGACCCGCATGCCTGATGCTGGGAGAAACTCTGTTCTATTCTAATACATTATTCCAGCCTAGTAAAAATAATACTCCCATAGACCTGCCAGTGTCTGGATGACCCAGTGGTATGTGCTCTGAGAGTCCCAGATGTCTAAATTAAACTTTCCCAGGTGACAGCTGGACTTGCACATTTGGGAATCTGTTTATGCTAGTGCACATTTCTTGGGCTACATCTACACTGCCACAGAAGATCAACCTGCTCAAGGTCAATCTTCTGGGGTTTGAATTTGTGCATCTAGTTTGGACACATGAAATTGAGCTCTTAGGGGTTGCAGTCGACCGCCATACTTTCCCATCAACCTGCTCCCTTACAGACAGACAAGTTAGCTGAGAACTGATATGTCCACTTTTAGTTGCATAATTGCCATAGCTAGAATTGCATATCTGCAGTCAACTCCTAGTCTAGTATAGACATAGTCTGGGTTATATCACTTCCTCACCTCTGCTTTTGGTCAGTTCTTCCAACTCTACATGAAATTTCCCCTCTTACCATCTTCCACTCCATGCCTCAGCATAAATGGTAGTGTAATAGCCTAGGCTTCCACTGTACGTGTTTTGAAAAGTGGCAAGTCCTTTGGTCTTTCTGAGAAAACTATAGTATATGAAAGTCCCCCAGTAAGTATAATATAGTACTTATAATAAATGTGTTCTTCGCAAGTGCATTCTCCCTGTCTCCATACATATGCATTAGTTTTAGGGGGGAGTCGCTCTGCTAAAACCCAGCAGATCCCTTTCAAATCATGGAGGTATTTCCAATGTGAATTGTGCCAATTATTCAGAGAAAATTCTCTGCTACAACAGACAAAGGTTTTTATTTGGGATCCATCATGAGGTGCTCTACCCTATGTGGTGTGGTGCCTCTTTCTGGAGGTTAGCTCCACCCAGTTCAGCACCTCTTCTTCCTTGCCACCACTGCAGCTCTCCTTCTGCCCCTGGAGTCAGAGTGCAGCTACTTCATGACCCAGCCATCCAGCCAGGTCACACTGTAGTTGTTCTCCTGGGAGAGTCTTTCAGAGGCTTTGTCTCCATGTTTGTTTGAAGTATCCACCCTCCCTCCACCCCCCAGCAGTACTTTAACACAGCAGTGTGGTCACAGCGTTGGTGCTGGGAGGGGAGAGAGGTCTGCCAGTGCTCTAGGTACACTGCCTCCACAAGGGGAGTAGCTAACCATGCTGGGAGCACAGTTCCTGGCTCTCTGGCAGTATTCACACTGGCACTGTAGGGTGCTGTAATTTGCAGGGCTGGATGGGAGAGTATTTTTCATACCCCTGCACAAGAAACTTAACAGCACAGTCACTTGCCAGCATAGACAAGCTCCAAGTCTTTCTCCATACGCAGCATCAGACAGTCCTTACACCCACTGCCCTGACTGTATCACTCCTGGGCTACGTCTACACATGCCCCAAACTTCGAAATGGCCATGCAAATGGCCATTTCGAAGTTTACTAATGAAGCGCTGAAATGCATATTCAGCGCTTCATTAGCATGCGGGCGGCAGCCGCGCTTCGAAATTGACGCTCCTTGCTGCCGCGCGGCACGTCCAGACGGGGCTCCTTGTCGAAAGGATGCTGCCTACTTCGAAGTCCCCTTATTCCCATGAGCTCATGGGAATAAGGGGACTTCGAAGTAGGCGGGGCCCTTTCGAAAAGGAGCCCCGTCTGGACGCGCCGCACAGCAGCAAGGCGCGTCAATTTCGAAGCGCTGCTGCCGCCCGCATGCTAATGAAGCGCTGAATATGCATTTCAGCGCTTCATTAGTAAACTTCGAAATGGCCATTTGCGTGGCCATTTCGAAGTTTGGGGCACGTGTAGACGTAGCCTGTGCCAGGTAAACGCTTCCTGAGGTTCCTTTTCCCTGCTTCCTTCTCCCTTACTTCCAAGGGATTGACAGCCTGCTTCCTCCTTGTAATCTCCCTTAATATAGCCAGCCTTTTAGCTTTAATGGAAACTACCTGTTCCCTCACAGGCGCACTTCATTTTAATTAGCAGCCCCTGCACCACTTAAATCACTCCCATTTGCAGCTTAATTGGCTGATTAGGCCTACCTGGCCTAACTGAGCTGTCTCAGGGCCAGAGTGGAGAGCACACACCATCACAGGGGCATAACGTGTTCCTATTGCATGCACTGGATTGAATTCTGCTCTCTGTGACACTTAATATAAATCCAGTGTAGTGTGGGTAAGAGCAAAATTTGGGTCACAGAATGTTTTTCATTTTTGAGGGGGGATTGGGTAAATATTTTTACATCTATTTGAATTGAAATATTCAAGTTGTTATCCCCTTTGTTGTGCAAATGAGAACTTTCCTGTCTTGGTGCAGGTAAGGATGCAAGGGGAAATGGAGGTGTGATGTTCAAAGATGAACTAACGAGTTGCATTTAAATAAAAATGGGGAACAAGGATTGTAAATTACTGTTAGGCTTTATGGCAGGATCCCAAATTTCCTTGGGCAATGTAAAAATAAGAACTGTATATGTTTCCACCCCTCCAAATACCAGCACCACCTATAGAGAAAAGAGTTCCATGTGAAGCTACCTTCTTAGAGTTGTGTGTTTACTTCTGTTGCTCTCTGTGCGGACACAGCTGCATCTGCAGCAGCTGCTGATGGAAGTGTACCAAAACGCACACATCACAGTGAGGGGCTGTGGAATTGATACTAGGAAAATTGACCGTAATTACTTCATCGTTATTATGAAGCTGACACACTAGTTCAGAAACGACACTGCTGTCTGCCCGGCAGACCTTTTCCAGATGGTCACATACATGCAGTGGAGAAAACAGCCATAGCCACTGTCAGATATGAGGAAGTATTCATTCAGAACCTATTTGGGATTATTTGTGCAAATGGTGTGGTTGCAGAACTAGCTGCCACCTGTTTTCCTTCTGTTCTGAGCGCACCACCTCAGGTGTTGAGACTTCTTCAAGGGTGCGGGCACAGGAGGCAGAGCCTCTGCAGTGGAAATATTTGGGGGGTAGATCTGTGTTTTGACACCCTCCATGACCCACTGAGGCAAGAGCTGAATCCAACCGTGTCCCACTCCTGATCCCATGCAGCAGGAGTGAGGTGGGGTGGGGAGGCAGAGACAAGAGAGGGATGGGAGAAGGGGCTGAAGCAGCCATGGCAATGCATAGGATTAGGCCAGCCGCCAGGAAGCAGACAGGGCTCCCTGGCTGTGCCCAGTCCAACCTCACATCCAGTGAAGGCACCTGGGGAGAGACAAGAGCACTTTTGCCAGCTGCCAGGCTGCGGGACAGGACCTGACACCATCATCTAGGGGGGTTGCAGGAGGGCATTAGCACACAGGGTGCCAACTATGGAGTTCTGGGAGGGAACCAGCAGGCGCCAGCCACCAAGGAGCTGCCACAGGATAGTCAGGAGGAACAGCTGAGATCCCCTTCGCAGCCTGGAGGCAGCTGTTTGCCTTCTCTCCTACAAGGGCTCCGTAGCTCCCCTCATTTGCCTTCCTATTCCTCTGGCCCTTATTCACTGGGAGGGTCCAACCCCGTAGGCCTATTACCCTTACCTGCCTTATGGCAGAATGCCACAACTCTTCCATGATTAAATAAGGTCTATTGTACATTGCCGCAGCTAAGCGATCTACTTTTCACCCTCCGCTCTGATTGGCCTGCAGATCCCCGCATTTCCTCCCTTCAGGAACCACTGCTGTTGACTAATGGCCTCCTTCAAACAAAGTATTTTTATTTAGCAGATGGAACAATGCGTTAGAGGAGCAAGGATTTTAAATACGCCTCCATGCTTATTTAGTTTCAGCTACTGTGGCTCACCTCTAGTTGCGTTAGACAGGCTTTCTTTCCTTTTCAGCTGCAGGAACAAACCAGAATTGATTTATATTCCCCCAGCAAGCCCAGATCCTTCTGTGACCTGCAATGTTCACCACTCCCAGCCTTCCCTGGCCTGTTCTTCACCACTCCTCTTCCAGCTTGTCTGGCAGTGTCTCAGCCTGACTATCTCTCTGACCCATCCTGTTCAAACCCATTTGGGCACTCAGCCCAGGAACTTCCTGGAGCCATTAATGCTACTTACTCTGGATCTGTTAACAGCTTCCAGTGTAAGCTGTTAGGTGACTATTAAAAATGATTACGTCTCTCTATCTCTAGATGGGCAACCTGGCTCCCACCCAGTCATGCTCCTAAAGATGAAAAATCTAACCCCTATTATGGGCCAGGTACAGTGGGACAGCAACAGATCCAAACACTGTATTAAAAATAGTGCCTGTGCTTTTGTCACAGAATCTTTCTTTGTCATATCATCTGTTCAGCTGAGATCAATCTGGTGTTTCACAAGCTGTGAGCTGCTTAACTGGCCAATATGGTGCTGAGAGACCTCTGACTTGTTCTGTTGTCTCATCTTTCACTTAAAAACAGCATGCATCTAGCATTTGTGATTGCTAGGAAAACTTTTCAAATGTGAAGCCAGATTAATTGATGCATGAATAACGAGCAATCCTGTAGTGCCTTAAAGACTAACACATTTATTAGGTTTTGTGGGTAAGACAAATGCAATGAAGAATGAAAGTTCATGACCTAATAAACGTGTTAGTCTTTAAGACGTTTACAGGCCTGCTTATTATTTGCGGAGCTGCAGATTAACACGGCTACCCCTCTGAGACTGATAGGTGGATGTCTGCCTGACTTTTCTGGGAGCCTAAACAGTAGCTTAGAGATGTGGACTGACCCCATTCAATTTCAATGAGTGCTATTGCAAACAACAGTATTGACTTTATATGTCAATATAGTTACCTTTGCACTGCCCATCAAAATATGTAAGAGTGGAGAGGGATTATCATATTATGAAGATCCGCGTGAGTGTTTCTCAGAGTGGAAATAGATAAAACAAGGACAAGCAAAGCAAAAAGGGGATGTGGAAAGTGTTAAAAAGTAAGATATGGAAGCCTTCAACAGCATATGGAGGCCTTCAACCTTTGCAGTGGAAATAAGGGCAGTGATTTGTTTTATTTTCTTGGAGAAGGGCTCAGCTTTCAAGAGCTTGGGAAACACTAGATTAATGCTGGTGCTGCTTTGTGCTTTTACTGGTTTTGCAGCACACCTGCATCCCTCCTTTGACATGGTGAAGTCAACTCAGGTATATTTATGCCCTGACTCTGTTCAGTCTTGTTTGGCAAATGTCATGGATAATATTGAATAGCAACTTTTTAACGCTGCCCATAGGAATTTGAAATACCTTGAGGATGTACACAAAAGACAGCATTACCCTTCAGTGGCAACACATAGTTAGGGCTAAGTAACTATATATTGTTAGATTTGCACTTTAAAGGCATTTCAGCCAATCTTTTCAAATACTTGCAAGTGATACCATCAGTGAATATACAAACACTTTAAGGAAATCCTATAATTATATATATTTGACATCTGTATTAAAGGTTATTTATGGGGAGGGGTTATGATATGGTTAGAATAGTACAAAATGAGAACGTTATGGAGATTGCAAAACAGAAAAAAAAACCTTTAGAAGATGCTGACGGCACCTTCATTCATCCACATCTTTTCGGGTGTTTTATTCTATTCTTTTTCTCCAGGGTATTATCTTTCCCTTTCCATATTCCTAAGGACCCTCCATTCTTATAGTCCCCAGAGACAGCACCTGCACTCACCTTTTTGACTGTGTACAGAAACACAT